>NC_133538.1:154069548-154695798 GCF_048544455.1 Silene latifolia | reverse complement strand
TCTTTCTCTAAGAACTTCGCACTAGCCGCAACAAAAACTCGATGTTCGGTAGGCGAATAGAAGTAATGACCAAACATTCCTTTTGGATAACCAATAAAGTATGTCTGGACCGATCGCGGGCTGAGCTTATCCTCGTGTCTCCACTTGACATAAGCCTCGCAGCCCCAAACCCGAATAAAGGACAAGTTAGGGACCGTTCCCTTCCAAATTTCATATGAAGTCTTGTCGACGGCTTTAGATGGACTTCGGTTAAGTATAAGAGCAGCTGACAAAAGAGCAAAGCCCCATAATGAATCAGGTACTACCGTGTGACTCATCATGTATCGAACCATATCAAGTAGTATTCGATTTCTCCGTTCGGACACACCATTTAATTGAGGTGTTCCAGGTGGAGTTAACTGTAAAACTATTCCACAGTCTTTAAGGTGTTGATCAAACTCATTTGAAAGATATTCGCCACCCCGATTTGAACGGAGTGCTTTAACCTTTCTTCCTAGTTGGTTCTCAACCTTATTCTGGTATTCCTTGAATTTTTCAAAGGACTCACTTTTATGCTTCATTAAGTAGACATATCTGTATCTACTCAAATCATCCGTGAAAGTGATAAAATATCTATAGCCGTCTCTTGCGGTGATTGACATAGGTCCATATACATTAGTATGTATGAGTCCTAATAGGTCACTAGCGCGCATTCCAACACCTTTGAAGGAAATTCGAGTCATTTTACCGATAAGACATGATTCACACGTGCCAAATGAAGAGAAATCAAATGTGGAAATAGTTCCACTCTCAATGAGTTTCTTTACACGTTTTTCATTTATGTGTCCCATTCGACAATGCCATAGATAAGTTTGATCTTTGTCACCAACCTTTAATTTCTTATTATTCACATGTAATATATCTGTCGTTTGATCTAAGATATAATTCCATTCATGGAAACTGCTTTGCCATAAACCATTTCATTAAAAGAGAAAATACAGCTATTGTCCTTTATTGAAAATGAAAAACCGTCTTTATCAAGTACGGAAACAGAAATAATATTCTTAGATAAACTGGGTACATAGTAAATGATTATATAAATATAACTCAAAACCACTAGGGAGCTGGATTACGTATGTTCCCACTGAGACTGCAGCAACTCGTGCTCCATTCCCGACTCGCGGGTCCACATCACCCTTTGCGAGGGGTTTGATGTTTTTTAGGCCCTGGAAATGATTACACAGATGAGAACCACAACCAGTATCAAGTAACCAAGTTCTGAAACTTGCATGGTTAATCTCAATCATATGAATATAAGATGTCATACCAACAGGAGTGACGCGGCCTGCTTTTATGTCCTCACAGTACACGGGACAGTTCCTCCTCCAATGCCCAGTCTTGTGATAATGGTGGCACTCCACGTTACCGCCCTTGCTCTTTTCTTTGCCTTGTGAGCCACTAGTCTCACCAGGCCCACTCTTACCGTTTCCTGACTTCTTAAACATTGGCTTTCCTACAGTTAGGTCGCCGTGAGCTTTGCCCTAACCCTTATTCTTGTTGGAAATCATGAGAACATCTTGCTTCATGCTCCCACTCAATTTCATATCCTTTCTCTGCATACGAGAAGTGAGTGTAGCTCATGAGGACTTTTCTTCATGTCATTCATGTAGTAATTTGCCCTGAAGAGGGCAAAACCATCATGAAGTGAATGAAGCATACGGTCAATGACTATGCTCTCACTGATTTTGCAATCAAGTGCCTCCAGTTTCTCGACATTCTCAATCATGTTAAGAATCTGTGGGCTAACCGGTTGGCCCTTCTGGAGTTTCGCATCAAAGAAGCGACATGTATGCTCATAAGTAACGATTCTCGGTGCTTTTGAGAACTCATTAGTGAGCGTGGTGAAAATCTTGTTTGCACCTTGGGCAATGAAGCGTCTTTGCAAATTGGTTTCCATTGCAAAAATGAGTACGTTCTTTATCGCACCCGCTTCCGTAACGAAGTCACTATAAGCAATTGACTCGTTAGCTCTTGCATTGGGGCCTGGGTTTGGCGGTATTTGCTCAGTTAAGTACTTGAGCTTACCGTCAGCAATGGCAACATTCCGTAATGATGCCTCCCAGTCCGCAAAGTTGGACCCGTCATTCTTCAGTCGTGTGAACTGATTCATGTGGTCCATGAAAGCTTTTAGCGTGGCACTTGGCATAAGGATTTCGTTATTTCCAGCCATTTGTTGTAAGCAGTATTATCAATATAAAACGAATTCTACACTGCAAAAAGAAGAATAAAAACATAATAAGCATACTCATAGTTATGATTTAAGTCTAATGCAAACTGTTATAAGCGAAGACTCAAGCATTTATACAATTGACCTCCCTCAAGAATTATATAAATGATCCCAAGACTCAATTATCTGTAAATTGATAAGCCAACCTCTTGGCTAATTCTACTGTTAGAATTCTTGGTTGATAAATTTCTGTAAATTCTATCTTTAGTCCATCATAATCACGAGAAACTCTTTGGATTATAATGTTTAGGTAAAATAAGTCAACACAAACTACTTACCCAACGTAGAAGGGGTCACATGGAGAGTAAGGTCCTATATGTCTACCGACGAAGAAGGGATTCATAGTTGTTTGCCCTTATAAAGACTAGTCTCAATTTTATTTTAGAGGAAGATCCCATCAACTTTATTTTAATTCATTTTAAGTGAACTAATATCTAGCATGCGAGAATGAATAAACTAAGGTGATGGCTTAAAATTTTGTGACATCTTTATGTCCATGATAACTAACATACAATCTATATGAGTCAGTTTTCATACATATTAGTAGTAGGTGGTTTGGTTTAGGCGGAATATGATGCACTAATTATCATGCGAATGAAAGACAACGGGAATGAAAAACGTAAAAAAAAATAAAGTCCTAGTGTGGCCTATCTACCAAAATGAATATAAATACAACTTTGGAATCCTTCCTAGGACCCGAGAAGCTTGTCTTGATGTTCCATCTTGGTCCATGTAGCGGGAGTGAGCAATCCAATCTCCATCATTAGTCTTCTCAAAATTACAATTAAAATTACAAAATAAACCTATTTACATTCTAATTTCAAAAACATAATACTAAAGAAAACCTAAAGGAGATCTCAAAATTACACAAAAATTATGTTTCCATCATTACGAAAACATAATTAACTAAGGCCACACTAGGTAATACAAATTACAACCGATTGCAAAAATATGTAAATAAACCATTCAACAAAACATTCAACTAAATAAAAAATGCATCAACTATAAATTAATCATTCAAGACATAATTCCTTAATTATGTAGAGTAATTTATCCAAACCACCTATTTAAATGATCAAATTATGTGACAATTTCTCAATTACTCACAATAATTCCAATCTTAATTCACATTAACCTATAATATGAATTAATCCAAACATTATTTTAAACCTCTTTAAAATAATAGGGTATCTAAAATTTGTGAACCTTTTCACAACAAACAATCATACATTTTAAATTTAAGGGAAATTCTCAGTTATACCCCTCTGCTATGGGCTAATCCCACTTGTACCCCTACTTTTTAGGAAAACCCACTTATACCCTTCAATTTACGAGTTATTCTCACTTATACCCCCCTCAAGTATAGCCTAGTCTCACTTGTACTCTTAATTTTAAGGAAAGTCCACACTCCAACATCATAATACTAAGCAACAACAACTAAGACGTTAAGTGAATTATCGCTTGTCATTATGAAGCGGGGAATAAGTGTTAAATACCCTTACGTACGATGTTAAGGGATATGTAAACAATATGATACTTTAATTGAAATATTCGTTTTCTCTCCAACAAACATCGTTTTTTTCCTGCAAATTCATTTTTATATGCCTCTACTTCATCTCAACGTTCATCTTTTACCCTTTTACCACACTTCATCCTCAATATTCATCATTTACTATACTTAAGGAATATATGTAAGAATAACTAGTAAGTTGGAGGGTACAAGTAGGTTTTCCTGAAAAGTATGGGTACAAGTGGGATTAGCTCATACTAGAGGGGTACAAGTTAGAATTTCCCTAAATTTAATGTATAATTATTATTGGCCAAAAACAAACATAAAAAACCCGAAAAATATATTTTTTTTCCGGCATTATGCAAAAAAAAAAAACAAAAACAGTTTTTTTTCATCCTTTCTTGCGGCATTTTGCCCTTAATAGAAGGAAAAACAGTTTTTTTTTTGTTTTTAAATCTCTCGGCATTTACAAAAACAATTTTTTTTATTATTTTAAATGCCCTCGGCATATAGCCCTAAAAACACAAAAAAAAGTTTTGTTTTTTTTCTTTTTCGAAAACAACTCATTTGTTATGAACAATTGTTTAATGTTGCTATTATAACAAGATTGGCATAATCATCATCTTTTAATTTAAACATAGATTCAAACTAGATGATTCAATTTAACCTCCTAAAATAAATATCTAAATCATGATTAAATCGATGATTAAATCGATTATCCGGATATTTGATTCATCACAATTGATTTGAACATTGTTAAATTTAATGAATCATGATTCTAAACATCAATTTAATACCATGTATGCCAAAAACTATATAGCAAAACAAATGAACAAGATCAATCAAAAACAATTTCCATTTACATTTTAATTTAATTCTTATTAAATCAAAACATCTACAAATTTATCATATTATCATCTTAACAAATTAAAACAACAATATCAATAAATCAAATGGAAACAAAATATCAAAAAACTAAAAAAAGTCTCGGCAAAAAAAAAAAAAATAATCGGCAGAAGTTTTTTTTTTTTAAACGGCCGAACCCTTTTTTTTCAAATTTTTTGTTTAAATTCATTTATGAAAATCATATAAAATAATTTCGTGGCCTATGCTCTGATACCACTTATAGGAAATATCGGTATACTTCATCAAGAAATTCGGATTATAACGAAATTATAATTATGAAATTGCTAGTCATAAACGAATTGCATAAACAAAAGATTAGAGATTTAGAATTAACCTTTGGTCCTAGCAATTTGGCCTAAGAATAAATATCGAAATCGATATTCTCCTAATTGTTGTACCCAAAATGCTTTGAGAAATGCCTCTCTTTTTGCTAGAATAAGAACCCTAATTTCACCTAATTTTGGAGTAGTTTTAAGGGTTTTGTGATGAGAGGTTTTTAGGTCAAAAACAAGTAAGTAAAATGATCTCCCTTTTTCTCTCATATAACCGTGTAAATGAGTGAAAATAGGAGGAGATATTTTCTTCTCTTTTTGTTTCCTTAAACCGTGTAACAACCGGAAAAATAAGAAGAAAAATCTTCTGATTTTTGGTAGTTATCATATTGTATAAAATGCGTATAATTATCAATTATCAATTATCATTTATGTCGTCATGTATTAATAAGTCCACACACAACAGTTTGTAGTCGATTTATTAATACCGGTCTGTCAACATTTTATTATGACAATTTCGTATAATATATACATTAACTATAAATATCGCATATTTATAATTTGCTAATTAAATATAACTGATTACGTTTAATTACGAATTAACATCTTAATTCGTTTAAGCTAACATTATATACATTAATTAAATATAACAGTTTATATTCAATTTATGAATTAACAATTAATTCGTCTCAGCTGATATTATTTAATTGAATTAAATAATTGTCTCATCATCCCATTGACTAACTGTTTAGTCAAATACATGGACTAACCTTTTAGTCATATAAGGCATCAATGTGATTATATTTTCATACAATCACATCTCTCAAACACAACCTTTAGGTGTGAGTTTTAGGAACCAGTAGATCACCGCCATTAGTATGTAATAACGTCAAACTTCTAGCAAGCCAACCGTTATTAATTAAACGTTAATCAACTGATAAAATACTAAGTATACCCTGTGAACCTATAAGAGATATATATATATGTTATCACACTAACTGTGGAGGACACAAGCTCCAACATTCAGTTCAGACGATGTATTCACTAAACTTTATAATTTAAGAATTGTTCTTGAATGGTTACTTTTGATATACTTACCTCGGGCAACCGAGATGGTAGAATCTTCATATGTTAGGGTGGTCCTTGGTAAAACACCTTGGTATGTGGGGTGTATTTGGAGGGAGTTACACCGACAGGGCATGGGAGAAGCACCGGCTGGCATGAGTTTCACTGTTCCTAATCACAATGCATCGGCTGGACTGAGGAGATACACCGACAAGACTAAATGAGATACACCGGATGGGCTGAGTTGCACTGCTCGCTCCCGATCATGTTACACTCGTTGGCCTTGGGAGATACACAAGCTAAGAGTAATCTTGATCCTTGGCTTTCAATTGTTGATCGGTTCTGCATGGGAAAGCATGCAATACTACAAAAAGCTTAGCAAACTACCCAGTGAAGCTCATTTAGGCAATTTAATCATAAACTCAAGCAATTATCAATTAAATGCACCAAAATTAGGATAAAAGCAAGGATTTTGGACACAATTAATGGGGCGATAACGTAGTTATCAAGCACATGATAGAAAACCCAAATATAAATAATAAGGATCACATATAATAATGCAAGAGGATCAAATAGGATAAATGCGTGGCTGAGATGAAGTACAAGTAGGATATTGGAAACTAATTTAGAGACAACCGAATAGGAAAAAATGGAAGGTATTTCAGATATAGAGCAATATTATATTTGACAATAATTTTGAAGTTTATATAATGGAGAAATAAAGTGGAGAATAAGTTACTGGTGTAACCAGATTGTCCTGAATTAGAAATAGTGAGAAAGACGTTGATACTTCTGAATGCAAAGGAGCCATGCGCAATCGTTTAGGCCTACCCATGCCTGTAGTTTCTGGATAATATAGAAATGTATCTATATTTTGCAACATAAATAACAGTCAAGAATTTCTTAATTGTCAATGTTTCGTTGTTTCTATTTTTATAAGCTAACCAAATACTAATAATCCAATCTATTGTAAATTACTTTACATTGTTAATACGTACCCATTGTAATATCTGGAAAGAGCACTTTAACCTTGGGTATTACTGATTTGTAGTGTAAACAATGTGAAGCTGTCGAAGGTGACATGCAGTTAGTCCAAAGTCTATACAGAAACTGGAGCATGATAAAATTGCATTGGAAAAATTATATCAATAGAAGACACAGAACGTAGAGATAACAGAACACATGTATATCCAACTTTTCATTTAATATTACAATCGAAAATTACAATTGCAACTTTACAAAGAGTGAAAAATAAGTCATGCTCTTTTAGATGCTTGTAGCAACAATATAGATATACACAGGAACTGACATGAAATATACTTAAGCAAAGACCAAAAACCATATATACAGAAGTCTAGATGTACCACCAGTACCTAGGTTATAATCCTTAACAATAATGTAGCGTAGTTAAGTTTAAACTAAGCACCTAAGTAGCTTACTTACGCACATGCCCAAAAAAAAAACTGCATCATCCCAAAAGCTATGATCTAGCAGAACGTCTAAGTAGTTTTGTTATGTCTTGCACGTTTGAACATTGTAGGTAGCTGGTCAGGAACCTTGAATTTTTTCCTTTGACCATTTTCAATTTTTTTCGTAACAGACCTTAGTATTGACGTCATATTGAATGGCCTTTTTTTTTGGGGGGGAGGGGGGCGAAGGGGGAGCAGAAATCATAGTAGGAATCATAAGTCCTTGATCTCTTGATTTGGAAGTTATATCAAGTGGCAGCAACCTTGAAGTTTTAGTTGGGACTTCCATTCCCAAAAAAAGGCTCTTTTGAAGCTATGAAACTTTCCATTTCATGAGCGCACAAGATAGCCGCATATGTAGTAAGGCTCGGATTATAATTTGCATCAATGATTTCCAAATTATACAAGGGTATAAGAAACTCAATAACTTTTTTCGCCAGACTATTTTTCGCATCCTTAATATGATGACAACAGATACTATAAAATGTTTTATACCTACAGATGCCTTTAGCATAACTGATTGTAATCCAAGCAGTGTATTTAAACCAACCATGGCAGAAAGTTTCAAGATTAGAGCTTTGAATTTCATATTTTTTCAGAATCAACTATATTATAGCTGTGTAATCGACAATCACCGGTTCACTACCAATAGGAGCCCCCTACCTAGCTTCTCAATTAGTGGAGGCCCTACAAGTCCCTTGCTAAGACAGCGCAACTCCTGATGCTTTAACTTATAAAGACCAGTACACCATGCAAATTTACGCCTCCGAGAAATTGTTATATCCTCAACCCAAACACTAAACCTTTCCATTATATCATGAACAGCTATTTGTGCAGCCTTTTTCACAGGATTTTTCTAAACTTTCAGATGGCCCACTTACAAAAGTGTATGCTTCTGGCCCAGAATCCGTGAAAACTGACACGACAGCGCTGTTTCTCTGAATATCTAACAACTCATATTTCGGGGCGGGGAAGTGAAGATGTTGAGTTATCTGCAACAGCAAAGCCTGGAAAGGAATCATTATTTGTGTGGTCTGATTACATCCAGACTTTGCCATACCCTTGTTAACATGTGTACTTGTGCAGCTACATAACATCAACTGCAGTAAAAAATAGCTTAGTCTTTTTGAAAAATTCTACTCAGTATAAATCTGTTTACATGCCTATTTTCAATCAAAACATAATCCAAATCTTATAAAAAAATAATTTATACATACTAAATTTTTAACTATGAGATTATAAAAATTTTAAAATTGCCATTCAGCCATTCTTAACTAAAGTTAATGGAGTGTAACATACACTACTTTTGCAGGATCAGGTAACAGCCAACAACTGACTAAACTGCACAAATATCACCAAAACTAACATGCTAAAGATTATGGTGCCCCTGAATCCCTACCAAATAAATGAAATGTAATCTAATCTCTGACTGCATGCATGCACACATAAGAGTAACAACATAACACATTAGGAAACATGCGTTGTGTAGAACCAAAAAACAGGGAAAATTACATGGCAACAGTCAACGTTTGAACAAATTAGCAGCTATATTAAAACAATAACTAAAACCAAGCATTAAACTTTATCAAAAGCGTACCTTTGAACTGGAAGGTAGCATTGAATCCAGATATTTCCAGAGAGTCTTCACCTTAAACACCAGATGAACAACCTTAATGTTAATTTTTTTCACTCATTATTATCACAGAAGAAATTTAAATATACTAACAAACTGAATTACAATCCTAATGCTAAAGATTATATATATATAGAGGGAAATAATAGACAAGACTTAGTGGGGTACCATGTGAGTATTTGGTGGCTACTATTCATACCAAACCCATTATGCTACTGAATTAAGCCCACCATTGATGAAGTATAATTTGGCTAAAATTTAAAAAGGCTTCTATATAGTTAACCAATTCCTATATCATATCTAAGAAATTTCAGTAAGTAATGTATAACCCGTTCAAACGTATCATGACAATATGTTTGTGTAAATTTAAACAACCAGCCTACATTCATTGCGGAATGTCAGTGCAAGAAGTACAACCAATATCAACATTATGTGAAACTGCTTTGCAACATTATATTTAAATTTTTTTTAAAAGTATATTACGATTGATAAAAGAATATAACGAAGTAGATAATCAGTCTAACGAAGTACGCTTTTAACAAAAATATTTGATAGTATTACAACACCTACTAAATTTAGGCCCAATTGTGTAAAATTTCAAAGGATTCTAAATTCTCTGGTAAATGTCTAGACTGGCAATTATGCGGATTTAATTTAGCTCTTTAATTTGACCATTAAAACTTAGTTTTAGATTTGGGAAACAATTTTAAATTTCTGCAAAAACACCAAATTTTCTAATAAACAACATATCAAAATAAAACAGGTGAGAACAACTCTATACCTATAAACAGACACGTATGTCTCACCTTTAACATTAAATGTCAATCTACAGTATTTCTTCCCCTATAAATACAGTGTAAAGTTTCCCGAGAGTTCAAAACATTGACGTCTATATATTATTTGTTCTAGTTTTCCATCTTTCTTTCCAGTTGAATTGCAACTGCTTCTTAGCCTTGGGGAAATGGCTTCAAACGCTTTCATAGTAAGGCACACTCAAGGAAAAATTGATACAATAGTACGTGAAACTCCTTGTTAGAATATGACTCGTCCGAGTCGTATTCGGTTTTGGGTATGTGAGAGTGAGATTAAAAGATGGAGCAAAATAAACTAAGGAATAAAAGCAAAGACATAGAACGAGGAACAGCTACATGGCGAGACACTTGCTTGCGGGTCGCACATGATTCTGACTTTAGATGTTTCATGGGGTGTGTACGTATGAAACATGTTGGCTGTGCACTAAAATTTGGTTGGTGCTTATTAATTCCTTAAGCTTGGCCTTTTGACTTACGGAAGATTTCCTTAGTTTGTTTTGTGATAAACTTTAGTTTATTTAATTAGTCTCCTAATTAGTTTAGGTATATAGTTTTGGGTGGAATAATACTATATAAAGACCCGACTATATTCTAGGTTAATTAAGAGAGAAAGGTAGAAAACTTGGTGAGGCAAGTTTTAGGGCTCGTCTTTTGTAATCTGTAATTCTCTCCATACATAGTGAAATATTTCCCTGGCCCTTGTGGACGTAGCTATCATATTGATAGTGAACCACGTAAATTCTTGTGTTCTTTATTTTGCTATTGTTTTTATATCGTCTCAACACGCTTCCGCGCATAACAATTGGCATCTGAGCTAGGTTATTTGATCTGGGAGAGATGATGGCACAACAGTTAGCTACAAAGATCGATGATTTACGGGAAGGAATAATTTTGGACTATGGCAGATAAAGATGAGAGCTTTGCTTAAGCAGCAGTGTATCTGGAGACCGTTGACGCCGGGTTTCTCCACAAAGGTGACAAAGACTACCGCAGGGGCGGTGGCAGGTGCTGAGTCGTCAGTCACGGTGACTGAGGATCCTGAGTTGGTAACAATGGAGGAAAGGGCTCATGCTACAATCTTGTTATGTCCGCGGACGATGTTATTACGAAGTTGCGGGTGAGGAAACTGGTGGCTTGTGGGCAAAATTGGAGAGTCTTTATATGACTAAAACACTCACCAATAAATTGTTATTGAAACAACGTTTGTTTGGCCTCAGAATGCAAGAAGGTATGTCACTTCGGGATCATCTAGATAAGCTTAACTCTATTTTACTAGATCTACGTAATTTAGATGTTAAGATAGAAGATGAGGATCTTTGCGCTTATTTTGTTAGTTTCTTTGCCGTTATCATATGAGAACTTTGTAGAGTCACTTGTGGTGGGTAAGGAGACTTTGACCCTAGAGGAGGTGAAGTCGTCGCTTCACACTAGGGAGTTACGCTGAAGGCAACTAATGTTGTGGTAGATAATCGGGCTTTGGGATTGGTTGCTAAAGCTGAAAAGGAAATGGTTCAGATGGAGGGGAAAAAGAAGAAGTCTTATAGGCCTAAGTCAAAGGGACCAAGTTCTAGTGATTATTGCCATAATTGTGGGGAAAAGGGTCATTGGAAGTTAGAATGTCCTAAGCCAAAGAAGGGAAATTTTGCTTCTTTTGGTACCGCACAACAATCAAAAAGTGATTACGACTCGAGGATGATCGGCATTGGTGGTCCAAGAAAAGAAGCATCTAGGTGATAGATGGGTTCTTGATAGTGGATGCACATCTCACATGTGTTCTAAACGGGGATTTTTTCGACATATAGTCATCATAGAGCACTTTGTTACCATGGGTGATGGAGCGGTTTGTGAGGCTGTTGGAGTAGGCTCTGTGAAGTTTTTAATGCATGATGGAAAGGTTAGATATCTCAAGGGTGTAAGGCATGTTCCACAACTTAAGAGTAATCTTATTTCTCTTGGAATGTTAGACCGGAGGGGTTTTAGATTTCAAGGAAAAGGTGGAGTATTGAGTGTGTGCAAGGGTCCATGGGAGTTGCTTCGTGGTGTGAAGTCAAGTGCAGGTAACTTGTATCTTTTACAAGGTAAGGCATTGACTAGGGGGGATGTCACCTTCTAAACATTGTGGTAATGTAGAGGTGAGTCATACTAGGCATGTTGGTCTAGAGGGGTTGAATCTTGCTTCTGGTTTGATAGTTGATGATGTCGAAGGTGAGATGGAGCTTGCCGAGGCTCTAGTGGTCGATGGATCAGGATCAAAAAGAAGGAGGTCAACAACCGAATTGAAGAGTTCATATTTTGTTGAGGATGATTGTGTCAACGGGAAGGTGGAGTTAGAGAATACTCCTAAAGGCCGGGTTGATAAAACAGATCGTGCAGAAGAACAACAAAGAGTCTTTCAATTGCGGAGTGGTATGATAAGGTTTGGAAATTTCGAGCCTTGTATACTAAAAGGTAGCTATTTTGTCTCAAGCAACAAGTCTAAGCCAGAAGATGTTGGGTCGAGAGGTGATTTTATGGGGAGTCACCAGTTAGCTAGCGCGTCCCGGTGAGGGCGCGGGATCACCCCGGCGAGGGTGTGAGTGCTCCGGCGCGAGCACAAGTAAGGAGCCCCGACGGGGGCGTCCATGCCTCGGCGTAGGCATTTGACTCCGGCGTGGGTCAGGTTCTGGCTATAGTGTAGCTCATCTTGGCTAACGTTGAGCTAGCACGGTGTCTCATGGTTTGAGACTGGTCTCGGCAATCATAGTGTAACTATGGTGGAGGGCTCAGTTGACTGGAAGTTGTTCGTAGATCCGACTGTCCGAGTCAAGGTGGAGATTGTTAGAATATGACTCGTCCGAGTCGTATTCGGTTTTGGGTATGTGAGAGTGAGATTAAAAGATGGAGCAAAATAAACTAAGGAATAAAAGCAAAGACATAGAACGAGGAACAGCTACATGGCGAGACACTTGCTTGCGGGTCGCACATGATTCTGACTTTAGATGTTTCATGGGGTGTGTACGTATGAAACATGTTGGCTGTGCACTAAAATTTGGTTGGTGCTTATTAATTCCTTAAGCTTGGCCTTTTGACTTACGGAAGATTTCCTTAGTTTGTTTTGTGATAAACTTTAGTTTATTTAATTAGTCTCCTAATTAGTTTAGGTATATAGTTTTGGGTGGAATAATACTATATAAAGACCCGACTATATTCTAGGTTAATTAAGAGAGAAAGGTAGAAAACTTGGTGAGGCAAGTTTTAGGGCTCGTCTTTTGTAATCTGTAATTCTCTCCATACATAGTGAAATATTTCCCTGGCCCTTGTGGACGTAGCTATCATATTGATAGTGAACCACGTAAATTCTTGTGTTCTTTATTTTGCTATTGTTTTTATATCGTCTCAACACGCTTCCGCGCATAACACTCCTAAACATCATCATGGTTGCAGCCGCAATTTGGAGCTTGCTAAATAATGAAAATCCTACATTAGGAAGGCTGCGTCATCTTGTTGTTGGTGACAGAAGTCAGATATCACCGACAATAACAGCTAATTACGTATCCGACGGTAAGCCATACATCTACGTACGTATAAATATAATAGCTGTTGTTTAAAACATAAAGTTGCCTCTTTCATTAACTGCAGAAGCAGTAAATAGAAAACGTCAAGAATTAAAGGCCCTCAACAATGAAGTTATCATACTATTTCAAAGACTGCAAACGACTCTAAACTAGCCTGTGGTAGTTGACCTCTATTTTCAAAGAGGACGAATTGTCGTGTGACCAGGAGAAGAGCAAGATCAGTTAACAATGTTGGAAACCTACACTGATCATGTTGAGGCGGTGTTTGGGCCAGAATTCGGTTATTGGTCTAATAAAGAGCAAGCCCAAATAATTCCATCTAGCAAGTTGGGCCGAGGATCATACGACTACAGGGAGCCCGTCAGTACAAGGAGCCCGCGCATTGAAGAGTCGTCAGGGAGAATAGAAGGAGGGGATCCATTTATGGAAAGAGTTATGATAGGACTAATATTGCTTACCATAAACGGAGTAGGACACATCTTGGGTTCTTACCCTATAAATAGCCAAAGAAGCAAACAAGAAAAGGCATTCCAGAACCATCATACAAGCATTACACATTGTACTAGCTAGATCCTTAAGCCGTTCCCTTTGTACTCGTCCCCATATTAAAAGCTAGTGCAATCCTTGGAAGGGTACCGTCCCTTCCCGCGGTCGCTTCCCACATTGGGTTTTCCGCGTCACCAAATCTCTTGTGTTCACCTTTATTTACGTCTTTAATCTCTTTATTTAGCATCAATATAAACATAAAATCAGCATACAACGAATAAGACCACATTGACCTCGCTTAACTTAATTCGGTAGAAAATTACCAAAATAGTTTGGCGCCCACTGTGGGGCATTGTGGTCGTCAATCGTTGATTACTCGGACATATAATGGACAAACAAACGTCAGCAGCTATGTCAGGAAGCGGTCAGCCGTTGATACCACCAAATCCAGTTCAAAATCCAGCATCAGCGGCACAAACTCAGGCCCCTGGACACACTCCAAGAACCACATCCGTGACAAAAGTCACTCTACCTCCCATAAATCCTGTTGTGGCGGCCCAACCCAGATCAGACAGGAGCACAGCAAGTTCATACCTTACTCCACCACCCAGTCCAACACAAACCCTGCTTAGCGGCATGGAAAATCTTCAGAAGGTCATGGAAGATATGGGAGAAGCCTAGAGAAAGGCAGAAGCTGAGGCAAGGAAGAGGAACAGGGAACTCTGGGCACATATAGACATTCTGAGGCAGCAGTCCAGCACACCAGCAAACACGGGGGATGAAGGTCGGGCCTCGGTAGTAGATCTTACCAAGGGGGCAACAAGCAGCATGAGTCAACTTTGGCCAATACCAGCCGAGTTGGTAACAAGATTATATCTTACAGTAGTACCAACAGGAGAAAGGATAACCCCACAAGGGCTTGGATACCTCACACCAGACAGCAGGCAACCAGCCAGTTGTGTAGAAGTACAACCAGGTAACCTCCCAGTTGGTAACTTCGTAGTAACTAACCAGAAAACTGGTGCAGGATCCGCAGGTAGCCCGTAGGTAAGCTGCCATCAGGAACGCTCGTGACCTCAACCTCATTAGCTACCACGCCGCATCAGAACCTTCAAGAGTTCGAGCCTGGAAGCAGCACACCAAGTCAGCAAATAGCAGACAGACGAATCCCGGACTCAGGAAGCTTGACCAACCAGCAGTATCTGGAGCTAAGGGAGATGCTGAGCAGGGTCCCAGGATTACCACCTCCACTTGAGAAGGCAGCACCCGACAGTTATGCTAACTCGCCATTCGTGGACGCCATATCCGTTGTTGCAATTCCAAAGGGATTCACAAATCCAAACATGCCTCTCTTTGATGGCACGACAGATCCCTTTGACCACATGAGCCAGTACAAGCAAAAAATGATGATGCTGACGGGTGTAGGACAAGTAAAAGAAGCCTGTATGTGTAAATGGTTTGGATCCACACTGTCGGGACTAGCACTCCGATGGTTCGTAAGCTTGCATAACAGATCAATATCCACGCTTGCCGACCTTGTAAACACATTGACTCAGCAATTCACAAGCAGCCGGAAGCGGCAGAAGCATGCAGGTGACTTGTACAGAATTGTTCAAGGAGCAGGTGAGACCATTGGAGAGTACAACACTAGATTTAACAATGAGAAGGTGGCAGTACGGGAATATGACGTGTCAACAGCAGTTGAAGCCTTCAGAAGGGGCCTTCACCATGAGTCTGACTTATATAAGCAGTTAACTATGCACCCTTGTCATAGCTTTGAAGCGGTATAAGAAAATGCAGCGGCTGCGATCAGGCTGGAAGAAGATACCCGTTTTGTATGGATTTTGCGCAAGGCGAAATCAGGTCAGGGTAGGTCTAGGCAGGGTTAACTAGCTCGAATTAATCTGCGAATAAGTATGACAGGGTATAAAATTTGAAGAAAACAGTACGGTAAATGAATAACAGTAAGACAAACAATTTTGTACGTGGAAAACATTTAAATGGGAGAAAACCACGGGCACCAAGCCAGGAGAGGATTTCACTATAATATTGAATAAATCGCACAAATATCTGTAATTCAGCTTGTATTTCAGTATTGCTAGTATGTTGCTAAGATCTTGTCTTGTGTCGTGCAAATGATCTAAGTGCTCTTTATATAGTCAAATGCTGAAAGGCTGCTAGATCTTTCTCCATCAATGCTGAATATCCTGCCTTAATTAGCCGGAATAATGCTCATTATTGGTCCTTTAGTTGTCGTCTTTAATTGCTAAATCTTTCTAATTAATGCCCCAATTATTGCGCGTATATTCGTCTATAATATGATCTTTGTCGAATATCGTCCTGATATATTGACCGTTGTCCTCTCCATGGCCTGGCGCCTGTTTTCTTGTGTCCTGGTAGCTTGACGTCCTGACACCCCGATGGTTAGGTCGAGGTAGAATATCGTTCTGGGACATCTGCGGATTTCCAGGCCTAACTGTAACACCCCCATTTATTCGGGAGCCTTTAGCTAGACATTCCCAAACAAATAGAACTGTTACCATCTCGGTTTCCCGAGGTAGTGAATAACAAAGTACAACAAACCAAAGTACTTTAAATTAAAACTTTAATGATTACATATGTTTTACAATATTGATCAACTAAGACTTAATATAAAATAATACAACTCGCAGCGGAAATAATAAATAAGTGATATAACTATTATATGTGATCTAGACTTCATCGAAGGTTCTAAGTTGAGCTCTCATCCCAATGCTTCCAAGTCAGTTAATCTTTAGTACCTGTTAAATCTGCTCCCCATAAAACAGTTCACCGCAGGTGTTCACGAATACACTGTCAACCACGAGGTTGAGTAGGAAACTAAACAATGAATAAGAATAAAGCAACCCGCAATATCATTGATAAACAAATAGATTCCACAGTTACATTTCGTCCACTTCACCCCACGGCACACAGCCACTTTTAGACACACAGTCTTATCCACTTCTAGACACACAGTCATACTCCACTTCTAGACACACAGTCATACTCCAGGACACACAGTCCAATGGACACACAGTCCGGCTATACTGGACACACAGTCCCGTCTCAGACACACAGTCTGGTTCCACATAAAACTCATCTCCAACAACAAACGATAATAAGACAATCTCAGTAATATAACCAAACCGATATTATATAGAATAATGGTATAAGACAGAAAATCCAGCAAGATAATAATATCGTTGTAAACAGTTAAACATATCCTTCACCAATCCACCACCTCATACATTTAATACATCTTTAGCAATAACAGAAATAAGACAAGATTGAGTAGTTTCCCACCTGATAGCAAATCTTCAAGTCACACAAGCAATCAAATCGATCCTTTACAAATCCATAACCTACATAACATAATTATGTACAATTACAACATAACCAACCAACTAATCATGCACTTATCCTAAGTCAATCACATCCTAATCCTTTTGACAACTTCAATGTTAAATCTCTAATTCTACCGTTTTAAAGGACAGTTCAGTCTCGCTATAAAATTGATAATTAATTCACTAAAAATCCAAACGATGCAAGACCAATGGGGTTGGAACCTTAAGACACATATCTACAGTTCTTGTGAAATAGACTTTCTTCAAATTTTCGACTTATCAGAGTGTTCTTGAAGGAATAATAAATACTTACGAATTCCGTCGCATAAAAAGTATTAACCTCTAAAATATGTTTAACAAATCCGTTTCAAGTGAAACAAAAGCCTAACATCATCTAGACTCTCCAATTTTAATGTATGAAAAAGACCTAACTCAATTTCAATTTATAAATTAGGTTTACAAAATAAACTTTAGCCTTATTGTTCATTCGCGGATTCTCAGTCGACATGTTCATAAAGAATTTATTCTGGAAAATCTACACGTTCAATTGCTACAAAATTTTACTGGCATCAACTAGGCTTGAAAATAATCTAAGTCTATTCTTTACGTTTTCGAAGACAACGATTTTAAGATGGTCTGATACTTCGTTTAAGACAAATTTACAGAGTTGCTGTAACATTATTCTTTAACAAAATTGTCACAAACTTAACTATAGATGATTATATTTAATCTAGACATGATTATGTGATGAACTAAAACTTAAAACATGCTTATAAGGATTAAAGATTAAAACTTTGAAAGATTATAGATGAACTTACAAAATAAAAGATTCAATCCAATGGAAGCAGATGCTAAAATCTCCAAATTGATTACTACCAAACTCCCTTTTCCCTTTTTATCTTCCTTCTTATTCTCCCTATCCCCCCCTAACTTTTATGTGATGTTGTAAAAGTGAATAAGTGATTTATGAATATGCTACCATGATATATATAGTAATAACGTAGCATTATTTTAGGAAAGTTTCTCTCTTTATTATTATTATATTATTATTATTATTACAACTACTACAACTATTATAACTAGGCAAATGATAAGAGACGCCCCCCCCCCCCCCCCCGGGCGTTCGTTTAGCTGCTAATAATTGACATGGTGACATCATCTCCCAACTTATACGCTCTCCTTGCTTCTTTTTTTATTTTTTTCCTCAATTTTCTCAACAAACTTCTCTCTACATATCTACGTCTTCTTCCTCACCAATTAAACCCCAAATTCCGATCATCCATTATCCAGCCTAACTCATTCCCGCCGATGACCTCCATGCCCAACCACAACCATAACCCTTTTTTTAACCCCTTTCCCAAAAAGGGTTCACCATTCCCCTCCTAGGGTGTCTATTGGTTCGGGATTTGCCGTCGGAGTCACTCGTAAAAGTGTTTAGGGTTCGATTATTTTGGGTATAAAAGGAGACAATTTGATTTAATGGGTGGTTTATATGGTGGTTGTGATAATATTTTAGCAGTGAATTGATGTTTACGGCTGGAATCTTTGCGACAAGTTTTGTTTAGGCGGGATGAGTATCATCGCAGAACAAGGGGAGGATGTGGCTGTCGCCGGAAAGTGGCAACCAGGGTGGCGAGGGTATGGTGGTGATGGGTGATGGTCGGGATGGAAGTCTAGAGGGTGGTGGTGGTGGCTGGAATTGGTGGAGTGGTTTGGAAGTTCAATGGACGTTTGATTGGGCGAGGAGGAAGAAATTAAACACATTAATAAAAGTGTCGAAATCTTACATGCTAATATTTTTTATGTAATTGGTAGTGTAATAACGCTAATATGGATAGTATCCATCGCCCCGGGGGCATTCGTTATCATGATCGTTATTACTATTACATATTATATTTTAGTCTTTTCATAACTAAGATAACCATATACTCCCTTTACTAATTTATTACTAATATTACTAGGATTATTAATATTATAATTAATATTACCTTTACTTATTTTATTATTCTCTTTATTAATATTATTATTAAATCCCGAAATAATTCCCGACTACTACTCGTACTAAGCCATTAAAATATATCCCTACAATTATAGCACACGGCCCAAGGCCCTATTATTAGCTAAGCCCAATTACCGACTTGCTTACTTATTTTATGATTTAATTAACGTCTTATCTGCAACTATTATTAGAAATGCCATTAATTAGCTATTTGAATTACATAAATTATTCATATAAAATATTATCAAAATACGGGGTATTACAGTCTTCCCCCCTTAAAATGAACTTCGTCCCGAAGTTCGCACACAACTACTACCACAACACTCACCACAACACTCATAGACATTCTCATAACTAAGCATCATCCAACACTGTTATCATATTACGATTATCAATCATGTCAATCTTATCACAAGGTGTCACAACAATAACCCAAAACATTCGTAGTATTACATTCCTTCCCCCTAAAAATAAACTTCGTCCCCGAAATTTGAAATAACAAACAATAGGAACAACCAAATCCTTGTTGAAATGCCACAAAATCAAGAACTCACACCGTAACACAAGTCAACTATTATTTCAAACACAACTCCAAGTAATGATTCAATGAATAACAAAATCTTTGATTTTCTTCCAAATAACAAACCACATCATATAGGATATTCGAACTAAACTTTACTTAAACTTAAACTTCTTACTTTAGCTATCGACGAATACATTGCAAAAGTAAATAATAATCTCTAACAAAATACGCATAATTGTTTAGTTAATCTTTTCTTAATAATGACATCTAACTACAACATGGATGTAATTAATGTGAACATGTATATATGCTTTAAAGAACACATTCCGCATATCACTAGACATGATAATCTACTTCACATAATTTACAACATAAAATTATCAACGTGCAAAAGATAAGAAACAAAAACTTATACTTTTCAAGGCTAGGAAAATATATTATAACTTCTAAAATTCATAAATAAATAATAACTTAATTACTCCCGGAGAACTTATACTTTTCAGAAAATACAAAGAGTTAGTAAATTATGAGAAAAAGAATCAAGTTAAAAACTCATAATGTTAATTTATAATACATTTTACAATTTATTTGGTCAAAACAGAAATTTCACAGCAACTTGTCAGAAACTTAGGTCAATTTTAAAAATCACTATTAATTGTCAGAAATTTACCTTCTAAAATGGCTTATCAATTTAGAAACATATATGAATATTTTAAACAATGTAGTTGGAATTACACCAAATCGACAGGTAGTTTTTACATGGCAAATTTTACAAAAACATGGCGCGAAAACATCACTGTACAGGAATATTCTGACCACTGTCCACTAAAATATTTCTTTTTCCTAACCCGTATATTATTTGAACATGAGACCAGTGGCATATGAAATTTAACTCACAAAGATATCACACCTAAAAATCTTGAAAAAGAACTATAAACAGACAGCAAATGGCAGCCATAACAATCAAGGGTAAAAATCTTGTGAAATCAACCAAAATCACATTTTTCCCAATTCCACACAATAATTAATACCTCACATGCTTAATCATATTCACACCTTCCACATACATGCCAACATATTTCCTCATATCAACATACTTATAACAATGCTTACAATAAATCATATCACATCCCTTCACCGAAAAAGCAAAGTTACGTCCACGTAATCGCAAGCATTAATGAAACAACATTCAAACAAGGAAACAAAACTTTCAAAACAAAATATGCAATGTTCCTTTTAAATTACCCCAACTCTCAAGGTTCCCGATTCGAAACTGAGAGGGCCATGGTACGAATTAAGAGGCGCTTAACCGCACTAACAGGGGCTCCTAACAGTTTCTATCCGGGGTTCATGTTATCTAGACACATCCTAAGTTCATTATTATTCATTAGTTAGGCCTGAGGATCGTATTTCTCTGATACCACTTTGTAACACCCCCATTTATTCAGGAGCCTTTAGCTAGACATTCCCAAACAAATAGAACTGTTACCATCTCGGTTTCCCGAGGTAGTGAATAACAAAGTACAACAAACCAAAGTACCTTAAATTAAAACTTTAATGATTACATATGTTTTACAATTTTGATCAACTAAGACTTAATATAAAATAATACAACTCGCAGCGGAAATAATAAATAAGTGATATAACTATTATATGTGATCTAGACTTCATCTAAGGTTCTAAGTTGAGCTCTCATCCCAATGCTTCCAAGTCAGCTAATCTTTAGTACCTGTCAAATCTGCTTCCCATAAAACGGTTCACCGCAGGTGTTCACGAATACACTATCAACCACGAGGTTGAGTAGGAAACTATACAATGAATAAGAATAAAGCATCCCGCAATATCATTGATAAACAAATAGATTCCACAATTACATTTCGTCCACTTCACCCAACGGCACACAACCACTTCTAGACACACAGTCATATCCATTTCTAGACACACAGTCATACTCCACTTCTAGACACACAGTCATACTCCAGGACACACAGTCCAATGGACACATAGTCCCGCCTCAGACACACAGTCCGGATATATTGGACACAAAGTCACGCCTCAGACACACAGTCTGGTTCCACATAAAACTCATCTCCAACAACAATCGATAATAATGACAATCTCAGTAATATAGCCAAACCGACATGATATAGAATAATGGTATAAGACAGAAAATCCAGCAAGATAATAATATCGTTGTAAACAGTTAAACATATCCTTCACCAATCCACCACCTCATACATTTAATCCATCTTTAGCAATAACAGAAATAAGACAAGATTGAGTAGTTTTCTACCTGATAGCAAATCTTCAAGTCACACAAGCAATCAAATCGATCCTTTACAAATCCATAACCTACATAACATAATTATGTACAATTACAACATAACCAACCAACTAATCATGCACTTATCCTAAGTCAATCACATCCTAATCCTTTTGACAACTTCAATGTTAAATATCTAATTCTCTTTTTTCAAAGACTGATTCGATCTCGCTATAAAATTCATAATTAATTCACTAAAAATCCAAACGATGCAAGACCAATGGGATTCGAACCCTAAGACACATATCTACAGTTCTTGTGAAATAAAGTTTCTTCAAATTCTGGACTTATCAGGGTTTTCTTGAAGGAATAATAAATACTGACAAATTCCGTCGCATAAAAAGTATTAACCTCTAAAATATGTTTAACAAATCCGTTTCAAGGGAAACAAAAGCCTAACATCATCTAGACTCTCCAATTTTAATGTATGAAAAAGACCTAACTCAATTTCAATTTATAAATTAGGTTTACAAAATAAACTTTAGACTTATTGTTCATTCGCGGATTCTCAGTCGACATGTTCATAAAGAATTTATTCTGGAAAATCTACACGTTCAATTGCTACGAGATTTTACAGGCATCAACTAGGCTTGAAAATAATCTAAGTTTATACTTTACGTTTTCGAAGACAACGACTTTAAGATGGTCTGATACTTCGTTTAAGACAACTTACAAATTTACAGAATTGCTGTAACATTATTCGTTAACAAAATTGTCACAAACTTAACTATAGATGATTATATTTAATCTAGACATGATTAGGTGATGAACTAAAACTTAAAACATGCTTATAAGAATTAAAGATTAAAACTTTGAAAGATTATAGATGAACTTACAAAATAAAAGATTCAATCCAATGGAAGCAGATGCTAAAATCTCCAAATTGATTACTATCAATTCCCTTTTCCCTTTTTATCTTCCTTCTTATTCTCCCTATCCTTCCCTAACTTTTATGTGATGTTGTAAAAGTGAATAAGTGATTTATGAATATGCTACCATGATATATATAGTAATAAGGTAGTATTATTTTAGGAAAGTTTCTCTCTTTATTATTATTATATTATTATTATTATTACAACTACTACAACTATTATTACTAGGCAAATGATAAAAGACGCCCCCCGGGCGTTTGTTTAGCTGCTAATAATTGACATGGTGACATCATCTCCCAAGTTATACGCTCTCCTTGCTTCTTTTTTTATTTTTTTCCTCAATTTTCTCAACAAACTTCTCTCTACATATCTACGTCTTCTTCCTCAACCAATTAAACCCCAAATTCCGATCGTCCATTACCCAGCCTAACTCATTCCCGCCGATGACCTCCATGCCCAACCACTACCATAACCCTTTTTTTAACCCCTTTCCCAAAAAAGGTTCACCATTCCCCTCCTAGGGTGTCTATTGGTTCGGGATTCGCCGTCGGAGTCACTCGTAAATATGTTTAGGGTTCGATTATTTTGGGTATAAAAGGAGACGATTTGATTTAATGGGTGGTTTATATGGTGGTTTTGATAATATTTTAGCAGTGAATTGATGTTTACGGCTGGAATCTTTGCGACGGGTTTTGTTAAGGCGGGATGAGTATCATCGCAGAACAAGAGGAGGATGTGGCTGTCGCCGGAAAGTGGCAACAAGGGTGGCGAGGGTATGGTGGTGATGGGTGATGGTCGGGATGGAACTCTAGAGGGTGGTGGTGGCTGGAATTGGTGGAGTGGTTTGGCAGTTCAATGGACGTTTGATTGGGCGAGGAGGAAGAAATTAAACACATTAATAAAAGTGTCGAAATCTTACATGCTAATATTTTTTATGTAATTGGTAGTGTAATAACGCTAATATGGATAGTATCCATCGCCCCGGGGGCATTCGTTATCATGATCGTTATTACTATTACATATTATATTTTAGTCTTTTCATAACTAGGATAACCATATACTCCCTTTACTAATTTATTACTAATATTACTAGGATTATTAATATTATAATTAATATTAACTTTACTTATTTTATTATTCTCCTTATTAATATTATTATTAAATCCCGAAATAATTCCCGACTACTACTCGTACTAAGCCATTAAAATCTATCCCTACAATTATAGCACACGGCCCAAGGCCCTATTATTAGCTAAGCCCAATTACCGACTTGCTTACTTATTTTATGATTTAATTAACGTCTTATCTGCAACTATTATTAGAAATGCCATTAGTTAACTATTTGAATTACATAAATTATTCATACAAAATATTATCAAAATACGGGGTATTACAGTCTTCCCCCCTTAAAATGAACTTCGTCCCGAAGTTCGCACACAACTACTACCACAACACTCACCACAACACTCATAGACATTCTCATAACTAAGCATCATCCAACACTGTTATCATATTACGATTATCAATCATGCCAATCTTATCACAAGGTGTCACAACAATAACCCAAAACATTCGTAGTATTACATTCCTTCCCCCTAAAAATAAACTTCGTCCCCGAAGTTTGAAATAACAAACAATAGGAACAACCAAATCCTTGTTGAAATGCCACAAAATCAAGAACTCACACCGTAACACAAGTCAACTATTATTTCAAACACAACTCCAAGTAATGATTCAATGAATAACAAAATCTTTGATTTTCTTCCAAATAACAAACCACATCATATAGGATATTCGAACTAAACTTTACTTAAACTTGAACTTAAACTTCTTAGTTTAGCTATCGACGAATACATTGCAAGAGTAAATAATAATCTCTAACAAAATACGCATAATTGTTTAGTTAATCGTTTCTTAATAATGACATCTAAGTGCAACATGGATGAAATTGATGTGAACATGTATATATGCTTTAGAGAACACATTCCGCATATCACTAGACATGATAATCTACTTCACATAATTTACAACATCAAATTATCAACGTGCAAAAGATAAGAAACAAAAACTTATACTTTTCAAGGCTAGGAAAATATGTTATAACTTCTAAAAATCATAAATAATTAATAACTTAATTACTCCTGGAGAACTTATACTTTTCAGAAAATACATAGAGTTAGTAAGTTATGAGAAAACGAATCAAGTCAAAAACTCATAAGGTTAATTTATAATACATTTTACAATTTATTTGGTCAAAACAGAAATTTCACAGCAACTTGTCAGAAACTTAGGTCAACTTTTAAAAATCACTATTAATTGTCAAAAACTTACCTTGCAACATGGCTTATCAATTTAGAAACATATATGAATATTTTAAACAATGTAGTTAGAATTACACAAAATCGACAGGTAGTTTTTACATGGAAAATTTTACAAAAACATGGCACGAAAACATCACTGTACAGGAATATTCTGACCACTGTCCACTAAAATATTTATTTTTCCTAACCCGTATATTATTTGAACATGAGACCAGTGGCATATGAAAGTTAACTCACAAAGATATCACACCTAAAAATCTCGAAAAAGAACTTTAAACAGACAGCAAATGGCAGCCACAACAATCAAGGGTAAAAATCTTGTGAAATCAACCAAAATCACATTCTTCCCAATTCCACACAATAATTAATACCTCACATGCTTAATCATATTCACACCTTCCCCATACATGCCAACATACTTCCTCATATCAACATACTTATAACAATGCTTACAATAAATCATATCACATCCCTTCACCGAAAAAGCAAAGTTACGTCCACGTAATCGCAAGCATTAATGAAACAACATTCAAACAAGGCAACAAAACTTTCAAAACAAAATATGTTGTTAGGGTGCAAACCCTTGTCCCACATCGGTAGAATAAAGATGGAAGATCATCTTTATAAGTGTCCAGAAAATATAATAGTACGAGGCCTTTTGGGAAGGAGCCCAAGAGTAAATCCGTGAGGGCTTGGCCAAAGCGGACAATATCGTACTATTATGGATTGTGGACACAGATGCAGCAGAGACCCAACACGGGATATTCACGCTTCCGCACAACAAGTGGTATCAGAGCCCAAGGTTCGACTTGGGCTAGACACGAGGATGCATCAGCAGGCCCATGACTTGAAGTCGTACACTGTAAGGCATGGAACTCCTAGCTCGGGGTGAGTCCTTGAGCAGACCCGGTCCAGGGTTAAATGGATGAAAGGCGTCCTAGGTCTTCCGGGACAAAGACCATTTGTGTACTAGAACTGTTGATCAGGTGGACCCTTATCAGATTTGGTGCCACAGGTCTGGTGGGTCCTTTCCGGGTTGGATGCCGAGACCGTTTGTGTTCTAGGACTTCGAGTGACGGACCGGTCCGGGGTATATTGGATGCAGAGGATGTTCGATATGCATGTGTAGCAAATCCCCAAGAAAGGCACATGGACAGCTCGTGGTAGCATGGTGTGTCGGCTAAGGGGAGGTTATCAAGACTTGTGATGTTTCGGGTGTCTAGAAGTTGGGGTTGTAGAGTGGGAGAGTCCTCCATGGAGGTCAAGGTCCGACTCAAGATGATGGTCCTTGGTTTGAGGGGAGGATTGTTAGGGTGCAAACCCTTGTCCCACATCGGTAGAATAAAGATGGAAGATCATCTTTATAAGTGTCCAGAAAATATAATAGTACGAGGCCTTTTGGGAAGGAGCCCAAGAGTAAATCCGTGAGGGCTTGGCCCAAAGCGGACAATATCATACTATTATGGATTGTGGACACAGATGCAGCAGAGACCCAACACGGGATATTCACGCTTCCGCACAACATATGCAATGTTCCTTTTAAATTACCCCAACTCTCAAGGTTCCCGATTCGAAATTGAGAGGGCCATGGTACGAATTAAGGCGCGCTTAACCGCACTAAGAGGGGCTCCTAACAGTTTCTATCCGGGGTTCATTTTATCTAGACACATCCTAAGTTCATTATTATTCATTAGTTAGGCCTAAGGATCGTATTTCTCTGATACCACTTTGTAACACTCCCATTTATTCGGGAGCCTTTAGCTAGACATTCCCAAACAAATAGAATTGTTACCATCTCGGTTTCCCGAGGTAGTGAATAACAAAGTACAACAAACTAAAGTACTTTAAATTAAAACTTTAATGATTACATATGTTTTACAATTTTGATCAACTAAGACTTAATATAAAATAATACAACTCGCAGCGGAAATAATAAATAAGTGATATAACTATTATATGTGATCTAGACTTCATCTAAGGTTCTAAGTTGAGCTCTCATCCCAATGCTTCCAAGTCAGCTAATCTTTAGTACCTGTCAAATCTGCTCCCCATAAAACGGTTCACCGCAGGTGTTCACGAATACACTGTCAACCACGAGGTTGAGTATCAAACTAAACAATGAATAAGAATAAAGCAACCCGCAATATCATTGATAAACAAATAGATTCCACAGTTACATTTCGTCCACTTCACCCCACGGCACACAGCCACACTCCTAGACACACAGTCATACTCCACTTCTAGACACACAATCATACTCCAGGACACACAGTCCAATGGACACACAGTCCCACCTCAGACACACAGTCCGGATATACTGGACACACACTCCCGCCTCAGACACACAGTCTGGTTCAACATAAAACTCATCTCCGACAACAATCGATAATAATGACAATCTCAATAATATAACCAAACCGACATGATATAGAATAATGGTATAAAACAGAAAATCCAGCAAGATAATAATATCGTTGTAAACAGTTAAACATATCCTTCACCAGTCCAACACCTCATACATGTAATCCATCTTTAGCAATAACAGAAATAAGACAAGATTGAGTAATTTCCTACCTGATAGCAAATCTTCAAGTCACACAAGCAATCAAATCGATTCTTTACAAATCCATGACCTACCTAACATAATTATGTACAATTACAACATAACCAACCAACTAATCATGCACTTATCCTAAGTCAATCACATCCTAATCCTTTTGACAACTTCAATGTTAAATCTCTAATTCTACCGTTTTACAGCACAGTTTAGTCTCGCTATAAAATTCATAATTAATTCACTAAAAATTCAAACGATGCAAGACCAATAAGGTTGGAACCCTAAGACACATATCTACAGTCCTTCTGAAATAGACTTTCTTCAAATTCTGTACTTATCAGGGTTTTCTTAAAGGAATAATAAATACTGACGAATTCCGTCGCATAAAAAGTATTAACCTCTAATATATGTTTAACAAATCCGTTTCAAGTGAAACAAAAGCCTAACATCATCTAGACTCTCCAATTTTAATGTATGAAAAAGACCTAATTCAATTTCAATTTATAAATTAGGTTTAAAAAATAAACTTTAGACTTATTGTTCATTCGCGGATTCTCAGTCGACATGTTCATAAAGAATTTATTCTGGAAAATCTACACGTTCAATTGCTACGAGATTTTACAGGCATCAACTAGGATTGAAAATAATCTAAGTCTATTCTTTACGTTTTTGAAGACAACAATTGTAAGATGGTCTGACACTTCGTTTAAGACAACTTAAAAATTTACAGAATTGCTGTAACTTTATTCTTTAACAAAATTGTCACAAACTTAACTATAGATGAGTATATTTAATCTAGACATGATTAGGTGATGAAATAAAACTTAAAACATGCTTATAAGGATTAAAGATTAAAATTTTGAAAGATTATAGATGAACTTACAAAATAAAAGATTCAATCCAATGGAAGCAGATGCTAAAATCTCCAAATTGATTACTACCAAATTCTCTTTTCCCTTTTTATATTCCTTCTTATTCTCCCTATCCCTCCCTAACTTTTATGTGATGTTGTAAAAGTGAGTAAGTGATTTATGAATATGCTACCATGATATATATAGTAATAAGGTAGTATTATTTTAGGAAAGTTTCTCTCTTTATTATTATTATATTATTATTATTACAACTACTACAACTATTATTACTAGTACATATTATATTTTAGTCTTTTCATAACTAGGATAACCATATACTCCCTTTACTAATTTATTACTAATATTACTAGGATTATTAATATTATAATTAATATTACCTTTACTTATTTTATTATTCTCCTTATTAATATTATTATTAAATCCCGAAATAATTCCCGACTACTACTCGTACTAAGCCATTAAAATCTATCCCTACAATTATAGCACACGTCCCAAGGCCCTATTATTAGCTAAGCCCAATTACCGACTTGCTTATTTTATGATTTAATTAACGTCTTATCTGCAACTATTATAAGAAATGCCATTAATTAACTATTTGAATTACATAAATTATTCATACAAAATATTATCAAAATACGGGGTATTACACTAACAATTGCCCCTTATCTCCTTATCTTCGCTGGGTTAGGCCAGAAATAAGGAGATAACCTCTAATTTATAAAAAACTGCTCAACGGTTGGATTATGGCTGATTGGCTTCTGTAACGGCTAGTTGGCGGTTTCATGACGCGTGTTGCAATTACTACAACTTCTTCAATAATTATATTTGCATGTTGCGGTTGAAACCCTAATTTCACCGAGTATAAATATCATTTTACTTCATTGAATTAATCTTCACCAAAATCTATTCCCTTCTAATTTAATCTTCTTCTTCAAGCTTTCTTAATTCCTTGATAAATTTTCAACAGCAGCCCAGAAGAGGAAAGTGGAGGAGGTCGATCTATCTGTCCCAGTCAGGGATGTGCGAGCTAGGGTAGATAATGTGGAGGCTGCTAAGGTGAAGATCAGGGATTATGCTGCTTCCAAATCAGATGTTATGCTCACCCTTGATCCTTGATACGTGCTTTTTCTATAGTCTTTTTAGCCTATTTCAGCACGTATTTCCATGTATTTTTATACTGTTTATATAGTATTTTGCCCCGAATTGGGTACTTTGGTTCGTTTTGTCCGTTTTGTAGAAATGAACGCGAAAGTAGTGGAATCGTACCCTTTTTCGTCCTTTTTGCATGCATTTAGAGGAGACGGGATTTTTCTGAGTGAGATACTGCATTGGAATGCATAAAGGCGCGGTTTACGAGGCAGTCGAACGTGGACTTGAGCTGAAATGAAGACAGAAGACTCGATCGAGTGGTTTATTCACTCGATCGAATGGTTTCTGCATCCATGGTTGTTCGATCGAGTAGTTTTCTACTCGACCCAGAAGTTGCTGAAAAGGGAGTTACTCGATCGAGTAACTAATCTACTCGATCGAGTAGATTGTCTTGAGGTTTGGTCGATCGAGTTGTTTTATTCCACTCGATCGAGTGGTTTCTGCTGTTTTGGGCTTTGATTAGCCCGTGAGTTGTTTTATTTCGTAAAACTTATTTATTTTTCTATTTAAGCACGCTTTACTAGGTCATTAGGAGCTATCTTTTATCTTAATCGGTTTTACACAGAGAACTTTATTACGTTGCTCTTTCCCTTTCACTGTAACCTTCTTCTCAGAATTGTTTTGCTCGGATTTTGTGTTCTTTACGCCGGATTCGCACGATTGTAATTCCTTTCCCTTCTCTTAGTAATAATCAATCATTTGTTTGCCTTAATTGCTTGTTTACCTCATTTAATCCTTTGCCCTAATTTACTTTTATGCATTTTAATCGTTGTTTCATTATGTTTATTGTTAATTCTTTGTTTATTGTTAGTTTTGATATTAATAGCAATATGAGTAGCTAAATTTAATGCATGTTGGGATTAGGGGATCTGCGGTAGGAATGTGACGATGTAGTAAATGAAATAGATGAATTAATTGTGAGATTCTGTCACCATAGCAATTTAATTGTATTTATCGACTTAGTTAAGTGCACGCTTCTGAGTCATCTCTTTAATCTGGCTAAAATTAATCCTAGATCGAAAGATTGAACTAAATAGGCCTGCTATGAACAGTAGACTACCCTGACGAGGATGAAAGTTAAGTTAGTGGTATTTTAGGATAGAAAGTGGACCGAAAGGACCTTTCCACATCCGTCTTGCATTAATTCGTCTGAGTTGTTTACAACTGAGTCACTGAACTACCGTAGTGAACCGAATTCCCGACATGTCCCTTCTCTACCTGATAGTTTAATCCTATTTTCTTGCCTTTACTGCTCTGGTCTCTATTTCTTTTCTTTTAAACTTTGTAGTTTAGAAAATAATTCAAACAACCCCCCCTCCCCCATTTGTGACCAAATAGACGGACTTCTACAGATATCTTGCCTCCCTGAGGAGATCGACCTGACTTCCCTAGCTATATAGTTAGTTTAGTTAGTTTATTTTTGATAGGTACACGACAGACGTATCAAATTTTGGCGCCGTTGCTGGGGAGGCAATTGCCCTGTCTGTCTTTGTTTCGTTTATTTTATCCGTCTCAGGGAATTTTTATTCCTTGAGGCAGTTCTTATTTATTTTCTTTCAGTGTTGTTTATGCCCAGGTCAGACACGTTTGAGTTAGTTTCAGCTGATTCAGAACCAGAGAGATTGTTCAGGCATAGACGCCGTCTGCAGAGAAAATCACGAAAGGAAGACTTGAGTACTTTCGAGCCAGAGCTAGATGATTCTCTTTTCGTAGAAGAGATTCCTATTTTTGCCGATCAACCAGTAAAGTTGCCAAAGCTTTCTAGTCATTCGGTACCTAAAGCAACCTCGATTCCAAAGGGTTTCAATCTCCAGACTGAGGATGGGAATACATTCGACATCCGTCCTCCCTAAATCAATCTGGTGTAGAGAAATTTTTATAGAGGTGTGGTAGGTGAAGACCCGATGAAGCACATGGAGGTCTTTACAGACTACTGTTCTACTATCTTCGCCACTAAGGGGGTAATTCAAGACAAGATTAAGGAGGTTTTATTTCCTTTCTCTTTGACCGATTCAGCCAGGGAGTGGCTGACTGACTTGGACCGCACAGCTGCAGGGGTTACAGATTGGGAGTCTCTTGCTCTTGCCTTTTACAAGAGATATTTCCCTCCACAGCGCACCAATCTGCTAAGGGCCAAGATTACCAGTTTCAGGCAGGCTCCCGATGAGACTTTATATGAGGCGTGGTCACGATTCAAGAAGGTTGTGAGGTCTATTCCTCACCATGGTTTTGACCCATGGTTTATAGCTAATCAGTTCTACAATGGGCTGTATGACGACCACAAAGCCATACTTGATGCGGCATCTAATGGAAGATTCCAGGAAAACACCGATGATAATAAGGGATGGGCTCTTATTGAAGAGATGGCGAATCATAGTGTTGAGTATGAAAATGCAAGGGATAATATAAGAATAGTTCATGCAGTAGATAAGCAGGTTGTGGCTCAGCTGGAAGCCATGACTGCTAAATTTGACAAGTTGGAGTTACAAGCTGCTGGGGAGCCTCGGACTGTCCATGTTCTTACTAGAGGAGGGACCGTCACATATGAGAGGTGTGGGAGTAATGATGGCTACACTGCTGTTGGCTGTCTTGTGGAGAAGGAACAAGTCCTTGCCTTTCAACAATATAGGCAAGGAGGGGGTTCCTATTACAACAACCAAGGGGCAGTCCATCCCAATTTGAGGTGGACTACTCAAAATGTGCTCAATGCTACCCCTCTTCCGCACCAGCAACTGCCGTATGTTCCTCCACATAAGAATCAACAAGGCTCTCAGAAGCCTCCTTCCTTCCCTCCTCCCAATCACGGTGCATCATCTTCCGGTGGGGTGAGTGAAATAGGTGAGCTTAAGTGTATGTTGCAGTCCTTTACAAAGGAGTGCCAGCTGAGTGATCAACAGAAAGATGCGTCCATTAAGGCATTTGAAACTCAAGTTGCCCAACTAGCCATGAATCAATCCACAAGAAAGCAGGGTCAATTACCGACTCAAAATGAGAAGAATCCACATGAGACAGTAAATTTAATCAATTTGAGAAGCAGTCGTTCATATGAGGGACCGGAAGTGTTGAAATCAGACCCAAGGAAGGCTATAACTGATGATGAACAGTGTTCTGGCGAAGAAAATGAGCTGACGGCTAAGAAAGTACTCGATCGACTGGTTTCTGGAGATCGATCGAGTAGATTTGGTGATGAAAGTACTCGATCGAGTGGATTTTCTACTCGATCGAGTAAACAAGAAAATGAAGCTGTTCGATCGAGTGAAATTTCCACTCGATCGAGTGATGTTGCTGAAAAAACTACTCGATCGAATGGAATTTTTGGTTGATCGAGTAGTTTAGATGACGGGAAGCTTGTTCGAGAGCCTGCTAGTGCTCGATTAAGCGAGAAATCACCTGAAAGACCTCGTTCGAGAGGTAAGAAGCGTCTAAAGGATACAGAGCTTGCTCCGGCTGATACATTGGAAGAGAGAAACAAGGGACTCGAGATACCCATCACGGTTCCCTTCCCGAGGCATCTGCAGAGTAGTAAAGCTAATCAATAATTCGGCAAATTTGTCGAACTTCTGAGGAGCTTAGAGGTCACTGTGCCATTCACCGAATTGCTGACAAAGGTACCCTCTTACCTTCAATTTATGAAAGAAATTTTAACGCGTAAGAGGCATATTAGTGATAATGAGATAGTAGCTTTGACTGAGGTAGGGACGGCCCTATTTCAGAATAAGTTACCTCCCAAACAGTCAGATCCGGGTAGTTTCTCAATTCCATGTCATATCGGTACCCATTTGATTGATAACGCGTTATGCGATCTAGGCGCTAGCGTGAGTGTCTTACCGTTGTCTCTGGCTAAGAGACTTGGTTTGACAAAGTTGAGTTGCACCAACATGACTGTTCAGATGGCCGACCGTAGCATATCACGGCCACTAGGTATAATAGAAGACATACCTGTTCAGATCAGAAGGTTTTTCATTCCCGTTGACTTCGTTGTTCTTGACATCCCCGAAGATGCACATACCCCTATTATTTTAGGGAGACCATTTTTATCTACTGCCCGTGCAGTAATAGACGTCGGGGGTAAGACTTTGACTTTTCAGGTAGGGGACGAGGAGCTGATATTCCATCAGTCTAAGTTCCGGAGGGCTCCCATGCAAGCTCAGCCTTACAATGCCCTCTCTTCTATTGATCCTATTATTGACACTCCAGATGAAAATTTGGAGTATTGTGCTGCTATTGTTACCCCTTCGCCTCATATTGAGAGCAAAAAGGAGGAAAGTTCGTCTGTTTTCCTTGCTGCAGGTACAGATGAAAGCAATGAAGGAGCTGTCAAAGAACATTGTACAATTAATGTCAATCAAATTGGAAGTGAGGATGCTAAAGACGGTGATAAAGGAGTAAAGATGCGGAAAGTTCGTGCATATGTGGATGTGAACTATTCCCCTCCTAGATAACTAAATAATTCAAGTTCAAGCTCATGGAAGCTGAAGAGGACAATCAATGTTGCTGAGATGACGTCCTCCAGTCAGGAGCCCTCCAAGGGGCTACTGAATTGCATTGGAAAGTGAGCGGGGAAATGCCCCGTGTAACACCTTGTAAAAACAATTTTTAAAATTTTTCGTTGAATTTATTTTATTGCTTTTAATTAGGACAATTAGCTTTTGGACAATTTTTAGCGTAGATTTAAGACTATAGACTGTTCTTATGTGTATTTGGTATTTTGGGATATTTTCGCACGTGATTTTATGCAGGTTTGGGGAATTTTTACGCATTTCAAAGGAATAAATGACGAATTAAAGAGCTTACGCGAGAAAAAGAACTCGATCGAGTACTTGTTGTACTCGATCGAGTGGATTCTGGTCGATCGAGTGATCCTATTCTAGTCAACCGAGTAAAGCATAAAAGAGGAGTTCTCGACCGAGTATATTTCTACTCGATCGAGAAAGTGGATCATCAAAGTGCTCGATCGAGCGGTTCTAAACCACTCGATCGAGTGAATTGGGAAAAGACACGAGGGAGTTTTCTTTAACTTCCTTATTTTTCCTTGTTATTTCATTCTTCCCAATTTTTCGTCTCCCTCTTCCCCTAATTGCGACAAAATCATCCCCCAAATCCCCATTTTTCTTTCTCTAATACCAAATCCGTCACCTACAATTTGTTGCTTGCTAATTAATCTTTCAAAGCCCTCTATTTCCCCCTTGATTTGTGCTAGTTTACACGGTTAATTATTGGGTTTAGGGTTCGCGGTTTTTAGATCGAAAAATCGCCATTTTCGCTTGTTATTTGAAGATTAATTGCATGTTGTAGGTTCATCCCCATCAAGTAAGTGATTCCTTCATCCTCTATGCATTTAAATTTCTTTATTTCGAATTTTATTGAGGTAACTTGGAATTAGGGTTCGAAATTTACTGTGCGGTCGATTTTTTTCCGACTTTGTCATTATCGGCCCTTACTTGTCTTGCTTGATGATCATTCCCACTTCCTCACTGCTTTAGCATGCTTCAATTCAAATTTTACGCAAATTTGCGATAAGGGCGATTTCAAGTCGAAATTTTCGACTATCTTACTGGTTTTTCTACTGTCATACTGAGTCTTCATGTTTTCATGCTTAATTGACCTCAGTTGTTGTTTAATTGCTGCCGTTAATACCTGCTATGCCGCCCTATCGCCATTTACATGCTGTTATTCGAATTTTCCTGAGGAAATTTGGAATTTTTAGGGCTGTAGTAGAATTTTTCGACTGGTTCGGGGTTTATCATATTGTAATCATGCTGTTTTTCCTGCTTTTAGCCACTGTTTTTCTTATAAAATCCCCTGCCCTTGTTTACAGGATGGAGTCTAGCTCTCTGCCCTCTACTAGCTCGTCTTCTAGCCCATCTTGATCGAGACGGTGGCCATGCTTTGGTGCCACCGCCTCCGCTTTAGTTAGTATCGACCATTTTGTTTTCCTAGTTTTAGCTGCCATGGGTGCACCGTGTGTACCCCAGACTAGCTCGCCGCTAGCTCGATTTGCTGCCACTGCGTTACGCCACCACCACCCGCTAGCCTTTCTTCGTCGGTGGTGGCCACCGCAGCCCACTACTTCTACTCCAACCGCCGTTTTCACACACGTGTGGCGGACTGACTTGACAGATTGCAAATTGCATTTAGAACGGCCCTAGTCCCTCGCACCGTCACTGAGCGAGCTTCTACTTTGGGTTCTAGGGGCCGGGGCCGAGGTCGTGGACGTTACCGTTCTACATCAGCCCCTGCTACCTCTCTACTGCCTTCTACTTGGTGCTCCTTCTACTTCCCAAGACGATTCGTTCGAGGGGACACTTCCCTCGACTCTCACCCAGATTATCCACAGGTAATTTTTGTTAACGCTTTTCATCGTACGAGGTTTTATCACCTCCTAGGCTGCGAGCTTGTTCCTTCCCGGTTTTTAGATCAACCGGCACTTGAGAGACGCGGCATTTACGAGTCGGTTTGTGTTTTACTACGGGGCATGGGGATGACTGACCTCATTACTATGAGCGGTCGTACCTTTCAGGAGCTGAGTCTTGAGTTCCTCAGCTCCTTTACCTTCTCCTCCGGGGCATACGATTCTGACCCCGCTAGTTCTTCAGTGTCTTTCCGGTTGTTTAACCGGACTTTTCAGATGACTTTAGAGAAGTTTGGTAGGAGACTTGGCCTCTCCTCCACGGGCGACACTACCGCCCCTAGGAGGGTCATTCGTCAGCTTTGGCGGACCCTGGCCCATGCCACTTTTACCGAGCGAAAGCTCGCCCAGGTCCACCTTCCCCCTGCCCGTTATTCTCTTAGGTTGATGGCGAGCACCATCTTTGGCCGAAAGGAGCCGAACAACATCACAAACACCGAGCTCTCCATCCTGGGCGGTTACCTCTGAACGTTGACTGTGAGGGTCTTTTTACCCTCAACATAGCTTACTTGACCGCCCAGTACTTTCAGGCCCAGGGGCTGAAGGAGACGGGATCTATTGCTTGCGGTGGCATAGCCACCATTCTTGCCCGTTCCTTCCTCCCCGTCTGGCCTCGTGACTTGCAGTACCTCGAGGGAGAGAGGCTACTGAGTATGGACGCCATGCTTTCTCAGCATTGGCTGACCCCAGACTACCGGACATGGAAGATAGATGGTTCCTTGTCCGTAGACTTACCTTGTGACACTCTCCCCCGTCTAGACCCCTTGCCTACTGTTGCTAGGGGCGCCCGACTGCCACCTCCACCTGTTTTCCACCTTCCACTCCTACCACCTCCCATTGTACCCGCCGCCAAGAAGCGGTGTAAAGTTGAGACTGGAGAGGGGTCCACACCTTCAGAGAGTACCCAACCTTCCACGGCTACTCCCATCCCGACCCCTACTCCCACTACTACTCCCAATCCGACCGACCAGACACAGGCACAGCCGGTCCTACCGGCTACCTTTGTGCCACCTTCTCCCTTTGTGGCGTCCGCGGTCATGGACCAAGGGCGCCGTGACGGTTTGTTGCTTGAGATTATAGAGCGTCAGGCTCGTATGGAGAGGGACATCGCCCTAGCCTTGCACCCTCTGTACGAGTACCACTTGCGGCGATACCGTCCGATCCCAGAGGGTTGGCCACACCCTTCTTTCTACCGGTACCCAGCTGAGGGGTACCCGGAGTCTGCTGAGGAGGAGGAGGACGAGAACCCTGAGGTGGCAGTGGAGAGAGCTCGCGCTGAGGAGCAGAGGAGGAGAGAGGAGGAGAGAGATCCTGAGTTCAGGGTGGAGGACGTCCGCGACAACGACGACGACGCTGACGAGTAGCTACTGGTCTACTCACTTCCCCAGTTTTCTGGCTGGTTTGGGGAAGTTCGCATTTTGTATGTATTTCTTACTCTTTTATTTTGTCTCCTTTTATTTATTGTTTTTATTTATTTATTGGTTGTAACTTCCCGTTCCCCTGTATATAACTGCTGGTGTATGCTGGAGGACAACGAGGGGGTTGTCCGTTTTGGTTTGGGGAGGGTATTTCATCCTTTTGAGTCTGCATTTGCATTTGTTCTGCATCCACGTTTATTGATTTCAGCTTGCATTGTTTGTTTATTTCATTAAAAATTCAAAAATCACAAAAAAAATTAGAAAATCTCAAAAAATTCAAAAATTTCACGTTTATTTTTGCATATAGGTTGAGTCGGAACGGTAGATTTCCGTGATGATAATGCACTATAACTTGACCTTTCACTTGAGCCTTGTACTTCTTTTGATAGTTATTAGCTTTGTCATACGCATAGTCTACGAGTTTCTGTTCAAATATAGCTGACTGTTTAGACTTGACCTGATAAATTGGCAAACTACTTGATAAATTCTAAGTTTTAGAGCCATAACTGGTGACATTCATGACCAGTTCATTAGGAATTGAGAGTAGTACTCCTTGCATAGCATGTTCATCTTTTTTGCAGTTTTATGACCTTCAATTTCTTATCAAATGCACATATTCGGGTTTGTGGTTGGTGTCACATGCAGAGAGGTGCTTGCAAATTTTCCCTTTTCCTTATATTTTTCACCCATTTAGCTGCACATAAGCCAAAACTTGCCTTTTTGACCCATTAGCTACATCCAAAATTAAGCCTGCCTAGTCAAGTTAGTTTTAGTATGTTCTTTTGTGGTATGATTTTCCGTCCGCAGTTTGGCCCGTATCTTTTGTATGGAGTTGGTGGAAATTAAGGAAGGAGAAAAGAAAAAAAGAATTGAAATAAAAAGAGAAAAACGTGAAAGAAAGAAAAAAAATGAAAAAAAGAAAGAGTTCACGTGAAACAGAAGAAAAAAAAGAGTTTGAAAAAAAAAAAAGTAAAGTTGATTTGTTTGTTGTGATTCATTCAGACGGTGTTTAAAAAACAGGAAGTTTGTGGCCGTCTGACTCCTCCATTCTTATTCTATATTTTTGAGGAGATTGTGTTTGAGTTTAGTGAGTTGTGTGCCAAATGAAGGGCACCTGTACTTATTTTTTCAGTCAGTTGAGATTCGGATGGTTTATTATGGTCCTGTTAGGAACTAGCTTGACGCTTTGACCTCCACATTTCCATAACTTGTTTTGCCTTTTCTCACCTGAACCTCACTATTCCCATATTAGTTGTAAGCCCTCGGTTGTGACGGACATTATTGGTTGGAGTGTGTGCATTAGTACTTGAATTGTCTTTCATTTTTGTTACATGCATATGTAGGTCGCAGTTAGGTGAGTGACTGTCTTTCCTTCTCTCTTTTACATATAACATTCACCCTTTGCTTCATGAGAGAAGAGTGACCACGAGAGAGTCCGATTTTGTTGGTCTTGCAAGGTCGATAGGTTGGCTATATTTCTGAACAGCTTATAACTCGTTTGCGTATTGACTGCTTAGCTTTAACTGTTAGTTTTTGTTGCATTAAACTGGTTCAAGTAGACAAGTTAAGCTAGCTCTGAGTTTTAATTTCCGTTCCATTAGTTGCATTTTAGTTTACTCGAGGACGAGTAAAGGTTCGGTTTGGGGAGATTTGATACGTGCTTTTTGTATAGTCTTTTTAGCCTATTTCAGCACGTATTTCCATGTATTTTTATATTGTTTATATAGTATTTTGCCCCAAATTGGCTACTTTGGTTCGTTTTGTCCGTTTTGTAGAAATGAACGTGAAAGTAGTGGAATCGTACCCTTTTTCGTCCTTTTTGCATGCATTTAGAGGATTTTCCTGAGTGAGATACTGCATTGGAATGCGTGAAGGCGCGGTTTACGAGGCAGTCGGACGTAGACTTGAGCTGAAATGAAGACAGAAGACTCGATCGAGTGGTTTATTCACTCGATCGAATGGTTTCTGCATCCATGGTTGTTCGATCGAGGAGTTTTCTACTCGACCCAGAAGTTGCTGAAAAGGGAGTTACTCGATCGAGTAACTAATCTACTCGATCGAGTAGATTGTCTTGAGGTTTGCTCGACCGAGTGGTTTTATTCCACTCGATCGAGTGGTTTCTGCTGTTATGGGCTTTGATTAGCCCGTGAGTTGTTTTATTTCGTAAAACTTATTTATTTTTCTATTTAAGCACGCTTTACTAGGTCATTAGGAGCTATATTTTATGTTAATCAGTTTTACACAGAGAACTTTATTACGTTGCATTTTCCCTTTCACTGTAACCTTGTTCTCAGAATTGTTTTGCTCGGATTTTGTGTTCTCTACGCCGGATTCGCACGATTGTAATTCCTTTCCCTTCTCTTAGTAATAATCAGTCATTTGTTTGCCTTAATTGCTTGTTTACCTCATTTAATCCTTTGCCCTAATTTACTTTTATACATTTTAATCGTTGTTTCATTATGTTTATTGTTAATTCTTTGTTTATTGTTAGTTTTGGTATTAATAGCAATATGAGTAGCTAAATTTAATGCATGTTGGGATTAGGGGATCTGCGGTAGGAATGTGACGATGTAGTAAATGAAATAGATGAATTAATTGTGAGATTCTGTCACCATAGCAATTTAATTGTATTTATCGACTTAGTTGAGTGCACGCTTCTGAGTCATCTCTTTAATCTGGCTAAAATTAATCCTAGATCGAAAGATTGGACTAAATAGGCCTGCGATGAACAGTAGACTACCCTGACGAGGATGAAAGTTAAGTTAGTGGTATTTTAGGATATAAAGTGGACCGAAAGAACCTTTCCACATCCATCTTGCATTAATTCGTCTGAGTTGTTTACAACTGAGTCACTAAACTATCGTAGTGAACCGAATTCCCGACATGTCCCTTTTCTACCTGATAGTTTAATCCTATTTTCTTGCCTTTACTGCTCTTGTCTCTATTTCTCTTCTTTTAAACTTTGTAGTTTAGAAAATAATTCAAACAAACCCCCCCCCTCCCCCCGCATTTGTGACCAAATAGACGGACTTCTACAGATATCTTGCCTCCCTGAGGAGATCGACCTGACTTCCCTAGCTATATAGTTAGTTTAGTTAGTTTATTTTTGATAGGTACACGACAGACGTATTAATCCTATTGAGACTACTACCTAGGCAGTTGCTTCAGTAGATCATTATATCAGTCTTTTGGCAAGTGCTTTGGCTACTGTGAGAGAGGTATGTAGTTTTTGTTATTATTATATGTATTTTGTAATATGTGTATATATTTTTTACTTAGAGGTGTTTATTATTATGACATAATACTTATACTATTCTTGTTTCTGTTTTGGGTGCTGTAGCATGTCTTCATAACGCTTATCAGGCTACTTCTTTGGTGGCCAGGATTGATCTTATGAGATCTGATTATGCTAAGCTGAAGTCTGAACTGGATTTTGCTCGGGCTGACCTGGCTGCAAGGGTTGCTGATTTGGCGAAGGTGCAGGCCGAGGCAGGCTCAAGCAAACAACTTCTGCAGGAGGCGTTGGAAAGGAATGAGGAGCTTACCCTGGAGAGAGATGTTTTGGAGTTCAAGCTTGATGATGCCTCCCTGTACTTTTATATCAAGGGGAAAGTGGCTGCTATGTCGGAGCCTGTGGAGGCTAGGGCAAATTGGAACCCTGAAGCTGAGATGGCCTTTGCTGCTTCTAAGTATCCTGGCCTGCATAACATGGGCAATGAACAGGAAGTCGATTCTCCAGGGGAGCAGGATGTTGATCCGAGGTGATCGGGCAAAAGTGAAAGTCTTGATCTTTGTCTCCAAAGGGGAGCAGTAATTTTAAATTTATTTGATGGTATTGGCCCATCCAGGGGGGATGTCCCTGGACAAACAATCTTATTTTCTTGTTTCTTGGGTGGGTCAGGGAGGTTATCCCTGGGCTTGACGAATATTTTGGTGCCTTTGCCCCAGGGGGTAAGGGCTTTAGTATGGTAATGGCCTTTACTTGCTTATTTTGCTTATTTCCTGATGCTTTGTTATTTTTTGATTTTCTTTGAACCTGTGAGCCTTGTCTTTCCAATCCTGTTGACCTGATAAAATTTTGACTTTGTTAAACTATCTTGTGATTGAAGCTTAACGTAAGTAATTCAACCATGTATGGTTTTTGCCATAGTGGTTGAAGGGGTGGGAAAACCGGCCTGTCATGAGGGCTTATATCCCCTTCCTGGTTGGAGGGCTTGGTATTCGGCATGTCAGGAGGGCATTTAGACTGATGGTCGGGATAAAACACCCTTGCACCGTCTTGCTGCGTCCAGCCGGTTGTAGATGTGTACAATAAATTTAGTCAGGTCAGGCAATTATTTCATGCCTGATTGGTCCTGACATTTACTATATCCGATGATGGTTAACAACTCGTTAGGCCTAGTTAAGTGCAAAAATTTGTTTTAAAAACTGATGTACAATAGAGTAGCCCTCAATCCCGAATATTTATGCATATATACATTTATCATGTATAATTGTTCAGGATTCAAAAATAAGAGAAATTGGGTTAGTTACATATGTAGATATGGATTGCACATAGAGCATATAAAACACGTAATTTTTCAGATAGCACATCAGGTTGAATCACTGATATTAAAGGTACAGTTTTCACCTGATTTGGGCCTGACATAGATTTTATACATGGAATAATTTCAAATGTGTTACATTCCAAGATCTTGGGATCATTTCTCCTTCTAATGTTTGGAGCCTGTATGCTCCTTGTTCGACGATTGAGTCAATTAAGTAAGGGCCTTCCCATGTAAGGGCAAGCTTGCCTGCTGATTTTTCTTTTTTGTTTGGAAAAACTTTTCGTAGGACAAGGTCTACTTCCCTGAAGACTCTAATTCTGACATTTTTATTGTAAGTTCTGGTCACTTCTTGTTGGTATGATGCCATCCTGATTTTGGCAGCGTCTCTCAGTTCTTCTGTCAGGACCAGGTTGTCTTGCATCAGGTCTCTGTTTGCTTCAACGTTGTTCGGGCTATATCTTGATGTTGGCACCCGTATTTCTGCAGGGATGACAGCTTCGCAGCCATACACCAAAGAATAGGGTGTTTGGCCTGTCGATGTCTTTGGAGTTGTCCTGTCTGCCCATAACACTAATGGAAGTTCTTCAGCCCATCTGCCTCGTCTTCGCTTCAGTTTCTTTTTTAAGCAGCTTATGACTACCTTGTTACTAGATTCAACCTGGCCATTAGATTTTGGATATCCAGGGGTTGATGTTACCAGGTTAATATTCCACTCTTGGCATAATGCTTTAGTCTTTTTCCCCATAAATTGGGTCCCGTTGTCACATACTATCTCTGATGGGACTCCATATCTGCAAATAATATTCGTCCTGATGAAGGATATTACTTCTTTTTCGGTTATCTGCCTGAAAGGGTTAGCCTCGATCCATTTAGAGAAGTAATCAGTCATCGCCAACATGATACTTTCTGTCCTGGAGCTATAGGCAGCTTTCCTATAATATCCATGCCCCCACTTCATGAATGGCCAGGGTGCAAAAATTGAGTGAAGTAGTTGAGATGGCTGATGTATTATTGGTGCATGAATTTGACAGGCTTCACATTTTGAACAGTATTCCAGGCAATCAGCCCTCAGTGTTGGCCAATAGTAGCCTATCCCGAGTACTTTACTTGCCAGGCTTTTTCCTCCTTTATGGTTGCCACAGTGTCCATCGTGTATTTCCTGAAGCACTTGTTTAGCTTCATCAGGCTCTAAGCATCTCAAGTATGGTCATGCCTGCGATATCTTAAATAAAGTGTTATTGATAATAGCATAGGTTGAAGCTCTAATCTTAAAAGCCCTTGCTTCATGCCTTCCCTGAGGTAATATTCCTTGGAGGAACCAATCATAATAAGGTTTGGTCCAAGAATTATTATCTCGATTAACAGGGTTGAGCTGTTTGGTTTTACTGATAGCTGGTTCTAATAAATGAACAATTGGTATTTTGCGAAGACTGTATGGGTAAAATTTGAGCTTAGACTGACCAAAGCATCAGCCTGCGTGTTCAGGTCTCTTGATATTTGATCTATATCAAATAAAGCAAATTTAGCTGGAAGGTTTTTTGCATATTCTAAATACGAAATCATTTTTGCATCTTACCGTATAAATTCCCTTTATTTTATTAGCAATTAAAAGTGAATCAGTTTTTACCTTTAGGTTTTGAACACTGAGGTCTAGACATACCTTTAAGCCTGCTATCAGAGCTTCATATTCTGCTTCATTGTTGGTAGCTTTGAACTCACAGCTTATAGCCTGAGCTATCATGTCCCTCTGTGGCGATTTAAGCACTAATCCTAACCCTGTCCCCCTGGCAGTAGATGCCCCATCTATGAATAAAGTCCATTCTTTGTCTGGGGTCTTATTTTCTAATTGATTAACCTCATTTTTCAGGTCAGGTTTCAGGTTAGGGCTGAAATCAGCCACAAAGTCTGCTAAGACTTGCGATTTACTCGCTGTCCTGGATTCAAAGGAAATATCGTATGTACTAAGCGGAACCGACCACTTGGCCATCCTACCTGACAATTCAGGCTTGCGTAGGACAGATTTTATGGGTAATTTGGTCCTGACTATGATGGGGTGACATTCAAACTAAGGACATAACTTCGCACATGACATAATTAGAGCTAAAACATATTTTTCAAGTAATCCATACCTCATTTCAGCATCCAGCAGGCTTTTACTTACATAATAGAGAGGATGTTGTTGACCTTCGTGTTCTTTTACCAGGACTGCAATGATTGTTGTGTCAGTGACGGATAAGTATAGTGACAGAGGTTCCCCCTTCTCTGGTTTAGCTAGTAAGGGTGGAGATGATAGATAAGTTTTAAGTCTTGAAAGGCTGCTTCATGCTCATTTGTCCAATGGAACTACTTATTTTTTCTGAGTAGGTTGTAAAATGTTTTACATCTTTCAGAGGATCTTGATATGAATCGGTTCAGGGAAGCTACCCGGGCTATCAATTTCTGAATATCCTTGACAGACTTGGGTGACTGAAGTTCCAGGATAGCTTTTATTTGTTCCAGACTGGCTTCTATGCCTCTTTTTGTCACCTTATAACCAAGAAACTTATCTGCAGAGACTCCAAAGTTGCATTTTGCAGGGTTGAGCTCCATGTTGTATTTTTCAAATATTTGGAATGCTACTTCCAAATGCTTCACATGATGTTCTGAGTTTTTGGACTTTACTACCATGTCGTCTATATAGACTTCCATGATATCACCTATTTGATCCTTGAACATCATGTTGACCAGGCGCTGGTACGTTCCCCTGCATTCTTCAGACTGAAAGGCATGGCTGTGTAACAGTATATGCCTCATTCTGTAATGAATGCATTACTTTCCTGATTAGTAGGGTGCATTTTTATTTGATTGAATCCCTTGGAGGCATCCATGAATGTCAGCATCTCATGCCCTGCTGTGGCGTCAACCATGGCATCAATATGCAGCAAGGGAAATGGATCTTTAGGGTAGGCTTTGTTCAGGTCAGTGTAATCTACACAAACTCTCCATTTTCCATTCTTTTTACGCACAACAACCACGTTAGCCAGCCACTCAGGGTACATTACTTCCCTGATCATTCCCATATCCAGAAGTTTTTCCACTTCCTCGTTGATTATTGCATTTCTTTCGGGTGCAAATTTTCGTCTCTTCTATTCCACAGGCTTAAAAGATTGGTAAATATTAAGTTTGTGTGTAATTATATTAGCACGAATTCCAGTCATATCAAAATGAGACCAAGCAAACCAAGATGATTTATTTTTAAGGAATTTTACCGATTCGGCGACACGATCGGGGCGTCAGATCCTACTAGAACATACCTGTCAGGGTACTTAGGGTCTAGGATTACCTGATCTGTTTCCATTCTGGGTGGTGCTACATAAGTACTCATGACAGGGTACGGTAATTGCTATGCGAGGGACTTACCTGCCTTGGGAGGTTTCAAGGCTGCTGTATAGCATTCTGGGGCTGTCTTGTGATATCCTTTGATTGTGGCTATTCCCCAATCCGGTGGTACCTTGATACACTGGTGATAGGTTGATGGCACAGCCTTGACATTATGAATCCGGGGTCTGCCCAGAATTGCGTTATAGGATGACAAGCAATCCAGGACTCCAAATTTCTCAAAAGATGAGACTCCTTCAACGTAGGTTGGAAGATGGATTTCTCCTAATGTGCTTCTGGTTTCTCCACTGAACCCTATCAAAACGCTGGATTTCTTGGTGATTTTATCTTCACCAATATTCATGGCTTTCAGTACGTCAAGCATGATTAGGTTCACCGAGCCGCTTCCATCTACTAGGATCCTCCTTACAGTAGTGGTTCGAATCTGCATAGAAATTACCAGGCCATCATGATGAACATAAGAAATCCCTACCAGGTCGCAATCGTTGAAACTGATTGTCGGGACATGATCCGGTTTGTAAGGTGATGTGGTCCTTGGCGTCCTGGCTATCTTCTTTGCTGCTGAACTAGTCAGGCCACAAATTTCTGATCCACCAGATATGAATTTCACTTCATAGATTGGTGGTGGTGGAGGAAGGTTGCGGTCCTGCTTTTGTTCCTGGTTCTCCTTGCCCTGTTCTGCATTTCTACCTTTCGCCCTGATCAGATCCTTTAGATATCCAGATTTCAACAGGTAGGCCACTTCTTTCCTTAGGGTGAAGCAATCATCTGTCGTATATCCAATGTCCATGTGGAATTCGGACCATTTGGAGTTGTCCCTCCTAGAGTTGGGATTTTCCACCTTCTTGGGCCATCTGACTACTGATCCCATATTGTCAAGTCTCTTGATCAATCCTGCAATATCAACACTGAAGTTATGTTCAGAAATAGGTGGGAAAACTTTAGCCTTACCTTGATACTCATGTTCCAGGTTGACTTCTGAATGGTCTAGCCTGGAATATGGAGTAGGTTTGTAATTGTTTCCTTTGTTGCTTTTCATATTGATGTTTTCATAGTCCTTTGGCCCGCTGGATGATCCGACTTTATAACTCTTGTCTTCTTCCAGCCTGATATATGTGAGAGTCTTGGCCTGGACATCTTCGAAGGTATGGCAGGGATACTTAGTGAGTTCATTATACATGTCACTATGAGGTAATAACCCCTGCCTGAATTCCTCCACTGCTGTTCCAACGTCACACCTGGGAATGGACACTTTCTCTTTATTGAACCTGGCGTGGAACACCCTGAGAGTCTCCTATGGTTTCTGTGTAATCCTGTAAATATCACTAGACCGCTTCTACAACTCCCTGCTGCTTGCAAACTGTTGTTTGAAGTTGTTGATCAGGTTGGCAAATGAGTGGATGCTCCCAGTTGGCAGGTTGATGTACCACTATAAAGCAGGTCCGGTCAGGGTCGTTCTAAATCCCTTACACATGCAAACTTGCCTGAACTCGATGGGAATGGATGCGGCTAACATTTTCTGTTTATAGAGAGCCACATGATTCTATGGATCCGTAGTTCCATCATAGATCTTCATAGACGGGATCACGAACTTTTTAGGCAAGTCCACTTTTGCTATTTCGTCTATAAAAGGCGAATCAGCATAGCTATCAGGGGCAGCTTCTTCTAAACTAGCAGGAATTCCAGGTATCTTCTCGAATTTTCCATTTAACTTCTTGATTTCCTGGACCACTGCCATCATGATGGCTGCTGCAGATTCATCAGGTTTTTCATTGTTATCATTTGGCTCACCATCGCCATCGCCATCTACATTGATAATTGATGCAAATGGCATTCCTGGCTGGAATCTAGAGCCTGCTCCCTGGGTTTTTTCCAATTTTTGTTTCAGAGCTGACTCAGATTCTCTTAACTGAAGGATTTCAGCCTCAGTTTGGGCTACTTTTTCTTTCAAGCTTCCCAACTCAGCTATTTGTTGGAGGGCTGCATTCAATTTTTCTTGATGGTAGGCTGGGCCATTTTTGTAGGTTATTTAGATTTTTGTGAAATAAGGAAAAAAAGATTTTAAAGAGCTAGATGCACCACGGTGGGCGCCAATTGTTTTGTATGGATTTTGCGCAAGGCGAAATCAGGTCAGGGTAGGTCTAGGCAGGGTTAACTAGCTCGAATTAATCTGCGAATAAGTATGACATGGTATAAAATTTGAAGAATACAGTACGGTAAATGAATAACAGTAAGACAAAGAATTTTGTACGTGGAAAACCTTAAATGGGAAAAAACCACGGGCACCAAGCCAGGAGAGGATTTCACTATAATATTGAATAAATCGCACAAATATCTGTAATTTAGCTTGTATTTCAGTATTACTAGTATGTTGCTAGGATCTTGTCTTGTGTCGTGCAAATGATCTAAGTGCTCTTTATATAGTCAAATGTTGAACGACTGCTAGATCTTTCTCCATCAATGCTGAATATCCTTCCTTAATTAGCCGGAATAATGCTCATTATTGCTCCTTTAATTGCCGTCATTAATTGCTAAATCTTACTAATTAATGCCCCAATTATTGCGCGTATATTCGTCTATAATATGATCTCTTGGTCGAATATCGTCCTGATATTTTGACCGTTGTCCTCTTCATGGTCTGGCGCCTGTCCTCTTGTGTCCTGGTAGCTTGACGTCCTAACACCCTGATGGTTAGGTCGAGGTAGAATATCGTTCAGGGACATCTGCGAATTTCCAGGCCTAACAATACCCTAGCCAGAGCCAGCATGCCAAGTACGCCAAGCGTATCCAGCACATCAGTCATGGAGATGTCAGGTAGAAAGCAACCCACTAGCAAGAAGGATGAAAGATACAAGCCATATGGTAGGTGAGTCAACAGAATCGACAACAGAAAAGAAAATCAGCAACTCCTCGCACTGGCAGAATACGGATTCACAACTGGCGTCGGAGGAATCCTGAAAGCACTCAGAGAAATGGGAGACGGGGTAAGGTGGCCCAGGCCACCAGTAGAAGGACATGCATGGAGAAAAGATAGCAAGAAAAAATGTGATTTCTATCGGGACGTTGGGCATAACACAGAAAACTGCTACACACTGCGCAGGGAGATCAGGCGTCTATATAAGCAAGGGGAACTGAGCCACCTATTACCACGTGGGGGCAAGCAGCAGGATAAGGTAGGCTCTGCAAAGCCTGCAACGCCACCTACATGCACCAAAATAATAAACGTGATAACAGGCGGCTCAGACTTAAGTGGATTAACATATTCAGCAGCCAAAAGGCGTGCTACTGAGACTAAGGGAGACAGACCAGAAACTTCCTGCAGAATTTCTCACAGTAACCTACCTACTGTTGCTTTCGATGAAGGGGATGTACATGACAGACAGGAACATCATGATGCACTCATCATAACTCTGTCAATGGCCAACTGTACAGTTAGAAAGGTCCTGGTGGATACTGGTAGCTCGGTCAATTTGATCATGCTGAAAACCATAGAAAACATGGGGTTCAGAGAGAAGGATTTGCAGAAGAAGACCATGCCGCTGGTAGGGTTCAGTGGAGAGACAGCCAACTCATTGGGCGAGATAGTGATCCCAACCTATGTGGGAGGAGTCAACAAATAGGTAAGGTACTTGGTCATAGATAGACCCTCTACCTACAACGATATTCTGGGAAGACTATGGCTGCACCTGTTGAAAGCAGTTCCCTCAACATATCATCAATGCATAAAGTTCCCCACGCCATGAGGAGTAGAGACAATATGAGGAGACCATGAGGAACCTAGAGGCTGCTACAAGAAAGCATTAAAGTGCACAACCAGCCCCCCAGCATAGCAATTACAGAAGAAGCATGTCCAGGATGAATACGTTGAGCCTCCAGCCGAGGAGTTAGACTAGATCAACCTGGATAAGCTGCACCCAGAAAGAACCGTGTTAATAGGGGCAGGGTGCACGGGAGACCTCAGACAACACCTAATTAAATTCTTGCAAACCAACATGGATTGTTTCGCATGGTCCCATGACGACATGATAGGGATAGATCCATCTATAATAACACACAAACTCAGCGTGGACCCAGGATGCAAGCCCGTCCAGCAGAGGAGAAGAAAGTTCGCAGCTGAAAGGAATAAGGTGATCAACCAGGAGGTAGACAACCTGCTATCAGCAAATAAGATAAGAGAGGTCAAGTACCCAGAATGGCTGTCAAACGTGGTGGTAGTACCCAAGAAGAACGGGAAGTGGAGAGTATGCGTGGACTTCACCGACCTCAACAAAGCATGGCCCAAGGACCCCTTCCCGCTACCACACATTGACACAATGGTGGATGCGACAGCTGGACATGAAATGTTGACATTCTTAGATGCTTGGAGTGGTTACAACCAAATTAAGATGGATCCAGCAGATCAAGAGAAGACAGCGTTCATGTCTGAAAGAGGAATATACTGCTACAACGTCATGCCCTTTGGCCTGAAAAACGCAGGGTCCACATATCAAAGGCTGGTCAACCGTATGTTTAAAGAACAAATAGGAAGAACCATGGAGGTGTATATTGACGATATGGTAGTGAAGTCAGAAAAAGCTATGGATCACATACAACATCTGGCAGAAACATTCAGCACCCTCAGAGAGTACAAAATGAAGCTAAACCCGTCTAAGTGCACCTTTGGAGTTTCCTCCGGCAAATTCTTAGGCTATATTGTAACCCAAAGGGGAATAGAAGCCAACACCGAGCAGATTAAGGCCGTATTACAGCTGGAGTCACCAGAAAAACTAAAGGATGTACAAAGGCTAGCTGGCAAAGTGGCAACTTTGAGCAGGTTCATCTCAAGATCTTCGGACAAGTGTAGACTATTCTATGATATATTGAGAAAGAGCCAGAAGTTTGAGTGGACTGCAGACCACGAGCAGGCATTCAGGGAGCTGAAGCACTACCTCAGCACCCCGCCATTACTATCAAAACCGAAACAAGGAGAACCATTGTTCCTCTATCTAGCTGTCACAGAGGTAGCAGTAAGTGCGGTTCTAGTCCGAGAGCAAGACAAGGAGCAAAAGCCAGTCTACTATGTAAGCAAGTCTCTGCTGCCAGCAGAGACCAGGTAAACATCTCTTGAAAAATTGGTACTAGCACTTGTCATTGCATCGTACAAACTAAGGCCCTACTTTGTGTCCCACACCATACATGTTGTAACCAATTATCCATTGAAATCCGTAATGAGGAAGTCTGAGCTGTGAGGCAGAATGTCAAAGTGGTCCGTACATCTTAGTGGATACAACATCAGGTATGATCCAAGAACAGCAATAAAGTCGTAGGCACTGGCAGACTTTGTGTCAGACTTCAGCCCAGCTATCCAGAATCTGGCAGACGAAGAGATCCTAACCCTTAAAGGGAACAAGGAAGTAGAAGTCTGGCAGATGCACATCGATGGAGTCTCCAACCAAAGGGGGGCAGGTGTAGGACTAATCCTGCGGTCACCGCAGGGAGATCTGATAGCACAAGTAGTAAGATGTGAATTTAAGGCAACTAACAATGAGACAGAATACGAAGCCCTAATATTAGGAATGCAGCTAGCCCTGGAGTTGGAAGTCAGGAACCTACAGATATTCAGTGACTTTTTACTGATAGTTAACCATGTGAATGATGAATTCATAGCCAGGGACTCGAAGATGATCGCCTACGTAAAAGTGGCAAAGGAGCTGAAACAGAAATTCAAAGACTGCAAGCTCAAGCAGGTCCCCAAAGACCAGAATGTGGAGGCAGATGCCCTAGCAACTCTTGGGACGACCTTCAAGCCAACCGAATTGTCCAACATCTCCATCGCGCACATGCTGGAACCTTCTATCCAAAAATTAAAAGAGGCGGACAGAAGAGAACTGGAAGATCAGCACGACGAGGCAACAGTTCTATTAACTCCAAATGTCCAGGCGACTGTCCAGCCAGATAATTAGCCAGATGGCCAAACAGCTGCCCATCCAGACGATCAGCTAGGTGACCAGATAGCTTCCCAGCAGAGCAGTCAAACAGCTGACCAGGAAGATGATTGGGACTGGCGGACACCATACCTACATTAGTTCCGACACAGCAAGCTGCCAAATGACATGAAGGAGATAAGAGGTTTTAAAATGAAAGCCTCCAGATTCATACTAATTGACGGTGTGCTTTTCAGAAAATCGCTGGCAGGACCCTACTTACGATGCCTGGATAAGCAAGAAGCAACGACTATATGTTGCATACCCTCCACAGTGGCGAATGTGGAAACCATGCAGGGTGCAAGAGTCGGTTAAACAAAGCCCTTAGACAAGGCTACTTCTGACCCACAATGAGGGCAGACTTGGCAGAATATGCCTGCAAGTGTGACGCCTGCCAGCGCTCGGCGCCAATGATCCATTAGCCAGCATAGCCCCTATATCCCATCATTTCTCCCTAGCCATTCATGACGTGGGAAATGGATATAGTAGGTCCTCTTCCTAGCATCACAGGAAACAGAATATGGATGCTACCAATGACAGATTATTTATTCAAATGGATAGAAGCAGAAGCTTTCCCAGAGGTGAAAGACAAATAGGTCATCTCTTTTATCAAGCGTAATATCATCTTCAGGTTTGGTATCCCGTCAGAAATCATATGTGATAATGGATCACAATTCATCTCCAACGACGCGGAAGGATACTACGCCAGATGGAACATCACTCTAAAGAAATCCGCACCCAGGACTCCAAAGTCCAACGGGCAAGCTGAGTCCAGCAATAAAATCATCATGGATAACTTAAGAAGGAGGCTACAAGAGTTAGGAGAAAAATGGGCGGATGAATTGCCACTAGTGCTATGGTCATACAGAATAACACTAAAGACGGCGATAGGCCATACACCCTTCAGCCTGGTGTTTGGCGCAGAAGCAGTAATTCCATCAGAGGTTCTAGTTCCAAGTCACAGGTATGGATGTATGACAGGGGAACTGAACGGTACAGAGATGATCAGGAGCCTAGACACAATAGACGAGCTGCAAGCAAGCGCAAAGATACGTCTGGCCGCCTACAAGCAGTCAGTCGCCATAAGTTACAACAAGAACGTAAAAGTCAGGCTCCTGGAGGTAGGAGACCTGGTTCTCTGTGAAGTGTACCAAAATACAAAGAATCATAGGGCAGGCAAATTCGCCTACAAATGGGAAGGACGATACCGGATAGAAGGCGTTGTTGGCCATGGGGTGTACAGATTAATGACCATGGACGGTCAGATCATACACAAACCATGGAACATACTTCACCTGAAAAGGTATCACTTTTGATAATAAGTAAACTTTAGTGTAAAGAGTAGTGTGTCCAGAAAACCCCAAAAAAAAACGGTAGTAGGCATACTCCCAATTTTGTGTCATTTTCCTTTTCTTTTATTTCTTTAAACTTTAAAAGCTACTATTGGAGTTGTGTGGTCTGTAAGCTTCCTGGGGCCACAATTTCTCTGGCACCCCATGAGACAGCATCAAGTACTTCACATTGCACTGATAAGATTTTTTATTTTCGGGCTTCTTTAAATGCATCACTCTAAACTCTAATATCTATGGTACATTGAAAGTGTAGCTAGGAGGACTGTCAACTGCAAATGCGGGGTTACAAGGCACATGGCACTCCAACATGCCTAACCTAAATTTCTCCATTAGGAGCACCCTCACCGGGCGGCCTGTGGAACATACGAAAGGGAAGCCTGGCTGACAGCTTAAAGGTCATCCAGCTACCCTGGATACCACCCCCTGGACGTAGCTCGCAAATACCGAGTACTCGATGCAATCAATCAGGGCCCCAGTATACATGCACATACATATGGAGCGCAGGGATCTCTGAGCTACCAGAATCCTGCAACATTACATCGGTCCTAGAATGACGATAAACTTGCCTAAGGTACGCCCATGTTGGCTTTAAATATGATGAACACACCTTGCATCATGAATAAGGTTAAGTAGTCAGAGTGCGGCATACGCCTAAATCAGTCATTGGACTGACACGGCAGCTAGGTGAGTCTAAATCAGCCTCTTTAGGCTGACACGACTGGTCAAATTAGCCTTGAAGGTTGACACGGCCACCTCACCCAAAAATGCGGCGTAGTCCTAAATTAGCCATTTGACTGACACGACAGCTAGCTAAGTCTAAATCAATCTTTTCAGGCTGACACGACTAGCCTAAATCGGCCAGCAGGCTGACACGACAACTTCTTAAGCTAAGTGCGTAAACAAAAAATACACAAGATATGATGAATATAAAACTTGCCAAACTAAGGCAAGGGGCATTTCAAAATTTGGCAAAAACACGGCCCCAAGTTCATCTAACCGTCACCATGACCGGCAGACACAAAGACAAAATGTTTGAAAATTTTACAAGTCTGTACCACACAGGGTCAGACTGCCATTCAAGAAACAAAATATAAAATGTTAACTGGAAGCCAGATCAATGACCTCCCTTTCTTGCATCTCCTCTTGCTGACTTCCCATTTCAGGTATAGGACCAGCTTGCACGCCCTCGGCAACAGCAGCCTTCTGAGCTCCCTCAGCGACAACAGCCTCCTGGAACGATCCATCATCCCCAGCAGCTGTCTACTCCGCCAGTGTAGGAGAATTCACTTAGCCAACCTCAGGCATCAGCACGCTCAAGTCCGGCTGAACAGGGTACAGGGGCTCCATCTGTCTTTCTTCCTCCTCAATAGATTGCAGGGTTGGAGGCTCGTCAAGTACAGCACGCATTCCACTGATCTTTCCCCACCAGGTAGCATAAGCAACAATGTTGGTGGCAAGGGAGATCAGCTCACTGATCTTCTCGTCAGAGCGCTTTAGGGAATCAGAGAAAGTACCGCACAACTGTTGGGTGCACGCCAGCTGGTTAGCTCCCTCCTTCAATTTCTTCTTGGCACCAGCAAGCTCAGCCTTTAGCTCCACCACATGTCCTCTCAAGTCAAAGCGTTGCTGCTCCAGATTAGCAATAGTCCCAGTCAGTTCCTGATTCTTGGCATTGGTAGGACGACTGGTGGTCTATACCACGTTGATCATCTTCCTATTGTAAAGAGCTGACTGGAAGGCCTGAAAGCAGAAAAGGAAGAATTAGCAGGTTTGACATAGATAACTCAGAACAGGTAGCAGAGGATAAACACTCACCATGACGGAATTGTGCACATCACTCTCGGTCATCTCTTCTGAGGATAATTCTGAGAAAGATTCCACTAACGACGGGAAGAGGATACGGTTGATCTCAGGCCAGTAAGGCACCTTTTCTACGTCCCCGAAGCTATCAGAGAAGTGGGCAATGATGCCACCACTAGCAGCAGCAACAAGACTAGCAGGCGGAGTAGGAGGATGACGAGATAGCGGGCTAACCTCCAAAGGCTCGGGACGAGCGGTACTGGAATGGGTAGGAGGAGACTGGAAGGAAGCATCCGGGGCACTCCTCTTAGAGGCGGAAGCTACATCAGGGCAAGCAGCGGCCCTCTTTCTTTTAGCACTCTGAAAGATAGCCTCTAGAGGGTCAACTTTTGAGCCTGCATGCAGCCAGACCTCAGGTGTCAGAGATACCAGGTAATCAGCAAGATATCAGGTGATCAGCAATAGCCAGAATGACAGCGCAAAGTAACATACTAGAAGACATGCTGTGAGCTGATTGCTGTGGATTAGAGGGAGAGGCAGCTGAGAAACCAGGAAGCAGATCAGGGAACTTTCTTTCGGACTAGGAGATGCAAAACAGTTTGTTGCGGGTAGCTGTCGGGTCGCCTAGGCGTGTCAGTTGGAAGGGGCCTGCACAAAAGCAAAAAGTAAGCCAGTAAGCATTGGAAGAAGTAAATCAGGTGTCAGAATAGTAACTTACTCGAGGTTATGACCCAATCTTCGAAGATATAATCAGCAAGCGGCTTAATGGAGGCCTTCCCAGGTAGAAGAAATCCTCAAACCATTTCTCATCCCTAGATTTTGACACATGCCTGAAAGAAGTCTCGCCGGAACCCCGAAAAGAAAATTGGCCTCTTCCCATAGACTAAATCTCGTACATATAGGCCAGCTCGCCTAAGGAGATGGAGCTGCTGGTGTTCTGACTAGAAGACAAGGAGTAGAGGAGTACCCTCCAGATGGTGGCAGAGATTTGTGCCATGGCAAAATTATTGGTCCGGAGAAAGTCTTGCATGAGTTTGAGAAAAGGGAAGCAAAGGTCGTACCTAAACGGATAAAGGTAAAAGTAGACCTATCCTGGCCGGACGGCGTCCGCCTTTTGGCCCGGCTGAGGGATAGCAATGTCAACCCTATCGTCAAGACCAAGCAGTCCCTTAATCAAAGGAATATCAGCGGTGGTTAGAGAGGAGTTACAGTCGTGGGGGTGGACAAAAAGATTACGGAAAGGAAAGGTAGGATCCGGATTTTGATCGGCCAGAGCGGATGTCAAAGCGGTGTGACGAGTTTTACCCATGATCGAGAAAAGAAAAAAAAAAAGAAATGGGTCGAAAGAGGGATTGCAAGAGGAAAGTACCTGGTGGAAAGCGGCAGTGAGAGTGGCGAATTCCGGCAAGAGAGTAGAAGGGAGAAGAAGGGTTTTAGAGAAGGGGGGGGGATTTTAAATTTTGAAATGAATGAGAGGAGGAGGTGGTGTTAGGTTTATTTACCTATTATTAGACTCCTCTAATAGTGAACTAATTAACTTCTTAATTAATTGTTCTTTAGATTTAGTGCATGCATAATAAAATAAGAGATTTATAAGAAAAACAATGTCCCTTACATTGTATATTGGTTCAAAATTTTGGGCACAAATAAGGTCACCTTCCTTATTTGTTCTTGAGCTTAAAATATTGGATGATCCTCGAAAAATCCCAATGTAGAGATTCTCCTCTTGATTGCACCCAAGATTAGCCCTTATCTCTACTAAATAATATTTGCTAGATATTTGTTTAGTAGTCTACCTTAAAAATGATTACTAATACTCATATATTATACTAATAATATTAGTAATCTCATTGAACAATTTGGATCATCATTTCTCAAGTTTTAGAGAATGATGAACTATAAAATGTAAGAGGGAAAAAATTTTGCATGTGAGAAGAATGAATACAACTAAAAGGAGAGAACAAAATCTCCTCTTTTGTACATAGTAAACCGGTGGAGGGAGTATGTCCAAGGGATGTCATCTTTTCTTTTTGCTTTTTATCTTCGCAATAAATAGTAGGTCTTAGTCTAGTTAGACTAGGTATGATTATGTTGTTTTTATCACATAAAATAAAACAACCACAATCCATTACTACTCCCTCCATTTCGGTTACCAAGTATAAATTGGACTACCATTTTATTTTGTCAATTTGTCACTTGTCACACAATATGTCACATGTAGTATGTTACATGTTATTAATTAATTAATGCATATTTATCACATAAATATCATTTTATACATTAATTAAATTATATACAACAAAATTTACTAGTGATACTTGATCACATAAATCAAATGGGTCTTATAACTATAATTCACAACATCTTGTAATTATAATTAACCATTCTTTCTTATCTCTATTGTTTCTCAAACGATAAACAATTTTAGTAATAAAGCATTTTTATTACTAAAATAAATATTATTTAATCCCATTACAATAAGTTATCAATATTCTCTCTCACAAGTGAATTGTTCAATTTTAAGGAATTGATCACCTTGTATCATCATACAATTAATCAATTTTACTGATTAGGGCATCATCCTTTAGGTGTGACCTTAAGGGATCAACTGCCAACCACCGTCATACGACAGTAACGTCAAACTCTAGCAAGCCAATTGTTACCGATTAATGTTGATCAGTTGACTATATAATGAGTCATCCCTTACGTATTCTTAATATGAGATTTAATTATGATATTAAATCATGTGATCGCACTATTGTTGAGGACACATATTCCAACAATCTCCCACTTGTCCGAGACAAGTGTGCGTCACCAATTCTCTTGTCCTATTACAATCTTCCACTCAATGCACGGTGTCTCGCAGGTCGTACTTGCACTTAATCAAATCTTGAGTGGTTTCCTCGATCTGGAGAATAACTGTCTGACCGGAATTATCTACCGTAGATACCTTCCGAGCGTGGCCACGCATTTCCAGTTCACTACTCCTCGAGTGGCCTTGAGATTTCAAACAACCCTGACAAGGGGGTGGACAATTCCTATTGCACTATTCCCTTCGTTCAGCCACAGTTCATCATAACCCAAAATATACCTATTTGACCTCATTTACGACAGTCGTAGAGCATAAATCAAAGCTAATCAGAAATTTGTGCCAACTTGGGCGAATAGTCTCTAGTCAAAAGAATTGACTCATAAGAATACTATAGTAGCTCTTGCCACGACCAGGCTTTATAAATTACCAGAACTCTATAAGCGGTCACTGCCCGACAGAGTGTCCCATACAGTCTGCCTATGTGATCGACTAGTCATCCCATATGACTCTATGGCACTTGAACTTGCCATTAATCGCATCACACTCTAGTCACTTCGAGACGTCACCTCATATAAGTAACTATGGGCGAATAACATGTTAATCCGGTTCACTTTAATGAGGTTCAGTTTGTCTCTACAACCCATTTGGATATAACAAGGTAACGGGTGAGTTTAATAAAACTCAAACGATAAATGCGATTATCATAAATGAATAGTCAATACATTATTACTACATATCTCATAATCTATAGTGTACCATTAACACTAGTTAAAATGCAATAAAAGTTTGGCAAGTGGATATACCCTATATCCATATATTCCAACTTTGTCAATTGCTATTTCCTTCTATTCAATGTTATTTCTAATAACTTGAATTTATCTCCAAGTATTTGTCTAGTCTTCTTACCAGACTTGGGCTCTTTAACTTGAAAGATGCCCCCACTGTTATCGCATAACGTGTGACAAAGTCATTTGTGATGGTTTCACCCTTAATCCCTACGTTGACCATTTTATCACAATTTACTTAGATTCCTTTTGTAGAATTTGCAATGCACGAAACTAAAATACTTTTCTAGTCTCTTACTCCTAATTCAATAAGACATCCTAGGATTTCAACAAATCCTTTTCAGTTTGGAAACTAAAGTTTGTGCAACCCTTCAACACCTAACTTAGTTTATCATCAAAACATATGAACGAATCCTTAATTCTTCTCAAAAATCTCCAGGATGTTCTTTAAGGCTTTCACAAGCCATATCATGGGAATTATCTTGTCATTAACTTATTTTTCCCTAGGAATATATCACATCATGGCATGTGCGTCTGTTGGCATACATGATCATTCTAATGGCGGAAACATTAGAAATCGATTCTATGTAATCAACAACTTAATAGGTTCAGTGAACGACTGTGACTCTATCATAGTAATTCCACTTCCATCAACATGAATAACCCATTCAACCTTGTTGATGTTAAACAGATACGAAAGATATTATCCTCATAAGACTCTCAACTTTATGCCAATATTCTCTCTCATAGATTCAAAATCTAGAATACTTTGAATCCCTTTCCAAGTCTCCAATTACTCTTTCACAAAAGAGAGCATTGGTACATTATTCTCAATAAGTAATATGTCATCAACATATAAGACATGGAGAAACAATTCTAGCTCCCACTTAACTTCATGTATAATCATGATTCTTCAATCATATGAATGAAACCATTCACTATTATCACATGAATGAAAAGTATAATCCTTTAATGCTTGCTTAAAACCATTCTAGGATAACTTAAGAAAGCTACGTATAAGATCTTAGGATTCTTAGATCTTCATCTAAGGTTTTGTGTTCCAAACACATCCTTCTCTAAATTCCCATTTTAGAAAAGAAAATCTTTATTATCATTTGCCATCCTTCATCAAAATGAAATGTGGTGATTCCTAACATAATTTATCTTGATCAACATCTTTATGTCAATCTTATGCATTTGAGTACTCTAAAGTTCTATTTACCTTTAAAGAGACCCTCGCTTTAAAGTAAATCTACTCTTGAGTAACAATTTTCGGATTGTAATGCTACGGCTCGTATGTAACAAGGTCATATTACTATCACTTTCACAAAGCAATATTTTAACAAATAAGACATGTGCAATAAACTCCCATTGAACTACACTCCCACTCTGTCTTTATAGATTATAGTTCAACTATACTCCCACTCTATAGTTCCATTACCTTCACAAAGTAACACTAAGACATGTTTGCAACGATCCAATCTACTCCCACTCTATCTTTCAGAAATAAATCTATCTTCTTAAGAGATAGCGTTGTGAGTTACAAACATGTATGTGGTGAAGTATTAGGAGTTTTTCTAGACTATGCATTAGCTTTCAAAAGGCCATCCCTATCATGGCAGTTTGATTCATGTAATATGCGAGTCTTATCAATATCATCTGTTTAATAGACTCTCTATTCTAGGTATCTCTTGGTTGACCATCCGTTTAGAATAATGTGTCCGTATTGTATCGTAAATTCCCTACTTTATGAGTTCAATAGCTCATTACAACTTTATAATTGATCTTACATAATTAAGTTGTTACTTTTAGTAACAATAGCATAAAGAGAATCAAATTCATAGCTTATGGACATATAATGATCTAATCATTATAATTGTCTACTTTGATCAATTTAAGTTGAAAATATTATGTTTCTCTAAGCAAGTAGTGTATGAAGAGAAATTCTAGAATAAACGATACGATAAAGCAAGTGACTTGGGTTGCAAACCAAGTCACCAATATCCAAAATACAACCCTTGTTTAAAGGATACAAACAAATTTCCAAGTCACACAAGGAAATGAAAATAGTTCTATAATTTCAAGGTTCAACATGAAAATAAAGACAAAGAAATATAAAGCCAAGCTTCTATAGATCTAGCTCCATGGGCGGCTACTTCTAGCTTCCCTCAAGATCCTTCAAGCTTGCTTTTCTTTTTTCTTGTCCTTGCTAGGATGCCCTAATTACAATAAAAGGGTAATCACAACTTATATCAACATACCAAAGTTGAGATTGAAACATAAAAGATAGGGATAGTTATATACCTATTGGAATAACCTTTCCAGCCTTAATATCGCAAAGATATTTTGAACAGTTTCTCTTCCAATGCCCTACACAACAACAGTAGTGGCACTTGTCCCCGGATGAGGCACTGTACTTAGGCTTGGAGGAACTAGCTTCACAAGCTTTAGCTTTGTTCCTGTTGGGAGTTCGCTTCTTTCCCTTGTTCCCACTTTTCTTGAAATTTCCCTTGCTCTTATGATTAACATTGAGCACATATTTGGTGGTGCTAACACTTAGCCCCATATCCCTTTCGGCTTGCACAAGAATTTTGTGTAACTCATCAAGGGAAACCTTCTTATCTTGCATATTAAAATTCACCCGGAATTGAACATATGCCTTGACTTTGTTAAGGGAATAAAGAATTCGATCAATTACGAGCTCCTCGGGAATCTTCACCTTATGCATTTTTAAGGTCTCAACATGCTCCATCAACTTGAGCACATGAGGGCTAACTTTTCGGCCCTCCTTAATGTTGAGATCAAAGAATGCGGAAGCCGCTTCATATTGTATGATCCGTGGAGCTTGTGAAAACATGTTCACAAGTTTCATGTAGATCTCATGAGCGGTGCTAATCTTTATAGCACTTCTTTGGAGTACGGCCTCCATTGCAAAGATCAACACATTTTTGATCGCGGCCGACTCCTTTTGGTAAACCTCATAGGCTTGCCTAGCGGCGGCGGTGGACCTAGCATTAGGTTCGGCGGGAGATGCCTCGGTAAGGTAACGAAGCTTTCCGTCACCTTCCGCGGCCAAGCGAAGTTGCGCGTCCCAATCGGCGAAATTGGACCCATTCTTTTCTAACTTACAACGATCCATGAAGGATCGGAGCCATGACACATTGGTGAGTGTGTCGGAGCTAGTGGTTGCTGATGTGATTGGAGTTGGCATTGCAATTGAGAAAACGATTTTGACTACAAAATAGGAAGTGAAGGAATTAATGAACATCTATCGTATTGACAATACTTGTAAACAGTTTAAACAAGTTATAGCATTTATATAGTGACCTCTACCCAACTATCATAAATGATTCTGAGATCCAAATTCATATTAACTCGGGTACGGTGAGCCGAGTCATCCCTTGTTAATATAACTCGGTGGATTAACCTCTTAATCGATTCTACTTCTCGAACTCTCGGTCGATAAAATTACTTTAATATTTATCTTTAGCCCGGAACACATGCGATTACGGTCACGAATACTTCCGTTGAGCTCAATCCAAATTTCGATGTAATAACATTTTATTACCCACTTACCTAACGTAACAAGTTCAGCACCCCGGTGAGCCGAGTCTACTTCCTTATGAAATTGGGATTCATGGTTTTTACTATTTGGTAAGGCTAATTCTCAATTATTAAAAATGAGAGGTCTTGTCAATTTATTATCTATCACGTTTTAAATGAACTAAAGCGATGAATTACGATAATTATTATTGACACGGTCGATGACTCGATATGAAATGCATGTTTTGTTATGGCGATTTGGCAATACATGCAACATATTAAAATAAATGCTAAGCAATAATAATAAATTCCTAGTATGGCCTTCCTAAAAATAGAAAATCAAATAATCTATTACATATTCGAAAACCTACTCCTTTGGTCCCTTGAATCTTCAAATGGCACGCCTCCCAAGAACACCGTCGTTGTCAGATCACCTTTCCGAATGACACCGTCTTTGAAGATACTCCATAATTACAAATAAGAATAAAAATACAAAGCTATTCCTATTATACATTTGTAAAATGGAAAAACTATTAAAAATAAAAGTGATACGAGATCACATTAAATTACAACCGAATCAATATTCCCTTTTATTACGGGTAATATCGATTAAAACTAAGGCCATACTAAGATAAAATTACATAATTCAAAATTATATAAATAAAATACATTCAACAATTGAAATATGAAGCATTGTAATATGTATCTATCATGCCAATTATGTGCCAAATCGCCTTATTTAACTTATATCGTATATATAACCCGGTTTTATGGAAATGCGTGATCGTAACTTCTTAAAATCATAAATTAACACTTAAATCATATCTAAGCTCAAGTTAATGATCCTAACACTCTTAGGACTCAAAAATTAGTCATCGCTCAATTTTTGACAATAATTCAACTTGATTAAATTTTTATGCTCATTTTTTACCTTAAAAACATAACATTTATGAAATAAATCCAAATTAAATTACAATAATTTCAAATTTTGAATTTTAAATTTTTGAACATTCTGGAATAATTCCATGACACTGATAATGTCAAAAATCATGGTTAAAATTTTCGAATTAATTTCGAGAAAATATAGTTGCAATTTATCGGTTTTATCTCATAAAACATCTAAAGTATCCAAAACTTAATCTAATCAATTTACAACTTTAGATCTGATAATTGGGATATTTATGCAATCTAAAATAATTTTATCATGCCATGCAATTCGTTTTAGCTATTTATGCTAAAATAGTCACTATTTATGCCATTTTTAATCTAAAAATTCATAAATCATGCTAAATGAGAGCATTTCATCTCAAAATTTACATACACTCTGTAAATCATGCATGTGACAACATATTAAAGTTTCATAGCCTAATTCGAAATTTAACTATTTTTAACCATTTTACCTCTTTTAATCCATTTTTATCTCATAAAAATCATAAATCATGCAATATTAATCCAATTAATACGAGATTTTACACACAACTTGTAAAATATTCATGTGAGTGAATATAAAATTTTCAAGGTCATAGAGTAAGTTTAACCATTTTTAGTCATTTAACCTCCATTTATGCCATTTTTACACTAAAAATTCATAAATCATGAAATATTAATCACATTAATATGATATTTTACATGCAATACATAAAATATTCATGTGAGGTCATACTAAAACACCACGGCCAGTAGTGAAGGTTAACTAATTTTAGTGAATAAAAGTTCATTTTACTCATAAAAATGTAATAAAATCACTAAAAATCATTAAAATGAGCAATAAATTTCCATAAATCATAAAAATGACCTAAAAACATTTTAAGACCAGAATATATAACATGCATAATTAATTCGTGGCTTACTCATATAAATCACAAATTTTTAGTTTTATATGTTAACATTTTAACTCGGAAAAACAATAACCGATTATGCATGCAACATCCTATGCTCTGATACCACTTGTTAGGTTTATTTGCCTATTATTAGACTCTTCTAATAGTGAACTAATTAACTTCTTAATTATTTGTTCTTTAGATCTAGTGCATGCATAATAAAATAAGAGATTTATAAGAAAAACAATGTCCCTTACATTGTATATTGGTCGAAATTTTGGGCACAAATAAGGTCACCTTCCTTATTTGTTCTTGAGCTTAAAATGTTGGATGATCCTCCAAAAATCCCAATGTAGAGATTCTCCTCTTGATTGCACCCAAGATTAGCCCTTATCTCTACTAAATAATATTTGCTAGATATTTGTTTAGTAGTCTACCTTAAAATTGATTACTAATACTCATATATTACACTAATAATATTAGTAATCTCATTGAACAATTTGGATCATTATTTCTCAAGTTTTAGAGAATGATGAACTATAAAATGTAAGAGGGGAAAATTTTTGCATGTGAGAAGAATGAATACAACTAAAAGGAGAGAACAAAATCTTCTCTTTTGTACATAGAAAACCGGTGGAGGGAGTATGTCCAAGAGATGACATCTTTTCTTTTTGCTTTTTATCTTCACAAGAAATAGTAGGTCTTAGTCTAGTTAGACTAGGTATGATTATGTTGTTTTTATCACATAAAAAATAAAATAACCACAATTCATTACTACTCCCTCCATTTTGGTTACCAAGTATAAAATGGACTACCATTTCATTTTGTCAATTTGTCACTTGTCACACAATATGTCACATGTAGTATGTTACATGTTATTAATTAATTAATGCATATTTATCACATAAATATCATTTTATACATTAATTAAATTATATACAACAAATTGACTAGTGATACTTGATCACATAAATAAAATGGGTCTTATAACTATAATTCACAACATCTTGTAATTATAATTAACCATTCATTCTTATCTCTATTGTTTCTCAAACGATAAACAATTTTAGTAATAAAGCATTTTAATTACTAAAATAAATCTTATTTAATTCCATTACAATAAGTTATCAATATTCTCTCTCACAAGTGAATTGTTCAATTTTAAGGAATTGATCAGCTTGTATCGTTATACAATTAATCAATTTTACTGATTAGGGCATCATCCTTTAGGTGTGACCTTAAGGGATCAACTGACCACCACTGTCATACGACAGTAACGTCAAACTCTAGCAAGCCAATCGTTACCGATTAATGTTGATCAGTTGACTATATAATGAATCATCCCTTACGTATTCTTAATATGAGATATAATTATGATATTAAATCATGTGATCGCACTATTGTTGAGGACACATATTCCAACATGTGGGTGGTAGGTGTTATAAGTAAGGAAAGAGGGAGTAGGGTGCGAGAAATGAGGAGAAAAGAGTAGGGGCAATGACGAGTGCACGGGAAGATATGCAAAAGACGGCGCGAGGTTTGAAGATGATCCGTAATTCCTTATTCGACGCCTCGAGACGTATGTCAGAAGGAATTAGGGGTAAACTGTTTGGGCCAGAATCCGCTTATTGGTCTAATAAAGAGAAAGCCCAAATAAATCCATCTAGCAAGTTAGGCCGAAGAGCATACGACTACATGGAGCCCGTCAGTAGAAGGAGCCCGCGCATTGAAGAGTCGTTAGGGAGAATTCAGGGAGAATTCAGGGAGAATAGAAGGAGGGGATCCGTTTATGGAAATATTTATGATAGGACTAATATTGCTTACCATAAATGGAGTATGACACATCTAGGGTTCGTACCCTATAAATAGCCAAAGAAGCAAACAAGAAAAGGCATTCAAGAACCATCATACAAGCATTACACATTGTACTAGCTAGATCATTAAGCCGTTCCCTTTGTACTCGTCCCCATATTAAAAGCTAGTGCATTCCTTGGAAGGGTACCGTCCCTTCCCGCGGTCGTTTCCCACATTGGGTTTTCCGCGTCACCAAATCTCTTGTGTTCACCTTTATTTACGTCTTTAATCTCTTTATTTAGCATCAATATAATCATACAATCAACATATAACGAGTAAGACCACATTGACCTCGCTTAACCTAATTCGGTAGAAAATTACCAAAACAGGCAGTAATTGATGAAAGACAAAGAGAACAGAGGCGAAGAGAGAATGAAACTTCTTCCTCTTCTGATGACAGTTGTAACTTAGAGATCTGGTAATCAAAGGTTTCTTATATAGTATAATAAACCAGTATGAACAATAAGTTCATCTGAAAAACATAAAGGTGGGCACATCCTGTAGTAGTGCCACAAGCGCATGTAATAAAACAATCTCTCTTAAATGCATGCATGATTCCGTGCCTCAGCTACCAGCAACAACAACCGGAGCTTCAAAGTTGTAAACAATAAAATTAAAATTCCTAATACAAATACCCTAGTCACCCGGTAATTGATACACTGCCACTACATTTCAATAGACTGTGGCTTCCGAGTAAAAAAATTCTAGGTGACAGCATAGATTTCCATTGATTGTACTCATCGTTGTGCACAGTTGATTAACACAGGAAACATAAATGATAATTATACATAGAATTAACTAAACCAAGCCATACATAGAATTAACTAAACCAAGCCAAGTCACATACATTACATTCTAGTTACCACTTATAGTTCTACAGTTGCACATATAAAAGGTTTAAATGAAAAAGAACATTAGCAGCAGCTACATCAGCACATATAAGACACAATACGACACAACCAACGGTGACAACAAAGGTAAAAATTCTTCTAAAAAGGTATATTACCACAGCAATAGTTCAAGGATAAATAGACCGAATAGCTGAAACCACTACACTATACACATCAACAACTTCCACCCTAGCATCCACTTCTGCCTCAAACGTAATACCAAATGGAACCTGAACCCAATCAATAGGCCTGGTAAAGTAATAGGTATCATCACTAATACCAACCAAACCATAAGGTTGACTACCATCAGCCACATCTTGCAATAACCACTCCTCACGAGAGTAGCCCTGAAGCGCAAACATATGCGCAAGTTTGAAAGCAGCATGACAATGCCTATCCTGAGTTCCAAATTCGACCAATATGCCCTTCCTAAACCCCTCTGGACCCCATACAGGTTTGATCTTAGCTACCGGGTAACCATTCTAACCAAAACAGACTTAACCCTGTTGAAACTTTTACATACTGGTTTACCACCATGCTCATGAAAGGGCGTGTTTGCCAAGACACATATATAAGGCTTAGCAAAGTAATAAGGTGGCATGGTTCAAGTGGGCTTTAGTTTTCTTTAATATCTTTTTTACCAATTTTGAAACCTAAACTGCATAAGAACTGTCCAAAACAACATCTATTTATAGACAATGCATATGCCTTAAAATCTGAAAAGCATAAACACACAGTACAATACTGTTTATGAATAGCCTCAGCACCTTTAAAACTATCTATTTTAAAAGTTTAAACTTACAGTTCACATCAAATTAAGAATAAATAGCCACTTTATCAGGAAAAGGACTAAGTGAATTTGTGATAGTCGAAATCAGCCTAATTTTCAACTCAGACACCAACTCCATCATTAATACACAATAATCAACATCTAAAATCAACATAATTAACCTCAAACAACCTCCTCATAAGCAATTAAGTTTTTTAAATTTAAACATCAAATTAATGATTAAACTGTCCCCTAACATGGCCTAAATCAAGCAACACAAAATCTCAGACATATAAATTCCCAAAATTAATCTAGCGTAAATCAAGCACCACAAAATCTAAGGCATATAAATTCCCTAAATTAATCAGTAATCCATCAGCTAACACAATTGGACATATCCAAAGAACCAAAATAACCAGTAGAAGCCAACAAAGAGGACATGCAAACAACTCAAAAACTAAAACACAACAGACGTAAAGCCAAATAAAGAATAAACTAATAAACAAACAATAATACCCTTTGCTGCATGAACAATGGCCCATACTGAGCAAGGATCCACGCACGTGCACTCTATGCACCAAAGCACCGCCAAGATCCACATGCATGTAGCAGAAGAGATCTTTTACGCAAAATAGAGATATCAGACAAAATCATCAGATAAGAAAAGTAAAAAAAGATAATAAACAAATAAAAACACCAAAAATTCTGACCTGAATTGTCATTCATCTCAGAATAAAGGTAAGGAAGAGCACAGCCATAAAGCAATCTCGGAACCCAGCAAAACAGGAGAAGTTTATCTACACCTTTCAGCGGAACTCAGAAATAAACAAAACAGGAGAAACTGATGTGCACCATTACTGAGCCCACAGTTTTTTTAAATTAGACAACAAATCCAAAGTAGAGTTATACCTGGCAGCTATGTTAAACGACAGCTGAGAAAGTGAGAAGGGTAAAAAAGAAAGATGAAAGTAGAGTTACATATGGCAGCTATGTTAAACGACAACTGAGAAAGTGAGAAGGAAAAAAAAGAGAGATGCATCAATGAAAAGAAAAAAGAGACAAACAAAGAAAGAAAAATAATCAGGAAAAGGACAAACATATAACATGCAACAGACAATGGGGCAAAATAAACAACAACGCATATACTTATGAACATGGAAATGACCAAAATACCCAATATTACTGTAGTGGCTACAGTACCACATCTTTAGGATTTTAAAAGAGTATGGATATACGAGGCTCGCCTTTTTACTCGTACAAACTTATTAACCTATTTGTTCAAGACAAAAAATTGATATAAGTCTAGTTTTTTTCCCAACACAAATGCCCATTTGATTACCTCAGTCACCAATAGCCTACCCTGCGGCATACCCAAACCATCGATGCTCTTTACCAAGCACAAAAACCTCTCACCACAAAACTAGCCCTCACATCTCGAAACACTCCCCCATGCACATCGATAACCCTACCCTTGGAACAAATTTCTCGCCTGTCAAATATTTATGGATAATTTAGTTTTATTACGCAACAAAGATATTTGATCTAATAAGATATTCGTAAACAAGAACGGGTCCTATGAACATTGTTACTACATGAGGAAATGAATACTAGACATTAATTTTTGATGGGGCACGCCGATTTGACTCGATCCGCATGCCAATTGGCGGGTCAAACGTGTCAAAATGTCAGCCAAGTCACACGTAGGGTACACATCGTCCAACACATAAATATCTTTTCTTGGATTCTTTCCAAGGGAAGACAGTTACATAGAGACAAAGATCCTCTAAGGGGACAACAAACAATCACCCTCAGTGAACAACAACAACAACAACAACAACAACAACAACAACTCCATTCTCTCTCTAGAAGTAAAACTACCAAAAGAATCTAAGAGAGTGATCGGGATCGAACTTCACCCCAAGGGTCCCGACTTTACATATAAGGATACCGTACTGACTTAGTGTAATACCACTCGAATTTTTAATTGGTTCTGTTTTTCTAAACTTGAATTTCGAGGACGAAGTTTCTTTTAAGGGGAGAAGATTGTAATATCCCAAATATTCTTAGAAATTTATATTTTATATTCTTTATTTTATTTACGGATTTTATAAAAGTGCCTTAAATTTTCCTAAAACTCGTTTTAGAATCTTTCCTACGGTCAGTCTAACATTAAACCTAATCATATTTTCATATATATATATATATATATATATATATATATATATATATATATATATATATATGAAATATGATAAGAAGAGAAGAGGCGGATGGTTGAGATTGAAAGCAAAAAAAAAAAACACTTAATACTAATCAATTACCTAAGCACTCATTAATTAGCTTTCTCTCTCTAGTTTGTATTTAATGACTTTTAGCCCTTAAATAATGACATTTGAGTTTATGAGATTTATAAGTGTAACTCTGAGTTGTAAAGTGTTACTTTGACCTTTTAAGGCGGTTTTGTACATAAAAAATTGAATTTATACAATTTTAACATTTTACAAGTGTAACTCTGGGTTGTAAAAGTGTAAATTTGATTTTTTAAAGTCGGTTTTGTATATAAAAACTTAAATTTATACAATTTTAACATTTACAAGTGTAACTCTGAGTTGTTAAAAGTGTAACTTTGATTTTTTAAAGTCGATTTTGTATATAAAAAATTGATTTTATACAATTTTATCATTTACAAGTGTAACTCTGAGTTGTAAAAAGTGTAACTTTGATTTTTTAAAGTCGATTTTGTATATAAAAAATTGATTTTATACAATTTTATCATTTTACAAGTGTAACTCCTGGTTGTAAAAGTGTAACTTTGATTTTTTTAATGTCGATTTTGTATATAAAAAATTAATTTTTTACAATTTTAACATTTTACAAGTGTAACTTTGATGCTTTACGAGTGTAACTCAGGTATTTTGAGAGTGTAACTTTCATTTTGTTAGGCAGTTTTATGGATAAAAATTTAAATTTATACAATTTTAACATTTTACAAGTGTAACTTTGATGCTTTACGAGTGTAACACTAGTATTTAAAGAGTGTAACTTTGATTTTTTAAGGCGGTTTCGCCTATAAAAATTTGAATTTATACAATTTTAACATTTTACAAGTGTAAGTTTGGTCCTTTTGAATTTAAGTTTGGTCCTTTATAAGTATAACTTTGGTCCTTTATAAGTGTAAATTTGGTCCTTTACAAGTGTAACTTTGGTCCTTTTAAGTGTAACCCTGATCCTTTTGGGTGTAACTTTGGTGCTTTATAAGTGTAACTTTGATCCTTTATAAGTGTAACTTTGGTCTTTTATGAGTGTAATTGTGGTCCTTATGAGTAGATCAAAGATTACAATCAACAAAATATTTGAGATCTAAATTTAAAATAAAAAGAATAACAACAATTGATAAGTCCAGTTTTAAACATTTTAACCCCTATTTTAGCTCTATTTTACTTGTCATTTGCACTAATGTTAGTGATTTAATGAGCTAATTCCGTGTTCTAGTTGTGTTCGCTCGTATTCATTGTATTTTGTAGGAAATATAGCTTTTATAGCTTTTTCCCGTCAAGTATGCAAACACTAAAGAAGTTACGAGGCTAAACCAATCAAGACCTGCAAAAGGAAGGGCATTTTGGAGAAGACCAAGTGAAGCAATCCCGAGCATGAAGAAATGAACAATGGGTTGAATCAAAATAAAGAAATGAAAGTCAAGCCCAAAAGAAAGTCCAAAGACCAAGTCAATTGGGAAGCTTAGGATGCCAAATGATGCAATTAAGAATTAAGGAGCATTAATCATAAACTTTGGATCCCCTTGGCATTTAATCAAGAATTTAGGGCATTCAACCGAGAAACCCACGACCCTGATCGGGGTGTTATGTCCCCGATCGGGGCTGCCTTCTTCTATGCATTTACGTCTCACCTCTCATTTCCTATATAAGGGGGTGTTAGTAGGTCGTCTTGGGATACTTCATATACACTTCTTACACCACCTTCCACACCACTTTCTTACTCTTATTTCAGTCCTTAGATTAGTTTTTGAATAGGTTAGCATTTCCTTAATGTTATTTACATTTCCTTTAGCATTTCAATATTGTATTACAATTTTCATTCAAGCATTTGTTCTTCAATTCCAAGTTTCATTTCCTGTTGTTAAGGTAATTCTATTTCTTGTAGTGTTTTATTATTTCCTTTGTCATTTCCATTATTAGTTAGCTATCATGCCTACTTTATCTTTTGTCATTAGTTTAGTTTATATTATGCAAGAGTAGTTTAATTTGTCTAGGGAATAAGGGAAACCATGCATAAATAGTTCATACAATTGTTGAATTAGGATGTTATAATATCATTTCATTGTTTCTTTCACATGTTTGCATTGTATTGTTAGTATTTGATAAATGATCACTATCTTAGATTAAATTTGTTAATTCACTTTTATAAATCGAGAGGCACGAAATTGAATTAGACTAAATATGTGTTACTAGGACGACCTAGTCATAACGAGAGTTCTCTAAGACCCGACCTATGGTCGACACTAAGGACGAGAGGTGGCTGTCTTTAAGCCTAAACAATTAACAATTTTATCAACTCCTTTGTTTAACTTTAGCATTTACATAATTTTCATGTGTGACGCGACCTCCCTAGACTATTCCATTATTATTGTTTTATCACAAGTTTACCAACCAAACCAAGCAATCATACATTTACCGATCTTGATAGAATTCCCCCCATAACAACTTATATAGCAACTCCCGTCTCCTTGTGTTCGACCCCTATTACTACATTCATTTGTGTCTAGGGTATTTGTCTTTGATTAGGTTGCGACAACCTATCAACAATAACAAAACGAATCTACAATATAAAATGAGATTTGAAAAAATAAATAAAAAGAGGGGATTTTTAAAACACCAACTCATTTTTCTTCTTGTTTTTCAGATCTAGAACACAAAACACCAACCAATACCAAACTTTTTGTGAAAAAACAAGATCTGAAAAAAGGAACCCACCACCTTCACTACCACCAACCACCATTCTTTCGGTAACCACAACCATCCAACATTAACCAAGAAAACTTTTTTGCCAAAAAATAAAAAATCTACTTCATATTATGTAGATTTAAGATTAAATAACAAATATGGTTGATAATACCAAGACAATGCTTGAAAAAATTAAAACAAAACCAAAATCAGAAAAAAGAAAAAAGAAAAAGGAAAAAAAAAACAGAAAACACATAAACCGAGATCTACCATCCCCAACTCTACCTCCCGTCGCCATCAACACCAGTACCCAACACACCATCACGACAGAAGGAGGATGAAGTGACAGAGGAAAGGGCGCGGGCAGAGGGTCGATGCGTGGAGGTGGTAGATCTAAGAGAGGAAGGAGAAGTAAGGAGAAGAGGAGGAATAAGGAGGAGGTAGCGTGGCTTATGGTGGTGGTGGTGGTTGGTGGTGTAGTGGTGGTTGTAAAATCTGGAAGAAAGTCATGTGTGGGGTGTGGTGGTGGTTGGCGTGTATGGGGTGGTGGCTGTCGTCGGGTGGTGAGGAAGAGATGAGGAGGAATAGGAGGGAGTAGGCGGCAGGAGGGGTGTCGGGTGATGTCGGGTGGTGGGTTCGTGGGTGATTGTGGTAGATCTGAGAGAGGATGGAGTAGGCGGTAGAAGGGGGTGGTGGGTGGTGGTCGGGAGGTGAGGAAGAGATGAGGGGGATTTATTTGAGATTTTGATTGAGAGAGTTTTTTTGATTTTTTGATTTTAGGGATAAGAGAGAAGTGGGTGGGAGAATAACTTATATATAGTGAATTAGAATTTAATTAATGTGAATTAGTAAGTGTAGTGAGAGAAGTGTGCTAATGACCCATTAAACCCTTTTTTTGGTTTCAATCTCACCCATCCATCTTTCATCATCCAAAGGCTCCTAGGAGGACTTATGGACTCAAGAGAAAGGGATGGACTCAAGTGATCCCTTTTCTCTCTCCCCCCCCCTCTCTCTCTCTCTCTCTATATATATATATATATATATATATATATATATATATATATATATATATATATATATATATATATAGAGAGAGAGAGAGAGAGAGAGAGAGAGAGAGAGAGAGAGAGATTGGATTTGGTGATTTTGGTTCTTATGATGAGTTGTGAGTTGAGGGAATCTCAGCCATTAGATTAAATTAGAGATGAGTGGCCAAGATTAAGCTTAGTTGTCATATAAAAGCATTGTTATTTAGTTTATTTCCCCTTTTTAGTGCTACTCTTTTTTTTCTCTTTTTTTTACGTCGTGTTATTTTCTCTTATGTTTTTCTCTAATTTTCTCATTATGTTACCTTTTTTCTTTTTCTTTTTGTACCAATTTTTTTTTGCTTGAAGTTTTTTTGACTCTTATTTTTTTTTACCTCGTGTTATTATGCTGTTATTGTGCTTTTTTTTAACTTGATTTTTTAACGACTTTGATTGATTTTTTTTTCTCTTTTTTTTTACCACATGTTATTGTGCTGTTATTGTTATTCCGCTGTTATTGTGATGTTATTCTGCTATTACTTTGATTTTTTTACGACTTTGATTTTTTTTTTCTTTTTTTTACCACCTGTTATTGTGCTGTTATTCTACTGTTATTCTGCTTTTATTGTGATATTATTCCGGTGTCTTGATTTTTTTACTACTTTGATTTTTTTACTCTCTTTTTTTACCTCATGTTATTGTGATGTTATTCTGGTGTTATTGTGACGTTATTCCGGTGGCATTTTGATTTTTTTTACGACGTTGATTTTTTTTAACCACGTGTTATTGTGATGTTATTCTTCTGTTATTCCGATGTTATTGTGATGTTATTCCAAGTGTCACTTTGATTTTTTTTACTACTTTGATTTCTTTACTCTTTTTTTACCGCATGTTATTGTGCTGTTATTCTGGTGTTATTGTGATGTTATTCCGGTGCCACTTTGATTTTTTTTAACGACTTTGATTTTTTTTTTTACCACATGTTATTGTCTGTTATTCTACTGTTATTCTGGTGTTATTGTGATGTTATTCCGGTGTCACTTTGATTTTTTTACTACTTTGATTTTTTACTCTTCTTTTTTTCCCTTGTTATTGTGCTGTTATTGTACTGTTATTGTGTAGTGTTATTTGTGTGTTATTCCGGTGTCGACTTCCAACAAAAAAGACATTTGCAAACCGCAATCTTCATTGACAACATGCTATTGCATAAATAGAACACCCGTGTTTAGTGAACACCCTACATCCGACAAATGCAACAAGCAACACTGAACACCCGTGTTTAGTGAACCATGTTATTTCAATATGGTACATGGTGTCGTTAGTGACTTAGTGTTGTTGAATGTTGCTGCTTCTATTAAGCTAAGAGATTGAAATTAGAGGACATCGCAAATGAAATCAAATGATCGGAATCAAATTCAAAGTAATAGATTAGTTTTACAATTCAATAAATCAAATTTATTGGGGCAGAAATTACTTTTCGAGATTTCAATAAATCTAATTTATTGCAACAACAAACGCAACTAAAAAGACGAATCAAAACGACACAACACGAAAACATTACTCAAATCTTCACTCATCATCGATCGCTTACATCAATTCCGATAACCTTACCATTATGAAAAATCAGATCTGCGAGTGACATCTTTAGCACCATGTCCTGCAAAGGCAACAACATATCGCAAAGAACTCTTGTATGCAGCAGCCAGAGCCTCTACTTTCAGCTTACCATCAGCAATTAATAACTGATAATACGGTGGTACCTTATTTCAGGACAAGCTTAAGTTAGTAATGATATAGAAGAAAGATTTACCATAGTCAAGATAGTAGCAATTTAGGTACAAGGTGTGCGTTGTCACAAACGCAAGCACAGGGGCGCTAGCCATAACCCTGGCAGCTTCATCCTTTAGGCTGAAGACTAGAAATATGGCCAAAATAAGACCGAAGCCAAGTAATGCCACAGTAGATGAGTAACGTAGCTTCTTTGTCAGGTCCAGATCTCTGAAAAAAGAAAGATATGTTATAAGTGACGACATCCAAAGACCACAAACTAAAAACAAAAGAAAAAGAAAAGAAAAACGCAAGGCAACAACAATAATCCATCAAATTAAGTTAGCACTCTAGCGCCTCATCCGATTTAAGTGTTTCAGTTAATATTGACCTCTACAATTTGCGTTTACAGCTGACAAAGAAAAGCACAGTGATTATCGATTACATAAGAAGATTCAGATGTTCAGGTAATCAAAGATAACTGAACACACAGAATGCAAAAGCAGATTCTGTGCTTCAGGATAAAAAAAATATTCAAGCTGTAAAGGCAAAAGTGTCAATTCCTTGACTTTCGTAATTTACAGCATTTGTCTTCAAATAGGCATATAGAATAAATCAAAGCTGCGAGTGATTCGCTTTTGTTGGTTGGGAAGTGGGCCGTTAAGAAGTACAACTAATAAGATTTAATCTCAGCCCTTGGTTTCTTTTGATCTAATGGCTGAGATTTTCCAAACTCACAACTCACCGTAAGAACCAAACTCACGAGATCCCGCCTCTTATATATATATATATATATATATATATATATATATATATATATATATATATATATATATATATATATATATATATATATATATATATATATAGGTAGGATCCGGTGAGAACGAATATTCAGTGAGAACGGTGAGAACGACCTTATTAACAATGGAATTAAAAGAAATCATGGCCCACCCTTTTGTCTCACATGTCACAATTACGCAAACATGAACGAACCACTTTATTATTCACTCGCTAGTGTCACCTCACAGTAACTCCTACAAAATCCAATTACTCTAACTCCCATCATATATATTGACTAATCTGATACCAACAAACCCACCATCCTAACATGTGGAGTTTCCATAATCAGAGGTCCAACATCACCTCGCAAGCACCGGCGTTGTAATATTACATTTTCTAAGTCCTGTTACTCGGCCGAGTAAGGGTTACACGGCCGAGTAATGCGTCGTGTGTTTCTGGTTAGGCTACTGTCCAGGAATACTCGGCCGAGTATGGTAATACTCAATGGAGTAGGGGATACTCGGCCGAGTATTCTCTATACTCGATCGATTATCCGGTTTGACAGTAATTATTTCCGCGTGTTGATTAAAGGAGATTAGAGTTATAAATTGAGATTTAAAGTTTCATCTTCACATTTATCTAAAACCTAAAATATTTAACCACCTCTAATCTCTCCTAAGATCGTGGATTGTTCGTGAGTCCTTGTTCCTTTCTCTCTTGCGTCGATTGCGTCGGTAAGCCACTAGTCCTATAAGTTTTGTCAGTTTGTCTTTTTAGGGTTTACCCTAGTATTGGAATGGGGGGGAGGGGGGGAGGGATGTTTTACATGTTTATTAGATTGTATGATAGTTGTTAGGTGGAGATTTTGTAGAAGAGCCGTTCTAGCTTCCTTGTTGACTTGTATTTGATTTGTGCTAAGGTAGGATTTCCCTACTCAGTTGATTGTATAATTGATATAATGTATTGTTGTGATTAATTGATATAATTATACTGTTGATTGATTGTTATTGGTGGATTGGAGCATGGGGTGTTGGAGTTGAGATGGTTTGATGATGTTTGCGAGATGCGTCCTCGGCTGAGTGGAGTCACTTGCATGCGGGAGTGGCTTCACGCTCTTGATTCACCCTCTGTGGAACCCGCCACAGGAGGGGATGTGCACATTAATGAACATGCATGGGTTATCGCTCATGTGATGAGCGGGGCTTAGGTGGGCAAGGCTGCGGTCCCCCACTGGCAGGGCTACACACTTTAGTGTGTATTCAGTTATGAGATGTGATTGGGAGTTGGAGGTGGTTTGTGGAACAACTGTTTACCTTTGTTGCACTTTGTCGTATTTTGATTATGCAGTGAACTGACCCCGTTTTTGTTTTGTAAATCTGTGGTGATCCATTCGGGGATGGTGAGCAGATTGTGACAGGTGATGATGGTCTTTAGCAATGGGGACGAGATGGGGAGTCATCACTTCGAGTCTAGCTTCCGTTGTTACGAGTTTAGCTGTTTTACTTTCAGTTGTTGAGATTAGTGAACATTTGTTTTGATTTAGTTTTGGAAACTTTGTAAACTTTAACTTATATACTTTAATAAATGTTGTGGAATGGTTTCTTTTGATAAACTATCCTCGGGCAACCTAGATGGTAACAGTCTCTTATGCTAGGGTGGTCCTTGTTAAGGCACCTTGGTATGTGAAGGTGTTACAAAGTGGTATCAGAGAGACAATTTTGGAACCTAAAACCGATGAACCTAATGAACATAGGGAGTCTAAATAAAATGAACCCGGGGAGAGTTGTTTGGAGCTACCGCAAAGACTTGGGAGACGTCCCGAAGTCGCGATGAGGCCCTTACAACTTTGTACCGGTCACGAGGGGGTGTCAAGGGATCGTTATCTGTTGTATGCCTATAAGTATATGTTGGATGAAGTATATTTTTTGGGTTGAATGGAAGTGAATGGAAGTGATTGGAGTATATGTAATATGATGTGGGGTATGTCTATATGATCATGATGATGTTAATGTTTGGTTTGTTGGTAGTAGTATGTGATTAAGGTCATGCGCTATATATATGAATGTTGTGTTTAATTTACATATGGGTATGATAAAATTTCACCTATGTACTAGTTTTTAGAAGTATTGAGTTGTTATTGTTTGCCTTAATCATGTTCAAATTGATTTGTTAAGAAAAATTGATTGGTATGAAAACTGATTAAGGAAGGGCTGTCTTAAAACTGTCATAAGTCGAGTTCTAGAAATAATAATGATTTAATTTCAATTTGAGGTTATAGCTTGTCTTCTTACGATTCTAAAGATAAGTCACACGCCAAAAATGACCAAGTAACGAGTGAGATATGACTGTTTTACGAAAACTGGATGTTGCTGAGAGCTGTGTCGGTACTCGACCGAGTAGGCCCTACTCAGCCGAGTAAGTTTCATACTCGACCGAGTAACCCTTATTCAGCCGAATAATTTTTCTGTGATAATTTTGTTCAGCTTCTGGAGTCGTGAACTCGGCCGAGTAGTCTCATTACTTGACCGAGTGTCCTGTACTCGGCCGAGTACGTCATGCACTCGACCGAGTACCTATTTGGGCGGTTGTTTTGAGTCGGCGGCTACGTTCTTACATATGTTTTGAGTCATAGGTTATGTGCACACCTATGTTTTGGGTCTTAAAGCATTCTTTTACATTTGTGACAGTCATGATACGTAAGTTACCAGATGCTATAATGTGGAGAATTCCAGCTTATGAGGGATATGTGTTGGGTAGGGAGGACATGATGTATACGTGGCTATGAGGGATAGTGGAAAAGGAAAGGGAAGATTGATGAGCTTATCGAGGCAGGGATCATGTTTTGTGAGATGTGGTGAGTGATATAGTCGCGTGTTGAGTAATAAAAGTAAGTGTATATGGGCAAGGGTGATGTAAGTGTAAAGAAACGTGAGATTGCAAAGGTTGAGATAAGGGATGCGAATAGTGGCAGATTGGGATGTATAAGGATTTATGGAGGGAGACGGTTAGGATTGTGTTGGTTAAGGATATGTGATAGAAGGTCGTTATAGAGGGATGGAAACGAATGGTGTATAGTGAGATCGAGTTGTGCTGCGATGTGTAGATAGTGGCCGAGTTTGGTAATTTGGATTATCAAGAGGTGAGCCTAGTGTGTAATTCTTTGGTCAATTAACGGTATAAGGTGAAATTTTTTTTGGTTTTCTAGGGATATAAAAGGGAGATACAACTAATTGAAGAGTAACCGTTAGTTGTGTGGACTTGATGGTGACAAGTGTGAGTGAGTAGTATGATGAGAGAGGATCAGTGATAAGAAAGGATGAGAAGATATTGATATGAATTAATGGAATTTGAGTTGTGGAGCAACACGAAGGTAACCGGATTACTAAAGAGTTAGGTAGAAGAAGGAAGGAGATGAATTATTAATTGGTATTATTGGATGAAATTAAGCTCGGAGAACGTTGACCAAAGTTATGGAATATGAAAGTAAGGAATCATGGAAATATACGATAGCATCATGAGAGAGTGTGAGTTAATGGTTATATAGGAGTTCAGGACGACATGTTAGCCGTGAGTTTCGAGGTATTAAGGGAATAAGAAGCTAATAGAGTGTTTGCACAATATGAGATTTTGGTGGAGAGTTAGGTGCCGATATAATAAAGGATAGAATTGGAAAGAATGTTGAGGTAAATTTTGTTGATAGATTTGATGTTCGTTATTTGGGATGATAACCAAAGAGAGGAAACGGATTGTTATATTAAGAAATGATAGTAAGAGAGTAGTTTCATGAAAGATGGTGGTGTCGTAGTGTTGTCACTAATGGTTAAGGATGATGTTAAATAGGGAAGTTAGTCGTTCTAAAGAGGTTGATTTTGTGGAGGCCTGGTTGGTATGTATGGATATGAGAAAGTATCAGATGTGGATATAGAAGGTGTTTGCTAGTAGTTGGGTACTTATGATATGGTTATGTTTGTCGGGTGGTGATAATTGTGCGGATGGGAGGACATGTTATGAAAGGCATGTGAGTTAAGCTTGGGTAAGAGATATCCATTATCAAGTGGTAACTTACGTGATCAGGATTGGCTAGTTAGATTCGATTATGGGTCCATGATGTGTATAAATCCTTGTGTGAGGTTCTGACCTCACGAGTAATGGTATGGTGTGATAGTTATGAGTTATTGTATGAGTGTTCTATGTCATATGTTATACTTGTATGTTAATGTATGATATCTGTAAGTGATAGTGTAAGGTTCCGGCCTAATGAGTAATAGTATGGAAGATATTCATAAGGTTATTATCTGTTCTTCCGTGTTATATGTTGTGTTGTGTTCTAGAAAAGCGGTCTTAAGAAAGTTTTCTTGTCAAAGAAGTTACACTGAGTCAGTGTTCATGGGATTGTGTAAGTTGTGATGACTATCGAAGTGGTTGTTGTGCCTCGGGTGGCGATCCTGGCATGACACTTCGTGTTGTGATACGGGTACTTTCGCACTGCGGTGCGGCTGTTGGTGGCGGTGTTGCAATGCCATCATCGGTGATGGCGGAGTAGATGGGATACTTATGAGGCGAGTTTTTGAAAGTATATACAAGTTATATAGATGGTTATTTTGTGTACTGCTGTTTCCTGTCAGTGTCGGTCTGGGCATATACATTGTTGTTTTGTTTATTAATGTTTCTTACCAGTTTCGGCTTGGGAGTGAGGGTAGAGTATGATATGGAAGAAAGTTGCGTATGTTTCCATTGTTGTCATGGTGTAGTGATATTCTGTTAATAGGACACAATTGTGAAAAGTTTTTACAGTACTTTCGATCTCGTTTTAGACGAGGCATTGGTTGACATAGTTGTGGCAAGAGTTTTGTGGAATGTGTGTGCACTGAGCTAGAAGCGACAAGTGGTTCGTAATGTTTATTGGGACAGTGAGTATAGGCTGTTGGGAACTAGTATTATGTTAAGTTATGGATGAGTTTTACGGCAATAAACAAGAGAACTTGAGGATCTAGTGTGAGCGTGTGTAACAATTGTGGATCGTGAGGTATGATTGCGGGAGATAAGTGCATGTATAAAGAAGAATGTCGTTTTGCGATAATGGTTATGCTACGGATTTTGTGGTATAGGTTAGGTGGTGTGCCGAATGAATTGAGGTATGAGAATAGCTAGAGTAAGAGAGTCTTGGATGTAAGAATAGATGTAGGTAGGTGTTGAGGCTATAGGCGGATATCGTTGACATGTGGTGGTGATAAAGATAATGAGAAGATATAGCTAAGGATCTAGTATTAGTGAGTTACGAGGACGTAACATTTATCTTAAGAGGAGTAGGATGCGACAAAGAGAGTTTGATGGTTGTACATGTTGTAGTTTAATTGGAAGATTGAGTGTTGGTGTAGAATAAAGGATGGATTGGTGTTGTGGTTGATTTTATTACATGTAATGGCAGTGCTTGTAGTAGTAGTAGTATGATGTTTATGAGTGTGAGTAAACTTCGAGGACGAAGTTTGTTTTAAGGGTGGTAGAATGTAACATTCCGTTTTGGTGGTTGATCTTGTTTGGTGGATTGTCTTGGTATTGAGTTTGCTAGTGAGCATTATGGAAGTAAGACAGAGTTGGCAACACTTATGTTGTTGATATTCGATAATATTATAGAGTTAGTATCGAGAGGCTATGCTGGAGTTGAGACGATATCGTGAGTCGTGTTGTGGAAGTAAGCATGGTTAGTGGAGTTAGTGTTAGTTTTTTATGTTTTATAGGTTGGGTTTGAACTTCAGGGACGAAGTTCATTTTTAAGGAGGGAAGACTGTAATACTACGTTTTTCTAAGTCCTGTTACTCGGCCGAATAAGGGTTATTCGGCCGAGTAATGCGTCGTGTGTTTCTGGTCAGGCTACTGTCCAGGAATACTCGGACGAGTATGGTAATACTCGACCGAGTAGTGGATTCTCGACAGCGTATTCTCTATACTCGACCGAGTATCTGGTTTGACTGTAATTATTTCCGCGGGTTGATTAAAGGAGATTAAAGTTATAAATTGAGATATACAGTTTCATCTTCACATTTATCTAAAACCTAAAACATTTATAAGTAACTCTAACCACCTCTAATCTCTCCCAAGATCGTGGATTGTTCGTGAGTTCTTGTTCCTTCCTCTCTTGCGTCGATTGCATCGGTAAGCCACTAGTCAAATAAGTTTTGTTAGTTTGTCTTTTTTTATTGTTGTTAGGTGGAGATTTCGTAGCAGAGCCGTTCTAGCTTCCTTGTTGATTTGTATCATATTTGTGCTAAGGTAGGGTTTTCCTACTCAGTTGATTGTATAATTGATATAATGCATTATTGTGATTAATTGATATGATTATACTGTTGATTGATTGTTGTTGGTGGATTGGAGCATGGGGTGTTGGAGTTGAGATGGTTTGATGATGTTTGCGAGGTGCGTCCTCGGCTGAGTGGAGTCACTTGCGGGAGTGGCTTCACGCTCTTGATTCGCCCTCTGTGAAACCCGCCACAGGAGGGGATGTGCACATTAATGAACATAGGTTATCGCTCGTGTGATGAGCGGAGCTTAGGTGGGCAAGGCTGTGGTCCCCCACTGGCAGGGCTACACACTTTAGTGTGTAGTCAGTTATGAGATGTGATGGAGAGTTGGAGGTGGTTTGTGGAACAGTTGTTTACCTTTATTGCACTTTGTCTTATTTTGATTATGCAGTGAACTGACCCCGTTGTTGTTTTGTAAATCTGTGGTGATCCATTCGGGGATGGTGAGCAAATTGTGATAGGTGATGATGGTCTTTACCTATGGGGACGAGATGGGGAGTCATCACTTCGAGTCTACCTTCCGCTGTGACGAGTTTACCTGTTTTACTTTCAGTTGTTGAGATTAGTGAACATTTGTTTTGATTTAGTTTTGGGAACTTTGTAAACTTTAACTTATATACTTTAATAAATGTTGTGGAATGGTTTCTTTTGATATAATATCCTCGGGCAACCGAGATGGTAACAGTCTCTCATGCTAGGGTGGTCCTTGTTAAGGCACCTTGGTATGTGGGGGTGTTATAGGCGTGCAGCAAAATCCGACCAAAATCCGCACCACCTCCCATCGCCCTTATCCCACTTCTCAATCATCTTGGTCGAAGAACTCGCCGGAATCATTCCATTGGCTGCTGGTACCATCGCCGGTGGAACTCCGATGGCCCTGCCGCCAGTACCACACCATCTTCCATTCGGTGGCTGCTCATCTATTTTCATGTATCTACCCTAACTTTTGGTGTATCTGACCACTATTTAATGTATCTTTAAGATTTATACACAAAATTAGTTATTAGGTACATTAAAATTGAATTGAGATACACTGATATAGTAATCATATGCACTAACTTTCGTTTGAATCAAATCGAATTGTATTGAAATTTAAAGAAGGGGAAGAGCATTTGCTGACTAGTATGGAGTTAAATAATGTTAATGTCAAATTAAATTAAGTCATTTGATGTTATTCATGTTATTGTCGACTTACCTTCTCCAATTTTGGTGGTGTTATGGTGGTTCTCTTTCTTCTTGTTTTGCGGTCAACTTTAGTTGTAGAGATCGTTCTTACCGTCTGAGTGGTCATGGTGTTCGTGGAAGCGAGTTTATGTGGTGGCCGGTGGTGGTATTGTCACTGATCCATGGATAGGGGTAGTGGATGGGCAGGTTTGATTAGAGCTGATTAGAGCTGCGATAGTGAACGACGATGGTTGGATGGGCGAGTGGTGTGAGTCGTCTAACGCCACTGAGGTACGGCTGACAATGGTGATGGTTCTAGAGGTTAGCATGTACGGCGAGATCGTCGGCGGAGCTATGGCGGCAGGCGAGTGGAGTTACGAGATGCGTGAAAGAGGATTGACTATTGAGTGACTGAGTGTGACACAGGCTTGATGGTTTTAATTTATATTTAAATCGCAGCCTTTTATTTCATTCTCATCAAAGGGAGGAGGGTTGTTCTTACCGAGTGTTCGTTCTCACTGGATCCTAAATCTACACACACACACACACATACACACACATACACAAACATAGAAATAGGATCATGTACGAACCTATAGTTCGGTGCGAACTTACGAACTAATCATATACCATTAGACACAAGCAAACAACCGCCAAGATTAAAAGATCTATAACTTGCACAAACAAAACCCCCGACATTCAATCAGACCCATAGCCCATTCTCTTTCATCTTTACCGACTACCCTTTCTCCACCTCCCTCAACCACACCCTCTGGCCACCTCGATGGAGCTCAGACGAGGGTAACTCTAACGCAACTTCGACGCCGACTACTATGCCTTTTTGTCTTCTCCATTATTGTTTTATTCTCTTCATGGGACCGTATTCCTCGCACATCGCCTTTGCTCCGACAACCATTTCCTTTCTCCGACGACTTACTCCATCAAACTATCGTCGTGCATTTATTGATTTCTCAGCATATCTCCGTTCTCCAATGAGTTGGTTATTTTAAAATCCTAAAAAATTATGATTTTTAGTTATAGATCTAATGAAAACGATATCGATATTCGAGAAAAACGTTGTAGTTATGGCTTAATCAGAATGTTTAGACTCAGGAAATGTCTTCATCATCCAATCATGAGTCTGCTGGGGTTGACGAAGGGAGAACGATGATGATGATTGTTTGAGAGTGATAAGGAGTGGTGATAGAATGGGTCGAATTGGCGGATCTGGTGGGTTGTGACGGTGCTTGGGGTCGAGTGGTTCTTGTGTTTGGGTCGACGGAAATAAACTATTGGATCTGATGTTCCGGCGCTAGTATTGGGTCGACAGTGTATTGGTAATCACGGTGATGTTAGGATCGTCCCCAGAGCCGACTGGACTGGCTGGAGTATTCGTTCAAGATGGATCAGTGATGCCACTGTTGGTGGTGGTGGTTGGCTTATAGTTGAGGGTTGGATACACAAATTACTACCCCGGATACATATGGTATTACCACAGGATACACAAATTGTTTCTGTATCCGGTAGTTATCTCATATGTATCCAGTAGTATTACATGTGTACCCAAGGTAGTAATATGTTGATTTTGGTCATGTTGTAGAAGGATATCTTAGTTTTTTTTTTATTTTGATCTTCTCTGTCGCAGAATTTCAGATCATTGTCTCAGGTGCTGCATTAGTAATAATTTTGGAGCACTTAATTACTATTGTTGGTTTTTAGAAGAGGAATTAGTTGTTGTACTGTTTATGTTTGACATCAACTTTGAACTGCTTATTTCATTCAATACTATATGGTTTTATTTAAATTTGTACCGACATTTCATCCACAGTTAAGTATCTAGTTGGATTTCTTGGAAATGTAGTAATGTTGATGCAGGGGAACGATTTGTAATGCTTTCGTCACCCTACTCATGAGTCATCACTAAAATTGGAGGGTGCTCCGTGCACATCGGTTTTTGCTGGATATTTGATCAACACTTTGGTGGACAGTCGACCCAAAGAGCCTCTATATGGTACTAGTATGTGTATATGGGGGTACTAGTATGTGTATCCAGTTAATTCGTAAAGTTTACACCATAACTTAGTTCGTAAGGAATAATCTCTTCGTATTAGTATGTGATAATTGCGGACCTACAGTGGTGCGTAGTGGTAACTAAAATTAAAGTATCTAAGAAAAGTATTACTTAAATTACTAACAAAGGGGATTAGATACTCCTTTAAGTTACGATTTACATACTTTTAGCTAGCTAAATACATTCCTTTAAGTTGTTAGATAAAACCTTTTAGCTAGCTAGATACAATATTTTAAATTACTAGATACATGCCTTTACCTTACTAGATACATATCTCTGGCAAGCTAGATACACTCATCTACTTTGATAGATACACATCTCCGGCAACCAAGATACACATCTTTAGATTGTTAGATACAAACATTTACCTTGGTATATACACTCCTTAACCTTGCTAGATACACTTTTTTAAACTATTAGATACAAGCAGTTTAGAAAACTAGCAATTTTATTTCCACACTACATCTACACATCAATAATAATTAGTTTAAAATAAAACCAAAAACAATAGCCTTTAAACAAAAGGTTTTAGGATCATAGTCATTCTAAGGAGGCAATTCAAGTACTGATGAGGCTTTGGAGTTAGATCAATAACAAATAAATTTAGAAGAGAAACATAACAAAATGAATAATTGAATCCAAAACTCACAATAGTAGTCTACCCGACTTAAAACCTGATGATTTACACCGAAAAAACATACTTTTGTTAAACAACTTATGAACGTACTAAACTTGAAAAGACGTCAAAAACAATATAAGAAACCAAATTAAGCATTACAAATCAAGGATTATAAATATTAATCATGGAAGATTACATAATCACTGACTTTTCTTTTTGAGGCAAACATGAAGGATGATATTATTAGAGTAAATCAATCTCCGCTAGCATTAAGATAGTTGGCGGAATGTCCAAACAGACACAAAATTTCTTCTCCTACTGTTTGACACAATATAGTATCATTAGTGTGACGGTATTCTCTTCCGTTTGACATGAATACAACGAAAAGAATTAAAAAGGATTCAACTATGTCATCTATGATCAAGCTCCATGGGCATTTTCCGGACCTCTGACTAGTAATTGTATTAACTACAAATAAAGAGTCGTTTTCAATGATGGTGTTTTGAACACCAAGTTGCTTGGCCATATGCACACCGAATCTAGCAGCAATCCTGTCTGCAAGTTTTGGTTCTCAATTGGCCTTTACTCGGCAACATGTTACCAATTTTGGTTCCCAATTGGTCAAATGTTCCTTTGCCCATAATATCCATCTTACTCAACTGCCCGAGTAACAACAAATGAACCACCAGTTTCGACTCATGGACATCTTCCGGAGTGCTCGTCATCATTGTGCTTGGTGGTGACAATAACCTTCTCACTAACCAAGTAAGTGGAGTAAAATACGGCACCAAATTGGCTGATCATACTCACATCTGCTCCAGCTTGCAATGCCTCCATGAATTCCTTGGTTCCAGACCGTGCAATTGTTCCCAATTTGTTCACCAAATCTACATACAGAACCACACCACATATCATCAATCAAAACAGTGACATTTTCAACCACAAAGTACAAATTATGTATCATCTACTGTCATATAATAAACACATAGATAGACTCAAAAAGCAAGTGATAAAAGCTCACAAAGTTCAGTTAAAGCTATTAATTAAACAGAAGGATCAGCGTCATTACTCAAACTAGATAAATGCTCATTAAATTTAGAACTTTCACGAGATGACTCACTAAGTTGATACTTCTGAAGACTACTATATCCATGATCAACATCATTCAATGAGGAAAACGGAGATATATAGTAGTATAGTATTTACTATGCTTAAAGATCAACCCACTCTGTTTGAAATACGGCATTACATTGACGTCAAAAATGTGAGTACAGTGAAGCTCCTTGTAATAAAAGTGCCTATACTTGCAAATCACAACAATAATTATTAAAAGCCAAAGCAGAGAAATGAACCTGCTTGAGGAACTCGGCATGCCAGTTGTCAAGGTTATCGAAAGACTTCATCACATTGACATCATAGACAAGGACTCAACAATCATCTCGTCTATAAAACGTAACATCAAGGCTCTGGAATCTTTCCTGACCAGCAGTGTCCCAAATCTGATACCACAGACGATAACATATCAACATCATCTTGAGCAATATTAACTAGTTATTCTTATGCGAACCGTTGTACGCATACAACCAAGTCATTAATTGTGTTTCAAAGTATAGTGTATGTTGGAAATAGGGGCTTTGTGAGGCTTCTCCTTTTTTCCAATTGTCCCACATTGGTGAGGAAAAGAGAGTTTCATGTGTTTATATGTGTCCTCTTACCTTACACTATCACTAGTGGGTCAATGGAGGCTTTTGTGGAAGCCTTGCAAGGTGCTTAATTCAGCTCGCACACGCGCGCGCGCGCCGTGCCCGTGCCCGAGCCCGGCTCGGCCCGGATCCAGATTCGTGATTCGGGATTTGGAATTTGAAATTTGGCAATCGCCTACGGCGGGCTGTGCCTATCTTTTTGGGCCGCATCCGAGTTTTGTTTTGGGCTGTGTTTTTGTGTGTTGAATTGAATAAGTCAGTCCAACTGACTGTCAACAGGTGAGGGTCATACTCCATGTTTTGTGCCCTTGACTGCAACTTCTTAGGAGCACGTTTTGCTAAACAAAACTGCTTCTGTTGCTTCTGTTTTTGGCTATAAATAAGAGCCTGGCCTCTCTATCAAAACACAACAAAAATCACACTCTCTTCTCTCTTTCTCTTCTCTGCTCAATATTAATGTTTCTGGGTACTGTTATTAATTTTCGTTCCAAGTCTCACAGTTCCGAGTGGGCGGAACTACGTGGAGATTGTGGTGTTATCCTTGGGGAACTACCAGCACTAGCTGATCGCCACCACGGTCGTACCGGAGAAATAGTTTTCAAGGCAGTGACGTCTACCACGGCACTACTTACGGGTTTTCCTTTCTGATCGCTTATAATTCATCTTCATCTGGTATTTCTATTCTCCTTCTGTTTCTGCAACTTTCGAATAACAATTTGTAAACTATTTGTTGCTGCAACATGTCTGTTATTTCGAAAATTGTTCCTGAATTGGCGAAACTAGAGTCGTTGGATGGTCACAATTATAGGCGTTGGTCCCACAAATTATTGATGTATTTTGAGCAGTTAGAAATTGATTATGTTTTATTTAATGACCCACCTAAACCTATCACCCCTACTGATGTTGAGACAACCCCTCCTACTGCTAAAGATGTTAAGTCCAATGAAGAGGATATTGCAAAATTTATGAAGGACAACAAAACTGCTAGGTGGCATATTCTGAATAATATGACAAACACCCTATTCGACTAATTTGCTGTGAATAAGTCTGCTAAGTTTATTTGGGAGTTTTTAGAAACTAAGTATGGGGCTGATGATGTGGGGAAAAAGAAGTATGTTGTGGGAAAATGGTTGGTATTTCAAATGGCTGACGGGAAACCTATCATGGATCAAGTCCATGTCTATGAAAACTTATGTGCTGATGTTGTGAATGAGGGCATGAAACTTGATGATATCTTTGTAGCTAATGTTCTGCTAGAGAAATTCCCTCCCTCATGGTCTGATTACCGAAACCAACTTAAGCACAAAAAGAAAGACATGTCCCTTAAAGAACTTATAGGACATATGAGGACCGAGGAGGCTAATCGCCTTAAAGACCTTCCTGCTAGTCAATCCGTGACATTCTCTTTGTTGTTCTTTGTTAAAGCTAATCTGGTTGAGTCGGTGGTCCGTCTAATTCGAGAAATATAAGGGTAAGGGTAAGGCCAAGATTGGTCGGGGTAAGAACCAGGGTCTGGTAAGAAGAATGGTCCGGGGAAGCATACCAAACCGGTTCCTAAGATTGAAAGCTGCTAAGGGTCCTATTGTTTGCTATGTCTGTGGAAAACCAGGCGCAAAGCCTACCAATGCTCGAGAAGAAATTTGAGGCAAATTTCTTTGTGATTGATGATGTTATTGCGGTGTGGTTGTGGAAGCTAATCGGTGGGTAATGTTCTTGAATGGGTCTTGATCTTTGGAGCTTCGAGACACCTCTGTACTGATAGGGGTTTATTTGCTGAGTTCTAGGAAGTTGCTGATGGGGAATGCGTCTACATGGGTAACTCTTCATCTGCAAAGATCACAGGCAAAGGCAAAATCTTTCTCAAACTCACCTCGGGAAAAACACTTGCTCTCAGTAATGTTTTATTTGTACCCTCATTACGTCGAAACCTTGTGTTTGGTGCCTTGTTAAACAAAGCTGGTTTGAAACTTGTTTTTGAGGCTGACAAGGTGGTAATGTCGCGTAATGGGGAATTTGTGGGCAAAGGTTATCTTTCTGGGGGTCTTTTTATATTGAACACTGAATCTGCTATTAATAATATTGCATCTTCTTCTACTTATACCGCTGAGTCTATGATGTTTGGCATGGTAGGTTAGGTCATGTGAATGTGGATTATATTAAAAAACTTAGAACTATGAGTTTAATTCGGAGTTTGACGAGTCAAGAATTCTCTAAATGTGCTAGCTGTGTTGAGGCTAGGTTTACAAAGAAACCTAGTAAACCTGTGACTACTAGGAACACAAGTCTTCTTGAGTTAATTCACACCGACCTAGCTGACTTCAAAAATGTTGCAACTAGAGGTGGCAAGAATTATTATGTTACGTTTATAGATGACTGTTCTAGATACACCCGTGTCTATTTGCTTAAGACTAAAGATGAAGCAGAACAATCTTTTATAAACTTTAAGGATGAAGTTGAGAACCAACTTGACAGAAAAATTAAAAGGCTAAGGTCTGATAGAGGTGGTGAGTATAAATCCAGTTATCTAGCTGACTTTTGTGCTGCAAACGGTTTAATACATGAGACTAGTCCACCTTACTTACCCCAATCCAATGGTATAGTTGAACGTAAAAATAGAACCTTAAAAGAAATGATGAATGCTATGCTTTTAAGTCCTGGCCCATCTGACGATATGTGGGGGGAAGCAATTCTTTCAGCTTGTCACATACCTCATAAGAAAATTGACAAGACACCCTACGAGATTTGGAAGGGCTATCCTCCTAACCTGAGCTTCCTTAGGGTATGGGGGTGTTTAGCTAAAGTGGGTTTAGCTGATTTTAGGAGACTTACCGTTGGACCTAAGACCTATGATTGTGTGTTTATAGGTTATGCTCAAAATAGCGCTGCTTATAGATTTATGTCTTTGAGTGACCGTTCTATATCTGAGGCTAGAGATGCCGAATTTTTTGAGCATGTTTTTCCTTTTCAGAAAACTGTTGTACCATCTCCTAGTTTATCTGATGCATCTCCTGATTTGTCTTCACATGCTAGTTCTAGCACTTCTATTGATGTTTCTGTTGAACCTAGAAGAAGTAAAAGACCTAGATGCCCAAAGAACTTTGGTGATGATTATGATACAACTATGTTGTCTGAACTTGGATACACTGTTTGTGCTAGTGATGAGTTTGTTTCAGCCTTTTTAATAGAAGATGACTCAAAAACCTATAGTGAGGCAATGAAATCCATTGATGCTAATTTTTGGAAAGATGCTATTAAAAGTGAACATGACTCTATTGTGTCAAATCAGACTTGGGAGTTGACTGATTTACCTAAAGGTAGTAAACCCATTACAAGTAAATGGATCTTTAAAAAGAAAATGAGACCTGATGGTATAATAGGGAGGTTCAAAGCTAGACTTGTAGTTAGAGGCTTTACACAAAAGAAGGGTATTGATTATTTTGATACTTACTCTCCTGTGACCAAAATTTCGACTATTAGGACTCTTGTCGCCTTAGCTGCTATTCATAACCTTGTTATACATCAGATGGATGTTAAAACTGCCTTTTTGAATGGTGAACTAAGGGAAGAGATCTATATGTCGCAACCTGAAGGTTTTGTGATTGAGGGTCAAGAGAGTAAAGTGTGTAAACTGAACAAGTCACTTTATGGACTGAAACAAGCACCTAAACAGTGGTATGAGAAATTTAACAACACTTTAATAAGTAATGGCTATGTGGTTAACAATTATGATTCATGTGTTTATTCAAAAATGATGGAATCTGATTGTGTAATTATATGCCTATATGTTGATGACATGTCAATACTTGGTAATAATTTGGAGGTCATAATTAGAACCAAAGATTTTTTGTCATCACAATTTGAGATGAAGGACTTAGGAGAAGCTGATGTTATCCTAGGAGTTAAGGTCATCCGAAACCCCAATGGAATCTGTCTAAGTCAATCTCATTATGTTGAAAAAATGTTGAGAAAGTTTAACTGCTTTGATGATGTGCCTGCCAGAACACCCTATGATCCTAGTATACCATTGTGTAAAAATTTGGGCAAGAGTGTTTGCCAAGAAGAGTATGCTAAAATCCTAGGTAGTGTGATGTTTTTAATGAACTGTACTCGACCAGATATTGCTTATGCAGTTAGTAGACTGAGTCGTTATACACATAACCCTAGTAATGAACACTGGAATGCTCTTCGTCGTTTACTAAAGTACCTAAAAGGAACAGCTGACTTATGTTTGCATTATAGCAAATTTCCTGCTGTGTTAGAGGGATATTGTGATGCGAACTGGGTTGCAGGTAACGTTGAGATCTGTTCTACTAGTGGTAATGTCTTTACCAAGGGTGGAGGTGCTATATCGTGGAAGTCCTCTAAACAGACTTGTATTTCACGCTCTACCATGGAATCTGAGTTCATAGCTCTTGAGTTGGCAGGACAAGAGGCTGAATGGTTGAGAAACCTTTTAGCTGATATACCAGTGTGGGGCGGACGGCTAACAACGGTCTCCCTACACTGTGACTCGCAGGCTGCTATTGGTGTTGCAAAGAATAGTGTCTACAATTCAAAGAAGAGACACATTCGAATAAGTCACGCTGCAGTTAGACAACTCCAAGACAACGGAGTGATTGCTTTGGACTATGTGAAGTCTGAAAACAATCTTGCTGATCCCTTTACTAAAGGGCTGGCTAGGAGACTAGTCGTTGATACGTCGAGGGGAATAAGGCTTAAGTCCTTAGGTCAAGAGTGAGACTTGACTAGGTCCAAAGCTTCTATTCCAATGGCATTGTATGATTCATAACCTTTATGGTGGTGCTATTGAGCCGCACATGATGGATCATACACCAGGTTGGACTTAGTCCTTAATGACTCATTTGAGAAGTGCTATTGAGAAGCACTTGAGTCACCTACGTAGGTGTAACGATCATTAGACTCTGAGAAGTCTTCTGAACACATCTATTAGTACCGAGGTAAACGCATAGCTCTAAAAGAGCGCGTTGCACTTTCGCGGAACAATCTTAATCTGAAGGTATGATATGTGTTGTGGGGGGTATCGACCGAAGCTCAGCTAGGAATTCAAATCGCAAGATATTCTCTCGCTGTAAGTAAGTTATTTCCTCATTTCACTAAAATGTCAATTCAAATCGAAAGATATTGATACCTAAGTATCCAATCCTTCCTTTACCCAGAATTCTTTTCTTCTTGTCTCTGGCGCCCCTAGTGAGGGATTGTTGGAAATATGGGCTTTGTGAGGCTTCTCCTTTTTTCCAATTGTCCCACATTGGTGAGGAAAAGAGAGTTTCATGTGTTTATATGTGTCCTCTTACCTTACACTATCACTAGTGGGTCAAGGGAGGCTTTTGCGGAAGCCTTGCGAGGTGCTTAATTCAGCTCGCACACGCGCGCGCGCCGTGCCCGTGCCTGAGCCCGGCCCGGCCCGGATCCGGATTCGTGATTCGGGATTTGGGATTTGGGATTTGGCAATCGCCTGCGGCGGGCTGTGCCTATCTTTTTGGGCCGCATCCGAGTTTTGTTTTGGGTTGTGTTTTTGTGTGTTGAGTTGAATAAGTCAGTCCAACTGACTGTCAACAGGTGGGGGTCATGCTCCACGTTTTGTGCCCTTGACTGCAACTTCTTAGGAGCACGTTTTGCTAAACAAAACTGCTTCTGTTTCTTCTGTTTTTAGCTATAAATAAGAGCTTGACCTCTCTATCAAAACACAACAAAAATCATACTCTCTTCTCTCTTTCTCTTCTCTACTTATTAATTTTCGTTCCAAGTCTCACAGTTTCGAGTGGGCGGAACTGCATGGAGATTGTAGTGTTATCCTTGGGGAACTACCGGCACTAGCTGATCGCCAGCACGGTCGTACCGGAGAAATAGTTTTCAAGGCAGTGGCTTCTACCACGGCACTACTTACGGGTTTTTCTTTCTAATCGCTTATAATTCATCTTCATCTGGTATTTCTATTCTCCTTCTGTTTCTGCATCTTTCGAATAACAGTGTATAATATAAAGTGGGTCTGTTCTACATATACAATTGTCTCACTTCAGTACATCCAAAATTAGAATAACACTAAAACGCACTTGTAATGTGACAAGCGTGTCATCAATTTGGAGCTCTTTGGTCAGGAAATCTGCTCCGATTGTAGCCTTGTATTGTTGGCTAAACTTCTTATGTACATACCTAGTTACATAATTAAGTACCCACATGAAACAACTTCTGCATTCAAATCATCAATCAAACTTAAACCCACTTGTAATGTGAACGCTTGGATGACTGACTACGTTGGTACTCCCAAACAATTAGATCAGCATCATTTAATTAGGAAACCAATTGAAAATACAAAATTTGTAATGACCCATTTTTAACCCTAATTTTTAATTAAAATTCGCACCTAAGGATCAAATTATTTGATTATAATCTTATATTTTCCCATAAAACTACTACTTAAATCTTTACAGTTGAATAGATTCAAAATACTAAACAAATCTTCAAAGATTAAAATAAGAATTGAAACGAACCTTTTTGCTATAATAGACAAAAATTCATTCTTGGGAAGGGTCATCGACGAGAATATAAGTGGTAGAATCGATGGTGGAGGAGGCGGCAGACGGTGGAAGCGTTCAGAGGCAAAGTTCAGTGTTTCTGGTGGGAGGGTGTCGATTTTTTCTGTTGGGGGTAGGGAAATAAGAAAGCTAGTTGGGAATGGCTTTAAGCCTTTTAATTGCCTAGTTCGCACCGTACTTTAGTTCGCACCTGACCCCAACCCTATATATATATATATATATATATATATATATATATATATATATATATATATATATATATATATATATATATAGGGTTGAGATCCCATGAGAACCCCCTTCACATGAGAACCATGAGAACCTCGAGTTCAAAACTATTGTACCAAAGGTTCAGAACCTTTATACCTCAGGTTCAGAAGTTTTGTACCAAAGGTTCAACCATTTCAGACAGTATAGTAATCACTACCTTATCATTCACGGTATTATTTTCTAAAGTCAACTTTTACTGCAAGGATAGCCTATTCCATTTTTCTCTCCTTTCTATTCCCTTTCATGTTGTCTTTACAATTTATTTTATGTTCTTTTGTCACGGTCGTTGATTTATCGATGATTTGATAGTTGGATACTTAAATGTGTGGTTAGCTAGTGTGCTTACACGTGATTTTGTATGTTTAAATTAATACTCTAATTAATTAGTTTCTGCGAGTAATAATAAATTTATTGAATGTTTTTTGGGATTTGGATGGACAAAATGATTAAGAGCTGCTGCGAACTAAAACATGAGGATAATGGTTGTCATCAATATGTTTATCCATATATGACTCGTGTTCTGAATGACGACGACATCATCCCAATCCGATAAAACGCAGAGAAGTTGCTTTATGTCCTTGTGCACGCACCACGAGAAAATAAATATTGTTATTACTACATTTAAAAGCATCATTGGCCAAATGACGAGTTGCGCAGATGAGTATTCGGCATTAAATTTATAGTTTTAAGTTATATAGCTAGTGTAAGTTATGTTTGATTAAATGAAAATGTATATGATAAGCATTATACCCAATGAACTTCTGTTACATAGGTTCAAATCTTTGATATAAAGGTTTTGAACCTTTTGTATAAAAGTCTTGAACCTGAGGTTCTCATGGTTCTCACAGGATCCTAAATATATATATATATATATATATATATATATATATATATATATATATATATTTACATATATCAACCTACATTTTATAAAAATAATTTAAAAATATAGATTTGTGACTTGAAGCAAAAGATATTACCTTACGAAAACAAACTAGGGAACTTGACACGCATGGAAGCTTTCGGCTCCCAAGTCTCCTCTTCTACGTTACCACACTTCCATAAAACTTTCACCCAGGGCACCACTTTGCTCCTTAGCTTCTTCTTCTTCTTATCCAAGATACGGATTGGTCTCTTCTCGAAAGAAAGACTAGGATCAAGCTCGGGAATCTCATTTTGCAACACATGACTAGGGTCGCTAATGTATTTCCTAAGTTGAGACACATGGAAAACATCACGAACTTTACCCAAACTCGGGAGCAAATCCAATTTGTAAGCCACGACACAAATCCTCTTCACAACATCATAGGGTCTGATGTACTTTGGACTCAACTCCCCTTTAACTCCAAACCTCTTAACTCCTTTCATCGGGGACACTTTCAGTAACACGATATCTCCAACTTCAAACTCCAAGGGTTGACGATGAACATCGGCATACGACATTTGACGATCCTGGGCGGCATTCATTCTTTCACGGATGAGCATCACTTGGTCAATCGTCTCAGCTAACTTGTCGGGTCCTAGATCACGAACATCACTTGCTTGATCCCAACAAATCGGACTACGGTACTTCCTTCCATAAAGGGCTTCATAAAGGGCCATCTTGATAGAAGCATGAAAACTGTTGTTGTAGGAAAATTCCATCAAAGGTAAGCTCTTCTCCCAACTAGTATGAAAATCAAGGGCACAAACACGCAATAACTCTTCTAGAGTTTGAATCATCCTCTCGGATTGTCCATCGGTAGCGGCATGTAAAGCGGTACTCATCAACAATTTACTACCCATAGCATCTTGCAAAGCTTTCCAATATCTCGAACAAAACCTCGGGTCACGATCCGACATTATCTCCTTAGGAACACCATGGTAACGAACGATCTCCTCAACATAAGCACTAGTAAGTCGATCCAAACTCCAAGTTTCCTTGATAGGAATGAATCTAGAGCATTTGGTCAACCTATCCACAATTACCCACACAGCAACCTTTTCACCAACGGTCTTAGGCAAAGCCATAACAAAATCCATGAAAATGGATTCCCACTTCCAAAGAGGGACATCCAACGGTTGTAATAAACCACCGGGCCTCTTATCCTCAATCTTCACTTGTTGACAAGTAAGACATCTTCCAACATATGACACTATGTCATTCTTCATGTTAGGCCACCAAAACTGAAGCTTCAAGTCCTTATACATCTTGTCTCCTCCGGGGTGAATCGAATAAGGGGATAGATGGGCTTCATCAAGAACTCTCTTTTTCAAGTTAACAGCGTCAGGTACATACATGTGTCCTCCGTGACGAAGATAACCTCTAGCATCAATCTCACAATCTTTAGCTTTCCCTTCAAGAAGCTTGGCTTGGAAACCTTTGAAAGTAGCATCATCCACTAAGTTATCAAGAATCTCACGGTGAAGAACGGGCTCGGCAACCACAACACCAAGGTAATCGAAACCACTCTCTAAAAAATGCAAACTCAACTTACGAAACTCGGCACAAAGGTCATCCGGTAGCACACAAATGGCACTCAAGGAGTGACTAGAATTCCTACTAAGGGCATCGGCAACCACATTTGCCTTTCCTTCGTGATACAACAACTCTACATCGTAATCATTCACCAACTCTAACCATCGTCGTTGTCTCATATTCAATTCTTTTTGGGTGAAAATATACCGCAAACTCTTATGATCGGTGTAGATACGGCAATGAACTCCAATGAGGTAGTGTCTCCACAACTTTAAGACATTAACAACAACGGCTAACTCGAAATCATGAGTGGGATAGTTCACCTCGTGAACTCTCAATTGTCGCGAAGCATAGGCAACAACTCTCCTATTTTGCATAAGAACACAACCTAAACCCATATTAGAAGCATCACAAAACACGTTATAGTCGACTCCATCTTCGGGCAAGGTCAACACGAGAGCGGTACTCAAACTTCTCTTCAACTCTTGGAATGCACCTTCACAAGCTTCGGTCCACACAAACTTGGTCTCCTTCTTCAAAAGTTGAGTCATAGGCCTATCAAGCTTAGGAAAATCCTTCACAAAGCGACGGTAATAATCCACCAAACCTAAGAAACTACGGATCTTACCAACATCGGTCGGACTCTTCTACTCAATCATGGCTTTAATCTTCGAAGGATCTACCATAACACCCTCCTTGGATATCACATGACCAAGGAAAGATACCTTAGACAACCAAAATTCACACTTGGAGAATTTGGCAAACCACTTTTGACGACGAAGAACCTCCAAAACGGTACGAAGATGATCGGCATGCTCGTCCCCGGACTTAGAAAATACTAGAATATCATCGATGAAGACTACAACACACTTGTCTAAGAACTCCCTAAAGGTTTGGTTTATCTGGTCCATGAAGATAGCGGGAGCATTGGTTATGTAACACCCCCATACACCAAGATGCCTTACCAAGACCACCTAATGCATGAAAGTGCTACCATCTCGGTTACCTGAGGCAATGTATATCAAATTGACCATAAAAGAACATACTTTAATAAGTAAGTTTAAAGTGATACATAACAAAAGCCAAAACTGTCAAAAGAAATACAACTGTTCCAAAATCCAAAACTAACTAAACAAATATAAAGTCTGATAACACATCGGAAGACTCTAAACGACTCGTGGTGACTCAATCCCAGCTATCCCTCACGCATCCATATCGTACCTGCTCAATAACTGCTCACCATCCCCAAATGGATCACCATAGTTTTTAAAACAATTAAACGGGGTCAGTTACTGATTACACAATATAAGATAAGGCAATAACAACAATACACACAATCCTCCAACACCGTCATATCACCAATCACCTGACTAGCCTGAAGATCTAGTCATGCCAGATTACAGCCACAACCAGTAATCCACACCGCCAGTGGGGGACCGCAGCCGTTCCCACCTAAGCCCCGCTCATCAATACCGAGCGCAAACCCATGTTCCTTAATGTGCACATCCACTCTTGTGGCGGGTTCCACAAGGGGCAAATCAAGAGCGTGAAGCCACACCCGCAAGTGACTCCACTCAGCTGAGGCCGCACCTCGCGAACCACAGACGAACAACAACAACCAACTACAACATCAACAATTACCAATTCAATACGATATAGATCAATGACATCAATCGACCATCAACAACCAACCAATTATCTAATATACATGTAAACAATAACTGATTAGGGAGTGCCTCAAAGCATTGCAATGGCAATGAATAAGTGGCTTGAGTGTAGTGGAGTGCGGGAGTGCCTCAAAGCGTTGCAATGGCAACGAATTGAGAGGTCCCGAGTTCGATTCCCTACACGGGAGTGCTGCGGTTACCTGTCATCCTAAAGGATGTCTTACATGGCACACGTAGTTTGCAGGGTATTACATGTGCCCGGGGGGATTCAACCTCTCGTCACCAAAAAAAAAATTAACTGAGTAGGGAAACCCTACCTGGAAAATGCAATCACCAATATCGTCACAACAGCGAATCAGAACGTTCCTCTACGAAATCACCTCCTATCAATCATACAATCATACTATCACCATCTAATATCAAAATAATCCCAAAACCCCCAAATTACCCAATTAACGTTTCAACCAAAATCAACGAAACAAAACAAAAACTGTACTAGGATCTTACCCACAACGCGATGGTCTCAATAACGTAAATAACTCTGGATTCCGACGACACAAGCCTTGGGATTTGATAACAATGAGATAGATGAGAGCAACGTAACTTTGTTTTTATCTTTGTGAAACTTAGAATAGGTTAAAAGTGAAAACAAACTGACGAAAGATGTTTTTATATCATTCTCACATTGAAATCAAAACCCGGCAAAATAACTCGTAAAACCAACTTACTCGATCGAGTGGCCCCTACTCGATCGAGTGGCCCCTACTCAATTGAGTACCCATCAGACAGAACACTGTTTTGTACGCAAAACTCACTTACTCGATAGAGTACCCAACAGCACAGAAAACCGTAGTATTACAGTCTTCCCTTCTTAAAAATGAACTTCGTCCCCGAATTTCAAACCCATTCTCAAAAACAAACATACTAACTCAACCGCGACACATCAATGCAACAAAAACTCAAAACAAAACCCCAACCACAACTCATACCGATTCAAAACAACCACTAACAATACTAAAACCAACATAAAACCATAGTAAAACCCAGACCACAACTTATAACGACTCAAAACAACCACTAACTGTACTGAAACCAACATAAAACCATACCAAAACCTTATGCGATCATCTTCTCCGAAACATGGTTACGTCCCCGTAACCACACTTACCTGATGAAAAAGAGACGGATACCGCTCCCTCACAGCCTCTTCCACCTCCCATGTTGCTTCCTCAACCTCATGATTAGACAATAGAACCTTGAGCAACACCATTTCCCCGGACCTAGTTTTGCGAACCTTGAGATCAAGAATTGGCACCTCAAGATAAGACAATGATTCATCCAAATCGATGTTCTCCACCTTTAACACATGGAAAGGATCACTCACATACTTCCGTAACTGAGACACATGGAAAATATTATGTACACGATACAAAGCTGGTGGTAAAGCTAACCGGTAAGCAACCTCTCCCACACGATCCAAAATCTCATACGGTCCAATGAACTTTTGGCTTAACTTCCCTTTCTTACCAAACCTCATAACCCCACGCATTGGTGATACTTTCATAAAAACCTTATCCCCAACGTAAAAATCGATGTCCCGACGGTGTAAGTCTGCATAGCTCTTTTATCGATCCTGGGCCGCTTTCATCTTTTGCCGAAGTACTTTCACTTGTTCTATCATCTCCTGTACCATCTGTGGTTCTAAAACCACTGCCTCAGCACTAACATCCCAGCAATTCGGACTCCTACCCCTTCTCCCATTCAAAGCCTCAAACGGAGCCATCCCAATACTCGTATGGTAGCTGTTGTTGTAAGAAAACTCGATCAAATCCAACCTATCTTCCCAACTACCACCAAACTCCATCACACAAGCTCTCAAAATGTCCTCCAAAGTCTTGATAGTTCTCTCTGTCTGTGCATCTGTTGCAGGATGAAATGCAGTACTCATCTTCAAGGTAGTTCCCATGATCTCCTGCAACTCTTGCCAAAACCGTGAAATAAACCTCGCATCTCGATCTGACACAATATCCTTTGGGACCCCATGTAACCTCACCATATGCTTCCTATATCCATTAGCCAACTGAACCTTACTCCATATATCTTTCATTGGAATAAAGTGAGCTGACTTAGTCAAACGGTCGACGATCACCCATATCATGTTATTACCCTGCTGGCTCCTTGGTAAACCCACTATAAAGTCCATGAAGATATACTCCCTCCACTCGGTACCTCAAGAGACTGAATCATACCTTGCGGTCTTTGCTGCTCTCCCTTAACCCTCTGACATGTCAAACATCTAGCCACGAACTCAGCTGTTTCCCTTTTCATTCTAGGCCACCAGAAGGTCTTCTTCAAATCTCTATACAGGTTGTGACCACCTAGATGTACTGAATATGGTAAGCAATGAGCCTCTATCATGATTATCTTTTCCAGCTTCTCATCGCTAGGCACACAACATCTCCCATCAAACTGAACACTCCCATCTGAATGAATAGGGAACCGAGACACTGTTCCTTTCTCTACTCTAGCTCTGCACTCCTAAATCTTAGAATCAAGAGCCTGCTTCCTGCGAATATCATCATAAAGATCCGGCTCCACTGTCAAGTCTCCTTTAGCATCCCCTTTTTGTATTACATATATCCCCATCTTACCCACCTCATCTCTAAACCTCATCAAAGATATAGCTGTGTATAGGGAATGCATACTCTTCCTGCTCAACGCATCTGCCACAACGTTGGCTTTCCCTTCATGGTATATGATATCCATGTCATAGTCTCCTATAAGATCCGTCCACCTCCTCTGTCTCATGTTCAGCTCCTTTTGAGTAAAGATGTACTTTAGACTCTTGTGATAAAAAAAACACCTTAAAGGTCGCCCCATAAAGATAGTGCCTCCATATCTTGAGAGCAAACACAACTGCACCCAACTCTAGATCATGCGTCAGATAGTTCTCCTCATAAGGCTTCAATTGCCCAGAAGCATAGGCAATGACTTTCCCGCTCTGCATCAACACACAACCCAACCCGTTCTTTGAAGCATCTGTATACACCACAAAGTTCTGAAACCCTTCAGGTAAAGCTAAGACTGGAGCTATGGTCAAATGTTGCTTTAATGTTTGGAACGCCGTCTCACAACTTTCATCCTATCAAAACCTATTCTCTTTCCTCATAAATGCAGTCATAGGTATGACGATCTTCAAAAAGTCTTTCACGAACCGACGATAGTACCCTGCCAAACCCAAGAAACTCCTGATCTCTGCCACTTTCTTTCAAAATCACATGACTCAGAAAAGCCACTTCCTCCAGCCAGAACTCACACTTCGACAACTTTGCATATAGCTGGCTGTCGCGCAAAGTTTTCAACACCAACCTCAAGTGCTCCTCATGCTCCTCCTTAGTCTTAGAATAGACTAATATATAATCTATGAACACCACCACAAACGGATCCAAAAACTGAATGAACACCTAGTTCATCAACTTCATAAACACTGCCGGTGCATTAGACAACCCAAACGGCATCACTACATACTCATAGTGACCATACCTCAATCGAAAAGCTGTCTTCGGTATGTCTTCATCTCGAATCCTCACTTGAGGGTAAACTGATCTCAAATTAATCTTTGAAAAGACTCCTCTCCCACTCAACTGGTCGAATAGATTATCTATCCTTGTCAAAGGATACTTGTTCTTCACTGTGACACTGTTCAGCTCCCTATAGCCGATACACAACCTCAAGCTCCCATCTTTCTTCTTCACAAACAGAAATGGTGCTCCCCACTGCAATACACTAGGTCTACTATATCCCTTATCTATCAAATCATCCAGCTGCTTCTTCAGCTCTCCTAACTCTTTAGGACCCATGCGGTATAGGGCCTTAGAGATCGGTCCCGTCCATGGTTTCAACTCCACACTGAAATTTATATCCCTCTTCGGTGGCAAACCTAGTATCTCCTCCGGAAAAACATCTGGAAACTCCCCCACCACTGGTATCTCACCTACTATTGGTCCAACCATACTATGATCTTTCACATGGCATAGAATCAAAGGACACCCTTTCCTCAGGTAAGACTTCAAGGTCACCGCTGCAATCACTTTGACTTTGGGTTTAACAACAAACCCACGATAAGACACATTAACTCCCTTAGGACCTCTCAAAGAGACTTTATTTTGTTGACAATCTATTCTAGCCTTGTACTTACCTAACCAATCCATACCATCTATCATCTCAAAACCATCCATAGGAAATTCTAAAAAATCCACTGGAAAATCAATCTGCCAAACTAGCATAGATACACCCTTATACAACCTCCCACAAGACACTGACTCACCTATAAAAACCTCATCTTTTACAGACTCAAACTCTCTCAAACCCAAAAGCTTAGCATGACTCGACGATACAGAAGAGTGTGACGCCCCCGAATTAAACAAAGCAAAGGTAGAAACATCATTAACAAGAAAGGTACTAGTGATCACGTGTGCATCATCCTCAGTAGCTTTCTTGTCCATCATGAATAACTTGCCACTGGTCTTTTACGCACCTCCCTGAGCTATACTAGCTAAAGTAGATGGCTTGGCAGCTGACCCTGATTGTTGTTAGCCGTCGGTTGCTAGCGTAGCTCTGAGTCGGCCCCTGCGATCGAAAAGCTCCCTTACGATGGCCTCTGAAAACCTCTCCCCCAGCACTAGTACACTCATGCTTCTTGTGGCCCATACTGCCACAATTTAAATAAGAGATACTCCAGCTGCTACTGCTACCACCACGGCCACGCCCAAAATATGATGAATCTGCGAAAATCAGACATGTTGTGTTAAAACTAACGCGACCTTGGGGGGGGGGGGGGGGGGACCTAAAAAGCACGCAGCCCGAGGCCTACACGGCTGTCTACAAAACGGTACCCTAGGGGTCCCACCCTAGGTGTAGCCTCCTTCTTATATTTTCTATATATAAAGGGAAGAGGTGTATCGAAAAAACAAAATTTATCTTCTGCTTCCTTCAAACTGGTACATACAATAAAAATTATTATGAATAATTTAGTGACTGCTATGCGGGCATGGGAGACATATTTCACTGTCACAGAGAAACAAGAACTGACGACCGTTTAATTGGCGCAATTACTTCCCTTACGCCAGATTCGTCCTCAAACTGCTTTGTTGGATTACTGCCTCAATTATTGGGATTCCATTAATCATGTCTTTGCTTTTCCTGAGGGGAAGATCTGCCTTTTGCCGGAAGAGTTTTCTGCCCTTGGAGGGTGGGATCTTTCAAGTCATGCATCATGTCACAGAAATTTTATTCGGGATGGCGTAGAATATACCGAGACTGTCTTGGCCTCTCTAGAGCGGAGGCTGATGACATAATTACTGGTGTTGAAGTTAACCTTTTTGCTATTCATCGTAAATTTTGCATCTTGCAGAATAGTAATTCAACCCCTGTGTACCGCCGCAGAGCGTCTGGATTGATCATGTTACACCTTTATATCTTCCAGGGTAGAATGAATAAGACAACTTGTACAGGACAAGCGAAACTTATGTCTATCGTGTCTCAGATGGAGAAAGGTTGTATTCCTTCTTGGAGTATTTTTGCTGAAACTATTAAGGGTTTAGATGCTAAGAAAACAAACCCTGATGTTGAATGGTCGGGATGCCACCGTCTGCTGCAGGTAATAAATTCCATTCCATTGACTTGGTCGTTTGCCATAATTTCTTATGTTTTTTGCCACGACTTATCTATAATTTACCACGATTTCTGCCACAATTCTGTGTATTCTGCCTCGATTTTGCTGTATTCTGCCTCGACTTTTGCTGTATTTTGTCACGATTTTTTTTCATTTTTTTTTCCATTTTTTTTTCGTCTTTTTTTTTTGTCTTTTTTTTTTGTCTTTTTTTTTTCACGCTTCCTTTTCTTTGTCGCAGGTGTGGCTTTTTGAAAGATTTCGACTCTTCGCCCCGCCACGTGAGCCAAACACGTATCTTGCCCGTATGCTGACTATGCGCGCTAAGCGGTATGAAGATGGGTATCAAGATGACCCTGCTTATTGGAGAAACAAAATGACAGAAGAAGGAGGTCGCCTTTTTGCTGGTTTATGCCTTGGCTTAGCCTCAAGTCTTTTAATATCCTTCCAGATGATGATAGGACCAGGCGTTTACAACTACTGGATTTGGAACGGTCTATTCACATTTACCCGGACCGCGTACTGCGCCAGATGTGTTGTAGGCAGATAATTCCCAAGTTTGAGGCTGTTCTAGGACGAGCAAGAGAACTAAATCCCTTCATCTGTGATGATTGACTTGATAGGTGGCATCAAAAGCGTCTTTGGTATGTGGCTGCACATCCTCAGACTACCTGGGTGTCCCCCCTCTTACACTAAATGGCTTCATGAGAAATCTGATTCGGCCAAAGACTTGTGGTGGAAGGACGAGGTTGTCGACATCAAATACCATGACAAAGGCAGAAGCAGCCGCAATTTATTTGTTAATGATCTTTCGTCTGCATCTGTATCTAAGACTAAAACCAAGAAGACTACTAAGACTGACTCACAGGTGTCAGGTGTGTGGAAACGGTTGGGTTCAAAGGAAGACTCAGGCTCGGTTTTGGAAGGGAGACTAGGTCCTCATTTGAGTGTAAAAGATAGACTGGGCCCCCGGGAGAAAATGATGATCCCTCCCAAGAAGCGTGCCAAAATGGACGTGACTCCCCCTCCTCTGCAGGGGCGTCGGCTACGTCACCCAAGAGACAAGGGATAGGGGAAAATGTAGGAGCCTTCGACTACTATTTATTATTTAATACTACTATTTATTATTTGTCACTTGCTTCTTTATTTTGAAAGGTAGTAGTGGGCATCGCCCGATTTAATAAAATTTACTATTTATTAAAATTCTCAGTTTCTGCATAAAATTTCATTTTATTAAAGAAAAAGTCGGTTGTACTCTTGTAAAGAGCTGCCTACGTATCTGTTGTCAACAGAATCAAACCGAGCTCGTAGTTCCACAAAATAAATGCAATACAACTCTCAGTTTATAATGCACAAATAGCAGCAAAGCAAAGTGTTGCGACTTAGACTTGCCTACAAGCACTGCAATTCAAAATTTTATTTTACGACATTGAGAACGAGTTATATGGATAATATTTCTTGAATTGATCCAAATTCATCGGATTTGCGAAGTCGTTTCCATCTAAATCTATCAGTCTGACTGCACCTCCTGACAATAATTTCTTCACCAGGTAAGGACCGGCCCAGCTCGCCTTGAATTTTCCCCTAGGGTCAATTGGTGGTAAAGCACGAACAGATTTTAGGACTAAATCTCCATCCTTTATTCCTCGAGGCTTCACCTTTTTGTTAAATGCCCTTTCTATCCTTTTCTGATAGAGTTGAACATGATGTAGCGCATTTAATTGTCGCTCATCGAGCATGACCAATGAGTCGTGTAATACTACTGTTTTCTATGTCTATGGGTACTCTATCGAGTGGGGCTTACTCTATCGAGTAAGTATGTTTTTACGCAAAACAATAGTCTGCCTGATGGGTACTCGATCGTGTACATGTGGCACTCGATCGAGAAAGGGGCACTCGATCAAGTATGTCATTTACTCGATCGAGTAAGTGTGTTTTACGGGTGTTTTTGACGGGTTTTGTTAATAATGCGGGATTCGTATAAAAGGATTCCGCCATCCTTCTTAATCAGTTTTCACTTTTCTGAAAACCTTTCAAGAGAGGAAAAGTGTTACGTCGTTCTCATTCTTCACGTTGTTAACAAATCCCCAAGGATAGGAGTGTCGGATCGTCTTGTTCTTTACGCAGTTGTGATCCTTGTGTCGAGGGTAAGCTTTTTATATAATTTTTATAACGTTTTGTTAAAGTTGGTTGAAACCCTAATTGGGTAATTTGGGGGTTTTGGGGAGTATCGTTGATGTTAGATTGTGATTGTATGATTGTATGTTTGATAGGAAGTAATTTCAGTAAAGGACGATGTTGATTAGCTGATTGTGACGATCTTGATGATTGTTGTTCCAGGTAGGGTTTTCCCTACTCAGTATTAATTATTAGCTGATTGTGACGATCTTGATGATTGCTGTTCCAGGTAGGGTTTTCCCTACTCAGTATTAATTACATAAGTGTGGTTGGTGATTACAGTTGTTGTTGTATATTGTATTAGCATTGGATTCTGATTTGGAGATTATTGGTAGTGTTGTATAATTATTGCTGTGTAACTATCTATGATCTTTAGGGCGCGTCCCTGGCTGAGTGGAGTCACTTGTGAGAGTGGCTTCATGCCCTTGGTTCGCCCTCTGTGGAACCCGCCACAAGAGGGGATGTGCACATTAAGGAAACTTTGGTTTATCGCTCAGTGGTGATGAGCGGGGACTTCGTGGGTACGGCTGCGGTCCCCCACTGGCGGTGTGGAGTACTGTAACACCCCCATATTCTCAGGAGCCTTAACTAAGCCTTCCTTTGCATATAAGGGCGTTACCATCTCGGTTGCCCGAGGTAAGTAATCATCAAAAGTCGATAAAAGAACAACTATGGTTATATTACAAGCGTGACAACCAACTTAACAAAATAAAGGTACAACTCATCGGCTACACTCTATTACTATCAGAACTCGTGAAGACTCATCCCTGCCTGGACTCCAGCTATCAACGACATCAACACCTGCTAAAACAGACTGCTCACCATAAGGGATCACGGCAGACACATAAACAAACAAGACAACCACACAAGGTCAGCAACTGGGGCAAGACTCAACATAAACCGACAAAAATTATCAATACATTACAAACACAACCAGTCACACGCAATCACACCCACTCCAATCAATCTTCGTCACCGACTGTCCACTGAACCAGCCCTGCCAATGGGGGACCGCAACCGTACCCACCAAATCCCGGCTAATCATACCGAGCGATAACCCTGTCCTATTAATGTGCACATCCCCTCCCGTGGCGGGTTCCACGGAGGGCGAAACTAGGGCGTGAAGCCACTCCCGCAAGTGACTCCACTCAGCCGAGGACGCGCCTCGAGAACCAGAGACAAACAATCACAGACAGCTGCAATACAACAACAACGAACAAACTGTATACACCTACCGACTACTGCATATACGCTGCCACACAACATAACCACACTACAACAACCAAGACACAATAACCGACACACTAAACCATCCACATGAACTGAGTAGGCGAACCTACCTTTAAGCGACTGCAACGATTCTACGCTCATACATGCAAAACCCAGCAATCAAGCAACACCTATACACATAACTCGACAATCTATCACTACCAAGCAAACCCTAACTGCAAAGACAAGGATACGGATGATGATGACGATATACCTACAAGAAGAAACCTGGCAAAGGACCGCTACCTGACTCAAGCTATGCTCTCCTAAGGCACAAAGACCTTCAAAGGCTTCCATGGAGGTTATATGGTGAAGGGAAGGGAAAGAGGCGACCTAAGTATCTGAAGAAATGAGGCGGAAATGATTGCGGATACAACAAAACGCGATTATAAACCCTCGCTGAAAACACGATACTCGATCGAGTGTCCCACCTACTCGATCGAGTGTCCCCTACTCGATCGAGTATCAAAGCTACTCGATCGAGTAGCCTCTACTCTATCGAGTACCACCCCTAACTCACAACATAAGATCACTTTAGCACGTACTTCTAAGGACCATTACCACCCCCGAGGTCGTTCAACGCTGGTCAACAGGTCTCTAAAAGGGCGGGTATTACAGTCTTCCCCCTTTAAAAGAACTTCGTCCCCGAAGTTCAACTCACCTATCTCAAAGCACAAGACACAGGAACAAAACGACATCACTACTCTTTTGACATAGGTCACTACTCCCCGAAAATACCATCCCCCATATCATCATCATCAACTGGTCTAACGCTCCATATAGATCGACCTTTACAAGCCACTACTTGAAATATCAACCTCACAACACAAACCGGCACGACCAATGATTACCCACCCATTATGAGATTACACTATCACTAGCAATGACCATCAACACGAACCAAATCCCGTTAACACAACTATGTTACTCGGTGATACAATTCTATTCCAACACATGACATCACAACTATCTCTTTATGACCGTCTCTTAAAACATACTATCAACTTTTACTTCGACACACGAATTAATCAACGAACCAACGCAAACAATTACAACTTCATACCAGAAATGTAACCAAAGTAGAAGAAACCTTATAAACAAACAACAAAATACTTGCAATATCGACCCTTTTATTTTGCGACATTACTCTTCCCCTCTAAAAGGAACTTCGTCCCCGAAGTTCACCGCCAAAACACTACACATGTTATGTACTACTTACGTCTTGACACATATATCTAACTCATATCATTCATTATTGACATTACTCATTAATTTGACAACCATTAAACCATAAAAAAAACGTAGGCAACCGTATTCAAATAACTAGCCACCATCAAGAATGCAGGTATATATCATTTGCATTTGTACATATGGAAGGACACACTTCCGGTGAAATATAACTAGTAGACATTACAGATGTAAAAATGAATGCAATAAGAAACACTTACTACCTCACTATTCGTTACAAATACGCATATAAATCCAAGCACGACTTCCAACATATGAAATTAACGGTTCAAATGTGTTACTGATCATCAATAACCATGTTAAACACCAAACATGTAATTATATAACCATTTAACAATTTTAATTTTACGAAAAGTTCCTGTAACAGTGCTACTCGATCGAGTAGCCCTGAGATCAGAATATCTCGTTTCTGTCACACCTGCAGCTACTCGACCGAGTATAGGGTACTCTGTCGAGTACCTACTGGTCAAAATCTTGAAAATTCCTGTCATAACACCATATATATATATATATATATATATGTATATGTATATATATATATGTATATATATATATATGTATATATATATATATATATATATATATATATATATATATATATATATATATATATATATATATATATATAAACGCCACATAACGCGAGTCAGGATGACTCCCCGACCCCCAAAATCCTGCAACAAGGTCAAACTAGCAAATCCGGCCTTATGTCCATCCGTACAAACCACAATAAAAAGTTCTAACTAACAACGACTATCATCGTCCAACACCATCAACCATAAACAAGGATAAAGAAAAGGAGTATCACTCTTGCTGCTGTTGCTGCTCATCTATCATCTCATCTCCACCACCATCTCCTCCCGAGATGCCTGCTCCCGATGACCCAATACCCGCATCAACCCCTGCCCCAGCTTTAGGACTCACATACCATGGGGTCAAGCCACCAAAAGCAAAGGACTGTGGTGTCCCCCAGGCTGACTGATCCACCCCGTAAGAGTGGAAAACCCCACTATAGTCCCCAACTCCGCTCCACCACACTGGATGTGGTCCCTCGGTGCCAATCCCCTGAGCATACGCCATCTCATGCATGTTCCGGAGTGTCAAGGTGGATGACACTCCCTCTGCCAAGTAGCTCGAACGCGTCTCTGAGGTGTCGAGGTAGGGGTAACAAGGAAAAGGGTGCTGCTGCGGTGGTGCTGCCGGTCGTGGTCTAGTCTCAGTTGTCCTCTCCCTCACTCGACGAGGTCCTCTCCCCAACCTGGGTCTCTCCTCCACCACCGCCACATTCTTCCCTTTCTTCGGCTCGGGCATCACCTGAAGGATCGTGTCATCAATGAGGTACGTCTGCAACGGCCAAGGTACATCATCATCCTCCTCCTCCTCATCGGAGTCAACAGCCACCACCACCGGATCTAACGGCTCTGTCGGTGGAAGGTGCTCAGGAGCCGGGATGTTCATCCAGCTCATACCCGACACCTTCCAAGCTAGGCTGCCATCAGCTAAAGTTCTCAACCATTTTTGGTCGAGGTAGTAGTCTCTGTCCATCGTAGGCACCGGTGTAGATAGAGGCACGTACTCAGAAGAAGCCTCAAAGGAGGCTAGCTTTTCAGCTAGCCGAGTGGCGATAGCACCACAACTCAGGTACCGGGTACTGGAAGTAGCCGTCAAAGCCAGGCTAGCGCAGACCATGGCGGGAGCATTAAAGACCACCCTCTCGGTTCGCTCCGGGTTCAGATAAGACATCAAAAGCAACAGTTCATGATTGTTCAGCTTACTCATATCCGGCCTCTCGTAAAGGAGGTTTGACAAAGAACGAAGGAAGATCCTCAAAGTAACATGTTGAACATCATTAATCAACATGTTGCTAGAGGTGGGAGCTGGCTTTCCGAAAAGACAAGGCATGAGTCGGCAGACACCGCACTCGGATGGGATCTCACTGATGGAATCCTTGGGAGGCTTGGCCAACCCAAGGTGAGAAGCAAAAAGGTCCATGGTCAATACGAATCTCGTGTTCATCAAACGAAACTCAACAGTTTGTGCAGCTGGCTTGTTATTAAACGAGCTCATAAACTCTAAAGTCAGAAAATGGTAAGAATGCTTCCTCAACCGATATAACCCCATAAACCCCAAAGTCTCAAAGATGTGACGGACATCCGTCTCAATTCCCAAGTCCTCAAGAAGTGTGGTATCCACACAACGGGTAGGCCTCATTTTGCGTTTCTGCAACGCCACAAATCGCTCTCTCTGTTTAAAGTCTACAAACACCACTGAAGGGTATTGCGGTACCGCGGGTACCACGGGTCCACTACCCTCCCCAACTTCGGGCTGTGAAGCCCTCCCCCTCATGCTCTAACGGGTCCCTATGTTCAGTCTCGGCATCTGTTTCAGCATACGGTTTAAAAAAACTTGCATAGGCACTTAAAACACATACTTTACACAATTGAACATTGAATATACATCTAGGTACACACTTTCACCAACAAATCCTAATTGGATACATAAATTCAGTTTATAGTAACTCAGACGATCTCTATAGCTGTAAAAAGTTTAACATAATAAACACAATCTACTCGACCAATTCGGATATCATGGCATGGCTCAAATGCTACCTCATGTAATTACTTGATAACATGTGAAATATTCATATATGGTCATAGAAAGGCAACTTAAAACATGTCATCATCAACTTTCAACATTAGAAGCAAACAACTCAATTAGACTAGTCAGACGGTCTCTACAGCTGTAACGATTTTGACACATTACTCAAGAGTTAACATCACCACTACTAATTTAAGATTTTAACTCTAAGATATACATTCATATTCCAACACAAAACCTTAGTCATAGGAAACGAATTTTAATTTGGGGCACTTTTAAGACGGAGTTTTAAGGCAAATTTTAAGGTGAAATTACCAAAATCCAACTTCTAACATAACATATGTAACATATAGTACCCAATTTCATCATCCAAGATATATAAAATAATCGAAAATCAATTTTAATTTTGCAAACCCTAGAAAATTCGCCCCCAATTTTGCAATTTCTACTCTATTTTTAGCACAATTAACATCAATAATCACAAAAGGGAAGCATATGAATCACATTACAACGATTACAAGCAATTTTTGTCCTTATGAATCAAAATTTTCAAACTATTCTATCATTCTAATAGATTCAAAGTGATAAAACATGTAGATAGGGAAGAAATTCATACCTTGATTAGATGGAAAGTAAAAGAATGCAATTAAACAAGGAAAAACAACCCAAATCAATCACTACCACCACAAGATTATGAGAGTTTTTGAGGAATTTTAGAGCTTAAGGTTCGAATAAAGGAGAAAGAATGAGAGGAATAAGAAGAAATAAGGGTTTTAAGAAACCCGTAAGAGCCTCTGTACTGTAGCCTACTCGATCGAGTGCCTAGGGTACTCGATCGAGTGCCTTCTACTCGATCGAGTAGGTGCTATTTCGTAGAGTATCTGCAGAAAATTTCTACATTCCAACGTCATAGCTTCCTAACTAGATCGAGTGAGGTCTACTCGGTCTAGTAAGCACTCGCACTCGGTCATGTAGAGTTGAGTACTCGATCAGAAATACAAAATCAATTGAAGATTCCTGCAAAAACAATATCGCGTGTCGATTCCAAACCAAGTTCGGAATTCGTCACTGGTTACCGTACCTACTTCTATATCATCATTCTTATTTAAACATATAATACCGACTCATCAGATAAGATTCATATCATATCACGGTACAACAAATTCACACAACACGGTTTACCCGCTACCGAGTCATTCGTATACACATTTACGTCACCATATCATACCTAGACTCGTCTCACCACATTGCTAGCAAACTTATGCTCACGTCAATATAAAACATATAATTAACGGTGACTATCCTCATGACATCCAGGTATATTCTACATAAACAAGTTAAAGCCTATCATGTTCCAATATCAACATAATAAATTATTCTACATAAACTGATCATCCCGCAGCGGAAAGTTTCAACCATTAAACAATGCATCCTCGCATCACCATTTGCTATTTCTCACATCGTAACTCAACACTTCTTTAACTATCATTACTATAGCTACGGTAGGACTTATAAACTCATATAGGTTCACCATTACTAATAACCTTAAGCAAAAACCACATGATCACTTTTCACACATATCTATTAAATAACCCCTTTTTACGTTTCTCATACTCATCACATAAGCTCACTAATTCTACCAAACTTCACCACATACGATCCAATTCAACTATCATACCTATATCAACTTCAACAAAGACTAGACCACAGATAGTTCCAACGAAATCCACATTCACATTGAGCACATACTCACAGACTCCACATTCCCATACCTAGTGATTGGCTCAAGTACAATGGGGCCAAGATTTTGAAATGAGGGCGCTTACTCACCCAAAATCTAGCATCACCTGGGGCTCCCATTACACATACACCAGGTTCATTTTATTCGACTCACTACGTTCATTAGGTTCATTTGTTACAGGTTCCAAAATCGTAGATCTGAAACCACTTTGTAATACCCCCATATTCTGAGGAGCCTTAACTAGGCCTTCCTTAGCATATAAGGGCGTTACCATCTCGGTTGCCTGAGGTAAGTAATCATCAAAAGTCGATAAAAGAACTATGGTTATATTACAAGCGTGACAACCAACTTAAAAAAATAAAGGTACAACTCATCGGCTACACTCTATTACTATCAGAACTCGTGAAGACTCATCCCTGCTCGGACTCCCAGCTATCAACGACATCAACACCTGCTAAGACAGACTGCTCACCATAAGGGATCATGGCAGATTCATAAACAAACAAGACAACCACACAAGGTCAGTAACTGGGGCAAGACTCAACATAAACCGACAACAATTATCAATACATTACAAACACAATCAGTCACACGCAATCACACCCACTCCAATCAATCTCCGTCACCGACTGTCCACTGGACCAGCCCTGCCAGTGGGGGACCGCAGCCGTACCCACCAAATCCCCGCTCATCATACCAAGCGATAACCTTGTCCCATTAATGTGCACATCCCCTCCCGTGGCGGGTTCCACAGAGGGCGAAACTAGGGCGTGAAGCCACTCCCGCAAGTGACTCCACTCAGCCGAGGAAGCGCCTCGAGAACCAGAGACAAACAATCACAGACAACTGCAATACAACAACAACCAAAAAACTGTATACACCAACCGACTACCGCATATACGCTGCCACACAACAAAACCACACTACAACAACCAAGACACAATAACCGACACACTAAACCATCCATAGGAACTGAGTAGGCGAACCTATCTTTAAGCGACTGCAATGATTCCACGCTCATACATGCAAAACCCAGCAATCAAGCAACACCTATACACATAACACAACCATCTATCACTACCAAGCAAACCCTACTTGCAAAGACAAGGATACAGATGATGATGACGACATACCTATAAGAAGAAACCTGGCAAAGGACCGCTACCCGACTCAAGCTATGCTCTCCTAAGGCACAAAGACCTTCAAAGGCTTCCATAGAGGTTATATGGTGAAGGGAAGGGAAAGAGGCGACCTAAGGATCTGAAGAAATGAGGCGGAAATGATTGCGGATATAACAAAACGCGATTATAAAGCCTCGCTGAAAACACGATACTCGATCGAGTGTCCCACCTACTCGATCGAGTGTCTCCTACTCGATCGAGTATCAAAGTTATTCGATCGAGTAGCCTCTACTCTATCGAGTACCACCCCTAACTCACAACATAAGATCACTTTAGCACGTACTTCTAAGGACCATTACCACCCCCGAGGTCGGTCAACGCTGGTCAACAGGTCTCTAAAAGGCCGGGTATTACAAGTACTTGTTACGATGGGTACTCTGGTAGGGCTACACACTTTAGCATGTAGTCAGTTGTGTGGAGATTCGAGATGGAGACTGGAGATTCGTTTGAGCTGTTTGTGATATTGTTCCTTTATGGTTTTGTTTTGTGTAATCAGTACTGGCCCCGTTTAAATGTTTTAAAAACTGTGGTGATCCATTCGCGGGTGGTGAGCAGTTATTGAGCAGGTATGAGACGATGCGCATGGGATAACTGGGATGAGTCATCACGTTGCAGTTTTAGAAGTCTTCCGATGTGTCGAACATTTTATAGTTTTTTGGTAGTTGTCAGTTTTGAGAACCTTGTATTTCCTTTTAACAGTTTTTGGAGTTTGGCTTGTATCACTTAAACTTTATTATCATTTAAATATGTTTCGTTATTGTCTATTTGAGTGTCATTGCCTCGGGTAACCAAGATGGTGATGTTCTCATACCTTAAGTGGTCCTGGTAAGGCACTTGGAGTATGGGGGTGTCACAAAATGGTATCAGAGCGACGATCTTGAAACCTGTAACCAATGAACCTAATGAACATAGGGAGTCAAACTAAAATGAACTCGGGTAGAAGTTGTAGGAGCTAATGCAAAGACTTGGGAGACGTCCTAAAGTCGCGAACTCGCCCTACAATTTTGAACCGGTCACTAGGGGGTGTAATGGGATCGCTGTGTGTTTACTATTGTTCTATTGCGTATGTTGGATGATGTGTTCTATAGAAATGTTGGAAAATGACAAAGTGGTTATATGATAAAGTGTTGTGAATAAGCATTTTGCATGATAGCTGGTTTACAATATTGTTTGGAATTGTTGGAAAGGTATATGAGAATGATGAATGATGTGGTATAAAAAAGGGAGTAGTTCATATATGAGAATATGTGTAGATACCCATATCCGTCAATATTGGAATTTATAGAGAACCCGACAAACACCCGATGATGATAGGACACATGTATTTATTAGTTGTCATTGTCATTATTTGGGTTCGTTTTACGATGTAGAATGAGCGTTGTCGACGGAGTATTTTATTAATTTAAATGATTTTTAAATTAAAGCTTTTTTAAGGTGAGTTCATTTTACTTTATTTTGAGTTTATTTTCTCAAGTTTATTTTATTGAAAATAAAATAAATAATTGATTTGAAAAATCATTTTATAAGTGTATTAGATTTGAAAAATCATTTATTTTAATGTGTTAATCGATTTGAAAAATCGAATTTGAAAATCGAAAACTTGTTTTAACCACACGTTTTGGAGCTAGATTATAGCTCGGTTTTTGAGCCCGTTTTCTTTACGAGTTGGCACGAATCTTGAGTACACTAACCAACCTAGGCCTCTACCCATCCAACCCCAGTTCGAACCCCCATACCCACGTCCCAAATCTCGCCCCAAACATACACAAAGCAGCCCAACTACTTCCCCTTACCCGCGTTAGCCCTTCCTCTTTTCCAACCCGTTTTGTGTGCTTCAAAGCTTGACCCAAACCCGCCACAACCAACCAAATTCCTGCCCCTCATTACCTACAAACAACCTATCACTAAACCCACCACGAAACCCATCCAATTCCCGTCCCAAACACCCAATAAACAGCCCGCAAATAACAAGCAGCCCCCCTGTTTTGCGTGCTCAAACCCGAGCCCAAAACCCGCTCCAAACACCACCTAAACCCGTGCCCATTAACCCTACACCATACCCTAGTATCCTACCCATATTACCCTAGCTTAAACACCAAGAAAACCCCCCATACAAACCCTAAAAACCCCACGAATTAGCTGAGGGACAGCAGCAGCGAAACAGGGAGCCCGACTGCTTGTTGCTCTCTTTTACCCTACTTTAACTCCCTATAAATAACTCCCCTCTGCCATATTTTCATTCCTCTAAGTTCTCTATACATATTACCGTCACTTACAAGCTTTAAACTCCAGAAACAAACCCTAATTGCCTCTTAAAAACCCTCGACAAAACCGACATACAAAGCGAGAATCGGTTTGTGTGTCCTCTTTGAACCCTTCGTTCAACCCTCAAACCTCCATCAAAATTCGAGTTTCTTGTTCCTAATTAACCACAAAACATCCATATACATCTTAGACAAAGATTCACGAGCCAAATTGACCTTGAGAGTACACGAATCCCCTCGAAAAAGCAGTGTCATACACTCTGTTTTTGCGACTTTTCTGTCTGTCGATTTGTTTGTGCTCGTTTTTCGTGCCCAATAATTCAAAACGAGCAGGGATTGTTTTAAGGTCTTTTTTCTACTCTCTTTCTAGTTTTCAAAACATCTTTTAAATATAATTTTCACCGTGAAACGAGTGAGAAATTGCAGTTTGAAAGTTGCTGTCCAGATTTGCAAAAAAACGTGTTTGTTGCTTTGTTCCTTCGTCGACGACGGCCTCTCGAGATAAAATCTACGATCGATTACGACCCAAGACAGTGTCAACGATACATGTAGGTTGAGGGTGCATCAAATCCTCTTCTTCTCCCTTTTATTTCGTTATTTTATGTTTGATTTTTTATAGTTCGTTTTTACTTTGTTTATCGTTTGTTTATCGTTTAATATCATTAACTATGAAACTAGTTTAGCCCGAGTATGAGTTAAAGTACCACCACGAACACTCGCGTTGACTTGAGATGGGAAAAAAATCCGCCACATCGGTCGGTCGTACACCCCGTCTCATTTACATATCCTCGTGTTCAAGGTAGGGCATTAATAAAACGATTTCTAACTTCGTTCCTCGCTTTTGATCCCTCGTTTGTTTCGACCAATTCGACCTACCCTAGGACCCTTCGCATGTTAGTTCGACCTCTGATTGTTAACATATAACTCATTTAGACGACATTAGATCAATTTAATAACCTAATTAGACATATTAGGTGGCATCGACATAGCTTTAAAAATCAACTAACAATTCTATAACTTAATTGAACGCATCTCTCTTTTCACTCGATTTCTTGCTAGCATAGGAGTGCGTGATTAGCACCTTCCTATTAACACTCGATGAGTAGCGTTAATATCGTAACTTCGTGACCTAATTCGACCCCTTTAGGCCGTGTAGAATACACATTCGCGTGACATCTTTTCAATCGATCAACGTCATTTCAAACTTGTTTTCTAGACCGCTTTCGAACTCGTTTCGCAATCATTTGATCTAACTAATGAACTTGACCTAGGAACTAGGATGGCCGTTGGTTTGGCCGTGAGGGTGGACGATTTCTTTGTCCTTCTTGCTTCGTTTTTTTGTACCAATTGTTCTTTGTTGTTTCATTGCTTGTAATTTATAATTTGTTCATCGAGTTGTAACTTTCAAGTTTGTTCTACTTTCATCGAGTCAAAACTTCTTCAAAAAACCTTAGTCTCATTTGGTTAGATGGTTGTGCTCCAATTCGTGTAAAAGCGTAGTAAATCGCATGTTGTTTAAAGCGACATGGCCCGATTTATGCTAATACATGCTTTGGTGTGTGGCCCTATGTCTAATTCGATAATATTAAGTGAAAGCACGCATTACGAGGAGTGATCCAAGGCCGTGAGTCATGTAAGCCGTGGGCCACCCCCCTTGTGCACGTTTCCCTAGGCCGAATTGGCCTTATAGTGTGTCGTGTATGGTTTTGCGTATAACATTGTATTTAGATCGAGTTGTATCTTTAATTTCTCGTTGTGTCGGCATGAAATACCAGGTTGTAATAGGGTAGATCCCAACGGCTCCCCATTCCCCTTAAGCCTTGTTTGCTTTGTTTTGTATGTTGTTAGATCAATCAACCCACATGCTAAATTACAACTTTGACAAAGTTAGTTTAGTTGCATCTAAATCAACATAGAAACTTCATATGTTAGGGTTTTAAAACGATGTTTGCATATCATATATCGTAGTAGCTATGACCTTGTTTGAAATCCGATACTTGACTTAGTAGAGGCCGTTATCGACGGGCGGGGTTAGGTGTCCTTATGGGCTTCCTAACACGTACCCTCACCCCTTACTCAAGATCTATGGTTTGTGGATCCGTCTAAATACCATTGGATTACGAGAGTCATTCAAATCGAGTGATATAGGGTACAAGTCTTTATCTTTAATCACTCGTAGTCGATTGGCTTTATGCTTTTCGATGAAAGGTGTAAAGTTGACTTGAACGGTTCCAAGTTCCCAAAAAACTTGGTGGCGACTCTAATTTGTCTTAATTCGATTCGAAAGAACCTCGAGTCGATTATGTCTAGTGTGGATCCCGTGGACGCAGTTCCCGAGGGCCTTGTCCACAGTTTGGCGACTCCGCTGGGGAAAAGAGGACTAGTTACACTTTGTTTCTAGGGTATTTTCCTCCGAGGTGAAACTTGAAAAGAAAGTATTGGAAAGTAAAACATTACTCATAGTGCTACGATTCATGCATAAACCCTTAAGGACTTTCCGGGCCGACCCGGCGTTTCTTTGTGATGCGTGGGGGCGACGTCCCACTATGCCAGGAACTCGCACATTGCTTGCATCCACTCCGCCTCGTCGTGGTTCTTGATGGTGGGGATGCTCTTCTAGGTACTCTACCTAAAGGCCCTTGCTCTATAAGACCCAAAAAGGATGGAGGGCATAGACCTTCTTGTAAAAGACTTGCCGAGACTTAGAGATGTCTAGGAGCATACATCCTTCTAACATGAGAATGACAATGTGCGAAATGAATTTCCCGAGTCTTTTCAAATTTTCCGTATCGATTTCAAAACCGAACTTTTGAACAACTTACTTTCAAAATAGCATGGTTTTAAAAACGCGGAATCTTTGCCCAAGTAGGACTAGATTTTTCGGCCCAAAATAAGCTTTTATAGTGCATGCATGCTGCCCATTTTAAATCTCATTTTCAAATCAATTATTCGTTTTTTTTCAAATTCAATCCAAAATGTTTCTCGAACCTTAACCAAGCATGAAATGCGTCGAGTCGTGTCCGGATCCTGGCCGTGTTAGGCTAGGCGTGTTTTGCCCCGAGAGTCTAGAACACAACCTTGTTGGGTCACCCAAGCTCACCTCTTGGGCTTCGAGTCATGTGGGTCGACCATTTGGTCTAGGATAGTCCACAGAAACGTCCAAACTAGGCCATTTAGGGCGTTTCACTTGAACCTATGGGCTATGTTAGTCCAATCACGGGTTTAGTCACACCGAGTCCAGTTTAGAATCGAGCTATGACAGCTTGAGTCATGTCGTTTTGTCGAGTCTAAAATGAGTCAAGGTCTAAATCCAACCGTGAGTCGAACCTTTTGGTTAATCAGTCTCAAGTCGAGTCTTTGTTTGAGTCAAGTTGGTGTCGTGTCCTTAAGTGTGCAGTGGCTCTTACATTCGAATATTGACTCAGTTCGGGGTTTTCTTGTAGAAAGGCCGCCAAAAACCCGACGTCAAGCAATGGAAGATGCCGTTAACAAACTCACCGAGGCCGTGAACCTCATGATGACCCGAATGGATGCAATCGAATCTAAGCTGGGTGAAGATTCCCCTCCATCTACCCCACCTCTGACTGATCTAGAGAAACGGCTCAAGTTCATCGAAGACCGTCTGAAACTCTCCCAGGGGAAGAACATCCACTATGAAAATGCTAGGGCCTATGCCCCAGTTCAGGATAAGTTGCCCACGAACATGGTACTCACCGACATCCCAAAGTTCAAGGGCACCGAAGATCCAGTCCACCATGTTAAGGCCTATAAAGGGTACTTAGCACTGAAGGGAGTACCTGTTGACATCCTCTCTGAAATTTTTGCCCAATCTCTGGATGAACACCCGAAGGCGTGGTTCTATAATCTGGACCTTAAGAACTTCCCTACCTTCGAAGATATCACGGTGGAGTTTTGTAAGCACTATGCTGACAATGTTGAGATTCGGACCAATATAAGAACGCTAGAGGTTATGATGCAGAAAGAAATAGAAGGCTTTACTGAATTCCTTGCAAGATGGCGCGCGGAAAGCGTGAAGTTAGCCAAGAAGCCTGACGAAGTTGAAATGGTAGATAAGTTCGTAAAGAATCTACGACCCATTTACCGCAATGCTCTGAAATACCAGAATTTTGGCTCTTTCAAAGAATTGATAAGAATCGGGATAAAGGTAGAAGATGATGTCATAAGGGCAGAGGCTGAAAAGCCGAAAGGATACCAAGGGACCTCGTCGTCTAAGGCTCAGGCCCCAGCAACGACCCATATTGATGAAGCCATCAATCTCTTAGAAGGGCAATCGAAGAAACCGCAGCGCCAAGCTCCAAGGGCATTCACCGATATCGGATGCACTTATACATACGCTCTCCAAAGGCTCGTAGCCCAAGGAAAGCTGAAGCCTATTGGTCCAACTCCGGACCCTCCCGCTGAACAACAAGGCAAATGGTACAAACCAAATGCCTATTGTGCCTTTCATTAAGGGAAAGGCCATGATACTGAGAGATGTTATAGACTGAAGCACGAAATTCAAGACATGATTGAGAACGGAACGCTCCCAATCCCAGCCATAAAACCCAATAACATCAACAATCCATTTGGCGATCACGCCAACTTTGTTTCTGTCGAAGACAATGTCGATTATTCCCATCTTATCCATAAAATATTTGTGGATTGCTCTAATTTTTTGCAAAGCCCGAAGAATGAAATTCAAGTCGGAAGTCTTGCTCTAGAATGTACTCCTCTTGTTAACGAAGTTAATAAAAGACAATTCGGCTCACCAACCTTCATCAACGGCGTAGATCCTCGAGAGGACTACCTCGGGATGGAGGCGGAGACCATCAAAGGGATCAAGGACCGAGCCGAGCATCTAAGGCGACAGTTTGAACAAGGGAAAGCTCATGACCAGATTTGAAATTATGAGTCGGGATTTGTTTTCTTATCTTAGTCGAGTCGAGTCTAGGACTTTCTTTTCCCGAACTCGAGTCGTTTGTTCCGCGATGACCTAGGGTGTGTCCTAGGAATCGTTCCTTCGATTCTGTTAAGCATTTGACATTCCAATAAAAGTTGCGTTTCATTTCCAAATTTGCCTTGTTTTCAATCCTCAATCATTCTGAAAGCATGATAAAATGCACAACACACTCAAAGGCATCCTGGGGTAGAATATGTCCGTTTCAAAACGTAAGGTACAATAGGATTCCGTGTTTGATTCCTTTACCTATTCCATGTCTGGCGGTAGAAAACCTCAATTAGAACCAGTGCTTTTGACAAGCTTTTAGATGATTCTATGACGAACCCGAACTAGCTCCTTGTTTCCCCTATCGATGACGGAAGGCAAGCCTTTTCCCCATAAAATCATCCCATCTTGAAGAGAGAAGAGACCAACCCATTTTAACAAGGAATTGTTAGTTCTAACCCAATTTAGTTGGCGAAGCCCAGTTTTCAGTGTGAATTCAATGGTAACAAGCAGTATGGGTGGAAGATCATTTTTAGGAAGAAAAAGAAAAAAGAGACGAAAAAAAAGAAAGAAGAAAAAGAAAAGTGATGAAAGAAAAAGAAAAAAAGGAAAAAAAAGAAGATGTTGAAGTTATTGCAAAAGGTTTTTGGTTGAATGTCGAAGTTACGGAAGCCAGAAGTCAAGTCAAGTACCCATAGTTGAAGTTCAATGGGCAAAGCCCTAAAGCTTAAGAAGTAACCTCTTTACCCTCTAAGTCCTTCCTGAGACAGTTACAAAGGGATAGTCGGGGATTTTGAGAATTATTCCGCTTGTCTTGTTATACCTAGCCTTTAGGGTCCAGACATGGAAATTTGAACCCACATCATTTTCCAACCCATTTGCACTCGGGTTTCATCAAACCCGAGACACCATTTCCAACCACATTAGAAGCCATAGCCCTTAGCCTTAGCACCACAAAACGAACCTTCAGAATGATGGTTTACCTTGCGAACCTATTTTTACCAAGCTCCACATTTCATCGAACCACAACCTTTTATACCATCCCTAAACACGGGATTTAACGGTACTTTACAAGCTAGAATGGGATATGACATGATATCTTTGGTGAAACCTTCGAGTGTGTACACACAATCAAAATGCCACGTTTATGCACCTTGATCGAACTACGTCGTATTTGATTTCGCTCCACGCGAATACGTAGGCAGTCCTTCAGAATAAGGAATTCAATCCACTCATCAACCAAGTTGTCATCTTGTCGGTTTCTTACGGGTCTTAACCAAGTCCAAATGAAGCCACCTTTGTTTGAGTCGATCTTAGCACTCGATGTAGGCTAGGATGAGGATATAGGTTCGGATGAATAGTATCGAGTCTCAGAATGAGCTTTATCTAATGGTTTAGGCAAAGATCTTTGAGTCACATAGATGTGGGTTTGTGTTGGGAACAGAAAATATGAAAAACCCGCTGAAAAGAAAGAAGGCGTGGAAGAAAAATAGTAAAAGCCCGCTGAAAAGAAAGAAGACGGTGGCAAGAAATGATGAATACTCGCTGAAAAGAAAGGAGGCGAGGAGAAGAGTGACAAAATGTTCCCAACAAGAGTGATGTGTGATGTCCAATTATTCTCATAAAATCAGTCTGTGTTTAGTGTCTAGGCGAAGCTAACGTTGTTGCTCCGTGAGTTTAATCCACCTTGTCAATGCCAAGTGATCTTGATTCCCATGTGCCCTTGGGAGCACGCCCATGCCATACGATATCCCTGTCTCACGTCCGACGACCTTGTGATTCCCATTTGCCGTTTTTTGGGCGCCAGAATGGCCTATTTACATTTTTACCCCCAACAAGTCCATAATTGAATTAAAACCCGTGCACACTTAGGGTTTTATTTTCCTTTTTTTGTTTTACGGTAGCGGGCTACGCCCACGTTGTTTACGGGTCATACGGAGTGTCTGAGTCGTATTTCATGCTCACCCATCAAGGTTCGATTTCAAAAAATTTCAAAATTTCAAAATTCCAAAAAGTGTCTGAGTCGTATTTCATGCTCACCCATCAAGGTTCGATTTCAAAAAATTTCAAAATTTCAAAATTCCAAAAACTTTTTGTGAATTATGGATAGATGATCCAAGTAGTGGAATCTTTTCGGGTCGATGACCTCAATCTTTCGAAATTCAAAATTTTAAATTCAATTTTTGAAGGGTCGATGGCCCAACATACTAAATGATGTCAAAATTCAAAATTCGGGTCGATGGCCCAATTATTCAAAATTTTCAAATTCAATTTTCGGGTCGATGACCCAATCTTTCAAATGATCCAATTTCAAGATCGGTGATCCAAATGTGCTTAAGTAATGATTATTGCTCGTACATTTTCTATGTTTCAAATGTAGCAGGATATGCTTCAACTGGGGTTGCAAACTGGGGGCTCTGAAGCCGTTGGCTTCAGAGACCATTATCAAGACGAAATGGATGACATCCACTCAGAATTCAATTCAATACAAGAGTATGAAAGGGAATAATTCCGTAGCTGAAAGCAAATGATGAAAGTTGCGGCAACCTCCTTGGAAAGTCCCGTCTCATTCGGACAAGCGCCAGCAGATGATAAATTTTGGGTAAATGTTAGCAGATGATGAATTTTGGACATACGCCAGCATATGATAAACTTTGGGCATGTGTCAGCAGTTGCCGAACTACGACGCGGGTTTGATTCCGTCAGAAACGGATACGTAGGCGCCTAAGGATAAGGCTCAACCCACCATATATGCAATTTTATGGGTCGACGACCAACGACAATAATTCCACGCAATAGAAGCAAGAGTTAATCCCCAACGAAGTTTCAGGTATGATCTCTTCTTATGGCTGGCGAGCTTATATACGCAAGTCTAATGGACTATAAACGACCCGCGGAATCCTCAGGTCGAGATGGACCTGGGGTATACTTTGACTTTCGCCTTGTCCAAGCCTCAGTCAAAGTGGGGGCTCTGTAGATACCCATATCCGTCGATATTGGAATTTATAGAGAACCCGACAAACACCCGATGATGATAGGACACATGTATTTATTAGTTGTCATTGTCATTATCTGGGTTCGTTTTACGATGTAGAATGAGCGTTGTCGATGGAGTATTTTATTAATTTAAATGATTTTTAAATTAAAGCTTTTTTAAGGTGAGTTCATTTTACTTTATTTTGAGTTTATTTTATTGAAAATAAAATAAATAATTGATTTGAAAAAATCATTTTATGAGTGTATTTGATTTGAAAAATCATTTATTTTAATGTGTTAATCGATTTGAAAAATCGAATTTGAAAATCGAAAACTCGTTTTAACCACACGTTTTGGAGCTCGATTATAGCTCGGTTTTTGAGCCCGTTTTCTTTACGAGTTGGCACGAATCTTGAGTACACTAACCAACCTAGGCCTCTACCCATCCAACCCCAGTTCGAACCCCCATACCCACGTCCCAAATATCGCCCCAAACATACACAAAGCAGCCCAACTACTTCCCCTTACCCGCGTTAGCCCTTCCTCTTTTCCAACCTGTTTTGTGTGCTTCAAAGCTTGACCCAAACCCGCCACAACCAACCAAATTCCTGCCCCTCATTACCTACAAACAACCCATCACTAAACCCACCACGAAACCCATCCAATTCACGTCCCAAACACCCAATAAACAGCCCGCAAATAACAAGCAGCCCCCCTTGTTTTGCGTGCTCAAACCCGAGCCCAAAACCCGCTCCAAACACCACCTAAACCCGTGCCCATTAACCCTACACCATACCCTAGTATCCTACCCATATTACCCTAGCTTAACCACCAAGAAAACCCCCCATACAAACCCTAAAAACCCCACGAATTAGCTGAGGGACAGCAGCAGCGAAACAGGGAGCCCGACTGCTTGTTGCTCTCTTTTACCCTACTTTAACTCCCTATAAATAACTCCCCTCTGCCATACTTTCATTCCTCTAAGTTTTCTATACATATTACCGTCACTTACAAGCTTTAAACTCCAGAAACAAACCCTAATTGCCTCTTAAAAACCCTCGACAAAACCGACATACAAAACTGAGAATCAGTTTGTGTGTCCTCTTTGGAACCCTTCGTTCTACCCTCAAACCTCCATCAAAATTCGATTTTCTTGTTCCTAATTAACCACAAAACATCCATATACATCTTAGACAAAGATTCACGAGCCAAATTGACCTTGAGAGTACACGAATCCTCGAAAAAAAGCAGTGTCATACACTCTGTTTTCGCGCTTTTCTGTCTGTCGAGTTCTGTTTGTGCTCGTTTTTCGTGCCCAATAATTCAAAACGAGCAGGGATTGTTTTAAGGTCTTTATTCTACTCTCTTTCTAGTTTTCAAAACATCTTTTAAATCTAATTTTCACCGTGAAACGAGTGAGAAATTGCAGTTTGAAAGTTGCTGTCCAGATTTGCAAAAAACGTGTTTGTTGCTTTGTTCCTTCGTCGACGACGGCCTCTCGAGATAAAATCTACCATCGATTACGACCCAAGACAGTGTCAACGATACATGTAGGTTGAGGGTGCATCAAATCCTCTTCTTCTCCCTTTTATTTCGTTATTTTATGTTTGTTTTTTTATAGTTCGTTTTTACTTTGTTTATCGTTTGTTTATCGTTTAATATCATTAACTATGAAACTAGTTTAGCCCGAGTATGAGTTAAAGTACCACCACGAACACCCGCGTTGACTTGAGATGGGAAAAAAATCCGCCACATCGGTCGGTCGTACACCCCGTCTCATTTACATATCCTCGTGTTCAAGGTAGGGCATTAATAAAACGATTTCTAACTTCGTTCCTCGCTTTTGATCCCTCGTTTGTTTCGACCAATTCGACCTACCCTAGGACCCTTCGCATGTTAGTTCAACCTCTGATTGTTAACATATAACTCATTTAGACGACATTAGATCAATTTAATAACCTAATTAGACATATTAGGTGGCATCAACATAGCTTTAAAAATCAACTAACAATTCTATAACTTAATTGAACGCATCTCTCTTTTCACTCGATTTCTTGCTAGCATAGGAGTGCGTGATTAGCACCTTCCTATTAACACTCGATGAGTAGCGTTAATATCGTAACTTCGTGACCTAATTCGACTCCTTTAGGCCGTGTAGAATACACATTCGCGTGACATCTTTTCAATCGATCAACGTCATTTCTAACTTGTTTTCTAGACCGCTTTCGAACTCGTTTCGCAATCATTTGATCTAACTAATGAACTTGACCTAGGAACTAGGATGGCCGTTGGTTTGGCCGTGAGGGTGGACGATTTCTTTGTCCTTCTTGCTTCGTTTTTTTGTACCAATTGTTCTTTGTTGTTTCATTGCTTGTAATTTATAATTTGTTCATCGAGTTGTAACTTTCAAGTTTGTTCTACTTTCATCGAGTCAAAACTTCTTCAAAAAACCTTAGTCTCATTTGGTTAGATGGTTGTGCTCCAATTCGTGTAAAAGCGTAGTAAATCGCATGTTGTTTAAAGCGACATGGCCCGATTTATGCTAATACATGCTTTGGTGTGTGGCCCTATGTCTAATTCGATAAGATTAAGTGAAAGCACGCATTACGAGGAGTGATCCAAGGCCGTGAGTCATGTAAGCCGTGGGCCACCCCCCTTGTGCACGTTTCCCTAGGCCGAATTGGCCTTATAGTGTGTCGTGTATGGTTTTGCGTATAACATTGTATTTAGATTGAGTTGTATCTTTAATTTCTCGTTGTGTCGGCATGAAATACCTGGGTTATAATAGGGTAGATCCCAACGGCTCCCCCATTCCCCCTAAGCCTTGTTTGCTTTGTTTTGTATGTTGTTAGATCAATCAACCCACATGCTAAATTACAACTTTGACAAAGTTAGTTTAGTTGCATCTAAATCAACATAGAAACTTCATATGTTAGGGTTTTAAAACGATGTTTGCATATCATATATCGTAGTAGCTATGACCTTGATTGAAATCCGATACTTGACTTAGTAGAGGCCGTTATCGACGGGCGGGGTTAGGTGTCCTTATGGGCTTCCTAACACGTACCCTCACCCCTTACTCAAGATCTATGGTTTGTGGATCCGTCTAAATACCATTGGATTACGAGAGTCATTCAAATCGAGTGATATAGGATACAAGTCTTTATCTTTAATCACTCGTAGTCGATTGGCTTTATGCTTTTCGATGAAAGGTGTAAAGTTGACTTGAACGGTTCCAAGTTCCCAAAAAACTTGGTGGCGACTCTAATTTGTCTTAATTCGATTCGAAAGAACCTCGAGTCGATTATGTCTAGTGTGGATCCCGTGGACGCAGTTCCCGAGGGCCTTGTCCACAGTTTGGCGACTCCGCTGGGGAAAAGAGGACTAGTTACACTTTGTTTCTAGGGTATTTTCCTCCGAGGTGAAACTTGAAAAGAAAGTATTGGAAAGTAAAACATTACTCATAGTGCTACGATTCATGCATAAACCCTTAAGGACTTTCCCGGGCCGTCCCAGTGTTTCTTTGTGATGCGTGGGGGGCGACGTCCCACTATGCCAGGAACTCGCACATTGCTTGCATCCACTCCGCCTCGTCGTGGTTCTTGATGGTGGGGATGCTCTTCTAGGTACTCTACCTAAAGGCCCTTGCTCTATAAGACCCAAAAAGGATGGAGGGCATAGACCTTCTTGTAAAAGACTTGCCGAGACTTAGAGATGTCTAGGAGCATACATCCTTCTAACATGAGAATGACAATGTGCGAAATGAATTTCCCGAGTCTTTTCAAATTTTCCGTATCGATTTCAAAACCGAACTTTTGAATAACTTACTTTCAAAATAGCATGGTTTTAAAAACGCGGAATGCTGCCCAAGTAGGACTAGATTTTTCGGCCCAAAATAAGCTTTTATAGCCGGCATGCTGCCCATTTTAAATCTCATTTTCAAATCAATTATTCGTTTTTTTTCAAATTCAATCCAAAATGTTTCTCGAACCTTAACCAAGCATGAAATGCGTCGAGTCGTGTCCGGATCCTGGCCGTGTTAGGCTAGGCGTGTTTTGCCCCGAGAGTCTAGAACACAACCTTGTTGGGTCACCCAAGCTCACCTCTTGGGCTTCGAGTCATGTGGGTCGACCATTTGGTCTAGGATAGTCCACAGAAACGTCCAAACTAGGCCATTTAGGGCGTTTCACTTGAACCTATGGGCTATGTTAGTCCAATCACGGGTTTAGTCACACCGAGTCCAGTTTAGAATCGAGCTATGACGGCTTGGGTCATGTCGTTTTGTCGAGTCTAAAATGAATCGAGGTCTAAATCCAACCGTGAGTCGAACCTTTTGGTTAATCGGTCTCAAGTCGAGTCTTTGTTTGAGTCAAGTTGGTGTCGTGTCCTTAAGTGTGCAGTGGCTCTTACATTCGAATATTGACTCAGTTCGGGGTTTTCTTGTAGAAAGGCCGCCAAAAACCCGACGTCAAGCAATGGAAGATGCCGTTAACAAACTCACCGAGGCCGTGAACCTCATGATGACCCGAATGGATGCAATCGAATCTAAGCTGGGTGAAGATTCCCCTCCATCTACCCCACCTCTGACTGATCTAGAGAAACGGCTCAAGTTCATCGAAGACCGTCTGAAACTCTCCGGGGAAGAACATCCACTATGAAAATGCTAGGGCCTATGCCCCGATTCAGATAAGTTGCCCACGAACATGGTACTCACCGACATCCCAAAGTTCAAGGGCACCGAAGATCCAGTCCACCATGTTAAGGCCTATAAAGGGTACTTAGCATCGAAGGGAGTACCTTGACATCCTCTCGAAATTTTTGCCCAATCTCTCGGATGAACACCGAAGGCGTGGTTCTATAACTGGACCTTAAGAACTTCCCTACCTTCGAAGATATCACGGTGGAGTTTTGTAAGCACTATGCTGACAATGTTGAGATTCGGACCAATATAAGAACGCTAGAGGTTATGATGCAGAAAGAAAAGGAAGGCTTTACTGAATTCCTTGCAAGATGGCGCGCGGAAAGCGTGAAGTTAGCCAAGAAGCCTGACGAAGTTGAAATGGTAGATAAGTTCGTAAAGAATCTACGACCCATTTACCGCAATGCTCTAAAATACCAGAATTTTGGCTCTTTCAAAGAATTGATAAGAATCGGGATAAAGGTAGAAGATGATGTCATAAGGGCAGAGGCTGAAAAGCCGAAAGGATACCAAGGGACCTCGTCGTCTAAGGCCCGGGCCCCAGCAACGACCCATATTGATGAAGCCATCAATCTCTTAGAAGGGCAATCGAAGAAACCGCAGCGCCAAGCTCCAAGGGCATTCACCGATATCGGATGCACTTATACATACGCTCTCCAACGGCTCGTAGCCAAAGGAAAGCCGAAGCCTATTGGTCCAACTCCGGACCCTCCCGCTGAACAACAAGGCAAATGGTACAAACCAAATGCCTATTGTGCCTTTCATCAAGGGAAAGGCCATGATACTGAGAGATGTTATAGACTGAAGCACGAAATTCAAGACATGATTGAGAACGGAACGCTCCCAATCCCAGCCATAAAACCCAATAACATCAACAATCCATTTGGCGATCATGCCAACTTTGTTTCTGTCGAAGACAATGTCGATTATTCCCATCTTATCCATAAAATATTTGTGGATTGCTCTAATTTTTTGCAAAGCCCGAAGAATGAAATTCAAGTCGGAAGTCTTGCTCTAGAATGTACTCCTCTTGTTAACGAAGTTAATAAAAGACAATTCGGCTCACCAACCTTCATCACTGGCGTAGATCCTCAGAGGACTACCTCGGGATGGAGGCAGACCATCAAAGGGATCAAGGACCAGAGCCGAGCATCTAAGCTGACAGCTGAACAAGGGAAAGCTCATGACCAGATTTGAAATTATGAGTCGGGATTTGTTTTCTTATCTTAGTCGAGTCGAGTCTAGGACTTTCTTTTCCTGAACCTGAGTCGTTTGTTCCGCGATGACCTAGGGTGTGTCCTAGGAATCGTTCCTTCGAGTCTGTTAAGCATTTGTCATTCCAATAAAAGTTGCAGTTTCATTTCCAAATTTGCCTTGTTTTCAATCCTCAATCATTCTGAAAGCATGATAAAATGCACAAAACACTCAAAGACATCCCTGGGGTAGAAATATGTCCCGTTTCAAAACGTAAGGTACAATAGGATTCCGTGTTTGATTCCTTTACCTATTCCATGTCTGGCGGGAGAAAACCTCAATTAGAACCAGTGCTTTTGACAAGCTTTTAGATGATTCTATGACGAACCTGAACTAGCTCCTTGTTTCCCTTATCGATGACGGAAGGCAAGCCTTTTCCCCATAAAATCATCCCATCTTGAAGAGAGAAGAGACCAACCCATTTTAACAAGGAATTGTTAGTTCTAACCCAATTTAGTTGGCGAAGCCAGTTTTCATGTGAATTCAATGGTAACAAGCAGTATGGGTGGAAGATCATTTTTAGGAAGAAAAAGAAAAAAGAGACGAAAAAAAAGAAAGAAGAAAAAGAAAAGTGATGAAAGAAAAAGAAAAAAAGGAAAAAAAGAAGATGTTGAAGTTATTGCAAAAGGTTTTTGGTTGAATGTCGAAGTTACGGAAGCCAGAAGTCAAGTCAAGTACCCATAGTTGAAGTTCAATGGGCAAAGCCCAAAAGCTTAAGAAGTAACCTCTTTACCCTCTAAGTCCTTCTTGAGACAGTTACAAAGGGATAGTCGGGAATTTTGAGAATTATTCCGCTTGTCTTGTTATACCTAGCCTTTAGGGTCCAGACATGGAAATTTAAACCCACATCATTTTCCAACCCATTTGCACTCGGGTTTCATCAAACCCGAGACACCATTTCCAACCACATCAGAAGCCATAGCCCTTAGCCTTAGCACCACAAAACGAACCTTCAGAATGATGGTTTACCTTGCGAACCTATTTTTACCAAGCTCCACATTTCATAGAACCACAACCTTTTATACCATCCCTAAACACGGGATTTAACGGTACTTTACAAGCTAGAATGGGATATGACATGATATCTTTGGTGAAACCTTCGAGTGTGTACACACAATGAAAATGCCACGTTTATGCACCTTGATCGAACTACGTCGTATTTGATTTCGCTCCACGCGAATACGTAGGCAGTCCTTCAGAATAAGGAATTCAATCCACTCATCAACCAAGTTGTCATCTTGTCGGTTTCTTACGGGTCTTAATCAAGTCCAAATGAAGCCACCTTTGTTTGAGTCGGTCTTAGCACTCGATGTAGGCTAGGATGAGGATATAGGTTCGGATGAATAGTATCGAGTCTCAGAATGAGCTTTATCTAATGGTTTAGGCAAAGATGCTGAGTCACATAGATGTGGGTTTGTGTTGGGAACAGAAAATATGAAAAACCCGCTGAAAAGAAAGAAGGCGTGGAAGAAAAATAGTAAAAGCCCGCTGAAAAGAAAGAAGACGGTGGCAAGAAATGATGAATACTCGCTGAAAAGAAAGGAGGCGAGGAGAAGAGTGACAAAATGTTCCCAACAAGAGTGATGTGTGATGTCCAATTATTCTCATAAAATCAGTCTGTGTTTAGTGTCTAGGCGAAGCTAACGTTGTTGCTCCGTGAGTTTAATCCACCTTGTCAATGCCAAGTGATCTTGATTCCCATGTGCCCTTGGGAGCACGCCCATGCCATACGATATCCCTGTCTCACGTCCGACGACCTTGTGATTCCCATTTGCCGTTTTTTGGGCGCCAGAATGGCCTATTTACATTTTTACCCCCAACAAGTCCATAATTGAATTAAAACCCGTGCACACTTAGGGTTTTATTTTCCTTTTTTTTGTTTTACGGTAGCGGGCTACGCCCACGTTGTTTACGGGTCATACGGAGTGTCTGAGTCGTATTTCATGCTCACCCATCAAGGTTCGATTTCAAAAAATTTCAAAATTTCAAAATTCCAAAAAGTGTCTGAGTCGTATTTCATGCTCACCCATCAAGGTTCGATTTCAAAAAATTTCAAAATTTCAAAATTCCAAAAACTTTTTGTGAATTATGGATAGATGATCCAAGTAGTGGAATCTTTTCGGGTCGATGACCCCAATCTTTCGAAATTCAAAATTTTAAATTCAATTTTTGAAGGGTCGATGGCCCAACATACTAAATGATGTCAAAATTCAAAATTCGGGTCGATGGCCCAATTATTCAAAATTTTCAAATTCAATTTTCGGGTCGATGACCCAATCTTTCAAATGATCCAATTTCAAGATCGATGATCCAAATGTGCTTAAGTAATGATTATTGCTCGTACATTTTCTATGTTTCAAATGTAGCAGGATATGCTTCAACTGGGGTTGCAAACTGGGGGCTCTGAAGCCGTTGGCTTCAGAGACCATTATCAAGACGAAATGGATGACATCCACTCAGAATTCAATTCAATACAAGAGTATGAAAGGGAATAATTCCGTAGCTGAAAGCAAATGATGAAAGTGGCGGCAACCTCCTTGGAAAGTCCCGTCTCATTCGGACAAGCGCCAGCAGATGATAAATTTTGGGTAAATGTTAGCAGATGATGAATTTTGGACATACGCCAGCAGATGATAAACTTTGGGCATGTGTCAGCAGTTGCCGAACTACGACGCGGGTTTGATTCCGTCAGAAACGGATACGTAGGCGCCTAAGGATAAGGCTCAACCCACCATATATGCAATTTTATGGGTCGACGACCAACGACGATAATTCCACGCAATAGAAGCAAGAGTTAATCCCCAACGAAGTTTCAGGTATGATCTCTTCTTATGGCTGGCGAGCTTATATACGCAAGTCTAATGGACTATAAACGAACCGCAGAATCCTCAGGTCGAGATGGACCTGGGGTATACTTTGACTTTCGACTTGTCCAAGCCTCAGTCAAAGTGGGGGCTCTGTAGATACCCATATCCGTCGATATTGGAATTTATAGAGAACCCGACAAACACCCGATGATGATAGGAGACATGTATTTATTAGTTGTCATTGTCATTATCTGGGTTCGTTTTACGATGTAGAATGAGCGTTGTCGACGGAGTATTTTATTAATTTAAATGATTTTTAAATTAAAGCTTTTTTAAGGTGAGTTCATTTTACTTTATTTTGAGTTTATTTTATTGAAAATAAAATAAATAATTGATTTGAAAAATCATTTTATGAGTGTATTTGATTTGAAAAATCATTTATTTTAATGTGTTAATCGATTTGAAAAATCGAATTTGAAAATCGAAAACTCGTTTTAACCACACGTTTTGGAGCTCGATTATAGCTCGGTTTTTGAGCCCGTTTTCTTTACGAGTTGGCACGAATCTTGAGTACACTAACCAACCTAGGCCTCTACCCATCCAACCCCAGTTCGAACCCCCATACCCACGTCCCAAATCTCGCCCCAAACATACACAAAGCAGCCCAACTACTTCCCCTTACCCGCGTTAGCCCTTCCTCTTTTCCAACCCGTTTTGTGTGCTTCAAAGCTTGACCCAAACCCGCCACAACCAACCAAATTCCTGCCCCTCATTACCTACAAACAACCCATCACTAAACCCACCACGAAACCCATCCAATTCCCGTCCCAAACACCCAATAAACAGCCCGCAAATAACAAGCAGCCCCCCCTGTTTTGCGTGCTCAAACCCGAGCCCAAAACCCGCTCCAAACACCACCTAAACCCGTGCCCATTAACCCTACACCATACCCTAGTATCCTACCCATATTACCCTAGCTTAACCACCAAGAAAACCCCCCATAAAAACCCTAAAAACCCCACGAATTAGCTGAGGGACAGCAGCAGCGAAACAGGGAGCCCGACTGCTTGTTGCTCTCTTTTACCCTACTTTAACTCCCTATAAATAACTCCCCTCTGCCATACTTTCATTCCTCTAAGTTCTCTATACATATTACCGTCACTTACAAGCTTTAAACTCAAGAAACAAACCCTAATTGCCTCTTAAAAACCCTCGACAAAACCGACATACAAAACTGAGAATCAGTTTGTGTGTCCTCTTTGGAACCCTTCGTTCAACCCTCAAACCTCCATCAAAATTCGAGTTTCTTGTTCCTAATTAACCACAAAACATCCATATACATCTTAGACAAAGATTCACGAGCCAAATTGACCTTGAGAGTACACGAATCCCCTCGAAAAACAGAGTGTCATACACTCTGTTTTCGCGGCTTTTCCTGTCTGTCCAGTTCTGTTTGTGCTCGTTTTTCGTGCCCAATAATTCAAAACGAGCAGGGATTGTTTTAAGGTCTTTATTCTACTCTCTTTCTAGTTTTCAAAACATCTTTTAAATCTAATTTTCACCGTGAAACGAGTGAAAAATTGCAGTTTGAAAGTTGCTGTCCAGATTTGCAAAAAACGTGTTTGTTGCTTTGTTCCTTCGTCGACGACGGCCTCTCGAGATAAAATCTACCATCGATTACGACCCAAGACAGTGTCAACGATACATGTAGGTTGAGGGTGCATCAAATCCTCTTCTTCTCCCTTTTATTTCGTTATTTTATGTTTGTTTTTTTATAGTTCGTTTTTACTTTGTTTATCGTTTGTTTATCGTTTAATATCATTAACTATGAAACTAGTTTAGCCCGAGTATGAGTTAAAGTACCACCACGAACACCCGCGTTGACTTGAGATGGGAAAAAAATCCGCCACATCGGTCGGTCGTACACCCCGTCTCATTTACATATCCTCGTGTTCAAGGTAGGGCATTAATAAAACGATTTCTAACTTCGTTCCTCGCTTTTGATCCCTCGTTTGTTTCGACCAATTCGACCTACCCTAGGACCCTTCGCATGTTAGTTCGACCTCTGATTGTTAACATATAACTCATTTAGACGACATTAGATCAATTTAATAACCTAATTAGACATATTAGGTGGCATCGACATAGCTTTAAAAATCAACTAACAATTCTATAACTTAATTGAACGCATCTCTCTTTTCACTCGATTTCTTGCTAGCATAGGAGTGCGTGATTAGCACCTTCCTATTAACACTCGATGAGTAGCATTAATATCGTAACTTCGTGACCTAATTCGACCCCTTTAGGCCGTGAAGAATACACATTCGCGTGACATCTTTTCAATCGATCAACGTCATTTCTAACTTGTTTTCTAGACCGCTTTCGAACTCGTTTCGCAATCAATTGATCTAACTAATGAACTTGACCTAGGAACTAGGATGGCCGTTGGTTTGGCCGTGAGGGTGGACGATTTCTTTGTCCTTCTTGCTTCGTTTTTTTGTACCAATTGTTCTTTGTTGTTTCATTGCTTGTAATTTATAATTTGTTCATCGAGTTGTAACTTTCAAGTTTGTTCTACTTTCATCGAGTCAAAACTTCTTCAAAAAACCTTAGTCTCATTTGGTTAGATGGTTGTGCTCCAATTCGTGTAAAAGCGTAGTAAATCGCATGTTGTTTAAAGCGACATGGCCCGATTTATGCTAATACATGCTTTGGTGTGTGGCCCTATGTCTAATTCGATAAGATTAAGTGAAAGCACGCATTACGAGGAGTGATCCAAGGCCGTGAGTCATGTAAGCCGTTGGCCACCCCCCTTGTGCACGTTTCCCTAGGCCGAATTGGCCTTATAGTGTGTCGTGTATGGTTTTGCGTATAACATTGTATTTAGATCGAGTTGTATCTTTAATTTCTCGTTGTGTCGGCATGAAATACCTGGGTTGTAATAGGGTAGATCCCAACGGCTCCCCCATTCCCCCTAAGCCTTGTTTGCTTTGTTTTATATGTTGTTAGATCAATCAACCCACATGCTAAATTACAACTTTGACAAAGTTAGTTTAGTTGCATCTAAATCAACATAGAAACTTCATATGTTAGGGTTTTAAAACGATGTTTGCATATCATATATCGTAGTAGCTATGACCTTGTTTGAAATCCGATACTTGACTTAGTAGAGGCCGTTATCGACGGGCGGGGTTAGGTGTCCTTATGGGCTTCCTAACACGTACCCTCACCCTTTGCTCAAGATCTATGGTTTGTGGATCCGTCTAAATACCATTGGATTACGAGAGTCATTCAAATCGAGTGATATAGGGTACAAGTCTTTATCTTTAATCACTCGTAGTCGATTGGCTTTATTCTTTTCGATGAAAGGTGTAAAGTTGACTTGAACGGTTCCAAGTTCCCAAAAAACTTGGTGGCGACTCTAATTTGTCTTAATTCGATTCGAAAGAACCTCGAGTCGATTATGTCTAGTGTGGATCCCGTGGACGCAGTTCCCGAGGGCCTTGTCCACAGTTTGGCGACTCCGCTGGGGAAAAGAGGACTAGTTACACTTTGTTTCTAGGGTATTTTCCTCCGAGGTGAAACTTGAAAAGAAAGTATTGGAAAGTAAAACATTACTCATAGTGCTACGATTCATGCATAAACCCTTAAGGACTTTCCCGGGCCGTCCCAGCGTTTCTTTGTGATGCGTGGGGGGCGACGTCCCACTATGCCAGGAACTCGCACATTGCTTGCATCCACTCCGCCTCGTCGTGGTTCTTGATGGTGGGGATGCTCTTCTAGGTACTCTACCTAAAGGCCCTTGCTCTATAAGACCCAAAAAGGATGGAGGGCATAGACCTTCTTGTAAAAGACTTGCCGAGACTTAGAGATGTCTAGGAGCATACATCCTTCTAACATGAGAATGACAATGTGCGAAATGAATTTCCCGAGTCTTTTCAAATTTTCCGTATCGATTTCAAAACCGAACTTTTGAACAACTTACTTTCAAAATAGCATGGTTTTAAAAACGCGGAATGCTGCCCAAGTAGGACTAGATTTTTCGGCCCAAAATAAGCTTTTATAGCCGGCATGCTGCCCATTTTAAATCTCATTTTCAAATCAATTATTCGTTTTTTTTCAAATTCAATCCAAAATGTTTCTCGAACCTTAACCAAGCATGAAATGCGTCGAGTCGTGTTCGGATCCTGGCCGTGTTAGGCTAGGCGTGTTTTGCCCCGAGAGTCTAGAACACAACCTTGTTGGGTCACCCAAGCTCACCTCTTGGGCTTCGAGTCATGTGGGTCGACCATTTGGTCTAGGATAGTCCACAGAAACGTCCAAACTAGGCCATTTAGGGCGTTTCACTTGAACCTATGGGCTATGTTAGTCCAATCACGGGTTTAGTCACACCGAGTCCAGTTTAGAATCGAGCTATGACAGCTTGAGTCATGTCGTTTTGTCGAGTCTAAAATGAGTCAAGGTCTAAATCCAACCGTGAGTCGAACCTTTTGGTTAATCAGTCTCAAGTCGAGTCTTTGTTTGAGTCAAGTTGGTGTCGTGTCCTTAAGTGTGCAGTGGCTCTTACATTCGAATATTGACTCAGTTCGGGGTTTTCTTGTAGAAAGGCCGCCAAAAACCCGACGTCAAGCAATGGAAGATGCCGTTAACAAACTCACCGAGGCCGTGAACCTCATGATGACCCGAATGGATGCAATCAAATCTAAGCTGGGTGAAGATTCCCCTGCATCTACCCCACCTCTGACTGATCTAGAGAAACGGCTCAAGTTCATCGAAGACCGTCTGAAACTCTCCCAGGGGAAGAACATCCACTATGAAAATGCTAGGGCCTATGCCCCAGTTCAGGATAAGTTGCCCACGAACATGGTACTCACCGACATCCCAAAGTTCAAGGGCACCGAAGATCCAGTCCACCATGTTAAGGCCTATAAAGGGTACTTAGCACTGAAGGGAGTACCTGCTGACATCCTCTCTGCAATTTTTGCCCAATCTCTGGATGAACACCCGAAGGCGTGGTTCTATAATCTGGACCTTAAGAACTTCCCTACCTTCGAAGATATCACGGTGGAGTTTTGTAAGCACTATGCTGACAATGTTGAGATTCGGACCAATATAAGAACGCTAGAGGTTATGATGCAGAAAGAAAAGGAAGGCTTTACTGAATTCCTTGCAAGATGGCGCGCGGAAAGTGTGAAGTTAGTCAAGAAGCCTGACGAAGTTGAAATGGTAGATAAGTTCGTAAAGAATCTACGACCCATTTACCGCAATGCTCTGAAATACCAGAATTTTGGCTCTTTCAAAGAATTGATAAGAATCGGGATAAAGGTAGAAGATGATGTCATAAGGGCAGAGGCTGAAAAGCCGAAAGGATACCAAGGGACCTCGTCGTCTAAGGCCCAGGCCCCAGCAACGACCCATATTGATGAAGCCATCAATCTCTTAGAAGGGCAATCGAAGAAACCGCAGCGCCAAGCTCCAAGGACATTCACCGATATCGGATGCACTTATACATACGCTCTCCAAAGGCTCGTAGCCCAAGGAAAGCTGAAGCCTATTGGTCCAACTCCGGACCCTCCCGCTGAACAACAAGGCAAATGGTACAAACCAAATTCCTATTGTGCCTTTCATCAAGGGAAAGGCCATGATACTGAGAGATGTTATAGACTGAAGCACGAAATTCAAGACATGATTGAGAACGGAACGCTCCCAATCCCAGCCATAAAACCCAATAACATCAACAATCCATTTGGCGATCATGCCAACTTTGTTTCTGTCGAAGACAATGTCGATTATTCCCATCTTATCCATAAAATATTTGTGGATTGCTCTAATTTTTTGCAAAGCCCGAAGAATGAAATTCAAGTCGGAAGTTTTGCTCTAGAATGTACTCCTCTTGTTAACGAAGTTAATAAAAGACAATTCGGCTCACCAACCTTCATCACTGGCGTAGATCCTCAGAGGACTACCTCGGGATGGAGCGGACCATCAAAGGGATCAAGGACGAGCCGAGCATCTAAGCCGACAATTTGAACAAGGGAAAGCTCATGACCAGATTTGAAATTATGAGTCGGGATTTGTTTTCTTATCTTAGTCGAGTCGAGTCTAGGACTTTCTTTTCCTGAAGCTGAGTCGTTTGTTCCGCGATGACCTAGGGTGTGTCCTAGGAATCGTTCCTTCGAGTCTGTTAAGCATTTGTCATTCCAATAAAAGTTGCAGTTTCATTTCCAAATTTGCCTTGTTTTCAATCCTCAATCATTCTGAAAGCATGATAAAATGCACAACACACTCAAAGGCATCCCTGGGGTAGAAATATGTCCCGTTTCAAAACGTAAGGTACAATAGGATTCCGTGTTTGATTCCTTTACCTATTCCATGTCTGGCGGTAGAAAACCTCAATTAGAACCAGTGCTTTTGACAAGCTTTTAGATGATTCTATGACGAACCCGAACTAGCTCCTTGTTTCCCCTATCGATGACGGAAGGCAAGCCTTTTCCCCATAAAATCATCCCATCTTGAAGAGAGAAGAGACCAACCCATTTTAACAAGGAATTGTTAGTTCTAACCCAATTTAGTTGGCGAAGCCCAGTTTTCAGTGTGAATTCAATGGTAACAAGCAGTATGGGTGGAAGATCATTTTTAGGAAGAAAAAGAAAAAAGAGACGAAAAAAAAGAAAGAAGAAAAAGAAAAGTGATGAAAGAAAAAGAAAAAAAGGAAAAAAAAGAAGATGTTGAAGTTATTGCAAAAGGTTTTTGGTTGAATGTCGAAGTTACGAAAGCCAGAAGTCAAGTCAAGTACCCATAGTTGAAGTTCAATGGGCAAAGCCCAAAAGCTTAAGAAGTAACCTCTTTACCCTCTAAGTCCTTCCTGAGACAGTTACAAAGGGATAGTCGGGAATTTTGAGAATTATTCCGCTTGTCTTGTTATACCTAGCCTTTAGGGTCCAGACATGGAAATTTAAACCCACATCATTTTCCAACCCATTTGCACTCGGGTTTCATCAAACCCGAGACACCATTTCCAACCACATCAGAAGCCATAGCCCTTAGCCTTAGCACCACAAAACGAACCTTCAGAATGATGGTTTACCTTGCGAACCTATTTTTACCAAGCTCCACATTTCATAGAACCACAACCTTTTATACCATCCCTAAACACGGGATTTAACGGTACTTTACAAGCTAGAATGGGATATGACATGATATCTTTGGTGAAACCTTCGAGTGTGTACACACAATCAAAATGCCACGTTTATGCACCTTGATCGAACTACGTCGTATTTGATTTCGCTCCACGCGAATACGTAGGCAGTCCTTCAGAATAAGGAATTCAATCCACTCATCAACCAAGTTGTCATCTTGTCGGTTTCTTACGGGTCTTAACCAAGTCCAAATGAAGCCACCTTTGTTTGAGTCGGTCTTAGCACTCGATGTAGGGTAGGATGAGGATATAGGTTCGGATGAATAGTATCGAGTCTCAGAATGAGCTTTATCTAATGGTTTAGGCAAAGATGCTGAGTCACATAGATGTGGGTTTGTGTTGGGAACAGAAAATATGAAAAACCCGCTGAAAAGAAAGAAGGCGTGGAAGAAAAATAGTAAAAGCCCGCTGAAAAGAAAGAAGACGGTGGCAAGAAATGATGAATACTCGCTGAAAAGAAAGGAGGCGAGGAGAAGAGTGACAAAATGTTCCCAACAAGAGTGATGTGTGATGTCCAATTATTCTCATAAAATCAGTCTGTGTTTAGTGTCTAGGCGAAGCTAACATTGTTGCTCCGTGAGTTTAATCCACCTTGTCAATGCCAAGTGATCTTGATTCCCATGTGCCCTTGGGAGCACGCCCATGCCATACGATATCCCTGTCTCACGTCCGACGACCTTGTGATTCCCATTTGCCGTTTTTTGGGCGCCAGAATGGCCTATTTACATTTTTACCCCCAACAAGTCCATAATTGAATTAAAACCCGTGCACACTTAGGGTTTTATTTTCCTTTTTTTGTTTTACGGTAGCGGGCTACGCCCACGTTGTTTACGGGTCATACGGAGTGTCTGAGTCGTATTTCATGCTCACCCATCAAGGTTCGATTTCAAAAAATTTCAAAATTTCAAAATTCCAAAAAGTGTCTGAGTCGTATTTCATGCTCACCCATCAAGGTTCGATTTCAAAAAATTTCAAAATTTCAAAATTCCAAAAACTTTTTGTGAATTATGGATAGATGATCCAAGTAGTGGAATCTTTTCGGGTCGATGACCCCAATCTTTCGAAATTCAAAATTTTAAATTCAATTTTTGAAGGGTCGATGGCCCAACATACTAAATGATGTCAAAATTCAAAATTCGGGTCGATGGCCCAATTATTCAAAATTTTCAAATTCAATTTTCGGGTCGATGACCCAATCTTTCAAATGATCCAATTTCAAGATCGATGATCCAAATGTGCTTAAGTAATGATTATTGCTCGTACATTTTCTATGTTTCAAATGTAGCAGGATATGCTTCAACTGGGGGCTCTAAAGTCTTCGACTTTAGAGCCATTGCAAACTGGGGGCTCTGAAGCCGTTGGCTTTAGAGACCATTATCAAGACGAAATGGATGACATCCACTCAGAATTCAATTCAATACAAGAGTATGAAAGGCAATAATTCCGTAGCTGAAAGCAAATGATGAAAGTGGCGGCAACCTCCTTGGAAAGTCCCGTCTCATTCGGACAAGCGCCAGCAGATGATAAATTTTGGGTAAATGTTAGCAGATGATGAATTTTGGACATACGCCAGCAGATGATAAACTTTGGGCATGTGTCAGCAGTTGCCGAACTACGACGCGGGTTTGATTCCGTCAGAAACGGATACGTAGGCGCCTAAGGATAAGGCTCAACCCACCATATAGGCAATTTTATGGGTCGACGACCAACGACGATAATTCCACGCAATAGAAGCAAGAGTTAATCCCCAACGAAGTTTCAGGTATGATCTCTTCTTATGGCTGGCGAGCTTATATACGCAAGTCTAATGGACTATAAACGACCCGCAGAATCCTCAGGTCGAGATGGACCTGGGGTATACTTTGACTTTCGCCTTGTCCAAGCCTCAGTCAAAGTGGGGGCTCTGTAGATACCCATATCCGTCGATATTGGAATTTATAGAGAACCCGACAAACACCCGATGATGATAGGACACATGTATTTATTAGTTGTCATTGTCATTATCTGGGTTCGTTTTACGATGTAGAATGAGCGTTGTCGACGGAGTATTTTATTAATTTAAATGATTTTTAAATTAAAGCTTTTTTAAGGTGAGTTCATTGTACTTTATTTTGAGTTTATTTTCTCAAGTTTATTTTATTGAAAATAAAATAAATAATTGATTTGAAAAATCATTTTATGAGTGTATTTGATTTGAAAAATCATTTATTTTAATGTGTTAATCGATTTGAAAAATCGAATTTGAAAATCGAAAACTCGTTTTAACCACACGTTTTGGAGCTCGATTATAGCTCGGTTTTTGAGCCCGTTTTCTTTACGAGTTGGCACGAATCTTGAGTACACTAACCAACCTAGGCCTCTACCCATCCAACCCCAGTTCGAACCCTCATACCCACGTCCCAAATCTCGCCCCAAACATACACAAAGCAGCCCAACTACTTCCCCTTACCCGCGTTAGCCCTTCCTCTTTTCCAACCCGTTTTGTGTGCTTCAAAGCTTGACCCAAACCCGCCACAACCAACCAAATTCCTGCCCCTCATTACCTACAAACAACCCATCACTAAACCCACCACGAAACCCATCCAATTCCCGTCCCAAACACCCAATAAACAGCCCGCAAATAACAAGCAGCCCCCCCCCCCTGTTTTGCGTGCTCAAACCCGAGCCCAAAACCCGCTCCAAACACCACCTAAACCCGTGCCCATTAACCCTACACTATACCCTAGTATTCTACCCATATTACCCTAGCTTAAACACCAAGAAAACCCCCCATACAAACCCTAAAAACCACACGAATTAGCTGAGGGACAGCAGCATCGAAACAGGGAGCCCGACTGCTTGTTGCTCTCTTTTACCCTACTTTAACTCCCTATAAATAACTCCCCTCTGCCATACTTTCATTCCTCTAAGTTCTCCATACATACTACCATCACTTACAAGCTTTAAACTCCAGAAACAAACCCTAATTGCCTCTTAAAAACCCTCGACAAAACCGACATACAAAACTGAGAATCAGTTTGTGTGTCCTCTTTGGAACCCTTCGTTCAACCCTCAAACCTCCATCAAAATTCGAGTTTCTTGTTCCTAATTAACCACACAACATCCATCTACATCTTAGACAAAGATTCACGAGCCAAATTGACCTTGAGAGTACACGAATCCCCTCGAAAAACAGAGTGTCATACACTCTGTTTTCGCGGCTTTTCCTGTCTGTCCAGTTCTGTTTGTGCTCGTTTTTCGTGCCCAATAATTCAAAACGAGCAGGGATTGTTTTAAGGTATTTATTCTACTCTCTTTATAGTTTTCAAAACATCTTTTAAATCTAATTTTCACCGTGAAACGAGTGAGAAATTGCAGTTTGAAAGTTGCTGTCCAGATTTGCAAAAAACGTGTTTGTTACTTTGTTCCTTCGTCGACGACGGCCTCTCGAGATAAAATCTACCATCGATTACGACCCAAGACGGTGTCAACAATACATGTAGGTTGAGGGTGCATCAAATTCTCTTCTTCTCCCTTTTATTTCGTTATTTTATGTTTGTTTTTTATAGTTCGTTTTTACTTTGTTTATCGTTTGTTTATCATTTAATATCATTAACTATGAAACTAGTTTAGTCCGAGTATGAGTTAAGGTACCACCATGAACACCCGCGTTGACTTGAGATGTGAATGAAATCCGCCACATCGGTCGGTCGTACACCCCGTCTCATTTACATATCCTCGTGTTCAAGGTAGGGCATTAATAAAACGATTTCTAACTTCGTTCCTCGCTTTTGATCCCTCGTTTGTTTCGACCAATTAGACCTACCCTAGGACCCTTCGCATGTTAGTTCGACCTCTGATTGGTAACATATAACTCATTTAGACGACATTAGATCAATTTAATAACCTAATTAGACATATTAGGTGGCATCGACATAGCTTTAAAAATCAACTAACAATTCTATAACTTAATTGAACGCATCTCTCTTTTCACTCGATTTATCGCTAGCATAGGAGTGCGTGATTAGCACCTTCCTATTAACACTCGATGAGTAGCGTTAATATCGTAACTTCGTGACCTAATTCGACCCCTTTAGGCCGTGTAGAATACACATTCGTGTGACATCTTTTCAATCGATCAACGTCGTTTCTAACTTGTTTTCTAGCCCGCTTTCGAACTCGTTTTGCAATCATTTGATCTAACTAATGAACTTGACCTAGGAACTAGGATGGCCGTTGGTTTGGCCGTGAGGGTGGACGATTTCTTTGTCCTTCTTGCTTCGTTTTTTTGTACCAATTGTTCTTTGTTGTTTCATTGCTTGTAATTTATAATTTGTTCATCGAGTTGTAACTTTCAAGTTTGTTCTACTTTCATCGAGTCAAAACTTCTTCAAAAAACCTTAATCTCATTTGGTTAGATGGTTGTGCTCCAATTCGTGTAAAAGCGTAGTAAATCGCATGTTGTTTAAAGCGACATGGCCCGATTTATGCTAATACATGCTTTGGTGTGTGACCCTATGTCTAATTCGATAAGATTAAGTGAAAGCACGCATTACGAGGAGTGACCCAAGGCCGTGAGTCATGTAAGCCGTGGGCCACCCCCCTTGTGCACGTTTCCCTAGGCCGAATTGGCCTTATAGTGTGTCGTGTATGGTTTTGCGTATAGCATTGTATTTAGATTGAGTTGTATCTTTAATTTCTCGTTGTGTCGGCATGAAATGCCTGGGTTGTAATAGGGTAGATCCCAACGGCTCCCCCATTCCCCCTAAGCCTTGTTTGCTTTGTTTTGTATGTTGTTAGATCAATCAACCCACATGCTAAATTACAACTTTGACAAAGTTAGTTTAGTTGCATCTAAATCAACATAGAAACTTCATATGTTAGGGTTTTAAAACGATGTTTGCATATCATATATCGTAGTAGCTATGACCATGTTTGAAATCCGATACTTGACTTAGTAGAGGCCGTTATCGACGGGCGGGGTTAGGTGTCCTTATGGGCTTCCTAACACGTACCCTCACCCCTTACTCAAGATCTATGGTTTGTGGATCCGTCTAAATACCATTGGATTACGAGAGTCATTCAAATCGAGTGATATAGGGTACATGTCTTTATCTTTAATCACTCGTAGTCGATTGGCTTTATGTTTTTCGATGAAAGGTGTAAAGTTGACTTGAACGGTTCCAAGTTCCCAAAAAACTTGGTGGCGACTCTAATTTGTCTTAATTTGATTCGAAAGAACCTCGAGTCGATTATGCCTAGTGTGGATCCCACGGACGCAGTTCCCGAGGGCCTTGTCCACAATATGTGATGAATAATGATGTTGCAGGATGGATGATTTATAATGTGGCATAATAGTGACATGTGAATAGGAATGTTGTGTCTTATACGTATATTTTATTTGCGTAAAGTTATATGATAAGTTTATGTACTTGTCCACTATTGTTCATATGTATATATATTTCAAAAGTGTGTAGTGTTGTAATGGATGAATTGGTTGGAAAAGATTAAGTAAGTAATTGCATAAGAATATGAAATTCATGTGTGGAACATGTTTATGTGGGTAGTGGATTTTATAATGTTGCTATGTTAGCAACATGTAAATAGGGGATTTTATGTGGCATATGTTGTTATTGTTGTATATAAAGTTATAGAATAAAAGCATGTGGGTAAATCATGATTGACAAGTTAAATAATCTATGTGCATGATGAATGTTGTTGCTTGGCTTTCGAAGATAGTAACATGTGATTAGGAATACTGGCTTTATAAGTATGGAGTTGTTTTTGTTTACCTTGTTGTCGTTTAAGATGTTTGGAAGTAAAAATCAAATAGTTATGTTGTCTGTTTATAGAGAGGTTGTCTTTAAACCGTTATAACTTGAGATGCATAAATGATTTTAATGTGATTCCAATTGGAGGTTATAGTTTGTTCTGTTACGATTCTAACAATCGGTCACACGCCCAAAACGACCAAGAAACGAGTGAGTTTTGACCGTTTTACGAAAATTTGACAGTGCTGAGAAATGCGTAGGGTACTCGATCGAGTGGCCCTCACTCGATCGAGTTCACCTCTTGTTACTCGATCGAGTAACCCTTAATCGATCGAGTAGCCCTGATAACTTGTTTTACGTGCCTCTGACCTTCACCTACTCGATCGAGTAAGTCACTCACTCGATCGAGTGACCAGTACTCGGTCTAGTGACCCCTGTTTTGGGTCATAATGCTTATCTTTTGACTTCGTTGCCTATTATGCTTAATTCAAAGGTGTTCTTTTGCTTCCTTGTGCATTGCTTTACATGTGTATCGGTCTTGATGCGTAAGTTACCCAATCTTATGATGTAAGGAGTGGCACCTATGGTGAGTATGAGTTCAGTGGGAAGGACATGAGTTATATGTGGTTGTGATAGGTAGTGGGAAAGAAAAGGAAGATTGGTAAGGCTTATTAAGGCATGGAGCTTATTTTATGGGATGAGATGAGTGATATGATTGTGTGTTGAGTAAGGTAAAAGTAAGTGAATATGGGTAAGGGATGATGTGAGTCTAAGGAACGTGAGAATGAAAAGATTGAAAGGAAGGATGTGGATAGTGGCAACTTGAGATGTGTAAAGAATTATGGACGGAGATGGTTAGGAATCGTGTGGGTTAAGAATATATGTAGTGAAAGGTCGTTCTAGAGGGATTGAGAAGAGTGGTATATAGCGAACTTAATGGAGACATGTCGCGATGTGGATTTGCAGATAGTGAGTGAGTTTGGGAATTTGCATTATCAAGAGGTGAAACTAATGTGTGATTTCCTTGGGCAAGTAACGTTATGAAATGAGTTTTGGGATTCTAAAAAAAACGCGGGGAGGGGGGGGGGGGGGGTGATTGGAGATCAGTGTGAGTGATAGCATGAGGTGGTCTAGACTGATTATTGTTAAGTGTGAGTGATAACATGGTAAGAGAAGATCTATAGTAAGAAAGAGTGAGATGATACTGATATGAAATAATGGTATTTGAGTTTTGGAGCAATGAGAAAGTAACCGGAGCACTAAAGAGTTAGGTATTAGGAATAAGGAGTTGAATCATTAATTGGTATTGTTGAGTGTAAAGAGATAAGAAGGATAAAAGCAAGCCGAGAAAGATGTCGATCGGAGTTATGTAATATAGAAGTCAGGAATCGTCCAGATGCGAATGGGAGAATATGTTATGAAGGGCATACGAGTTAAGCTCGGGCGAGAGGTAACCTTTATCAAGTGGTAACTTACGTGATCATAATTGACTAGTTGGATGTGATTATGGGTCTATGATGTGTATAAACATTTGTGTGAGGTTCTGACCTCACGATAAGTGGTATGGTGTGATAGTTATAAAGTTGTTATGTGAATGTTTTGTGATATATGTTGGGTACGGTAAACTAATAGAATGATGTTCAAAAGTGATAATTGGAGTAATCTGGCATGGCTAGTTATACTTGTGTGTGTATTCATGATATATGTTTACTCCGTGTAATGGTATGGGTGATATTCATAAGGTTGGTATCTGTTTATTTCGTATAATATGTTTTGTTGTGATCTAGTAAAGCAGTTTTGAGTAAGTTTTCTTGTCCGGAAAGTTATACTGAGTTAGTGTTTATGGGAATTGTATGTGGTTGTTATGTCTATCGATGTGGTTGTTGTGCCTCGGGTGGTGATCCGGGCACGATACTTCATGTTATGATGCGGGTATTTTCGCGTTGCGGTGCGGCTGTTGGTGGCGGTATTGCGATGCCATCACTGGTTGTGGTGGAGTAGGCGGGATGATTACGATTCGAGTTTCGAAAGTACATACCAGTTATACATAGTTTGTTTTTTTGTTTGCTGCTGTTTCTAGTGAGTTTCAGTTTGGACAGATAGATGGTTGTCTTGTTTATTGATGTTTCTTACCAGTTTCAGCTTGGGCGTGAGGAAAGAGTATGATATGGAAGAGAGTTGTGTATGTTTCTGTTGCCGGCATGGTATAGCGATATTCTGTTGATGGGACACAGTTGTGCGAGGTTGTTACAGTAATTTTGATCTTGTTTTAAGATGGGGCATTGGTAGACATAGTAATGGCAAGTGAATGGTGGGACATGTGTTGTACTGATCTGAAAACTGCAAGTGGTTCATAATCTTTTATTGGGACAGTGAGTATAGAGTGCTGGAAGTTAGTATTGTGGGATTCATCTGTATGCATCCCTTTAAATATAAGGACTATAACGAATATATCTTGATGAATGCTAGTCATAAAATTAAATTACATAAACAAAAGGTAAATAGATGAAGAATCAACTTTTGGTCCTAGCAAATTCGGCCTAAGAACAATATCGCAATGATATTCGCCTATTAGTTGCACCCAAGACGATATGAGAAATGCCCTTAACTTGTTGCTAGAATCGATCCCCAAATTTCAGTAAATTAATTAGGGTTTTTGTTTTTGTGTTTTTAGATGAGAGGCAAGAATTGGAAAAAGAATTAGGTTAGAAAAATTATCCCTCCTTCTCTTATTATAACCGAAAAAGAGAAAGAATAAGGGGAGTTTTTCTTTTCCTAAAACTCGGCCCAAAATCCGAAAATAATAAGGAGTATATTTTCCTTATTTTCGGTTTTGGCATCTACCGAAAATGAGGATAAAAATCCTTATTTTCGGTTATTCCAAAAATGTATAAAATGTGTTGTTTATAAATTGTCATCTAGTGAGGATCGATCCCATAACCTCTTGGTTTGAGTACCCTTACTATTACCACTATGACACATTCATCTTGTTGATTAAATATAACCGATTACATTTAATCACGAATTAACATATTAATTCGTCCAAGCTTACATCATATACATTAATTAAATATAACCTATTATATTCAATTTACGAATTGACAGTTAATTCGTCTCAACTAATATTATTTAATCGGTATTAAATAATCGTCTCATCAACACATTGACTAACTGTTTAGTCATATAAGGCATCAATGTGATTACATTTCCATAACCACATCTCTCAAACACATCCTTTAGGTGTGACCTTTAGGGACCAGTTGATCACCGCCATCTGTATGATAATAACGTCAAACTTTCTAGCAAGCCAACCGTTATTAGGTAATCGTTAATCAACTGATAAAATACGAAGTATACCCTTGTGAACGTGTAAGAGATTTACAAATGTTATCACACTAATTTGTGGAGGACACAAGCTCCAAGAAACTCCCACTTGTCCTCACAAGTGTATGTGCGATAACCGATTCTCATATCCTAAAATTTCTCCCACTCAATGTAAAACAATTTGCGTAATCTGTATTCACAAAGGTCGTATTTTACAAGCGATCTTTATCAAGAGTGGTTTCCCGGAGTAGAGAGTAACTTAACTGATAAACGAATCATCATTCGAGCATGGCCATGCATTTCAGTTACAACTCCTCGAGTGGCCCTGAGAAATAACTATACCTGATAAGGGTTGGATATTTTCCTCAACTCGAATCCTGCAGATGTAAGCACAGTATGAAATGACCCAGAAAAAATCTACTTAGCCTCCAGTTATGGCAGACCGTGAGAAAGAAACCAAAGTCACCCAAAAACTGCCTTAATCTCAAGAGACAGTCGATAGTCAAAAGAATCAACTCTAGGAACACAATGGATGTTCTATCTATGACCTGGCACCGAATGTTTTTAAACATTTAGGACTCCATTACGTTGTCAAAAAAATTTGTCCTACGAGGTATCGTTATAATCTCGCATTTGTGATCGATCAGTCAACCGTTTGACTTTTGGCTCGTTGAACCCACCATCAATCGACTGCACAATATAATAGCCAGAGTTATCAGCTCTTGTAGGCGATTACGGACCAAAATAAAATATAATGTAATTCAGTTCACTTTGTGGCATTCAAAGTTGTCAGTACAATCCACATGAAAAATAAAATATTATAATAAAACGATGAAGTTATAAATAGTATATGAAAAAGATAATGTATCAAATTCATAATCAACTACTACAACTCAGGAACACGTTTAATTCCCATGGAAATAACGTGCCCTTCATGCATATCAAAATTCAACGGTTTAGTGAGAGGGTCCGCGATGTTATCATCCGTCGCAATCTTGTCAATCACTATCTCTTCTTGCTCCACATAATCACGGGTCAGGTGAGCTTTCCGATGTACATGTCTAGATTTGTTGCTAGACTTTGGCTCCTTAGCCTGGAAGATGGCACCTCTATTATCACAAAAGATGGTGATCGGGTCATTCGAACTAGGAACTATCATAAGTCCTTGTAAGAATTGATGCATCCATATCGCTTCCTTAGCTGCTTCTGAAGCGGCATAGTACTCGGATTCAGTGGTAGAATCTGCTACAACACTCTGTTTGGAACTCTTCCGGTGACCGCAAAGACACCATTAAGAGTGAAGACGAATCCGGACTGAGATTTTGAATCATCTCGATCCGTTTGGAAGCTAGCATCTGCGTAACCAATTGCGCATAGCTTAGAATCGCCTCCATAAGTCAATACCCTATCCTTAGTCCTCCATAGGTACTTGAGGATATTTTTTACAGCTATCCAGTGTGTTTCACCTGGATTCTTTTGGTACCGACTCGTCATACTCAATGCATATGCCACGTCTGGACGTGTGCATATCATGGCATACATGATTGATCCTATTGCAGATGCATAAGGAACACGACTCATGCGCTCAATCTCTTCAGGCGTCGTGGGTGACTGAGACTTGCTCAACTGCATCCCAGACGTCATTGGAAGCTTCCCCTTCTTGGAGTTGGTCATGCTGAACTTCTCAAGAATCTTATCCAAATAAGACTCCTGACTAAGTGATAACGTCCGTCGTGATCTATCTCGGTAGATACGGATTCCCAAAATGCATTGTGCCTCACCCAGATCTTTCATCTGGAAATGGTTCTTCAACCATTCTTTAACCGAAGATATGAGAGGAATGTCATTCCCAATCAGGAGTATGTCATCGACATACAATATCAAGAATACAATCTTGCTCCCACTCGACTTGATATATAAGCATGGTTCTTCGACCGATCGAGTGAAACCATACTCTTTTATCACCAGGTCGAAATGATGATTCCAACTCCGAGAAGTTTGCTTAAGTCCATAAATGGAACGCTTAAGCTTGCATACTTTCTTAGGATGTTCAGGATCTATGAAACCTTTGGGTTGCACCATGTACAACTCTTCCTCCAAATAACCGTTTAAGAAGGCGGTTTTCACATCCATTTGCCAAATTTCATAGTCATGAAATGCGGCAATCGCTATGATTATCCGAATGGAACGTAGCATGACTACAGGTGCAAACATCTCATCATAATGCAATCCGTGCACTTGAGTGAAACCTTTTGCCACTAGTCGTGCCTTATAGGTATCTGGTTGCGCGTCTACAGAATGCTTTATTTTGTAAAGCCATTTGCACTATAGAGGTTTTACCTTATTAGGTAAATCAACTAGATCCCATACGTCATTCTCATACATGGAGTCCATCTCGGATTGCATGGCTTCGAGCCATAGCTTTGAGTCGGAACAGGCCATAGCACCTTTATAGGTAGCGGGTTCATTACTCTCTAGGAGTAAAACGTCTTTCTCCTCGACCATACCAATGTATCTGTCCGGAGGATGAGAGACTCTACCCGACCTCTTAGGTTCCTCAGGAATACTAACCGTATCATCAGTTGGAGGAACAACTTCCTCCATATGTTCTTCGGTTGTTTGTTCTGGAATCTCCTACAGCTCGAAGGTTCTATTACATGTCTTGTTCTCGAGAAATTCTTTCACTAAGAACGTCGCACTAGCCGCAACAAAAACTCGATGTTCGGTAGGCGAATAGAAGTAATGACCAAATGTTCCTTTTGGATAACCTATAAAGTATGTTTTGACCGATCGTGGGCCGAGCTTATCCTCGTGTCTCCACTTGACATAAGCCTCGCAGCCCCAAACCCGAATAAAGGACAAGTTAGGTACCGTTCCCTTCCACATTTTATATGGAGTCTTGTCGACAGCTTTAGTCGGACTTCGGTTAAGTATAAGAGCGGCTGACAAAAGAGCAAAACCCCATAATGAATCAGGCACTACCATGTGACTCATCGTGGATCGAACCATGTCAAGTAAGGTTCAATTTCTCCGTTTGGACACACCATTTAACTGAGGTGTTCCAGGTGGAGTTAACTGCAAAACGATTCCACAGTCTTTAAGGTGTTGATCAAACTCATTTGAAAGATATTCGCCACCCCGATCTGAACGGAGTGCTTTAACCTTTCTACCCAGTTGGTTTTCAACCCTGTTCTGGTATTCCTTGAATTTCTCAAAGGACTCACTTTTATGCTTCATTAAGTAGACATATCCGTATCTACTCAAATAGTCCGTGAAAGTGATAAAATATCTATAGCCATCTCTAGCGGTAATTGACATAGGTCCACAAACATTAGTATGTAGGAGTCCTAATAGGTCACTAGCGCGCATTCCAATACCTTTGAAGGAAATTCGAGTCATTTTGCCAATTAGACATGATTCACACGTGCCATATGTAGAAAATTCGAATGCAGGAATAGTCCCATTATCGACGAGTTTCTTTACGCGTTTCTCATTTATGTGTCCCATTCGACAATGCCATAGATAGGTTTGATCTTTGTCACCAACCTTTAATTTCTTATTATTCATGTGTAATACTTCCGTGGTTTGATCTAAGATGTAAATTCCATTCATGGAAACCGCTTTGCCATAAATCATTTCATTGAAAGAGGAAATACAACTATTATCCTTTATTAAAAATAAAAATCCGTCTTTATCAAGTATGGAAACTGAAATAATGTTCTTAGACAAACTGGGTACATAGTAACAGTTATTTAAAAATAACTCAAAACCACTAGGGAGTTGGATTACATATGTTCCCTTCGAGACAGCAGCAACTCTGGCTCCATTCCCGACTCGCAGGTCCAGATCACCCTTTCTGAGAGGTGTGATGTTTCTTAGGCCCTGCAAATGATTACACAGATGAGAACCACAACCCGTATCAAGTACCCAAGTTCCGAAACTTGCATGGTTAATCTCAATCATATGCATATAAAATGACATACCAACAGGAACGACGCGGCCTACTTTGATGTCCTCACGGTAGATGGGACAGTTCCTCCTCCAATGTCCAGTCTTGTGACAATGGTGGCACTCAATGTCACCGCCCTTGCTCTTTGCCTTGCCTTGTGAGCCACTAGTCTCACCGGGCCCACTCTTACCGTTTCCTGGCTTCTTGAATTTTGGCTTACCTACAGTTAGGTCGCCTGGAGCTTTGCCCTTACCTTTACCGTTGTTGGAAATCGTGAGAACATCCTGCATCATTCTCCCACTCAATTTCATATCCTTCTCGGTCTGTACGAGAAGGGAGTGTAGCTCATGAGGACTCTTTTTCAAGTCATTCATGTAGTAGTTCGCCCTGAAAAGGGCTAAACCATCGTGAAGAGAATGAAGCATTCGGTCAATGACAATGCTCTCACTGATTTTGCAATCAAGTGCCTCCAACTTCTCGACATTCTCAATCATGTTAAGAATGTGTGGGCTAACCGGTTGGCCCTTTTGGAGTTTCGCATCAAAGAAGCGACAGGTATGCTCATAAGTAACGATCCTCGGTGCTTTTGAGAACTCGTTAGTGAGCGTGGTGAAAATATTGTTCGCACCTTGGGCAATGAAGCGTCTATGCAAATTGGTTTCCATTGCAAAGATGAGTACGTTTTTTATCGCACCCGCTTCCATAACGAAATCACTATAAGCAAGTGACTCGTTAACTTCCGATATGGGGCCTGGGTTTACTGGTATTGGCTCAGTTAAGTACTTGAGCTTACTGTCAGCAATGGCAGCATGCCGTAGTGCTGCCTCCCAGTCCGCAAAGTTGGACCCATCATTCTTCAGTCGCGTGTACTGATTCATGTTGTCCATAAAAACTTTCAGCCAGGACTCGCGTCCAAGTGTGGCACTAGGCATTGGGATTTCGTTATTTCCAGCCATTTGTTGTAACAGTAAAATAAACGTGTTCTACACTGCAAAAAGAAGAATAAATAATAAGCATGTGCATCGATTTTAATTCAAGTCTAATGAACTAGTGTCATAACGCAAAGACTCAAAACATTTATACAATTGACCTTCCTCAAGAATTATATAGATGATCCCAAGACTCAATTATCTGTAAATTGATAAGCCAACCTTTTGGCTAATTCTACTGTTAGAATTCTTGGTCGATAAATTTCTGTAAATTCTATCTTTAGTCCACCATAATCACGAGAAACTCTTCGGACTATAATGTTGAGATAAACTAAGTCAACACAAAATACTTACCCAACGTAGAAGGGGTCATTTTATGCCTACCGATGAAGAAGGGACTCATAGTTGTTTGCCCTTATAAAGACTAGTCTCAATTTCCGTTTTAGAGGAAGATCCCATCAACTTTATTTTAATTCATTTTAAGTGAACTAATATCTAGCATGCGTGAATGAATAAACTAAGGTTATGGCTTAATAAACATGTGACATCTGTATGTCTATGAAAACTAACATACAACCTATATGTGTCAATTTTCATGCATTTTAGTAGTAGGTGGTTTGGTTTTAGTCGGAAAATGATGCATAAACTATCATGTGAATGAAAAGCAATAGGAATGAAAAACGTAAAAACTATAAAAAGTCCTAGTGTGGCCTATCTTATCAAAATGAACATTAAATACAAATTTGGAATCCATCCTTGGACCTGAGAAGGTTGTCTCGATGTTCCATCTTGATCCATGTAGCGGGAGGGAGCTCCAATCTCCATCTTTAGTCTTCTTTGAAAAATACAATAAATAAATTTACATAATAAACCTATTTATTACATTCTAATTTCAAATCCCAAAAACTAAAGAAAAAATAACGGAGATTCGAGATCTCATAATTACATAAAATTATGTTTCTTTCATTACGAAAACATAATTAACTAAGGCCACACTAAGTATTACAAATACAACCGATTGCAAAAATACGTAAATAAATTCATTCAACGATTCATTCAACAAAAGAAAGTACTTAAAGGATTCAACAAAAGAAAGTACTTAAAGGAACATGACTAATGAAAAGACTTAACATAAAGATTCTTGTTTGATTATGATCAAACTAAACATAAAGATTCAATGTTAACGTTTACTTAAGAGCCTAATGAAACGAAATGCATCCTTGAATATAAATGAGATTTATGATTAAGAGTTGCATAGAAAGACATATGGATGTCTATAATAGATAAGTTAATGGTTAACCATGCTAGAGTCATTGCTAAACTTCATGAAAATGGACAAGTTATACCTCTTTCCGAAATGAGTATTCTGAGAGGCACGTATGAACTCCATATTGAACTTTACATTTTAGTAATAACATTGCTTCGCTTCATTTTAAGAATGAATAAGTTAGAGATTAAAATCTCTTTTCATTGTTAGAGATCGAAACCTCTTTCCAAATAGGTATTTTGAACGGATATTTTGATAACATATGTGGTTTTATCATAACAACCTAGCAAAGCAAAAATGATTTCAATTCATGAAATGTTTCGATTGAGTGGTCAAACACGAAACATGTGGAATTGAGTAGAGTTTGAAATTGTCATGTGTAGACATGAGATTTAGTGAGAGTAATCATCCTCCATGAATTTTACAACTTATTACTCATTGAGAATGACGAGCATATACTATCTTTAATAAAGAAAGCACTTAAGTTTTCAATTCTGGATGAATATGGACAAAGATGAATCCAATTAAAACATGGGATGTTGGATTGGCATTAAGATGCGCACATCAAATCAACAAGATACGTAGGTTATTCATATCGATGAAGATCGAATTACCATGAGAAGGTCAAGGTCATTCATTGAACCTAAGAACTGTTTACTACATGATTAAGTTCACTAATGTTTCCGCCATTAGAATAATCATGCACATGTCCTAAATAAATCATATGCTTAGAGCACGATGAGTCATTGGTAAGCCATATAAGAATCGTCATGAATTCTCGAGGAGAACTAATGAGCTATTCTAGAGTTTGGAAGAACACTCAGTTGTGTGATAAGAAGTTACACATGCTGGAGTTTCCAAACACATAAGGATTTATGAAGATCCTAAGCCAATTACGCTAAGAGAGAAATAAGAATTTGGAAGGATACTTGGTTGTGGTAAGAAGTTACACGAAACTAGTATTTTCTAATATGCAAGGATTTGTGAGAAGTCCTAGACTAATTATCTTGACAATTGTTGCAGGATCCTACAAAACATATACCTAGTGCATTGTGAGTTGATGGAACACTTGACTAGTGCAAGTTGTATCATCCACCATAATCCAAATTGTTGGTTATGTGATAACAACAAAAGGGTTTCTTACAAGATTAAAGAACCAAAATATAGTTCGAAGACTAGATATGTGCTTGGTAGAGTTCATGCTATGAGAGATGACATGAAAATAAGGGAAATCGCAATTCGAAAGTTTGAGCACGTGGACACATGGTGTGTTGAACTTTTATTGCATCAACAAGTGTTAACACACTTGTAAGAAATTTGGTAGTAATATGGTATTGACTACTCAAATGAAATGTCTTCATTTATTGTTTGAGTTATCATTAACTCATCTTGTACTTTGTTACATCCAAACGGGTTGTAGAGACAATATTGAACCCCGTTAAAGTGAACCCGGATTTACATGGTATTTGCCCATAGTCACTTGTATAAGGTGACGTCTCAAAGTGACTAGAGTGTGATGCGATTGATGGCAAGTTCAAGTGCCATAGAGTCATATGAGATGACTAGTTGATCACATAGGCAGACGGTTGTGAACATTCTGTCGGGCCAACGACCGCTTATAGAGTTCTGGCAAATTTATATAGCCTGCTCGTGGCGAGAGCTACTATAGTATTCTAATGAATCGATTCTTTTGACTAAAGACTATTCTCCTAAGGTGGCACAATTTCAGAGTAACTTTGATTTATGTTCCTACGACCTTCGTAAATGGGGTCAAATGGGCTTATTTTGGGTTATGATGAGTTGTGGCTAGTCGAAGGGAATAGTGCGATAGGAATTTTCCACCCCTTTTTAGGGTTAAAACTATATCTCAGGGCCACTCGAGGAGTAATGAAATGGAAATGCGTGGCCACGCTCGGAAGGTATCTATGGTAGATAATTCCGGTCAATCAGTTATTCTCCAGATCGAGGAAACCATTCTCGATATGATCACTTGCAAGTACGACCCGAAAGACACCTTGTATTGAGTTGGAGATAGTAATAGGACAAGAGAATTGGTGACGCACACTTGTGGAGGACAAGTGGGAGATTGTTGGAGTAAGTGTCCCCGACAATAATGCGATCACAATTGTCGATCATGATGATCACATGTTTAAATCTCATATTTAAGAATACATGAGGGAAAGTAATATTTTCTGATCAACTGGTCCACACATATCGGTAATGATTGGTGACTAGAGTTTGACATTCGTAAATCGACGGTGGTGATCAGTTGATACCCTGAGGTCATACCTATAGGGTAATACTCTTAATTGATTATTTAATTAATCGTATGCCGATACGAGTTAATTAAATGGCTTAAAATTGACGGATGATTTTGTGAGTAAAATTAACGTGTCTCATTGTAATTCGATTAAATAAGATACGGTCTAAGTAATCGAATTGTTTTATTACATAGATTGAATTATTGTTTACAAAACAATTGAAACAGAGTGAATAACTCATTATAAATACAAGAAGTTGTAATTTATAATTCAATAAACCTTTTTGGTACAAGTAATTAAGAATTACTAGTTAATTTTGTATGTGACATATTTTATTAATATTTTGATTTTTAATATGTTAAAAATACACTATAGTGTAACATGTCATGTAACATGTGACACATGACAAAATTGACAAAATGACAAATAAAATGGACTACCCATTTTATCTAAGTGTACCGAAATAATGGAGGGAATTAGGGTTCATATTGTGTTTTATTTTTAAATAGAAACATAATTATTAAACCTAAAAATATAGCCTTGCATGTCTAGTCTAATCTTGAGAAGAACAAAGACCATGCATTGGCCTCTATAACCACCTCCCCCCCCCACCACCCGGTTTTTCCATAGAGAAAACAAAGGGTTTTCTCTCCTTTTATACACTACATATATTGTATATACTACTAGTGTATTATTAATTCTAATACTCCATTTTTTGTTGAAAAACTTAGAGAAAGAAAACCTCACAAATACTCCCCTCTTGACCGTGACATTCAAGAGCAAAAACTCAATATTTTGTGTCAATTTTAAGTTAGATTTTAATTAATACTAGATCATATTAATTATAATTATTAAGGGTGTTGCCTTGAGTATAATTCCTTGGGAGAGATTCTCCACTTGAATCTTGTTCTTCCACCTTTGGAAAGCTCAAGAACTAGTAAGAAGGTGAACTTACTAGTGCCCATATTCTGAAATCATCAATGTAAGAATTGATTTTCTCCTTACACTTGTAACCGTTTTGCATGCATAAGATCCGATTTAATTTTATGACTAAATTAAACTTTCATATATTGGATATGTAAACAAATGAGATTAATGAATCCTAACATAATCGTGGTGGAAAATGAAGGCTTCAAAGAGGAAGAGAAGAATGGTGATCGACCTACGCCGAAACATCAGCATATAAGACTCGCCGGCAGGTGAGTGTACTGTACAGCGGTATTGGTTACCGGAGATTTGATGTCGGTGTCAGGTTGTGGGTGGGAAGTGGAAACTTGGAAGTAGGATAGAATTTAATTACAGGGGAGAAAGTTAAGGATATGAGTAGTTGGTGTTCTAACTTTGGCCGTAGATTTGTTGTATCCAATGGTTATATTTAGTTCGTAAGGTTCTACCGTAAAATAGTTCGTACAGGATCCCGATTCTATATATATATATATATATATATATATATATATATATATATTTATATATATATATATATATATATATATATATATATATATAGAGACACACACACACACACACACAACACACACAACACACACATTACTTCAACATATAATGATTCCCAAGACACCCCCATGGTGACCGGCTCAAAGTTGTAAGGGCCTAAATGCGACTTCGGGACGTCTCCCAAGCCTTTGCAGTAGCTCCTAACAACTCGTACCTGGGTTCATTTTAATTAGACTCCCTATGTTTATTTGGTTCATTAGTTTTAGGTTCCAAAATCGTCGCTCTTATACCACTTTGTAACACCCCCACATACCAAGGTGCCTTACCAAGGACCATCCTAGCATATGAAGATGTTACCATCTCGGTTGCCTGAGGTAAGTATATCAAATGTGACCATTCAAGAACAATCATTAAAGTATAGAGTTTAGTGAATACATCATCTCAACTGAAAACCAAAGTAAAAGTATATAAATCTCAATACATCAAAACAATGTATGTAAACTCATGACAGCGGAAGCTAGACTCAAAGTGATCACATCCCATCCTTATCCCCGCAGCTAAATATAATCATCACTTGTCACAATCTCCTTACCATCCCCGAATGGATCACAACAGTTTTACAAAACACAACGGGGTCAGTCAACTGAATAATCAAGATAAGCTAAACTCAAAGAAACAACCAAAGAACCCAACTGAACAACCATTCTCCAACTCCAATCACATCACATATCCGGCTACACACTTAAGTGTGTAGCTCTCCCAGATTACCCGCCGTGATAGGTAATCTTTATTGCCAGTAGGGGACCGCAGCCATGCCCACCTAAGCCCCGCTCTTCGCAATGAGCAACAACCCATGTCCATTAATATGCACATCCTCCTTTGTGACGGGAACAACAAGGGGCAAATCAAGGGCATGAAGCATTCCCGAAAATGACTCCACTCAGCCGAGGACGCACCTCGTAACATAAACAAACAATAACAATTCCAACAACCAAGAAAGACAATTCCAATAATAATTCCAATCATGCCAATACACCAATTAACATCGTTTTAAATCAATTAAACAGGCAACCGAGTAAAGAAACCCTACCTTATCACTGATCTGAATCACGAGTATACAACGGAAGCTAGAAATGTTCCTCTACGAGTCCTTCACCTAACAATAATCACAATAATCTATTCACAAACATGCAAATCACCCTTTCTCCCAATTTCAATCACTAGGGTAAAACCCTAGAGAATAAAACTAAACCAAAACTACGGAACTAGTGACTTACCGACGAATCTGATGCAAAAGAGATGAACAAAAGACTCACGGACGATCGATTGCCTTGGGAGGGATTAAGGATGATTAGAGAAGCGTAGAATATAAATAGGTTTTGGTAAAAGTGAAAGTAAACTATAAAACATGATTTATTTAACCTTTAATCATCCTTAATCAAACCGCGGAAATAAATCCAGTCAAATCGGTTACTCGGTCGAGTACTAAGAGTACTCGGCCGAGTAGTATTACATTACTTGGCCGAGTATGTGTGTTCCTGGATAGTAGCCTGACCAGAAAACACACGACACACTATTGGGCCGAGTTAGCCCTATTCAGTCGAGTAACAAGACCCAGAAAACCGTGGTATTACAATCTTCTCTCCTTAAAACGAACTTCATCCCTGAAGTTCATAATATACCCAAAATAAAACAACACAACACAACACTAACTACTCACTGACAACAACCACAACTACTCGAAGGTACAAAGAACACCAACTATACATAACAAAAAAACTCGTCCCAAGCTCAAAGATACCAACAACACACCCATGTTGACCTCAAACTAATCAAAAACATGCATGCGACCATCTCCTACCCCCTTAATAGACAACGGTTACGTCCCCGTAACCAAACATACCTGATAAAAAAGGTGAGGAAAACCCTCTCTCATAGACTCCTCTGGCTCCCATGTGGCCTCTTCCACATTGTTATTAGACCAAAGTACCTTTAGTAAGATGTTCTCACCATTCCTTGTCTTGCGCACCTTACGGTCTAAGATCTCCTTAGGAACTTTGGCATAAGTTAGAGACTCGTCTAACTCTATGTTCTCTAGCTCAAGCACATGTGATGGATCACTCACATACCTCTGGAGCTGTGAAACATGAAATACGTTGCGGACCCGATCAAGCGATGGTGGTAGAGCTAGCCTATAAGCTACTTCACCTATGCGGTTTAAAATCTCATAAGGACCGATGAACTTCTGACTCAACTTCCCTTTCTTGCCAAACCTCATCACCCCTCGCATAGGTGACACTTTCAAAAGGACCATGTCACCTACAGCGAACCCAATGTCCCTGCGTTGCAAATCCGCGTAACTCTTTTGGCGATCTTGAGCTGCTTTCATCTTTTGGCGAATCGTGTGAACTTGCTCAATCATATCCTGCACCATCTGTGGCCCCAAAACCACAGCCTCAGCACTATCATCTTAACATACCAGACTCCTGCACTTCATGCCATACAAAGCCTCGAAAGGTGCCATCCCTATGCTGGTGTGATAGCTGCTGTTGTATGAAAACTCGATCAAGTCCAGCCTATCTTCCTAACTTCCACCAAACTCCATGGCACAAGCCCTGAACATATCCTCACGGACGATTGATTTCCTTGGGAGTGATTAAGGATGATTAGAGAACCGTAGAATGTAAATAGATTTTGGTAAAAGTGAAAGTAAACTACAGAACACGATTTATATAACCTTTAATCATCCTTAATCAAACCGCGGAAATAAATTCCGTCAGACCGGTTACTCGGTTGAGTACTAAGAGTACTCGGCCGAGTACCCCTTACTCGACCGAGTATTACACTACTCAGTCGAGTGTTCCTGGACAGTAGCATGACCAAAAAACACAGTACACACTACTCGGTCGAGTTGCCCTATTCGGCCGAGTAACAAGAACCAGAAAACCGTGGTATTACAAATCTGTACTTAGTCGAGTACTCTGAAGGCAGAATACCGTTTCATCAATGTCAACACCAAATATCCAAGTCACTTACAAACATCAGTTCTAAACCATCGAATAACACAAAAACTGGGTCTCAAACATAGCATGGTCTACAATAAAAGTATAGTCTTGGCCTTATGGCTTACTTACACACACAAAAGAAGTTAAAATGCTGAATATGAAACCAAATACAAACGAAGTCAAACAATTAATACAAAGTACCAATAAAATATAAATCTCAAGGTTCGGTACCCACATCCTCGCCCATTTCATCATCATTAACTGCACCTGAATTCCCAGCTCCATGACTAGCCCCAACAATGGTACCACCACCAATCCATCTCCCCTCTGAGTCAAGCTGGCTGCCGTAGTTAGGTTCCTAAGGACCCGCGAGACAACCATACCCATAGCTAGTCGGGGCTCCCCATGTAGCTCGATCCACTCTAAATATATAGAAAACTCCACTATAATCCCCCACTCCTCTCCACCAAACCGGCTGGGCACACTCAGTCCCCACATTCTAGAGATGCTCTATCTCATGCATGTTCCTTAAATCCAGGTTGGTAGACAACATCTTAGTGAGCTCATTAACCTGCATCGTAGGGTCATGTACTGTAGGTAAAGACGGGTACTGGTGTGGGGAATAGCCCTGGGAAACATAAGGTTCCTCGGTCGCAACCTCCCTATCCACCCTCGCTCTACGAGCCTCGCGATAAGGTTTAGCGGCCCTCTGATGACGAGGAACAAACACCGGTTCGGGCATGTCCATAAGGATCTCATCGGGAATGAGGTAAGTCTGGGGTGGAAGGTTGGCCTCATCACTCTCTGGGTCAGCCTCCTATAAATGGTCGGTTATAGGAAGATTATCTGCATCGGGTAACCTCTTCCAGATAGATCCTCTTACCCTCCAAGCCAAAGTCCCATCATCTAATTCCATCAACTAATTTGTGTATAACAAATAACCCTTGTCTATGGTAGGCACCTTCTCAAACAAAGTTGGGAAGTCAGGAGAGGCCTTAAAGGTGGTCAGACGCTGGGCCAATCAGGTCATTATGGCGCCGCAACTAAGGTGACGAGTCTTGGACTGAGCCAAGGGGGTTAGACTGGTACACACTATCGCGAGTGCACTGTAGTAAAAGCGCTTTTCCCACGTGAGGTTAAGATAAGACATCAAAAGCATCACTTTATGTGAGTTTAGCTTACTCACATCACTCCTCCAAGACAGTAAACAAGTCATCATCCTCAAAAAGATACGGAGAGACACATGCTACACATCATTAATCAGCATGGCACTCGAGCTAGGTATAGGTTAACCCGTAATAAGAGGAAGATAACTAGGAGCTCCACTCTCGGTTGCCACATCCCTCAAGTACTCCTCATTATCCTCACTAACTCTATGTCACGCGACCTCTGCAACCCAGCAGCTACACCAAGACAACACCCACTCGTAATCTGAAAAGTATCACTACTCACCATTTGCCGGCAATATCTAATGGATCCGCAGACACAGACAATAAGAAGAAACACAACAAACACACCACACAAGTCAGTAACAGTATAAGATAATAAGAAAGCAGTAAGTACAACAAGCACCAAAATGAGCAAAGTAATATCAACTCTACTGTTTCCAGACTCCTTTGCAACCAATGGCTTTCATCAAAACGAGTTGTCGGGTTCCCATTATAATACTACGGTTTTCTAATGCGTAGGGTACTCGATCGAGTGGCCCTTACTCGATCGAGTGCACCTCTTGTTACTCGATCGAGTAACCCTTACTCGATCGAGTAGCCCTGGTAATTTATTATACGTGCTTCTGACCTTCACCTACTCGATCGAGTAGGCTGTACTCGATCTAATGACCCCTGTTTTGGGTCATATGCTTATCTTTTGACTTCGTTGCATATTATGTTTCATTCAAAGGTGTTATTTTGTTTCTTTATGCATTGTCTTACATATGTGTTAGTCTTGATGCGTAAGTTACCCAATCTTATGATGTAGTGAGTGGCACCTTATGGTGGGTATGAGTTCGGTGGGGAGGACATGAATTATATGTGGTTGTGATGGATAGTGGAAAAAGAAAAGGAACTATGATGAGCTGATTGAGGCATGGTGCAAGTTTTGTGAGACGTCGTGAGTGATATAATTGCGAATTTGAGTGATGTAAAGGTAAGTGTATATGAGTAAGGATTGCTATAAGTGTAAGGAACGTGAGAATGAAAAGGTTGAAAGGAAGGATGTGGGTAGTAGCAACTTGAGATATGTAAGGAATTATGGAGGGAGATGGTTAGATTGTGTTGGTTAAGAATATATGTAATGAAAGGTCGTTGTAGGAGGATGGAGAAGAGTGGTATATAGTGAACTTAGATGGAGAAATGACGCGACGTGGATTTGTAGATAGTGAGTGAGTTTCGGAGATTTGGTTAATTAAGAGGTAAAACTAGTGTGCGCTTTTCTTCGGCAATTAACGGTATGAAACGAGTTTTGGTTTGTGAGTGATAGCATGATGAGAGAAGATCCATGGTAAGAAAGATTGAGATGGTACTGATATGAAATAATGGAATTTGAGTTTTGGAGCAACAAAAACGAAACTGGATTACTAGAGAGTTAGGTACAAGGAGTAAGGAGATGAACTATTAATTGGTATTGTTGAGTGTAAAGAGAAAAGAAGGATAAAAGTAAGCTGAGAAAATATTGACCGGAGTTATGTGATATAGAAGTAAGGAATCGTCGAGATGTATGATACTATCATGAGGAGATGAGTTAATGGTTATATCGGTGTTTCAGGACAACATGATTAGTCATGAGTTTTGAGAAATTAAGGGAGTAAGAAGTTGGTAGAGTATTTGCACTATATGAGATTTTGGAGGTGAGTCAGGTGGCGATACAATTAAAGGCGAAAATTGGGACGAATGTTCAGGTAATTTTTGTGGATGCGTTTGATGTTCGTCATTTTGGTTGTCAACCGAGTTGGGAAAGAACCGTGATATTTATAGGTGAGTGTAAGATATTTGTTATACGAACAGTGGTGGTGTTGTGGTGTTGTCACTAGTGGTTAAGGGTGGTGATTAGTAGGAAAGGTAGGTATTCTAAAGAGGTTGATTTGGTAGAGGCCGGATTGGTATGTATGGTTGTGAGGGGGAATACGATGTGATTATAGGAGGCGGTGGCTAATACTTGGGTACTAATGGTATGGTTACGTTTGGCAAGAGGTGATAGTTATGCGAATGGGAGAATGTGTTATGAAGGGCATGCAAGTTAAGCTCGGGCGAGAGATAACCTTTATCAAGTGATAACTTACGTGATCAGGACTGACTAGTTGGATGTGATTACGGGTCTATGATGTGTATAAATGTTTGTGTGAGGTTCTGACATCACGAGAAGTTGTATGGTGTGATAGTTATAAAGTTGTCATCTAAATGTCTTGTAATATATGTTGGGTACAGTAACCTAATGGAATGATAATCAAAAGTGATAGTTTGGGTGATCTGGCATTGCTAGTTATACTTGTATATGTATTGATGATACATGTTTTTTCCGTTAAATGGTAGGGATGATGTTCATGAGGTTCTTATCTGTTTATTCCGTATAATATGTTGAGTTGTGATCTAGTAAAGCAGTTTTGAGTAAGTTTTCTTGTCCGGGAAGTTATACTGAGTCATTGTTTATGGGAATTGTATAAGTTGTGATGTCTGTCGATGTGGTTGTTGTCACTAGGGTGGAGATCCGGGAACGGTACTTCATGTTGTGATGAGTGTATTTTCGCGCTCCGGTGCAGCTGTTGGTGGCGGTGTTGCGATGCCGTCATCGGTTGTGGTGGAGTAGGCGGGATGATTACGATACTAGTTTTCGAAAGTGTATACCAGTTATATAGATTGTTGTTTGTTTACTGATGTTTCTTGTGAGTTTCGTTTGGACATATAGACTGTTATTTTGTTTGCCGATGTTTCTTGCTAGTTTCAGCTTGGGAGTGAGGGTAGAGTATGATATAGAAGAGAGTTGTGTATGTTTCCGTGGTTGTCATGGCATAGTGATATCCGGTTAATGGGACACAGTTGTGAGAGGTTGTTAGGGTACTTGTGATATTCTTTTAGAGGAGGCATTGGTTGAATTAGTAATGGAAAGTGATTTGTGGAACATGTGTTGTACTGATCTGGAAGCTGCAAGTGGTTCATAATCTTTTGTTGGGAGAGTGAGATTAGGGTGTTGGGGAGTGGTATCATGTTAAGTTATGCATGAGTTTTGCGGTAATGAAAGAAAAGAACTTGAGGATCCAGTGTGAGTTTGTGTAATAATTGTGGATCATGAGTTATGAGTATGGAGATAGGTGCATGTATAAGGGATTATGTCATTTCGGCGGTTATAGGGAATAATGGAAGTAGTGGTCATGCTAAGGATTTTGTGATATAGGTTAGGTGGTGGGCCGAATGAATTGAGGTATGAGAGCTGTTTAAGTAAGAGAGCCTTGGAAATAGGAATGGTTATAGGTGTTAAGGTTATAGGCGATTATCTTTGACATGTGGTGGTGATGAGAAGATACAACTAAGGATTTAGCATTAGTGGGTTACGAGGATGTAACCTTTATCTTAAGAGGAGTAGGATGCGATAAAAGAGAGTTTTATGGCAGTACATGTTGTAGTATAGTTGGAAGTAGAGTGTTGGTGTAGCATAAAGGGTGGATCTTTATTGTGGCTGATTTTTTTAAAGGTTATGGCAGTGCTTGTAGTAGTGTGATGTCTAGGAGTGTGAGAATACCTCGATAGTGTTGACAGTTGGGTGATGATGTTTATGAGTTCGATAGTGTTGACAGTTGGATGATGATGCTATGAGTGGGAGTAAACTTCGACGACGAAGTTCCTTTTAAGGGTGGTAGAATGTAACATTCCGTTTGATGTTTATGAGTGTCTTGATATTGGATTTTTTAGCAGATAATATGTTAGTGAAACGGAGCTAGCGGCGTTGGTGGATGGTAGTTGGTAGTGTATGGAGTTAGTGTTGAGAGAGAGACTACAATGTAGTTGATACGATATCGTGAGCCATGTTGTGGAGGTAGGCATAGTTGGCGGAGTTGGTGTTAAGAGTTCATGTTTTATAGGTTGGGGTTTTGTTTTGAGTTCTTAGTTGCGTTGTTGTGTCTTGATCGAGTTAGTATGTTTGTTTTGAGTATGGGTTGGACTTCGGGGACGAAGTTCCTTCTAAGAAGGGAAGACTGTAATACTATGTTTTCTATGTCTATGGGCACTCTATCGAGTGGGACTTACTCTGTCGAGTAAGTAGCTTTTTACGCAAAATAGTAGTCTGCCTGTAGGGTACTCGATCGAGTAAGTTGGGGACTCGATCGAGTAAGGGGCACTCGATCGAGAAAGTCACTTACTCGATCGAGTAAGTGTGTTTTACGGGTTTGCTTAGATGGGTTTTTTTTAATAACACGAGATTAATATAAAATATTCCGTCATTATTTTCTTAAAACACTTTTTAACATTCTAAAACCTTTCAAGATAGATTAGAAGTTACGTTGTTCGCATCTCTCCCGTTATCGGCAAATCCCCAAGGCTAGGTTCGTCAGATCATCTTGTTCGTTATACCGTTGTGATCGTCGTGTCAAGAGTAAGTTCCTTGTATAATTTTTATAGCATTTGGTTGAGTTTCATTAAAACCCTAATTGGGTAATGTTGGGGGTTTTTGAATGTTTTGTGATGTGTAGTTGGTAATTGTATATGTGCATGTTATAGGAGGAGGATTCGTAGATGAGAGATTCTGATTAGCTGCTAGATCGTCTATGGTGATTGCTATTCCAGGTAGGGTTTCCCTACTCAGTATTGTTTACATGGCATTGTTGATTGTTGGTGATTGTTTTATTGTTGTTGATTGATTATCATAAAGGAATTGACATTTGGTGATTGTGATTGTATAAGGTGATTGTTGTGTAATTGTCTGTGGTTCTCGGGGTGCGTCCCTGGCTGAGCGGAGTCACTTGCGGGAGTGGGTTCACGCCCTTGATTCGCGCTCTGTGGAACCCGCCACAGAGGGGATGTGCACATTAAGGAACATGGGTTTATCGCTCGGATGAGATGAGCGGGGCTTAGATGGGAACGGCTGCGGTCCCCTACTGGCGGTGTGGAATACTTGTTGCGATGAGTATTGTGGCAGGGCTACACACTTTAGTGTGTAGTCAGATGTGTGGTGATGTTATGGAGTTTAGGTTGATTGAATTGGTCGTGGTATTGTTTTATTGCAGCTGTTTGTTTTGTGTAATCAGTACTGACCCCGTTTAAATGTTTTAAAAACTGTGGTGATCCATTCGGGGGTGGTGAGCAGTTATCTAGAAGGTATACTATGGATGTACGTGGGATTAGTTGGGGATGGAGTTGCCACGAGTCTGATAGTAGTCTTCCACAGTGTTGTCTTTATACTTTTGTTACTTCAGTTGTAGTTTGGTTGTAAAACAGTTGTCCTTTACTTTACAGTTGGTTTTGTTATGTAATCACTTACACTTATTTATTAAAGTACGTTCTTTTATGGTCTATTTGATATACATTACCTCTGGTAACCGAGATGGTAGCATTATCATGCTTTAAGTGGTCCTGGTAAGGCACTTGGAGTATGGAGGTGTTACACCCATCACAACAGGTAACCCAAACTGCCAGTGGTAGACCGCAACCTTGCCACCTAAATCCCCGCTCATCGCAACGAGCGAACCCATATCATTAATGTGCACATTCCCCTTGTGACGGGAGCCACAAGAGGCGAACATAGGAGTGAAGACCATCCCGCAATAATGGCTTCATAACCGATACTAGTAATTCCAATAACGCCGCCACACCACAACATAATACTGTAACCAAACCATTACAATAGAGCGCCCATAGCAATGGTAATCACATTAACACAATCAATCAATCAATCACAAACTGAAACTGAGTAGGGAAACCCTACCTTTTCGCAGCCCATAGCAATCGCATTAATCACATCAAGCCTAGTCAGAATCCACATCATTTCCTACAATCAACGATTATGCCCTATTACTATGCTATTAAGACCAACTATTCATTTACGAATATTCATAAACTTACTTTGAAGACAACTAGATGTCGACGGCGGCAATGGCCCGACTCAAAGACTTCGCGCATAAGCTATGTTCTTCCTCGGATTGTGGTTCACGATAAGGTCATGAGTGGGTAGAGAGAGTTAGGTTTAGAAATGATAAAATGATTTATGAAAAATGTTTTGAATCGTAACCTCCACATAACATTATACACGTTGTCAGATGAGCACTCGATCGAATATAGGTCATACTCGATCGAGTACACCGCACTCGGTCGAGTGCCACAGACACTCGGCCAAGTGACCCTTGATAGGTCTAGTATCCAGTATCCAATACAATCTAACTCCTTTTCCGTCTCCCAACCAGGGTCATATGAGGTCAAAAGTCGGTCAACGGGTCCTAAACAGGGCGGCTATTTGATACATGTTTATTTGGTCATAATTCTCCTTTCTTTTCTATGCATTTTGGTTAATTTTGAGACGGTTTTTATGCCTATTACTTGTATTTTATTTCCCTATTTCTCGTTCTATGATTTTATGTCTCATGCTGTAGGATTTGAGACGGAAGCTAGGTTGTAACACCCCCATATCCAGAGGAGCCTTAACTAGGCCTTCCTTAGCATATAAGGGCACTACCATCTCGGTTGCCCGAGGACAGTAATAATCAAACGTCGATAAAAGAACTATTATGTTATATTACAAGTGATTTAAACCAACTGACGATATAAAAGATACAACTCAATGACTATCCACTAATGCTATCAAATCTCGTGAATACTCATCCCTGCCCGAACTCCAGCTACCAACGACATCAACATCTGTTAAGACAGACTGCTCACCATAAGGGATCACGGCAGACACATAAAACAACAAGACAACCACACAAGGTCAGTATTGAGATAAGACACAACAAAGCCAACAACATCTAACAATACAATGCAACACAATCAGCCACCCACAAACACACCCACTCCAGTCAATCTCCGTCACCGATCCCTTTGGACTGACCTGCCCAGTGGGGGACCGCACCGTACCCACCAAATCCCCGCTCATCATACCGAGCGATAACCCTGTCCCATTAATGTGCACATCCCCTTCCGTGGCGGGTTCCACGAAGGGCGAAACTAGGGCGTGAAGCCACTCCCACAAGTGACTCCACTCAGCCGAGAACGCATCTCGAGAACCAGAGACAAACAATCAGCAATCACAACCGTATATACGCTGTCACACAGCACAATCACAATACAACAACAACGACACAACAATCGACACACTAGACTATCTACAGAAACTGAGTAGGCGAACCTACCTTTACGCAACTGCAACCAATCCATGCCAACATATGGCATATCCAGCAATCAAGCAAAGCCTATAACCACAACACAATCACCTATTACTATCAAGCAAACCCTAATTGTAAAGGCAAGGATACGGATGATGATGACAACATACCTACAAGGAGAAACCCGGCAAAAGACCGCTACCCGACTCAAGCTATGCTCTCTTAAAGCAAAAGCACCTTCAAAAGGCTTCCATGGAGGCTTTATGGTGAAGGGAAGGGAAAGGGGCGACTAGAGGATAGAAGGAATGAGGCGGAAATGATTTGCGGATTTAACAAAACGCGATTAAAAACCCTCGCTGAAAACCCGATACTCGATCGAGTACCTCACATACTCGATCGAGTGACCCCCTACTCGATCGAGTAACCACGCTACTCGATCGAGTAGCCTCTACTCTATCGAGTACCACTCATAACTCGTAACCCAAGATAGCTTTGGCACGCACCCCTAAGAACTATTCCCGCTCCCAAGGTCAGTCAACGCTGGTCAAAGGGTCCCTAAAAGGACGGGTATTACAGTCTTCCCCACTTAAAAAGAACTTCGTCCCCGAAGTTCAACTCACCTAACTCAACGCACAAGACACGGGAAAACACGACATCACTATTCCTCCGACACAAATCACCTACTCCCTTGAAACGCCATCCCCCATGTCATCATCATCATTATCTAACGTTCCAAATATATGTATATGTATATCGGCTCTTACAAACTATCGTCTAAAACACCGACCTTGCAATGCAAACAAACACCAACAACGATCGCCCGTCATATTACGGGATTACTCCATTCACTAGTAACAACTATCAATACGAAATATATCTCATATCAACTTCATGCCGCACGACTATACCACTATGTTACTCAACAACGTAATTCTACTACGACACATTGCACCACAACTATCTATTTACGACCATATTTTAAACATGCTATCAACTTTCACTTCAACGTATGAATTAATCGACGAACTAAAGTAACCAAGGTAAAAGAAAACTTTGCAAATAATAAACAAGACATTATAAACGAACAACAACATAGTCTCAAAATCAGCCTTTTTATTTTGCGACATTATTCTTCCCCTCTAAAAAGGAACTTCGTCCCAGAAGTTCACCACCAAATTACCACACATAGTACCTATTACTTGTATCGTGACATAAATTAAAACCATAGTATTTATTGTCGACATTACTCATATTACTCGTACAACTAGTCAATCACAGCGATACATACAACCCTATTCGAACAACTAGTAACCGTCAAGCACGTATAAGCATATCATTTGAATTTGTATATATATATTGAATTCGGTGAAATATAACTTGCAGACTAAACGGATGTAAAATGAATGCCATTAGAATAATTACAACTCCACTATTCGAAGCAAAGACGCCTTTAAAACAAGGCACGACTTCCAACATATGAATTGAACGGTCCGAACATGTTACTACTCACTAATAATCATGTTAAACATCAAACATGCAATTATATAACAATTAAACAATTTTAATTTTTCGAAAGTACCTGTAACAGTGCTACTCGATCGAGTATGCAGTGGTACTCGATCGAGTGCCCTGCTACTCGATCGAGTGTCTTGGCTACTCGATCGAGTAGCCCCGAGATCAAAATGCATCAATTCGGTCATACCTGTAGCTACTCGACCGAGTATGGGGTACTTTGTCGAGTACCTACAGGTCAAATGCCTTTGGAAAACCTGTCATAAACCCATGTATATACATAATCGTCGCATAAAAGTGATTCGGGATGACTTCCCAACCCCCAAAATCCTGCAACAAGGTCATACTAGTAAATCCAGCCTTATCGCCAAGCATACAAATCCGCAAATAAAAGTTCTAACAACCGACAACTACCAACATCCAACATCACGATCATAACTAGGATAAAGAAATAGGAGTATCACTCCTGCTGCTGCTGCTGCTCCTCCTCCATCACCTCATCACCATCACCATCGCCTCCCAAAGTCCCCGCTCCCGATGACCCAATACCTGCATCAACTCCCGCTCCATCTCCCAAACCTACGTGCCATGGGGTCAAACCACCGTAGGGAAAGGACTGAGGCGTCCCCCAAGCTGACTGATCCACCCCGTAAGAGTGGAAAACCCCACTATAGTCCCCAACACCACATCACCAAACCGGATGCGGTCCCTCGGTCCCAATCCCCTGAGTGTACGCCATCTCGTGCATATTCCTGAGTGTCAAGGTAGATGACACTCTCTCTGCCAAGTAACTCGATCGCGTCTCCGCGGTGTCAAGGTAGGGGTAGCACGGAAAAGGGTGCTGCTGTGGTGGTGCTACCGGCCGTGGTCAGGTCTCAGCGGTCCTCTCTCTCACTCTATGGGGTCCTCTCCCCAACCTGGATCTCTCCTCCCTGACCGCCGCGTTCTCCCCCTTCTTTGGCTCGGGCATCACCTCTAGAATCGTGTCATCAATGAGGTAGGTCTGCAACTGGCGGGGCACATCATTATCCTTCTCCTCTTCCTCGTCGGAGTCACCAGCTGTCACCACCGGCTCTAACGGCTCGGTCGGTGGAAGGTGCTCAGGGGTCGGGATCCCCATCCAACTCATCCCCCACACTCTCCAGGCTAGGCTACCGTCGGCCAAAGTTCTCAACCATTTCAGGTCGAGATAGTAGTCACGGTCCATCGTGGGCACCGGTGTAGCCAGAGGCACATACTCCGAAGAAGCCTCAAAGGAGTTTAGCTTCTCAGCTAACTGAGTGGCGATCGCGCCACAACTCAGGTACCGGGAAGAGGCAGTAGCCATCAAAGCAAGGCTAGCGCAGACGATGGCAGGAGCATTAAAGACCACTTTCCTGGTCCGCTCCGGGTTGAGATAGGACATCAGAAGCAACACCTCATGGTTGTTCAGTTTACTGATATCCGGTCTATCGTAAAGGAGGTTCGAGAGAGAACGAAGGAAGATCCTCAATGTGACATGCTGAACATCATTAATCAGCATGTTGCTTGAGGTGGGAGCTGGTTTCCCGGTAAGACATGGCATTAAGCAGCAAACACCGCACTCATCAGGGATATCAGTGATAGAGTCCTTGGGAGGCTTGGCCAACCCAAGGTGAGAAGCAAAAAGGTCCATAGTAAGCATGAAACTGGTATTCATCAACCGAAACTCAACGGTCTGGGCAGCTGGGTCATAACTAAAGGAGCTCATAAACTCCAAGGTAAGAAAAGGGTAGGAGTGTTTCCTCAGCCGGTACAAACCCGTAAAGCCCAAGGTCTCGAATATGTGACGGACATCCGTCTCTATTCCCAAATTAGTCAGAAGTGTGGTATCCACACACCTCGTTGGCCTCATTTTGCGTCTTTGCAAAGCTACAAAACGCTCTCTTTGTTTGAAATCTAAAAACACAATTGAAGGGTATTCCGGTACCGCGGGTACAACGGGTCCACTCCCCTCCCCAATCTCAGGCTGTGTCACCCTTCCTCGTTTACTCTGACGGGTCTTTACGTTCGGTCTCGGCATCTGTTTCAGCATATAACTTAAACAAATTTGTATATGCATGTGAAGCACATAATTCATACATTTGAACTTTGAATGCGAAGCTAAGTACACACATCACCAACGAATTCCCAATTTGATATGCAAACTCAGTTTATAGCCACTCATGTTCAATAGTTGTGGAAAGTTTATCATGGTGAACACACATACCCAACCAATTCTAACATCCTAGCATGATTCAATGTTACTCCATACACACTCTTAATAACATGTGAGGTACTTGTATATGCTCATAGCAAAGTAATTTAGAACGTATCATCAACAACTTTCATTATTAGACACAAAACAATTCAATTAGGCTTGTCAGACGGTCTCTACAGCTGTAACAAATTTGACATATTCCCCATCAATTAACATTACCACTATCATATGGAAGTTTATCCCTTACCTAAACATTCATATTCAACACCGAATTTCAAATATAGAAGACGAATTTCAATTTGGGGCACTTTTAAGACGGAGTTTTAAGTCAACTTTTAAGGTGAAAATCATCAAAACTCATCCTTCAACATGATATATATAATGTATAGCACTCAATTCCATCTTCTAATCAATGTAAAACAACCAAAATAAATTTTTGATTTCGTAACCTTAGAAATTTCGGCCGCCAAATTTCGTGATTTCCAATCTATTTTACAGCAATTAATCACCAACAATCAAGAAAAGAAGGCATGTGAATCATATTACAACAATTAAAAGCAATAATCTATCCATATGAATCGAAAATTTCAGATGACACCTTCATTCCAACAAATTTAAAGCAATAAAAACATGTAAATAAAGGAAAGATCATACCTTGATTAAATAGGCAAGTAAAAGAACAAAACTAACAAGTAATTAACCCAAACTAGTCACCACCAACACAAGAGTATGAGAGATTTTGAGGGATTATATGAGCTTATGGGTCGAAATAAGGAAGAAGAATGAGGAGAATAAGAAAGAATAAGGGTTTTAAGAAACCCGTAAGTAGCTCTGTACTGTAGCCTACTTGATCGAGTATCTAGGGTACTCGATCGAGTGCCCTCTACTCGATCGAGTAGGCGCTATTTCATCGAGTATCTGCAGAAAATTTCCACATCCCAACGCCATAGCTTCCTAACGAGATCGAGTGAGGTGTACTCGGCCTAGTAAGCACTCGCACTCCGTCAAGTATAGTTAGGTACATGGTCAAAACTACGAAGTAGATCGAAGATTCCTGCAAAAACAATATCGCGTGTCGATTCCAAACTAAGTTTGGAATTCGGCCCTAATTATCACACTCGTTCACGTATTACCATTATTACTTAAGCCTACCACATCGTCTCAACAATCAAGGCTTATGTCATACTATGCTACAACAAATTACCCAACTCGGTTTACCTGCTACCGAGTCATTCACAAGCATAATCACGTCATCATACCATACTTAACTTTATCTTACCACATTACTACTAAACTCGGGTTCATATCAACATGAAACATATAATTAACATTAATTCATTCTTTCATATGTCATAAAAATATAATGTATACTCTACATAACAAATTAACCTATCATATTCCAAATCCAATCATAAGTAAATCATCTTACATGAATCGATTGTCAAGAAGCGGAAAATTTCAACCAATAAACAAGGCATATACGCATTACTATATGCTATATCTCATATTATAATTCAACAATTCTATAACTATCATCATTGTAATTACGGTAGGGTTTATAAACTCGTACATAATTACCGTTATTAACAACCTGAAGTAAATGCTAACATGTTCACCTTCATATTATGGCATACATTTTCACATTTTCACGCATTTCTATCAAATAAACTTTTGTCACGTTTCTCATAATCATCGTATAAGCTCACTAACCATGCCAATGCTCCACTAAGCCCCATCCAAACGCAACTACTATACCCACCTCCGCGTTAGCAAAGACTCAACCTCAAATAATTCTGACACAACTAACATACACATCACATATATACACACGGACTCCACATTCCCATACCCCGTGACTGGCTTAAGTATCATGGGGCCAAGATTTTGAAATGAGGGCGCCTACACACCCAAAATCTGGCATCAGCGGGGCTCCCATTATACATACACCAGGTTCATTTTATTAGACTCACTACGTTCATTATTTTTGTTTGTTACAGGTTCCAAAATCGTCGCTCGGATACCACTTTGTAACACCCCCATATCCAGAGGAGCCTTAACTAGGCCTTCCTTAGCATATAAGGGCACTACCATCTTGGTTGCCCGAGGTCAGTAATAATCAAACGTCGATAAAAGAACTATTATGTTATATTACAAGTGATTTAAACCAACTGACGATATAAAAGATACAACCCAATGACTATCCACTAATGCTATCAAATCTCGTGATGACTCATCCCCTCGCCCCGGGACTCACCTACCAACGACATCAACACCTGTTAAGATAGACTGCTCACCATAAGGGATCACGGCAGACACATAAAACAACAAGACAGCCACACAAGGTCAGTATTGAGATAAGACACAACAATGCCAACAACATCTAACAATACAATACAACACAATCAGCCACCCACAATCACACCCACTCCAGTCAATCTCCGTCACCGACTTTCCACTGGACCAGCCCTGCCAGTGGGGGACCGCAGCCGTACCCACCAAATCCCCGCTCATCATACCGAGCGATAACACTGTCCCATTAATGTGCACATCCCCTTCCGTGGCGGGTTCCACGAAGGGCGAAACTAGGGCGTGAAGCCACTCCCGCAAGTGACTCCACTCAGCCGAGAACCCATCTCGAGAACCAAAGACAAACAATCAGCAATCACAACCGTATATACTCTGCCACACAGCACAATCGCAATAAAACAACGACACAACAATCGACACACTAGACTATCTACAGAAACTGAGTAAGCGAACCTACCTTTACGCAACTGCAACCAATCCATGCCAACATATGGCATATCCATCAATCAAGCAAAGCCTATAACCACAACAGAATCACCTATTACTATCAAGCAAACCCTAATTATAAAGGCAAGGATACAGATGATGATGACAACATACCTACAAGGAGAAACCCGACAAAACACCGCTACCCGACTCAAGCTATGCTCTCTTAAGGCACAAGGACCTTCAAAAGGCTTCCATGGAGGTTTTATGGTGAAGGGAAGGGAAATGGGCGACTAGAGGATAGAAGGAATGAGGCGGAAATGATTTGCGGATTTAACAAAACGCGATTAAAAACCCTCGCAGAAAACCCGATACTCGATCGAGTACCTCACATACTCGATCGAGTGACCCCCTACTCGATCGAGTAACCACGCTACTCGATCGAGTAGCCTCTACTCTATCGAGTACCACTCATAACTCGTAACCCAAGATAGCTTTGGCACGCACCCCTAAGAACGTTTCCCGCTCCCAAGGCAGTCAACGCTGGTAAAAGGGTCCCTAAAAGGACGGGTATTACATAGGTAGTTTTGAAGATTGCATAGGAAAGAAGAGGAGAAAAATCTGAGAAGAGCCTCCCAATCGGTCGGCCGGCAGCCGGTCTACCGGTTGGGCATCCACCCTAACGAGCCAACGAAGAAAATAGAAGAAAAGAAGCAGGGGACTCCCAGCCATGTGGGCCTCCAGCTGTACACACCTGATGACTTCAAAGCTTGAGGAAAATTACAGGAGATTCCCAGCCGGCCAGCCAACTGGTAGCCAGCCCACAGGCTAGGGACATCTGATGACCATGAAATTGAAGAAAAAATTACAGGGATCTCCCGACCGGGTGGTGCACCGGCGGTCGTTCAGCCGGCTCAGACACCTCGACTGAAAATACCCCCTCCCTAATTCATTTTAGACACATTACCCTAGATCTGAAAACTCTCTAATTTTATGCAAGTTTCCTTAATCCAAGTTTTAATCTTTCCCTAATTAAATCTTAATTACTTAGTAATTTACACTAGATCTAGTTTAGTTGGATAGTTTATATTTGGGTATTTGGCTTGTAATAGAAGATTGTTGAAAAACTTCTTCCAATTATTAATCAAAGACTCAATCTTTCCTCTTTGTTGGTACAATTTGCTCTCTTTTTAGTTTAAATCTTCAATTGTTTACATTTCCATTTCCTTTTTAGTTGTTGTTTCATTTAATATCATGTCTATTACCATGTTTGCTTGTTTTTCTTCAATTGTTTACATTTGTCCTAAAACCATGTGTGAGTAGTGACCCCCAAGGGTTTGGGGAACCTAAGTGAGGATTAAGGCTTTGAATATGGGTTGTTAATGTTTTGTTATTGGGTAAATTGTGTGGTCTTTCTAAACATGCATAGAAGGTGTTTGTTGAAATGTGTGTATGAAAGTTCATGCCTTTCTCCAATTTATGCTTAGTATCTTGATGAATGAAAGTTTACATAGATACTTGATAGTGTGTTTATGATGAATTTAGATGCTTTGTGATGATTTTGTGTCCATCTTTAGGAGAGTCTAAGAAATTAGTTCTTCTAGGCCAATAATTACCCAAGATCCATTAATACCCATACTTAGCTTAACTTGCTTATAGGGGAACCCAAAGACCCTAGTTTTTATCAATTGTTTACATCTCATTATCTTAGTCTACTTGTTTCTAATTGCTCTAGTTTTAGTTTAGTTAATTTCACCAACTTCCTTGCTTTTTAATTAAACTTAGATTCAAACAAATTAAGTACAACTCCACTCCATCCTTGTGGTTCGACCCCGATAAATACAACTTTTATTGGGTTTTATAAATTGTGTTTGATACCGGAAACAGCGACTAAGATCCGGCCATCAAAATGGCGCCGTTCCGGGGATGGCTTTAGATTGTACTTAGTTAGTTAAGAGTCTTAGCTTTTGTCTTGGTGTCTTTTGTTTGCCTATTTGAGTACTGTCTTGTTTCTTGTAGAGTGATTGTCTTTTTGCTTATCCCTAGTGCCTAAAAACTCTAGGAGACTAACGATTTGTTGAAGCGTATGAATAGAGGAAATGGGAATCCTTTGTTTAGTATCCCGGAACCGGAAAGGCTTTTTCGAGCTTTACGGAGTAGGACTTTATCAAGGGTTCGGATTACCTCTTAAACTTCCTCAAACCGAGAAACAACAATCACCCAAACGCACCAAGAAACCACTATACAAGCGTAAACAACTGTCACCATTGATCAATTCGTAGAAAATCCTTTCCACAATCTCCATCTCCCAAATACACCACCGCAAACACCACCAAATACACATCTTATAAATCCACAAATGGCCGCCTTACAAGACCATAACCATCCAAACCACAATGACACTTCCGCTCCAATTAACTTTGGCATCTTAGCCCCCAACAATTTTGAAATCCATCCCGCCTAAGTTGGCCTAATTGAGAAGGATAGCTTTAGTGGGCACATTAATGAAGAAGCACATGCCCACCTTAGATAGTTCAAGAACAAGGTTGCGATGATGAAGCGCAATGGAGTACCCAAAGATACTTTGAGATTGATGTTGTTCCCATTCTCTCTAAGGGACAAAGTGTTTCGTTGGATAAACGTTCATGCACCAACCAGATTCACCACATGGGACGCCCTAGCCAAGGCTTTCCTAGCCAAATACTACCCATCCTCCAAGACCACTATGATTTGGAACAAGATAACTGGTTTTCAACAAGAAGATGGAGAGTCTCAAGGGGAAGCTTGGGATAGGTTTCAAGACATCCTTGCACATTGTCCATATCATGGGATTTCGGCTTGGTACATCACCCAAACGTTCTTTCAAACATTGCTACCAAGGAGTAAAGAGATGGTGAATGCCTCCGCAAGAGAAGGATTTGATCATCTAGGAGATGAAGAGGATTCGGCCCTTATCAAGAAAATGGTTGACTTAGAGTCTAACTATTGGTCAAGAGGTAACATGTTGACATGAAGTAGCCACTATCCTCCAGAGAACTCTTCTAGCTCAAAAGCCGAAACCAATGCTAAACTTGATCTTCTCACAAAGAAATTGAGCAAATACAAAGGAATCAAGTGCACCAAGATAGTGCCTCCTGATACGTGCATTTTATATAGTCCTTTTTGGCTCTTATGCACGCATTTCTATATTATTCTCGTAGTTTTGTATTGCAAAATGCCCTGAATAAGCTACTTTGGTTTGGTTTGTCTTAATTGTAGGAACGGACCCGAAATTAGTGGAATAGTACCCTTTTCAGTCCTTTTAGCATGCATTTATGGAGATGGAAGGTTTTGAGCAGAGGTATTGTGCCTCGGGAAGCGTGAAGAAGTCTCGGAAGCTAACCAAGTGAAGAACACGAGCTGTTTCAGTAGTTGGATGCTCGATCGAAGGCTTTTCTGTTCGATCGAGTGAGGATGGTGGTCAAGGAAGCTCGATTGTGTCCCTGCTGAACTCGATTGAAATGTGGCATTTGGAGTTTACTCGATTGAAGACCCTACTTGTTCGATCGAGTGGTTTTTTCTAGAATGGTGCTCGATCGAGGAGTCTCAAATCGCTCGATCGAGTACTTTGCTTTGTTACATGGGATTTTTATTTCGTGTTAACCTTAATTAGTATCTTAGTTTCTTTAATAAATATCTCCCCTATTTAAGGGAAGACGTAATTAGGTTTAATCATTCTGGTTTTTCTCTTAATTACTCTTTAATCTGAGAAACTCTCTTAAGCAAACTTTATTTCTTCCCTTTCCCTTCGTACGTTGCTCTTGCTCTTGTTCCGGATTCTAAACTTTGTAATCTTTCTCTACTCTCTATACTTAATCAATTTCATTTTTTGCATTCTTAATTACTAGTTCCATAATTACTGTTTTAATTTTTTTTATAGTTTTGTTTATGCAATTTTATTCTCTTAATTTCTATATTATGTCTCTTGCTTTCACATCTATTGTTGCTTGTTTCTTCAATATAATGAGTAGCTAATTATCTCTACGTTAGGATTAGGGGGAGCCATGGTAGTGAATAAATGATGTTGTAAGTAGATTACTTGGTATGATTGTGAGAACTGTTTTATAACAATATAATTTTAATCGTTTAGTTGAGTGCACGCTTCTAACTCAGTTAATTTGGTTAAGTTCAGACCTAGATCGAGAGATTGGAATGAATAAACCTGTTATGAACAGTAAGACTACACTAATGAGGGCGAGAGCTAAGTTAGTTGTATTTTAGGGCAGAAAGTGGACCCAGAGGACCTTTCCTTTACCCTTCTCACATTAGACCGACTGAGCTATTTATGACAGAATTGACTAATTACCATGGTAAACCGACATCCTAGCATTATTCTCCTTATTTGATCACAACTTAATTCCCTTTATTCTTATTGCTCCTTTTCTCATACCTTAATCTCATTTAGTTGGTTAGAAATCAAATCAAAACAACCAATTGTTACCGTGACAGACTTAGATAGTAGGTAGATATAATAGCCTCCCTGTGGAGTACGATACCCAACTTACCTCTACTATATTTATTAGTTGAGCCGGTTGGTTTATTTTTGATAGGGTTGCGACAGCCGTGTTAAATTTTGGCGCCATTGCCAGGGAGACAATTATCCTATTTATCTACTTATTTTCGTTTGTCTCAGTCTCAGGAAATTTTTAATTCCTTGAGAGAATTCTTATTTATTTTCTATAGTTTTGTTTATGCCTAGGTCTAATAGGTCAGAATTAGTACCAGATTATCCTGAACCGAAGCGGACTTTTCGCTACAGACAAAGCTTATTGAGAAAGAATCGCCAAAAGGAAGCCTTGAGTACTTTTAACCCTGATCTTGAACATTTTCTATTTGCAGAAGACCAGTCTTTTGAAGAAGATACTTCTATTTCCGCAGCCAAATCTGTAAAGATGCCTAATATCGCGAGCCATTCCGAGCCAACAGCTGCTTCTATTCCTAAAGGTTTTAACCTTGCAACTGAAGATGGGAGTACATTTGATATCCGGCCATCTTACATTAATTTGGTCGAGAGGAATTTGTACCGTGGAGTAGCTGGTGAGGACCCACGAAAGCACATGGAGGTGTTCACAGATTATTATTCTACCATTCCCGCTACTAAGGGAGTGACGCAGGATCTCTCTGACCGATGAAGCCCGAGAGTGGCTTATTGATCTTGACAGGACTCCAGCTGGGATTACCAACTGGGAGACCCTGGCCCTGGCTTTTTACAAAAAGTACTTTCCTCCGCAGAGAACTAACCAATTGAGGGGAAATATTATAAGTTTCAAGCAAACTCCAGACGAGAACTTGTACGAGACGTGGGATCGGTTCAAGAAACTGGTGCGGTCCGTCCCTCATCACGGTTTCGATCAATGGTTTTTGTGTAACCAATTCTACAATGGGTTATATGATGACCACTGTGCTATTTTAGATACTGCATCAAATGGTCAGTTCCAAAAGAATATTGATGATGACAAAGGTTGGGGAATCATTGAGGAGATGGCGACCCATTGTGCTGAATATGGGAATCCTAGAGGGGGAATTAGAACAGATTCTTCTGTTGATAGTGCACTTGTGGCTCAGCTGGAAGCCATGAATGCCAGGTTCAATAAACTTGAGTTTCAGGCTACGGGGGATCAATAGACGGTTCATTTGTTGAATAGACAAGAGACCCTCTCATGTGAAAGATGTGGTGATAATGATGGTCACACTGCTGTGGATTGTCTAGCTAAGAAGGAGCAGGTTTTTGCCTTTCTACAATTCAGGCAAGGTGGCTCCTATTACAATAATCAAAGTGGCGTCCATCCTAACTTGAGATGGACAAGTCAAAATGTGATAAATCCTACAGCTCCACCGTAGCAACAACCATATCTGCCGCCTCACAAAGCTCAACAAGGCTTTTAAAAGCCTCCATAATTTCCATCGCTACAACAAGGTGCTTCCTCTAGTGGCATAAGTGACGTCTCCGAGTTGTAGTCGATGATACAGTCATTGACTATTTAGTTGCAAAAGAGTGATTTAGCAATGGATGCCGCTATTAAATCACTTGGATCACAAGTGGCTCAGCTGGCCACTAATCAATCTTCGCGGCAACCGGGCCATGTACCGTCCCAACCTGATAAGAAACATCATGAGATGGTAAATCTGATAAATTTGAGGAGCGGTCTTTCTTATGAGGGACCCAAAATACCGACTAAAAATGATAAATTAGACCCGGTAATTGTTGTTAGTGTACGTGAACAGTCGTCCTTTGACGAAAATATGCTGAGTCCAAGGACAGTCCTCGATCGATTGATCCCAGGTGGCCGATCGAGGGAAAATGCCGTGGAAGTTACTTGATCGAATGGTGATACTATTCGATCGAGAACTGTTGAAAAGGGTGTTCTCTATCGAGTGATTGTAGATCCTCGATCGAGTGAAAAAGTTGAGAAAGTTACTCGATCAAAGGGAATTGATGTTCGATCGAGTAAACCTGATGCTGATTACGAGAATTCTTTGGCAAAAAGAAATGAAGGACTAGATATTCCCATCACAGTCCCATTCCCGAGACGATTGCAAAACAAAAAGGCAGAGCAACAATTTGGTAAGTTTGCTGAAATTTTAAAGAGTCTTCATGTTAATGTACCCTTCGCTGAACTGCTAACCCAGGTACCCTCTTACATGAAATTTATGAAAGAAATATTAACTCGTAAGAGGCATATCAATGATCATGAGACGGTGGCTTTAACTGAAGCGGGCACTGCCCTAATTCAAAATAAGACTCCACCTAAATTATCTGACCTGGGTAGCTTCTTTATTCCATGCCATATAGGGACCCATTTAATAGATAATGCATTATGTGATTTGGGAGCTAGTGTGAGTGTCTTACCATTGTCTCTCGCTAAGAGACTCGGTTTAACCAAATTTCATTGTACTAGCATGACTGTGCAGATGGCCGACCGTACTTTATCATAGCCCTTAGGTGTCTTAGAGGACATACCTGTAATGATCGGGAAATTCTATATTCTTGTTGATTTTATAGTCTTGGATATCCCCGAAGACTCTTACACTCCAATTATTCTAGAAAGACCATTTCTATTTACCGCTCGCACAGTAATAGATGGTGGGGGGAAGACTCTAACCTTTCAGGTAGGTGACGAGGAGTTAACTTTTTATCAGCCTAACGTTTGCAGGGCTCCTATGCAAGTCCATCCCTGCAATGCACTACCCTCTACTGACCCCGACACGGATCCTCCAATAGATAATATTGAATCCTGTGCTGCTATATTAACACCTCCGCCTCAGATTGAGAGCAATATAAAGGACCATTCCACCGTTTCTGTTGTTACAAGTATAGGTGGAGTGGACATTGGAGATCCCGTTGATAAAAGTACAATGAAATTCAAGCTCACCGATAGGAATGATGCCAAAGAAGATGCTAAAGACAACGGACGAAACAAAGAAAAGAAGAAGGTAAAGGAGTATGTGGACACAAATTATTCTTCTTCTATCAGTTCAAGTTCATGGAGATCAACAAGGATGGTCCGCAATGCTGTAGGGACCTCCTCCAATCAGAAGCCCTCCTATGGGCTATTGAAGTGTTTTGGAAGATAAACGGGGAGCTGTCCCATTTGTAAAAACATTTTGTAATTTGAAGTTTTGTTAGACACTTTGTTTGCTTTTAGACAATAGAGTAATTTAGTTAGTTTTCATAGCGTAAAAGTGAATATAGACTGCTGCTGTGAATTTGGTATTTTCGGGAAGTATTTTCTATGTTTTTACGCAGGTTTAGGGAAGATATGCTTCCATTGGGATGCGTACCAAAGGAAAAAGACTCGATCGAATACTTTTGAACGTGATGCGTGTCCTAAATATGATGTTTTACACCCTATTTTACACCCATTTAAGAGCTCAATTATGTAGTTTATGCTACTATTTTCCCTATTTCCGTCTACTTTCGTGTTTTTGTGTAATATTGCAGAAATGGGAAAAATGCAGCGAAAAATGAGCCGAATCCGTCCCCGAGTACTAGGCATAGGACCTGACGTGAAGTAAAGACTCAGGAAGCGAACTTGGTGCGCGTATCGAGCCCTGAAAGACAAATTTACGAGGCTTTTGGAGGAAAGTACCTGTTGAAGCAGTCGATCGACTGATGCCCTTAGTCGATCGACCAGAGCACGATTCCTAAATCAAATCAGAAGCTACTGTACAGCGAAGCTTGGTCGATCGACTGGTCCTAGTGGTCGATCGACCACACAGCGACTCTGACGCAAATTAAAGACGAGAGTTAGAAGCCCAATTTTAATTAGGTTTTTAGGAATAAGAGTCACGCTATACTCCTATATAACGTGAACCTATGTTTCAGAACAAGCATCGAATCTTTAGGATTCAATATCAAGTTTTTAGCATCAGATTTCATAGATTAGAATTTAGTTAATAAACATTCAATACAACAAGCTTTATTTTCGTCAATAAAGTTCGTGCTTTCGGATTCTTCTTCCTGCTTTCATTCGGTAATTCTGATTCCTTGATTTCAGTTTTATTTTATTCATTCATAGATTAAGATTGTATAGAGTAGTTTCCCAAGGCCTTATTTCATTTATGCATCTTATTTGCTTAGTTTATTTAATCATGCATCCAATTTCGTTAATTGTTAATTTCGTTGTGGTTATAAATTCTATCATAAGTAGCTAAACCCTTCGTGCTAAGATGTAGGGGACCTGTAGTGTAGGCGGCGTAGATTTCGTAAACCTGATTCGGGTCTTGGTCGATCGACTGAGCCCGTTGGTCGATCGACCGCTTCACGTAAGATCAGCTCCGTTTTAGTTGATTAATTTGCTTAATTTGATAAATCGAGTGCACGCGACTAGTTGAATATTTAGTAATTGACCGACCCATTAGATCGAAAGATAGGGGAGGGAATTAGACTACCAATTGAAACGGCTAAATTATACTGAGATCGAAAGATAGGTAAAATTTAAGCTTTTAAGAATCACTTTTCAGGGCGAGAGCCAGTACTAGTGATACTTAGGGACCCATAGCTACATCGAAAGATACTACCTGTTAAGAATGGACCGAGAGGACTTCTTATTTTCCCATCTTACATGATTATTTCAGACTTACCTAGGATACTGCCGTCGAAACTACAGTGAACCGCCCATATTAGCATCCTTTTAATATTTGATTTCATCTATTTTCATTAATTGCTCATTTATTTGCTTTAGTTTAGTTTTAGTTTTATTGCCTTTAGTTATAGAATCATTCAAATCAACCCCCCCCCCCCCAAAAAAAAACTGTTACTTTAGACTTAAATTAGACAACTTTAAATTGCTTGCCTCCTTGTGGTTCGACCCTGACTGCCACTATTTGTAGTAGTAGTTTGGATTATAAATTTTATTTTTGATACGAAACGACGGTATCAAATTTTGGCGCCGTTGCCGGGGAGGCAATTGTTGAATTTTTAGTTGTTTTTATTTTAGTCTTTTTCTTAGTTTAAGGGACATTTGTTCCTTAAACTGTTCTCATATTCTACTTGTAGTTTCCTCTTATGCACAGATCACAGGGTGGTGAATTACTACCGTTAGATCCTGAGATCGAGAAGACTTTGCGTGAGTTGAGACGATCATCTAGAGTATTGCTGCCAGAGGAAGAGATGAGTACTCTGTCCAGTTATTACGAGAACGAGTTATTTGAGGAGGATCCACCTTCATCTCCTATTTCTACTTCTTCAGCTGAGATCGTTACATCTCCAGATATGGCTGAAGAAGCAAGTATAGCCAGTCACTCCGAGCCAAAAGCTGAGAATCTCTATAAGGGATTCGCGTTGCCAGCTGGGACGGATAGAAAATTCGAAGCGAAACGGTCCTACATTAACTTGGTTGAGAGAAACCAATTTAGGGGAGATGCAAATGAAGATGCATCTAAACATATGGAGATATTCATTGACTACTGTTGTTCCATACCCCCACCAGCAGGTGTGACCCAGGACCAGATAAAAGAGACGATGTTTATATTCTCGCTACGTGATGTTGCTAGGGAGTGGTACCGAGATCTGGATCGAGCTGCTAATAGGATTACTGATTGGAATTCGCTGGCCCTAGCATTTTATAAAAAATATTTCTCTGCATCGAAGACCAATGCGATTAGAGCTCAGATCATAAGCTTTAGACAGGGTTCTGATGAGGATTTTCATGAGGCATGAGTCCATTTCAAGAGACTGGTGCGATCTATTCCGCACCATGGGTTCGAGCAATGGTTTCTGTGTAATCAATTCCATAATGGGCTTTATGATGATCAGAGGGCTATCCTGGATGCTGCAGCTAATGGCAGATTCCAGGAAAATAGTGGAGAGACTAAGCGGTGGAAGATTATTGAAGATATGGCCACCCATAAAGCTGAGCATGGGAATTCTAGAGGGAATTAGAGAAGAGCAGCTGAATCTCCTACTACAGCCACAATAGAGGCCCTTACTGCGAGATTCGACAAGTTAGATTTTGGGGGATCCCAAAAAGGTGGGATATATAAAGTTAATGCAGTTTTAGACGGTCCCTTTACATGCAAAAGATGTGGAAGAGAGGGACATGTTTCGGAGTTTTGTACTAGTTCGAATGAAACATATGCTGCCTTTCAACATTTTAGGCAGACTGGTGCTTATCCCGATCCCTCTAATGTCCACCCCAATTTGAGGTGGACTAACCAGAATGTTCTTAATCCAGGTCCACCACAGCAGCAGCAGCAGCAAAACTATGCGCCCCTCATAAGCAGCAACAACAGTATCAAAAGCCTCCCTATGTGCCTCAGCAGCAGCAATTTCAAAGTTCAGATATTTCCGAATTGAAAAACATGGTTCAGAATTTTTCGGGTTTGCTGCAAAAGTAGTCTCTAGCTAGAGAGACTTCTACAAAAATGTTGGAGAGCCAAATTGCCCAATTGGCAAGCAAAAGTGCAACTAGAGCTCCGGGGCAATTACCGTCGCAGCCGGATCAAAAAGAGACTCTAAATGCGATGACTTTGATGAGTGGGTCTACCTTTGATAGGCCCACTATGGTCGAAGATGTTACTGAAAAGGACGAGGCAAAACTGAGTAAGAAAAAGGCTGGAATGAACAGTAGCAAGAAAAAGACGATCAGCAGGTGCATCAGTGGATCGACTGACACACCTGGTCGATCGACCACATCTGGTGAACAGTGGGGAGTCTGTAACAAAACAGAAGGTTTGAGCAACAGTGCAGTTGGTCGATCGAATGACACACCTGGTCGATCGACTGAAGATACGTCTGATTGTGAATCTTTTCGTCCGCCAATGCCAGATAACTTGAGAGACTACTTACTTCGGGGTACGACGACTCCGAAATTATTGAGGCAAGATAATAATGCTGATGGGTCAGTTCCGGTTCCAAAGTATGATTTTACGATGGTTAATGGTTCATTCCTGAGATGGTATGAAGAAGGTTCGAGCTATAACAAGGACAACGTAGTGGACTTTCAGCCTAAGTCCATTGATGCCAGTATGAGAGACCTGGAGGAGAGGGCTAAGTTGCTTCTTACAGCCCCTTATTCAGAGAGATTGGTGCCGACAAAGGAACAGGTATCGTTGAATAAGTTTGAAGATGTTATTCGTAGTTTAAATGTGCAAGTTCCTTTCCTAGAATTAGTTAATCAAGTGCCTGCCTATATGAAATTTATGAAGCAGCCGTTGTCTAAAAAGAAGTCACTTGATACTATGCAATCTGTCGCACTAACTGAGGAGTCATCTTCCTATTTGACTCATATTGTACCTCATAAGCTAGAAGACCCAGGTAGTTTTTCAGTCCCATGTAATATTGGCACCTTTTCTATTGAGAAGGCATTGTGTGACCTAGCGGCTAGTATTAGTGTTATGCCTTTGAGTCTTGCTAAGAAATTGAGATTGACTAGGTTTGCAATTACAAACATGATAGTGCAGATGGCTGATCGTTTTGCGGTCCGACCTATAGAAGTCTTAGAGAACATACCTGTGCAAATAGGAAAGTTCTTTTTCCCAGTTGACTTCATTGTGATAGATATACCCGAGGATGCTCACATTCCTATCATTTTGGATAGACCATTTATGCACACTGCTAGTGCATTTATAGATGTTGGCTCAGGGACATTGACCTTTAAGGTAGGAAAATATTCCATTGTTTTTGCCCAGACCTATAAGAAGAAGGATGCTATGTACCCAGTAACTTGCAATGTAGTTAAATCTTATGTTGTGTTTCCTGATATGCCTGCCCCTATGCCTATTTCTGCAATAACACCTCCGCCCCAGATTGGGAGCAAATTGGAGGAAGATCCTTCTGTTTTGACTATTGCAGGAGCTGGTTTGGGGAATTTAGAGCCACATATTGTTCCAGTTATGAGAGAGCCCATTGTGTAGAGAGGCGGTCTAGGGTGTCAGAGCTATGCAACGGATGAGGAGCCAGTCAAAGTGACGGAGTCCGATTTGGACTTTGATGAGCCAGACGAGGTCAGTGATTGGGAAGATGTTAGAGATGTTGATCCGTTGAGTTCTACGGATATTGGAGTTGTTAGGAGTGCAGCTGAGAGGATGAGCACTGTAGAGGCTACTTCTTGTAGCCAGAAGCCGAGCAAGTGGGCCATTCCGTGGCCATTCTTGATCAACTATTAGTTGATCAAATCCTTTTAAAACAATTTATTTACTATTTTTTGCTAGACTATTTATTGTTTTGGTTTGCGCGAGACTTCGCTTTAATTGGTTTGCTTAGGATTTTTTTTAGACTATAGACTTTTCATTTGGGTAGCGCAATTTTGGAGTGCTTTATTTATGTGCAATTGCAGGTTATTAGACCAACTTAACTCAATTCATTGAGTTAATTCGAAGAAAAGAGGCAGAATCGTCAGGTATGCCAGTCGATCGACTGGACCCCCTGGTCGATCGACTGATGCGGAGGATTCCAGAGGCACTGTTCCCAGGTGCTCTGGTCGATCGACTGATACCTTTGGTCGATCGACCACCTCCCGTGCTGATTCCCTTTCTTCTATTCTTATTCTTTTGCACATATTTCTCGTTCCTTAGTTGTTTTCTCGGAATTATGCGCGGTACTTTTGTGTTTTCAGGTACCTTATGGTAGCACTGCTGGCTACTGAAACCTCCTAGCTCACGCTGGTTTGGGGAGGTTTCCTTTTGCTGCGCTTAAAGTCTTGTGAGTTCCCCATGTCTCCTTCATGTCTTTTTAGTTAATATTATCGCAAATTCCCATTTCCCTTGATTATTTTCTCATATGATTTTGTACAATGAGGGCATTGTATGATTTGGTTTGGGGAAGGGTTTTGCGTTGCATTCATTCTGTTTTGCATTCACGTTTACATTTTTGTCTTGCATTGTTGTTTATTTTCCTCTTATATACAGAAAACCCAAAAAATTAAAAAATTTCAAAAATTCAAAAAAAAAATTGCACGTTTATTTTAGCATATAGGTCGAGTCGGAACGGCAGTAGTTCAATGATGACATTGCATTTTCATCTGTTTACGCCTAAGCCGTGCTCATTAACATGTTATTAGTAGAGTCTTATTGCATATCTACGAGTTTTTGTTAATTTATTCTCTGAATCGTAAAACTTGACTTAGATTTTTGGCAAACTACATTATATTCTGAGTTTTAGAGCCTTATAACTGGTGACATTCATGACCGGTTTATTTAGGAATGTGAGTAGTACTCCTTATAAGAAGACATGTTATATCAATATGCATAAATATGAACTTAATCTGCTTAATACCTGTATGCATTCAGTTCGTGGTATGTTGACACATGTGGAAGAGGCCACCCCTTTATTCATTTTTCCCATAAGCCTCACACTACCAGAAATAGCCTTTTTGTCCTATTAACTACATCCTATATTTAGCCTGCCCTTGTCAAGCTGGTAGTTTTAGTTTTTGGGATTGTTACTTCATTTTTGGTTGCATATGCTCTTATTGAGATGATATTGGAAAGATGAGAAAAAAAAGAAAAAAAAAAGAAGAAAAACTCGTACTGTAGAAGACCGGTCGATCGACCGAACATCTTGGTCGATCGACTAGGGTGCGACTAATTCGAAAAAAAGAAAAATCACATGATTGAATCTTCATTAGTTGGTGATTTTATATTCCCGTGTTGCGATTAATATCATTTGGGGAATTAAGCTTGTATGGAGAATGTGAGATTTGTGCTTACTGTTAGCACCATTTTATTGTTTAATCTTGAGCAAGAAGTTGGAATGATTTATTATAATTTGGTTCCCTTAGTTACTAGCTTGGCTTATAACTCTACTATTACCAAATTCGTCTTACCCCCTTCTTACCCATAACCTCACATATCTAAATTGTATCCTCGGCATATGTCAATGGTCTTTAATGGTTGGAATGCATATGTACGGTTGTAGAGATCATTTTCATATTAGATTGCAGGCATGTTCTTATAGGTCGTAGTTAGGTGAGAGTCATTACAAAATTACTTCTTTCTATCGTTTACATATATTCACCTATGCTTATTTGTGTGATTTGAGCGACCCGTGAGAGTCCAATATGATAAGTCTCTATAGTTTAAAGTTCAGCAATTTTTAACGACTACATAACTCGTTTGCATGATTCATATTACTAATTGATTGTTGATTTTTAGCATTAAACTGGTTTAGGCTTTGCAGTTTGCATTTAGCTCTGTGAATGAATGCGTTCCATCAGGCTTTAAGATCGAGTCTAGTTCTTGCTTGGGGACAAGCAAGGGTTTGGTTTGGGGAAGTTTGATGCGTGTCCTAAATATGATGTTTTACAACCTATTTTACACACATTTCAGAGCTCAATTATGTAGTTTATGCTACTATTTTCCCTATTTCCGTCTACTTTCATGTGTTTGTGTAATATTGCAGAAATGGGAAGAATGCATCGGAAAATGAGCCGAATCCGTCCCCGAGTACAAGGCATAGGACCTGACGTGAAGTAAAGACTCAGGAAGCGAACTTGGTGCGCGTATCAACGCCTGAAAGACAAATTTATGAGGCTTTTGGAGCAAAGTACCTGTTGAAGCAGTCAATCGACTGATGCCCTTAGTCGATCGACCAGAGCACGAATCCTAAATCAAATCAGAAGCTACTGTACAGCGAAGCTTGGTCGATCGACTGGTCCTAGTGGTCGATCGACCACACAGCGACTCTGACGCAAATTAAAGACGAGAGTTAGAAGCCAAATTGTAATTAGGTTTTTAGGAATAAGAGTCACACTATACTCCTATATAACGTGAACCTATGTTTCAGAACAAGCATCAAATCTTTAGGATTCAATATCAAGTTTTTAGCATCAGATTTCATAGATTAGAATTTAGTTAATAAACATTCAATACAATTAGCTTTATTTTCGTCAATAAAGTTCGTGCTTTTGGATTCTTCTCCCTGCTTTCATTCGGTAATTCTGATTCCTTGATTTCAGTTTGCTTTTATACATTCATAGATTAAGATTGCATATAGTAGTTTCCCAAGGCCTTAATTCGTTTATGCATCTTATTTGCTTAGTTTATTTAATCATGCATCCAATTTCGTTAATTGTTAATTTCGTTGTGGTTATAAATTCTATCATAAGTAGCTAAACCCTTCGTGCTAAGATGTAGGGGACCTGTAGTGTAGGCGGCGTAGATTTCGTAAACCTGATTCGGGTCTTGGTCGATCGACTGAGCCCGTTGGTCGATCGACCGCTTCACGTAAGATCAGCTCCGTTTTGGTTGATTAATTTGCCTAATTTGATAAATCGAGTGCACGCGACTAGTTGAATATTTAGTAATTGACCGACCCATTAGATCGAAAGATAGGGGAGGGAATTAAACTACCAATTGAAACGGCTAAATTATACTGAGATCGAAAGATAGGTAAAATTAAGGCTTTTAAGAATCACTTTTCAGGGCGAGAGCCAGTACTAGTGATACTTAGGGACCCGTAGCTAGATCGAAAGATGCTATCTGTTAATAATAGACCGAGAGGACTTCTTATTTTCCCGTCTTACGTGATTATTTCAGACTTACCTAGGATACTGCCGTCGAAACTACAGTGAACCGACCATCTTAGCATCCTTTTAATATTTGATTTCATCTATTTTCTTTAATTGCTCATTTATTTGCTTTAGTTTAGTTTTAATTTTATTGCCTTTAGTTATAGAATCATTCAAATCAACCCCCCCCCCCCCCCCTCCCCCCTCATACTGTTACTTTAGACTGAAATTAGACAACTTTAAACTGCTTGCCTCCTTGTGGTTCGACCCTGACTTCCACTATTTGTAGTAGTAGTTTGGATTATAAATTTTATTTTTGATACTAAACGACGGTATCAGAACTCGATCGAGCAGATTGCCTAGGTAGAGCCTTCGATCGAGTGAATACCAGTTTTCGATCGAAATGTCCAATTTGAGGGGTCCTCGATCGAGTTGTCCTGTACTCGATCGAGAGTTACAGTACTCGATCGAACAACTTAATATTCTCGATCGAGTAGAATCTAGGGAAAAGGAAGAAGGATTCGATCGAGCAGCTTCGAAGGTCTCGAAGGAGCAGAATGTTGAGGAAAGCTCTCGATCGAGTGGTTTCAAATCACTTGATCGAGTAACATGCCCTGATATACACGAGGGAGTTTCTAATTCCTTATTTTATTTTCATTCCATCTTCTTTCTTTTTTCCCCTTTATGCGATAAACCCCCAACAATCATCCCCAAATCACCATTTTTCGTCCCTTTTCTACCAAATTAATTACTCATTTTCATTCCCCATAATCAATTAAATCAAAACCCCATATTTGCCCCATCAAGTTCGTCATATTTTTGGAGTTTTGAGGGTTCTAAGGTTCGGAAAAATCAAAAAAATTTCTATCGTTCTTGTGCTTTATTTATTGATTTTTATTGCAATATTTGTTGGGTAATTTGTCAAGTAAGTTCTTTCCCCTATTCTATATTGTTTAATTGCATTTTTATGCTTGATTTCTCGAATTAGGGTTTCGAAATTTTGACATTAGGGGACAAATTCGAGTTTGATTGATTGTTTTTTATTAAGATCTTTGCTTGTGATTATTAGGATGGATAGTATTACTATTTTCGCAACTTCTTCTACTACTGCTCCGTCTACCTCTGAGACGGTGGTCCCTGCTGCCACCACTGTCACCACCCCCATTGTTACTGCAACCGTTACTGTTACCCCTGCTACAATTACTGCCTCTACGGTTCCTTCTGCCACTACCGCTGTCCCTATAGCAGTGTCGACCCCTGCTGTGTCGACACCATCCGTTACAGTCACGCCTTATGCCCTTGTACAGAGACCACCTTCTATCCGGGGTCGTTGTTGTCGCTGCTTCAGGTTCCCCGGGGGGGGGGGGGAGGGGAAGGGGAGTGGGTCCTAGAGCTGCTACACGTACTGCAGCCAGGTTCGCGGCTGATACTTCATTGGATCCTCTACCTCAGTATCCACAGGTACGTTTCTGTAGGGTTAGATCCGTATAAAACCCTTTCTTTATAGGATTATAACGCAAAATTTATATGTAGTTTATAGTCATAAAACGAAAATCATAAAGAAACGATTAAGCAATAGAAATCAACCTCGGGTCCTTTGATGCACGGCGTAAAGAACAGAAATCAACAGCGATTCCCTCCTAATTGTTGCACCCAAGATGTCCGAGTAATGCCCTTGTGCTAGAGAGAATCCCCTAATTGCCTTGCAATATTGAGGGGATTGTTTTGTGAGTTTGTGTTGGATGAGAGATCCGAATTTCGGGAGGCACAATTCCCAAAACCCTAAAATGTTTTTGCAAATGAATTGGGTTTCAAGTGAAAGGAGAAAGCTCTCCTTATGGCTCCCTAATTCGGCCAAACCGAGACTACCAAGGGGAAGTGGGCTTTCACTTCCTCTTAGTTTTAACTCATGGTCCGGTTCGTGATTCGCTAAGTGTATATGACACGGTCTAATTATAAACTGTCATCGGTTATCGGATATTAAAGCATCAACTAATTACACGGATTAGTTGAATTATTTAACACGTGTCCGACAAAGACAATATCGTATAATTATATTCAATATACATTTAATTAAATATAAAACGCTTATATTCAATTTTACGAATTAACCGCTTAATTCGTCTCAGCCATTATTATTTAATCCGTATTAAATAAAATATCTCAACATCACATTTTGACTAATTATTAGTCAAATAACTCAGACTAACTGGTTAGTCAAATTTGGCATCTACATGACTGTATTTTCATACCGTCACATCACTCAAAACGTATCCTATAGGTGTGACTTTTAGGGACCAGTTGATCACCGCCATCTGTATGACAATAACGTCAAACTTATCTAGCAAGCCAACCGTTATTGATAAACGTGGACCAACTGATTATGATACAAAGTATACCCTTTGATCCTTTTAGAGATTTATAAGTCCTTGCACTAACTGTTAAGGACACCAACCCCAACAAGCTCCCACTTGTCCGTACAAGTGTATGTGCAATGACGTTATCCGCACTAACTGGAGGACACAGCTCCAACAAACTCCCACTTGTCCGTACAAGTGTATGTGCGATAACCGATTCTCATATTCATTTAAAATTTCTCCCACTCAATGTAAAACAATTTGCAGATCTGGATCCACAAAGGTCGTATTTTACAATCGATTTGGATCTAGAGTGGTTTCCCCGACTAGAGAGTAACTTAACTGATAAAACGAATCCGTATCCGAGCATGGCCATGCATTTCGATTCTGACTCCTCGAGTGGCCCCGAGAAATATCGAGTACCTGATAAAGGCTGAATATTTCCTTCAACTCGAACTCCTTCCGATCTAAGCACAGCATGAAATGACCCAGAAACAATCTACTTGGCCCCCTGTTACGGATGACCGTGAGAAAGAAACCAAAGTCACCCAAAATCTGCCTTAGTCTCAAGAGACAGTCGATAGTCAAAAGAATCGACTCTTAGGATCACCATGGAAGTCCTATCCACGACCGGGCACCGAATGTTATAAAACATTTAGGACTCCACGTCGATGTCACAATTGTGTCCTACGAAATATCCGTATAAATCGCCTCTGTGATTGGTCAGTCAACCAACGTCACAAAATAATTGCCAGAGTTATCAGCTCATGTGGGCAATTAAGGACTGAAAAATATAATGTTCGTTCAGTTCACTTTGTGGTGTTAAAAATTTGTCGTACAAATCCACATGAAAAACAAAATATATATAAAATATCAAAACGATGATGTTGTATAGAGTACAAAAGCGAATGAATCTAATCCATAAAAGAGTACTACAACTTAGGAACACGTTTAATTCCCATGGAATTAACGTGCCCTTCATGCTTATCTTGTCGTAATGCTTTAGTGAGAGGATCTGCTATGTTGTCATCTGTAGCAATCTTTTCTATCACTACTGCCTTTTGCTCCACGTAATCCCGGATTAGATGAGCTTTCCGTTGTACATGTCTAGACTTGTTGCTAGACTTTGGCTCCTTAGCTTGGAAGATGGCACCACTATTGTCGCAATAGATGGTGATCGGGTCATTCGAACTAGGCACTACGGATAGTCCATGTAAGAATTGACGCATCCATATCGCTTCCTTTGTAGCTTCGGACGCGGCATAGTACTCGGACTCGGTCGTAGAATCTTTGTGATTTGTTTCGAACTCTTCCGGTGATCGCAGCGCCATTAAGAGTAAAAACGAATCCAGGCATCGAGATTTCGAGTCATCACGATCCGTTTGGAAGCTAGCATCTGCAGAATAGGTGCGCATAGCTTTTGATCGCCTCCATAAGTCAATGCCCAATCTTTAGTCCTCCGTAGGTACTTAAGAATGTTCTTGATGACCAACCAATGTGATTCACTGGATCTTTGTTGGAATCGACTTGTCATACTCAATGCATATGCCACGTCGGGACGTGTGCATATCATGGCATACATGATTGATCCTATAGCCGAAGCATAAGGAATCCGTGTCATGCGCTCTTTCTCTTCCGGTGTCTCCGGTGCCTGAGACTTGCTCAAATGCACCCCTGGAGCCATAGGAAGGAACCCTTCTTTGAGTTAGTCATGCTGAATCTCTCTAGGACTTTGTCTATGTAAGACTCCGATCGAGAGATAGCATCCATCGTGATCTATCTCGATAGATACGGATGCCTAGAATTCTTTGTGCCTCTCCCAGATCTTTCATCCGGAAATGGTTTTTCAACCATACTTTCACCGAAGTTAAGAGAGGTATATCATTCCCAATCGGGAGTATGTCGTCAACATACAATATTAGGAAGACAATCTTGCTCCCACTCGACTTGATATATAGACATGGTTCCTCGACCGATCGAGTAAATCCATTTTCTTTTATCACTTGGTCGAAGCGATGATTCCAACTCCTTGATGCTTGCTTAAGTCCATAAATGGAACGCTTAAGCTTGCACACTTTCTTAGGATGTCTTTGGATCGATGAAACCTTCGGGTTGTACCATGTACAACTCTTCCTCCAAAAAGCCGTTTAAGAAGGCGGTTTTCACGTCCATTTGCCAAATTTCATAGTCATGAAAAGCGGCAATCGCTAAGATAATCCGAATGGAACGCAACATGACTACGGGTGCAAAAATCTCATCGTAGTGCAAACCTGGCACTTGGGTGAAACCTTTAGCAACTAGTCGTGCTTTGTAGATATCTTGTTGACCTTCCACAGAATGCTTTATCTTGTAAAGCCATTTGCATTGAAGGGGACGAACCTTAGCAGGTAAGTCAACAAGATCCCACACGTTGTTCTCATACATGGAGTCCATCTCGGATTGCATGGCCTCAAGCCATAGCTTTGAGTCAGAACTAGTCATGGCACCTTTATAGGTTGCGGGTTCACTACTCGTTAAGAGTAGAACGTCATCTATATCCTGTTCCTCGATCATACCAATGTATCTCATGCGGAGGAATAGAGACTCTTCCCGACCTCCTAGGTTCCTCAGGAATATTCACCGCAGCCGGGATTGAAGGAATAGGTTCCTCCAATGGTTGCTCGGTGTTTGGTTCTGGAATCTCCGACAGGTCGAAGGTTCTATCACTCTTTGCATTCTCGAGAAATTCCTTCTCTAAGAATGTCGCACTAGCCGCAACAAAAACGCGTTGTTCGGTTGGCGAATAGAAGTAATGACCACGTGTTCCTTTAGGATAACCTATAAAGTATGTCTTGACCGATCGCGGGCCGAGCTTATCTTCAGGTCTCCACTTGACATAAGCCTCGCAGCCCCAAACCCGTATAAAGGACAAGTTAGGGACCGTTCCCTTCCATAGTTCATATGGAGTCTTGTCATGAGCTTTAGACGGACTTCGGTTAAGTATTAGAGCGGTGACAAAGAGCATAACCCCATAATGAATCGGGTAAAACCGTGTGACTCATCATGGATCGAACCATATCAAGTAGTGTTCGATTTCTCCGTTCGGACACACCATTCACCGAGGTGTTCCGGTGGAGTTAAGCGTAGGGCGATCCCACGTCTTTAAGGTGTTGATCAAACTCGTGAGAAAGATACTCGCCACCACGATCTGAACGTAGTGTTTTTATCTTTCTACCAAGTAGGTTCTGTACCCTATTTTGGTATTCTTTGAATTTCTCAAAGGATTCACTTTTGTGCTTCATTAAGTAGACATAGCCATATCTACTTAAATCATCCGTGAAAGTGATGAAATACCTATAGCCTTCTCGTGCGGTGATTGACATAGGACCACATACATCCGTGTGTATGAGCCCTAATAGGTCGCAGCGCATTCCAACACCTTTGAAGGAAATACGAGTCATCTTACCGATGAGACATGATTCACACGTGCCAAATGATTGAAAATCAAAGGCCGAGATAGCTCCATGTTTAATGAGCTGTTTTACGCGTTTCTCATTTATGTGTCCCATACGGCAGTGCCATAGATACGTTTGATCTTTGTCACCAACCTTTAACTTTTTATTCATTACGTGTAATATTTCGGTGGTCCGATCTAAAACATAAATTCCGTTCATGGAGACTGCCTTGCCATAAATCATATTGTGTAAAGAGAAAATGCAAGTATTATTCTCAATTACAAATGAAAAACCAAGTTTGTCAAGTGCGTAAACCGAAATAATGTTTTTCGAAAAGACTGGGTACATAATAGCAATCATATAATGATAACTCAAATCCGCTAGGAAGCTGGATCACGTATGTTCCCCTCGAGACGGCAGCCACTCTAGCTCCATTCCCGACACGCAGGTCAACCTCACCCTTTACGAGAGGCTTGAGATTTCGGAGGCCCTGCACATGATTACACAGATGAGAACCACAACCAGTATCAAGTACCCAAGTTCCGTAACTTGCGTGGTTAATCTCAATCATATGAATAAAAGTAGAAGGAGAAGACATACCAACAGGTTTAACGCGACCTGCTTTTATGTCCTCATGATAAACGGGACATGTACGCCTCCAATGCCCAATCTTGTGGCAATGATGGCATTCCATGTTTTCGGTCTTGCTCTTTGTCGCGCGTGATGAGTTACTTGCCTCACCAGGCCCACTCTTACCTGATCCCGACTTCTTAAACTTCGGTTTGCCTACTGTTAGGCCTGGCTGAACTTTGCCCTTACCCTTGCCCTTGTTTGACACAACGAGAACGTCCTGTTTCATGCTTCCACTGAACTTCATGTCCTTCTCGGTCTGTACGAGGAGGGAGTGCAGTTCATGGGGAGTTTTCTTCAAATCATTCATATAGTAATTCGCTCTAAATTGCGAATAACCATCGTGGAGTGAGTGAAGTATGCGGTCAATAACAATGTTCTCGCTGATCTTACAATCAAAGGTCTCCAGCTTCTCGACATTCTCAATCATGCTGAGAATGTGTGGGCTAACCGGTTGGCCCTTCTGGAGTCTCGCATCAAAGAAGCGAGTGGTAAGCTCATAGGTCACGATTCTCGGTGCTTTTGAGAATTCCCTAGTGAGTGTAGTGAAAATCTTGTTTGCACTTTGAGCTATGAAGCGTTTCTGCAAATTGGTTTCCATTGCAAAAATAAGTACGTTCTTTACCGCACCCGCTTCCATGGCGAAATCGTTATACTTGTCGATTTCGTTAATTTCAGCCGTGGGGCCTGGGTTTGGTGGGATGGGCTCAATCAGATATTTGAGCTTCCCATCAGCAATGGCAGCATTCCGTAATGCCGCCTCCCAGTCCGTGAAGTTTGATCCATCATTCTTGATCGAGTAGGCGATTCATCCGATCCATGAAGATCCGAAGCCAGGACTCACGGTCCAATGTGACACTTGGCATTGGGTCGTCCTCACGGCCAGCCATTATGTTATTAGCAGTTTAAATGTTCGTGCTCTACACTGAAAAAGGAAGAAAAACAAAACGAAATAAGCAACTCATCGAGGTGATTTAAGTCTATTTAAAATTCATTTTAAACATGTAGACTCTCGCACTTGCATAATTGATCTCCCTCAAGAATGATACAAGTGATCCCAAGACTCAATTTCTGTAAATTGATAAGCCAACTGTTTAGCTAATTCTTCCGGAAGAACTCTTGGTCGATAGATTTCCGTAAATCCTATCTATAGTCCACCATAGTCACAGGATCGTACGAGTGACCATAGTGTTGAGATAAAATAGGTCAATCGGTTCCAACTTACCCGACGTAGAAGGGGTCATATTATGCCTACCGACGAAGAAGGGACTCATTGGAGTTTGACCTATAAAGACTATTCTCAATTTTTGTTTATACGAGGAAGATCCCATCAACTAAATTATAATTCATATTAAGTGAACGAATAACTAGCGTTTGCGTGAATGAATTAATTTGGGTGATGGCTTAAAATCGTGTGACATGCGAATGTCAAAGAAAACTAACTCGTGACCTCTATATGTGTCAGTTTTCATGCAATAATTAGGTGGTTTGGTTTTTAGGCGGAATATGATGCATACTATCGTTACAATAAAATAAATAAATGAATGCGATACGTAAATAAAAATTCCTAGTGTGGCCTATCCTAGTAAAAAGAACAAAATACAACTTTGGAATCCACCGTTGGACCCGAAAGCTTGTCTTGGTGTTCCATCTTTGTCCATGTAGCGGGAGTGATCATCCGATCTCCATCTTTAGTCTTCTCAAAAATTACAATTAAAATTTACAAATATAAACCTATTTACATTCTAAATAAAAACTGTAATTAAAAGAAATAAAATGGAGATACGAGATCTCAAAATACAACCAAGACCGTGTTCCATCATTACGGTAACACGTTCTACTAAGGCCACACTAAGTTACAACCGTTTGCAAAATAATTAAATACGTAATTAAAAGGCATTCAAAACATTCAAAATATAAACAAGAACGATAAATGAAAATGCATCAACTAAAATTAAATTTATTCGTGACATAATTCCGTAATTATGTTAAATTTTTATCCAAACCACCAAAGATGATTAAAATTACATGACAAAACCGCTTTAGTCAAGTTAATTTTAATCCGAGATAATCCGTTACAATAAATCATGTTAAAGTAACTTTATTTTACGTGGGTGAACCGTTTCACTAACAAGCGAGAGCATAAAAACCGTTTTATGCATTAAAAGGCCGAAAGAAAAAAAACAAAAAAAATTTTTTTTTTTTTTTTTCTTCTGTACTGCTGTACGTGAACAGTACCAGGGGCCAAAAAATTTTTTTTTTTTTTTTTTTTTTTATAGAAAGCTGAAAAGCCGAGAGCCTTTAAGGCCAAAAAAAAAAAAATTGTACGGCTCAAACTCGTGAGCAACAAAAGATCAAAACAAAACGGTTTGATAAAACACAATTGCAATTTTAATCTAATCCGTATAGAAAACAAACTACAATTGTAACATCTTCAACATATAGCAATAATTATCGGTTAAAATTGCTACATGTGAAGAACGATTGAAAACAAGAGATCGAACGATCTAACAAAATTGTGTGGCACGCATAACGATGCAAAAAAAACAGAAAACAGGCCGTGTTCATGAAGGCCACACGGTTTTCATAAAAAAAAACAGATTTGCCGAAACAAAAAAAATTGCCACACGAAATTTTATGCAATTATTTTGACCGATCTTTAACATATAGCGATGAATATCGATTACATAGACAATATGCAAAGATCAAAAAGTAAACAATCATCACCGTGTAAACTAGACACGGATCCCAAGGCACAAAACAACAATAAAACGCAGCAAAAGAAAAAAAATTGCCGAAAAAATTGTTGTGCCGTGAGAAAAAAAAACCAGCCGTGACAAATTTTTAACCAAAATTCATCGTTTCAACAATCGTTTGATGAAAAACACATATAAAAATTTACGTGGCCTCGCTCTAATATCACTTGTAGGGTTAGATCCGTATAAAACCCTTTCTTTATAGGATTATAACGCAAAATTTATATGTAGTTTATAGTCATAAAACGAAAATCATAAAGAAACGATTAAGCAATAGAAATCAACCTCGGGTCCTTTGATGCACGGCGTAAAGAACAGAAATCAACAGCGATTCCCTCCTAATTGTTGCACCCAAGATGTCCGAGTAATGCCCTTGTGCTAGAGAGAATCCCCTAATTGCCTTGCAATATTGAGGGGATTGTTTTGTGAGTTTGTGTTGGATGAGAGATCCGAATTTCGGGAGGCACAATTCCCAAAACCCTAAAATGTTTTTGCAAATGAATTGGGTTTCAAGTGAAAGGAGAAAGCTCTCCTTATGGCTCCCTAATTCGGCCAAACCGAGACTACCAAGGGGAAGTGGGCTTTCACTTCCTCTTAGTTTTAACTCATGGTCCGGTTCGTGATTCGCTAAGTGTATATGACACGGTCTAATTATAAACTGTCATCGGTTATCGGATATTAAAGCATCAACTAATTACACGGATTAGTTGAATTATTTAACACGTGTCCGACAAAGACAATATCGTATAATTATATTCAATATACATTTAATTAAATATAAAACGCTTATATTCAATTTTACGAATTAACCGCTTAATTCGTCTCAGCCATTATTATTTAATCCGTATTAAATAAAATATCTCAACAGTTTCATTAACCCGCTTGTATTCGTTTCACTCATTTGATGGACTGTGACGTCACTTCTACATGTTTTTTGTGTCTTTCTTCATTAGAAAAGTTGGGAATTTATGAACCCGTGGCTGAGTTATTAAACGGGACTGGGATGTCGAGTTATTTAAATGGTAGCATTCCCTCCACAAAGCCAGACACCCTTAAGATATCCTGTTTAATGTGCTCTGGAACTCCTTGGAAGTATGCATTTGATTTAGTAGCACTCACCTGTAGTCTAGATGCTTTGGAGAAGGTAGAGACGGCTCTTAGCAAAAGCATCATAGAGTAGGCATCCCCTCTGCTGAATAATAGTACATCATCAGCAAACATGAGGTTTGCTAGTCTTACGTCTTTGCAAAGGGGATGGTAGTTGAACTCAAACTTAGCAGCTGCATATTTCAGGGTCCTAGTTAGGTACTCCATACATATAATAAAAATCAGAGGGGAAAGAGGGTCTCCCTATCTGAGCCCCTTCTTACCTTGAAAATACCCAAACATATCTCCATTCAGGGATAAAGAAAAGCTTGCATTAGTTATACATTGCATTATCATTTCTTTAAAGTCAGCAGGGAACTCAAGAGCATCTAGCAAGTGTTCAACAAATGACCATTCCACCGTGTCATAAGCTTTTTGCAGGTCTATCTTGAACATACACCGAGGAGTAGCATTTGGCCTGTCATACAATCTGATCAGGTCTTGACAGATAAGGATATTCTCCTGGATGCTCCTATTTTGCACAAATGCTCCTTGATTTTGATCAATGATACTAGGCAAAACATCAGCCAGTCTAGCACAAAGCAGCTTAGAGATTATTTTGTATTTGACATTGCAGCATGCTATTAGACGAAATTGCAGCACATTTTGTGGTCTCTCACATTTAAGGACAAGAGTTAAGGTAGTAGCATTGATTTTCCTGAGCAGCTTCTTATGGGAAAAGAAATCCTGGACTATAGTAATCACATCTCCACCTATTACACCCCACGCATCCTTAAAGAACTTGCTTGTGTAGCCATCAGGTCCAGGGGACTTGATGTTAGGAATGCCAAACACAATATCCCTTATCTCCTTACCAGAGACTGGCCTGGTCAATAATGTATAATGTTCAGCATTACATCTGGGTCCTTGGTCAATAATCCTCCTGTGTACTTTTTTTGTCTCCTGCTTAGCACCCAGTAGAGCTTGATAATAATCCAGGAAAGCATTATGCACCAGGTCTGGGGTATCAGATGAGTTACCATTCCTATCCTCAATCAGCATAACTCTATTTCCATTCCTTCTTTTTTTTAGCACTCCATGAAAATAAGAGCTGTTAGTATCCCCCTGCTACAGCCACTGAATCTTTGCTTTTTGAGCCAAAAAATTGTCCCTTGCCTCAGACAGTTCCCTTAATCTTTTAGTAGCATCAGTCTCCTCAGATATAAGGGCCATATTTGAAGGGTCTCTCCCTATCAATTCCTGCAAATCAGCTACTCTTTTCTTCATCACTGAGGTAGATTGCTCAATATCACTATACTTCTCCCTATTTAAGGCTTTCAGAGAAGGCTTCAGGAGCTTCAAATTTTTTGCCAGCCTGAACATTAGGGATCCAGGAATACCTTGACTCCAACACCTCTTAATAATAGGCAAAAAGTCCTTGGCATTTCCCCACATATTATAATACTTGAAGCTTCTAATTTGCTGGACCTGAGTAGAGCTATTAAGCAAGCAGGGAGTGTGATCAAACATACCCTCAGGTAGGAAATTCGCATATAATTCTGGAATTTATCACTCCAAGTTTTATTGATCATAAACCTATCAAGCCTACTGTAAATCCTATCAACAGGCTGCTTCTTATTATTCCAGGTGAACAATGAGCCTGTAGCAGGAATGTCCACTACTTCACAATCTGCAACACATGCTCTAAATGGTTCAATCTCTGCATTAGGAGTATTACCTCCTACTCTCTCAGAAGCTGACAACACACAATTGAAGTCACCTGCCATAGCCCAAGGGCCATCTACTTGACCAGCAAACCTCCTTAGATGATCCCATAGAGGGGTCCTATCTTGAATACCATTAAATGCATATATCATGGTTAAGAAGAAAACACTCCTACTAACCAATGCTTCAACCTTCATATGGATGAATTGAGCATTGTATTCAAGAAACTGAATTCTGAAAATCTTAGGGTCCCAAAGAATCCAGATTCTCCCATTATTGTGGTACCCATTATTTGTAGAAATGCACCAATTATTAAAAACATTTACAGTTCTAATGAAAGACTTGCTTTTGATTTTTGTTTCTAACAAACCAAATAGCCCTACTCCCTTATTTTGCAAGAAAAAATTAATGAACTTTTGCTTATTTACCCTATTCATTCCTCTCACATTCCAAAATCCTATTATATCCATTAAGTATAGGAGGAGAATGAATATGACCATTACCAGTTTCAACACCATTCAATTATGAAGGAGATGTCAATATTTCTTTATAGGAATGAGCTCCAAAGGAATCACCACTATATCCACTCATGTCTTCTTCCTGCCTATGCATTCTGACTAATCTTTTACGTGGCGTCACCATCCCAGTCACCATTTGAGGCTTTGGATTGTTCAGAATCATAGTGCCCTCCTGTGGTTGAACCCCAACAGTTTGTTTTACTCTCCATACCTGTTTGACTGGTTTTTTGGCAACATAGTCCTGGTTTCCTTTCCTACAGTGCTCCATCCCATGCCCCATGCCCTGACATTTCTTACACTTAACAGGTCTCCACTCATACTCAATATCAACCCTTATGATCTGACCTTTTTCATCTTTAAAGCAATCTGAGGAGGCAACTCTTGGTCCACTATAAGTTCTACCATTACACGAGCATACCCCAGCCTTGTCCTCTCCTCAGTGGCAGCATCACTTTTAATGAATTTCCCAATTAAACCTGCAATTTTAGGTAACCCCTTCCCCCAAAACTTCAGAGGGAGTTTATGGATTTGAACCCAAGCAGGAACAGATTTCACATCATCCTTAGTCATCTCCATATCCCTAGTCCATGGCTTAACAATAAATGGTTTATTGTCAAAAAGATAATGCCCTGGACTCACGACTTTGTTTTTCATTTCCATCGTTTTAAACCTAACCAGAAATATACCATTGGGCATGAACGAAATTTTATCAATATTGAATTTTGTCCATATTCGTCTTATAAAGCCTTCTACCACCTCCCACGGCGGATTTGCCCCCAGAATAAAGCAAACAACCGCCTGACTCCAGTATTCAATTTCCTCTTCAACATCCTCCAATTGTAACTGTAACATGCCATCAGACTTTGTTTTTGGTTCTTCTCCGATAACAGGAGGGCTCTGTTTTGCTGTCTCCTGAACCACTCCCTCCTCTTCCTCATTTTCAATTTCATCGTCATCACATTGTTCTTCCTCTTCATCAGTTTCAATCACAAGTTCTAGGATGCCATTAATCTCATGAATATCTTTTGTTTTACGTTCCTGCTCGACATCAGGCCCTGCTCTAATTTCATTATCAACCGAGTTTTCCATATTTTCCTGATTTGGTTCTTCTACTGACAAGGACTTTGCCCCTGGTACACTCCTTCCACGTAGCATCATCTCCCTTTGTCTTTGCAGATTGGATTTCCTAGCCATAGGCTCGAAAATCGAAGGCGGCTTCTCTCTCTAGTTCTCCATCATTTCTCTCTCTAGGGTTTTTTGTTTTTGTAAGATTATATTATGTCTCTTGCTTTCACATCTATTGTTGCCTGTTTCTTCAATATCATGAGTAGCTAATTCTCTCTATGTTAGGATTAGGGGAGCCATGGTAGTGAATAAATGATGTTGTAAGTAGATTAGTTGGTATGATTGTGAGAATTGTTTTATAACAATATAATTGTAATCGTTTAGTTGAGTGCACGCTTCTAAATAAGTAAATTTAGTTAAGTTCATACCTAGATCGAGATATTGGAATAAATAGACCTGTTATGAACAATAAGACTACACTAATGAGGGCGAGAGCTAAGTTAGTTGTATTTTAGGGCAGAAAGTGGACCCAGAGGACCTTTCCTTTACCCTTCTCACATTAGACCGGTTGAGCTATTTATGACAGAATTGACTAATTACCATGGTAAACCTACATCCTAGCATTCTTCTCCTTATTTGATCACAACTTAATTCCCTTTATTCTTATTGATCTTTTTCTCTTATCTTAATCTCATTTAGTAGGTTAGAAATCAAATCAAAATAACCAATTGTTACCGTGACAGACTTAGATAGTAGGTAGATATAATAGCCTCCCTGTGGAGTACGATACTCGACTTACCTCTACTATATTTATTAGTTGAGCCGGTTGGTTTATTTTTGATAGGGTTGCGACAGCTGTGTCACCTCCCATGGTCAACCCATGGAAGAGGTCATTCCTAACTCTTCTTGTGAATTTTGTGGAGGAAACGGACATACTTTTGATGTGTGTGCCAAAAATTCTTACAATGTGGGGTATGATGAAAATGTTCAAGATATCAATGCTTTTCAAAGCTACAACAACAACATGAGGTCACCAAGGCAACCCTACAACAACCAAAGCAATTACAAGCCCCATTCCAACTTTTATCATCCGGGCATGAGGAATAGTCCACTCTTGAGCTATAAGAGCACGAATGTGCAAAATACGCATCACATTCAACCGCAAAACACCAACCCACCTGGGTTTTTGTCAATGTAGGGGAGGAAACAAAAATCAAAATAGCAACTTCGGGAATCAAAACCAATAGTCAAGCAACAATCAAAACCAAAATTTTGGAAACCAACCTCAAGGGTAGCAAGATTTTGGGGGTAACCAAGGTAATCAAAGCTTCTACCAAGGAAATCAAGCTAACCAAGGGTTTGGCCAAGGGTTTGTTCAAGGGTTTCAATAAAAAGGGTATAACCAAGGGTCTAAGGTAAATTATCAAGGGGGCCACAATAACAACAATCAAGGTCCCAACGCCCGATTCGACTATGGGTTACCTCTAAATTTGGCTAACCAACCATTCAAAGATCCGACTATGGAATCTCAACTTAGTGACTTGATTAAAGTGGTGAAGAATATGAAAATATCACACCACCAAGAAATGAATAACTTCAAGAAGGACATGGAGTCTTGAATGGCATCTGAAGCGTTAGCCAACCCTCAAAGACCGCCGGATGGTTTCCTTGCCAAAGGCCAAAGCTCAAAGGATGCCTCAGCGAACCATCAAGCTCATGCGGTTATTTTGAGGAATGGAATTGAGCTTGAAGACCCTTATAAAGATCTTGAAATTGAAGTAGATGCGGATTCGAAAAGGAAGCGTTTGGTTACGAATGGTGGTGAGAAAGCCCACCAATGACTCTTTCGGCTAGGGTAAGTGAGTCCAAGAAGGAAAAGACTACAAGTGAGGGAACATCAAAAGGGAAAGCTCCTCTAGAGAGGAATGAGGATGTATTGGTTGAAGACCTCCCTTATGAAAAGGAAGTGGGTGAAGAATCTAGAGAAGAAGTCCTTCTACAACCTTCTACTAAGGTAACAAGCAAGCCCACTTCTCCCAAGGTAGCCTCTAATTCTCAACTTGTCACTAACATTCCCTATCCCACTAGAGCTTTAAAGTCTAGAGAAAGTGTTAAGTACACAAAACATTGTGAAATATTGGAAAAACTTGAAGTGACTCTATCCTATACCGAAGTGATATTGAACATGCCAACCTAAACCAAGTTTTTAAAAGATATCTTGACTAAAAAGAGGACCTTATGTGACCAAAAAATGATGTCTATGGAAGAAAAATGTAGTGCTCTACTTCTAAACAAAATGTCACATAAGCTTGGTGACCCGGGGAGCTTCTTCATACCTTGTGTAGTTGGCGGTGTTCCAATATCTAGAGCTTTATGTGATCTAGGGGCAAGTGTAAGTGTGCTTCCCTTGAAAATTGCCAAGAAAATTGGTATTTATGATTTAATTCCGACAAACATGACTCTCCATTTGGTGGATAGGTCCGTCAAATGCCCCTTGGAGGTGCTTGAGGATGTTCCCGTCAAGGTTGGAAAGTTGTTATTCCCACCAACTTTGTTGTCCTCAATATTTCGGAGGAAAGCCACACCCCCATCATCCTCGGTAGGCCTTTCTTGGCTACCCGAGGAGTGTTGATTGATGTAAGAGATAGGCGGCTAACCTTTATAATTGAGGGTGAGAAAGTTGAATTTAACCTTCCTAATCTTGTGAAAGGACCAAAGTTTAACCAAGCATGCATGCTTGAAGTCATTGATGAAGTGGTTAAAGAAGTGGCAAGGGAAGAGTCGGAAATGGAAGAAGCCTTTTAAATTTCCCTTCATGATGAAGAAGTGGAATAATATCGTGAGGTTGACGATGAGCTTTTGAAGAAAGTTGAGTGATTGCTCCCTCCAAAGGTACAACTCAAAACCCTACCTCCCTCACTTAAGTATGCTTTTTTAGGTGAGGGAGAGACTTACCCGGTGATAATCAATGCTAATCTTGCTGAAGTACAAGAACAAAAACTTTTAAAGGTTCTTAGGACTCACAATGCCTCTTTGGGATATAGCATTAAGGATATTGAGGGACTAAGTCCTAATTTATGTATGCATAGCATAAACCTTAAGGAGGGGAGTCGGCCATTGCTTGAGGGTCAATGAAGGTTAAACCCCAAAATGGCCGAGGTGGTCAAAAATGAAGTCTTGAAACTGCTAGAAGCAGTGATTATCTATCAAATAGCCGATAGTAAGTGGGTAAGCCCCCGTTTTATGTGGTTTCCAAAAAGGGTGGAGTGACCATGGTGGAGCAAGTGGGCGGAACTTGCGTGCCTACGCGCCCGGTCACCGGGTGGCGTATGTGTATTGATTATCGGAAACTAAACTCCACGACCCTTAAAGACCATTTCCCCATCCCTTTTATTGACCAAATGTTTGAAAGGTTGTCGGGACACGCGTACTATTGTTTTTTAGATGGATATTCCGGGTTTTTCTAAGTACCAATTCACCCGAAAGACCAAGAAAAAACAACTTTCACATGTCCCATTGATGTTTATGGTTACCCTAGGATGTCGTTCGGGTTGTGTAATGCACTCGGCACCTTTGATGGCGATCTTCGCGGATTTTCTTGAGAAATGCACAGAAGTCTTCATGGATGACTTTAGCGTACATGGAGACTCATTTGATCACGGATGGTTAATCTTTCAAATGTCTTGAGACGGTGTGAGGAGCACAACTTGGTCCTCAATTTGGAAAAATGCCACTTTATGGTGGAAGAGGGAGTTGTACTTGGCCACAACCTCTCTAAGAGCGGGATTGAAGTTGATGGTGCTAACGACTCGGTAATAGAAAACTTGTCACCTCCTACAAATGTGAAGGGGGTGAGGAGCTTTCTTGGCCATGCCGGCTTTTATAGGCGATTCATAAAAGACTTCTCCAAAATCGCAAAACCATTGACTTCACTCCTTCTCAAAGACACCCCCTTTGTATTTGATGATGTTTTCCTTGAATCTTTTAACAGGTTAAAGCATGCTATCACCACGGCTCGAATCATTCGGGCTCCGGATTAGAGTCTCCCTTTTGAAGTGATGTATGACGCGTCGGATTATGCCGTGGGAGCTGTACTTGGTCAATTAGTTGACAAGAAACATCATGTCATCTACTATTCTAGCAAGACATTAGCCCAAGCTCAATGCAATTATTCATCAAATGAGAAAGAGATGCTAACAATCGTTCATGCCATTGAGAAGTTCCGGCAATATCTTGTGCAATCCAAGGTGGTGGTTTACACCGATCACACCGCCTTTAGACAATTAATGGTGAACAAATATGCCATACCTAGACTATTGAGATGGGTTATATTGCTCCAAGTATTCGATCTTGAAATTCGGAACAAATCCGAGGCCGAAAATGTGGTGGCCGATCACTTGTCAAGGCTTATGGTAGATGATCATACCATAATAGATAAAAGTGGACCGATAGATGAGTGGTTGAGGGAAGATGCCCTAATGGAGGTGAGTGTCAATGTGCCATGGTTTGCGGACTTGGCAAACTAGTGGGTAAGCGAGTTCATTCTGAATGTGTTAGATGCTAGGGAAAGGAGGAAATTGAAAAATGATTCAAAGAGGCATTTTTGGAATGACCTACACTTGTTTCGGAAATGTGGAGATGGTATGTTTAGAAGATGCGTATCCAAGGAAGGAGGCATGAAAATTGTTGATCGACTACATAACTCGGCCTATGGTGGACACTTGGCTACTGCAAGAACTATTGCCAAGGTACTAAAAGGTGGGTTCTATTGGTCTTCGATGTTCAAGGTCATCCATTACTTGGTGAAATCTTGCGACGCATGTCAACGAACGGGAAATATTGGAAAGAGGAATGAAATGCCGCTCAATAACATCCTTGAAATTGAGCTCTTTGATTGTTGAGGAATTGACTTCATGGGACCGTTTCCGAATTCATGTGGAAATGAGTACATCTTGGTCACCGTTGATTATGTTTCTAAATGGATTGAAGCGGTAGCATCTCCAAGAAATGATTCAAAAGTTGTGATGAAACTATTCAAGGGCACAATCTTCCCTAAATTTGGGACTCCAAGAGTTATAATAAGTGATGAAGGTTCCCATTTTCAGAAGAACGCCTTCAAGGCACTCTTGGAAGCTCATGGAGTGAGGCACCAAACCGCCCTTGCCTACCACCCATAAACTAATGGGTAAGTGGAAGCATCCAACCGGCAAATCAAAGCCATATTTGAGAAGGTAACAAACAAAAGTCGAAAGGATTGGTCCCAAAAGCTCCCCGATGTTCTATGGGCTCTAAGGACAGCGTACAAAACACGCATTGGGACAACACCGTACAAACTTGTGTATGGCAAGGCTTGCCATACACCCGTTGAACTAGAGCATAAGGCATGATGGGCTCTTAAGGAGATGAACTTTAACATTGATGCCACCGGTGAAACGTAGTTCCTCCAAATGAGTGAGCCAGAGGAGTTGAGAATGGAAACATATGAGAGCTCAAGGATCTACAAAGATCAAACCAAAAAGTGGCATGATGCTAAAATTGTGGAAAAGAAGATAAGTGTGAGAGACCTAGTGGTCCTCTTCAATTCAAAAGTGAAAGTGTTCCAGGGCAAGCTCCGCTCTAGATGGTCGGGACCTTTCAAAGTGATGAACATCTCTCCATATTGTGCATTTGAGCTTTGGAGCGAAGAATGTGGTAGCTTCAAAGTCAATGACCAAAGGGTGAAGAGATACTACAAAGAAGATGAACGAGGAACCGTTGAAATTCTCTACCTCGGGCAGTGGCTTTCTGGGGAGGAAATCGTCTAAAGGAACTTTAAGTGATAGGTTTGGTGGAATTCCTCAAGAACCGCCATTTTTTTGTAAATATTGCATGTATATTAGATAGAACATAAGAGCATTTAGAACAACTTTCATTTTGTACAAACTTGTATTTGGTGACGGGATGTCACACTGATGTCATTTGGGAAATGTGGAACACAAGCATACCCTTCACTTAGCCTAGTTCCCGACATTATGCGTCGTCTTGAAAGTGGAAAACACGCAAATCGAGGCTATGTGAAGATGTTGGCATTTGAAAATGAAAAAGAAGAGGAATACATGAAGAGACGGATGCCCAGCCGGTGGGCCGGCAGCCGGTCCTCTTGCCGGGTGGGAACTTCCTGATGATAAACTTGAAAAATTGGGACAAATTGTAGAGGAGGGGCTCCCAGCCGGGTAGCCGGTGGATGGTACCGCTACAGGCTCGCAAGTTCATGTATGTTTTGTCAAAAAAATTGAAGTTTGAAGTGAAAGAGGGGGAAGGAGGGGTGTGAGCCGGTAGGCCGGAAGCCGGTCCATCGGCTGGGAGCACCCCCATTGACGAAAAATTGTGAATTTGAGGAGAGAAGAGCTCCCATGCGGTCGGCCGGCTGCCGGCTCACCGGCTGGGACTCCCCTATGAAGGTAGCACGGTGACAGAAAGAAGAGAAGAGAGGCTCCCCACCGGTAAGCCGGCAGCCGGTCCACCAGCTGGGAGCACCCCTATTAGTGAAAAATGAGATAATGGACAAAGGCATAGACTCCCAGCCGGGCTACCGGCGGCCGGTCCCCCTACGGGCTGGGAATTCCCTGACTATGTTCCAACTTTTTTTCAAAAAATTCAAAAGAGCCTTAGACTCCGAGCCGGCCCACCAGAGGCAGGTACCCCGACCGGCTGGGAGCCCTCTGAATCTCAATAAAGCGCATGACATATACAACAAATCACTCATAATTTCCTTTCTTCTTCTTCTCTCTAAAATCAAATCTCTCCCTCAAAACTCCCTTAATCCTTCACAATCAACCACCCACACCATCCCAATCACTAACCCTCCTACACCAACATCAATGGCACCAAAGAAATGGATTCGTCGCGGTTATTTGGCACTTGTTCAAGCCGAGATGGTGGTGGCGGCTTCAGATACAGATCTGGATTTTCCGGGCCTCCAATTCCTCTCAATCCCTCAAAAAGGTAAATTTGTGCTATTTTAACAACTTCCCCTTTACCCTACCCATTTTATTGATCGCCCTTCAATGAGGGTTCTAGGTTTAGACAAAATCTCCATAGAATTGTTTAAGGGAGTCGGGATGAAGCATAAGTATGATATCCATGAGAGGACCTACCGCCGTCTCACTTAGGAGTTTGAGCTCCCTCAAAATTGACAAACACAAAAAATCGAGAAAGGTAGCTTTCCTCCACTTTCGACTCATGAACTTGTACTATAGTTTAACCGTGTCCGACTTTGCAAAAAAATTTGGGCTTGATGCGTCACCATCCCACAAGCGCCCGAAAATTTTGACCATGGGATGGTTTGGAAGGCCATTTCCGGCCTAGATGATTTGAAAGGGGTGAAGAGGCCGGCAAATTCAATTCATAATGTGGCAATAAGAATTTGGCATAGGTTTATGGGATGGACTGTTTTTTCCCGGGATGAACCACATAACGTCCGAACGGAGGAGCTAGAAATATTGGGCTCATACCTTTACCGAAACCCAAAACCTTTCCAAATGTGTATTGCGCATCACATGGCCCTTCACCTTCAAAAACTAAGTAATTCTCTGGGTCAATTGACGCCAATTTGTGCGGGTGGCATCATCACCCTAATCGCCAAAGGTATCATACGAGCCTTAAACTTGAACACGGTCAACTACATCGTCGTGGATACTACCCTCTCTAAGGACTTCATTAAACACACCCTTAAATGGATTATGAGGAACCCGATTGACCGTCTTCATTATTGGCAAATCCGGGTTATGGGAGTTGACAAGAACTCGGTGCCACTCCCAAATGCACCCAAAATGAAAATAGTGCCAGGTCTAGAGCACTATTTGCTTGAGCTTGAAGTGGAGGAGGAGAATTTTGATCCTCCACAAGATCAACCCACTGTCTATAGGCGCGACCGTCCAAAACCCACCCAAATGACAATGCATTACAACTTGCGCCCTACTTCCTTCCAAACCGAGCCCTTCTAACTACCTCCACCTTGGTCCTACCAACCAGGGGAGGGGTCATCAAGTCAACAACCACCTCCACCGCAATAATTCACTTGTGCTAACTCACTTGTCGAGTTCATAAACAACGAGAACTTGGGCCTTCAAACGGCCGCGAGTGAGCGGCTAAAGAAGCAAAAGAGGTTGGACCGTATTTACATTGACCAATCAATTGGTCAATTCCCCATGTACAACGATTATATGAGACGGGGATATATGCATCCATCCGGTCTTCACCCCTCCTACTACCTCACCCCGGATAGGGGTTATGGTAGTGGAAGTAGAACCATCGTTTATGGAGACATCAACCTCCAAAATGACTACTTTAGCAACCCCGCCTTCCTGACTCCGGCTACTCATGGAGAGGGGCATGATGCTACATGGTTTGGAGGCACGCCCTCTATTTTTGGCGGTGGTGATCCTGGTGGTGCCTCCGGTTCATGTGGTGACTACATGACAGGAGGTGGATTCGTGTCGGGTGAGAACCCAATCTCGATGAACACGGATGACCTAATCCGGGAGGAGGAGTTCGGGGTTGATGATGATGGAGAGGAATCGAGTTTTGAGACCGGTTCTTAGTTGGCTTACCTTGCTCCCTACCAATCCAAAGCACAACTATGATTCCCTAAATCCAAATCTCTCATGCATAATTAGAATAGTTTGCATCTACTTTACTTATAATATATTAGAGATAGTTTCATATAATTGCATTCATATAAGATTGCATTAGAATTTAAATTCATGTAATATATTATCACATATAGGATTGCATTCATGTAGTATAATTTGCATCGTACTTCAACTTTTACATTTAGATAGAATCATGCATTGCATCCTTATTTAAAAAATACAAAAAATTGAAAAATAAAAAAAACTTTAAAACTATGTATTTCATTCCCGAATTTCCTCCACACATTTATATCCATTGGAAATTTTGTAAATAAATAAGTGTGGGGATGAAATTCTATAATTTAAAAATACAAAAACATGTTATTTAATTTCAAATATTCAAAAAATCCAAAAATATGTTCTTTTAATTTCAAAAATTGCCTCTTAACCACACTTCATCCGTCATTGGATGTTGTAAATAATAAGTGTGGGGAGGAGGCTAAAAAAAACAAAACAAAAACATGTTATTTCAATTTTAAGAAAATTTCAAAAATAACAAAAACAACTTTTTAATTTCAATAAATTTTTCAAAATTACAAAAACATGTTTTTTATTTTTTCTATTTCTTCCCTACATTTCTTTTCATCGAGGACGATATAAATTTTAAGTGTGTGGAGGAAAATATCCACCTTGTGTATATTTGTATATATTTGTATACATTTACTTGTTAATTTGAGAAAATTAAAAAAATGCCTAAAAAAGAAAAGTTTTAAAAATGTTGCATTGTTGATATTATATATATTGCATTTGTCCTAACCATTTTGATAGGCAACACATGCGAGCATCAGAGAAGACGCTTGGTAAAATTTTCCAATCCTTTCTCCTTTATCATTCCTTTTTTTGTATATATTAGCATGGAGGAGGGCGAGATATTTTATGTGGGTGTTCCCTTTGGGAACCGTTTGGATATGCTTGTGTTGTTGGTGTGCTGTTAGGACTAGATATTGTGTGTATTTAGAGTAGATGTGTATATATGTGTTCACTCTTGCATTCACGTAGCTTATTCATATGTTTAGTTGCATTTCATAAATGTTGCATCTTGTTTTTAAATAGGTGCATAGAGGGTCAAAATGTGGAGGGTATATTGTTGGAGTATGTGTCCTCAACAATGGTGCGATCACATTATTGAAACTCATTATAAGAATACGTATGGGATGATTCATTTATATATGTCAACTGATCAACATTAATCGGTAATGATTGGCTGACCAGAGTTTGACATTATTGTCGTTTAACGGTGGTGCTCAGTTGATCCCTTAAGGTCACACCTAAAGGACGATTCCCTCAATTATAAAGTTAGTCGATTGTATGACGATACACATTGATTAAATCCTTAAATTGAACAAATTGATATATAAGAGAGAATATTATATCTTATTGTAATATGATTAAATAAGATTCAATTTAGTAATGAAAATGTTATATTACTAAAATTTATTATTGTTTATGAAACATTTGAGAAAAGAATTATTAGTTAGTTATAATTACAAAATGTTGTAGATTATATTGACTAGGTTAAAGATGACCCATTTTATATACATGTAATTATGAATTATAATGTAAATTGTCATGTGTAATTTATTTAATGAATAATGATATTTAATTTGTTAAATATGCATTAAAATTACTTGTGACATGTTATGTGTCACATGTCACACATTACAATGACAAAAGACATTTTGTAAAATGGATGTCCATTTTATCCCATCAAAGCCGGTTTTATGGGTGGTAAATGGGCTTTGATGGTTTTGTTTTTTAAATGATAAAAATAGACATCATGATGACCATCTTACATACCTATTCACTAGTTATTGTCTTGATAAGAGAAAAAGCAATGCAAGCCTCTTTTAAGAAGAGGAAAACCGTGCACCCCTAACACACTAGTGGGAGTGGAGTGTTCTCATATTTGTAGAGATTATTCTTATGCTTATGCATGATTATTCTTTTCTCCATATTCTCTCCAAAAATAAATAAAAATACTTTATGTCCATTTTGTTCTTAACATCTAAAAAAAAAATATTACTATGGTAGTAATGATATTAATATTAGAATCAATATTTAAGGTCACTACTCTTATTATCTAGTTAATAATATTTGTAGTATTGAGGGATAGTCTTGGTGCAATCAAAAGGAGGATCTCTACTTGGGGATCTTGTTGGAGGATCATCCATATACTTTGTAGCTTAAGAACAAGTGGAGGAAGGAGTCCTCACTTGTGCCCATTTTCGTTCCACATATAATGTAAGAAACATGTTTTTCTTCTTATTTTGTATAAAATCATCTTGCATGCAACTAGATCCACTAGTATATAAATTATGAATAATTTATAAAATGATTAGATAAGTCTAATAGGGGTATATGAACCTTTCAATTGGCATCAAGAGCATTGGTGTTGCATGCATATCATTTTTATTGTTTTTTATGAGTTATTTGATAACAAAATAAAAACTAAAATTTTAGATTTAGAATGATAAATCACGAAAATTTTTGCATGTTATACATTCTGGTCCTAAAATGTTTTTAGGTCATATTGATGATTTATGGATGATTATAGCTTATTTGAATGATTTTTAGAGAAATAATTACATTTTAATGAGTAAAATGAACTTTTATTTACTAAAAATAGTTAAACTTCACTACTGGTCGTGATTTTTTAGTATGACCTCACATGCATATTTTGCATATTGTATGTAAAATTTCGGATCATTGTGATTAGTTTTGCATGTTTTATGATTTTTATGTGATAAAAATGGTATAAATGGAGGTTAAATGACTAAAAATAGTTAAACTTTGAAACAGGCCACGAAATTCTAATATGATGTCACATGCATATTTTACAGATTTTATGTAAAACTTGAGATAAATGTGATTTATTATGCATGATTTATAATTTTAATGGTTAAAATGATATAAATAGTGACTATTTTTAGCGAAAATAGCTAAAATGAATTTTATGACTTCAAATTTTTCCCTAATATTGTATATATCATATGGACATCAGAACTAAAGTTGCATGATTAATTTTGATTGATTTGGTATGTTTATTGATTTTTATGAGATAAAATCGATAAAAAGGGCAACTTTATTAGTCATAAAATTATTTCAAAATTTTTGGTTGAAATTTTACCATTTCCAGGTTCTGGAAATTATTTAAGAATGTTCAAAATTTTGATTATGATTTTTTCTTAATTTTTATGTTTAATTTGGATTAAATGGTAAAAGTTATGATTTATACATTTTATTAATGAAGTAAATTATAAATATTACATGGATAAATTTTATTGAGTTTTTGAAATCTCAGTAATATTCCAGAATATACAAAATTGTGATTTCGAAAATTTTCAATTTTTTATGATTTATTGGGAATTATTTCATAATTATTATGATTAAAAGAAGTTTACATAAGCAATAATACAAAACTAAGTTGAATTATTGGCAAATGTTTAGTGAAGACTAATTTTTGAGTTCTAAGAAGGTTAGGATAATTGACTTGGGCTTAAATTCGATTTAAGTATTGATTTGTGATTTTAGTAAGTTATTATCACACATTTCCATAAAACCGGATTATATAAGATATAAGATTTAAGTAGGGCGATTTGGCACATTAATTTGGCATGTTAGACACATATTATAATGCTGCATTTTTTATTGATGAATATCATATTTTATTTATTTAATTTTGAATTATGTAATTTTATCGTAGTATGGCCTTAGTTTTAATCCGTATTACCCGTAATGTAAGGGAATACCGATTCGGTTGTAATTTTAATGTGATCTCGTATCACTTTTATTTTTTACTAGATTCATTTTTACAAATGTATAATAGAAATAGCTATGTATTTTATTATTATTTGTTATTCCGGAGTTCCTTCAAGATGGTGCCATTCGGAAGGTGTTTCGACAAGACAGAGTTTTCTTGGAAGGCATGCCATATGAAGATTCTAGGGACCAAAGAAGTTGGTTTCAGAATTTGTAATAGATTATCAGATTTTCTATTTTAGGAAAGGCCATACTAGGCCATTAACATCTCATGCATTATATATATATATATATATATATATATATATATATATATATATATATATATATATATATATATATATATATATATATCGTTTTTCGACCGTGTCGATTATAATTATCGTTAGTTCACTAATGTAGTTCACATAAAAGTGACAGATAATAAATCGACAAGACCTCTCACATATTTAAAATTGAGATTAGCCTTTCCAAATAGTAGGACCCAAGAATCCCTTTGTCATTTGGGGTAGATTCCGTTTCCCGGGGTACTTTCTTTTTTCATCGGGTAAGTGGGGTAATAACAAGTTATTACACGCGAAATTTGGTTGGACTCAACGGAGATGGAGACTAGTCTCACGTTGTGGGCTAGAGATGAACTTAACGTAATTTCATCGACTGAGAGTTCTAATTGTAGAATCGGTTAAAGAGTTAACCCACCGAGTGATATTAGTAAGGGATGTATCGGTTTCCCCGTGCCCGAGTTAATATGGATATGGATCTCGGAATCATTTATATAATTGGGCGGAGGTCATTATATAAATGCTAAAACATGGTAAAATGTTTTCATATATTAATGATGAATGTGTTGGAGTAGTGTCCTCCACAATAAGTGCGTTTACATAATAAATCTCGTAAAAGGAATATCAGGAATTTATTTATTTATTTGTCAGCTGGTCATTGTTAATCGACAATGATTGGCTGACTAGAGTTTGACATTACTGTCGTGTGACGGCGGTGATCAGCTGATCCCTTTAGGTCACACCTATAGGATGACGCCCAAATAGAATAAATTAATTATTTCTATGAGATATGAGATAATTAATTCCTTGTATTATTTGACTTTTAGTTAGTTACATAAATGTATTATTTGATGGCGGGTTACGAACTCGGGACAAGGAGATTTATTATTTAATTATGTGATGTTTAAATAATAAATGATTAGAATTTATTAATTAATTGTTAATTAATTAATTTTATACGATATGTGTATATGTTTTGAGGTAGACTCTATTAGCTATTAAATTTTACAAGAGGTTGTAAAATTAGCTAAATGGGTTAATATTAAGACGATTTTAGTAATTTATGAGATAAATTAATAAAATTGATATTATGTTATTAAAATTGGTTTTATCACATAATATGATCTTGCATGTAAATAAACTGGTCTTAAGATGATATGGGACGAAAATTTGATTTCTGTTATATTTTTTCACTTTTTGTAACATAAAATGGAATAAAATTGAGTAAAAATGCATTAAAATTAATTAAGAGTTAATTAAATTTGGTTGCATGTTAATTTTATGCATATTTATTTATAAATGACCACATGCATGTTCTATTTACGAGAAAAAAAAGAAACTTTAAATTAATGTGATTAATTTAGGTAGTTTATTGATTTTTTATTTGATAAAAATTGGTAAATAATGGTTATTTGGCAAATAAATATTGATTTAATTTTTAGGCTCGAAATATTTGAATTTTTAGCTCCTGGAAATTGTTCCAAAATGTACTAAATTTTATTTTAAGTCATTTCAATTTTTATGGTTTGATTTAGAATTAAATCGTAAAAATTGTTGTTTTACCGATTAAATTGTAAAATTGTTTAAAATAAATTTTAAAACAAAAAATTTTCACTTGCATGTCATTTTTGGTGTAATACCAGAATGTTCATGGCCTTGAAATTTATTTTTCCATAAATTTCATAATTAATTGGAATTTTTCCATAATAATTGTGAATTATTATGTGTTTTTGTAATAATTTATGCTTTAAATCCCATATAACTTCAAGATAATTGGAGAATTGTTATATACATGCATGTTGTCTTAAGACGATTTTATTAATTTATGAGATAAATTAATAAAATTGATATTATGTTACTAAAATTAGTTTTATCACATAATATGGTCTTGCATATAAAAAAATCTGTTCTTAGGATGATATGGGACGAAAATTTGATTTTTGTTATATTTTTCCATTTTTTATAACTTAAAATGGCATAAAATTGAATAAAAATGCATTAAAATTAATTAAGGGTTAATTAAATTGGGTTGCATGTTAATTTTATGCATATTTATTTAGAAATAACCACATGCATGTTCTATTTATGAGATCAGTAGTTACTTTAAGTTAATGTGATTAATTTAGATAGTTTATTGATTTTTATTTGATAAAAAGTGGTAAATAATGGTTATTTTGTAAATAAATATTGATTTAACTTTTGAGCTCAAAATTTTTGAACTTTTAGCTCCTGGAAATTGTTCCAAAATGTACAACAATTTATTTGAAGTTATTTCAATTTTTATTGTTTGGGTTAAAATTAAATCGTAAACATTGCCGTTTTATCGATTAAATTGTAAAATCATTTTAAATAAATTTTAAAACAAAAATTTTCACTTGCATGTCATTTTTTGTATAAGACCAGAATGTTCATGGCCTTGAAATTTTTTATTCCATAAATTTTATAATTAAATGAAATTTTTCCATAATAATTGTGAATTATTATGTCTTTTTGTCATAATTTGTGTTTTAATCCCATATTAATTCAAGATAATTAGTGAGAATAATTTTTTTGAAATTAGACCAGATTAGTATCATAAGCATATCTTAAAATTGTTTTAAGAATTGATTATGAATTTTTATTCGTAAAAATTCCGTCAAAGAAAGCTCAAATGATCGTTGTTGGTAAGTTAGACGATTTGGCATGTCATTTTCCATAATACATTTTATTATTCATTTGGATGAATATTTTTTTTTTTAGCATTACAATTATGTAATTTTTCCTAATATGGCCATAGGTAGAAATTGGTATTTACCGTAATGTAAGGGAATATCGATTTGTTTTGTAATTAATTGCGATTTCGTATCGCCTAATTTGTAATTAATTAATAGTTTTATTTTAATTTTAATTAAAAATTTTATAATAGGATATTATTGTGCAATTTAATTATTAGTAATTAAATGAAGCATCTAAAGACAGAGTTTTCATGAAGACGGTGTTTTCGGAAAGGTGTTCCGTAATCCTAAAGAAGGAGGCCAATTTATGAAGACTCAAGGGACCAAGGAGTTGGTTTCCGATATGTAATAATTTTAGTTAATTAGATTAACTAGGTGGCCATATTAGGACTTGTTTGTTTATTTATGCATTCATGCCAAATCGTCACTACATGTTTTAATTTTTTTGTTGTTATCGATTTAATCGTCTAGCATTCACCAATTTTGTTCACTTAAAAGTGATAGACAATTAAATTGATAAGATCTCTCACATTTGTTTAAAATTGAGATTAAGTCTTACCAAATAATACCACCTATGAATCCCTTCTTCATAGAGGTAGGTTCGGATCACCGAGGTACACTCTTTATACGTTGGGTAAGTAGGGTAATAAAAGTTATTACGCGTGAAAATTGGTTGGATTCAACGGGATAAATATGGGTTGAATCGGTCCACCGTGCCCATATTTATTCTGGGGCTAAGAGATAGATTATAAGAAAATCCGTTAACCAAGAGTTCTAGTTGTAGAACCAGTCAAAATGTTGACTCACCAAATTTATATAAATATGGGTTGAATCGGTCCACCGTGCCCGTATTTATATAAAATTGGATCTTGGAATCATTTATAAATTCAGTGGGAGATCATTATATAAATGGGAACTTGTTAAAATAGTTTCACAAGTTAAAAATTTTTTAGACGATAAATGTTAATCTTTCATTTCATTTCCTTTGTAGTAATCACAATGACTTCTACTAGTGAAACCGTCACCATAGCTAGAGATTCATGGCTACGTTCTTTTATGGACAAATATGTTTTAAAACCCGACGGTAGTAATTTTAAAGATTGGGAGGAACAACTTCGATTAGCTGCCGCAGGTGATGGCAAATTACGCTACCTTGTCGATCCCTCTCCCCCTTCGCCTAGTATTAGGGCCATTGCCGATGTAAGGGAGGCTTTTTAAAATTATCAAAAGGAATTCGCTGCAATTAAAAATGTTTTGATTTTTTCAATGGATCCTGCTTTACAAAGGCAATTTGTCAAGTTTCGTGATGCATATGAAGTATTCTCGAGACTTTCAACTATGTTTTTTCAAGCTCCGAGAATAATTCAATATGACACCGCAGTTCGTTTCTTTGAGGCTAACCTCAAAGATGGTCAACCTGTAAGTTCACACGTACTTAAAATGATTGAGTACGTGGAAATTTAGAGTGGTTAGGATGCAAGATCCCCGACGAACTTGTGGTGGATCGAGTGCTCCACTCTCTCTCGCACGTCAAAGGATTTACCCAATTTAGGGTAAATTACAATATGACGAACATGAGAAAGAGTTTACATGAGCTCCATTCTCTGCTTGTGCAAGCAGAGAAGGACATGGGATTGAGTGAGAATACAAGGAAAGATGTGCTTGCGATAAACGTGAAGGGGAAGAAGCAGTTTAAGAGGAATGCAGGTAAGAAGCCCATACAGGTGAAGGGCAAAGGTAAAGCAATTTCGAATTTCTCTACCAAGCCTAAACCTATAAAGGGTAATCCTCTTAAATATTCTTGTAATTACTGTAATAACAAGGGACATTGGAGGCGTAATTGCACGAAATACTTGGATGACATCAAAGCTGGTATTGTGAAGCCAACATGTAAGTTCTCAACCGAATCTTTTATGATAGACACTTTTGCAATCATTTACAGGGCCTAAAAAGCAGAAGAAAGCTAAACAAGGGTGATGTTGATCTCCGAATGGGTAACGGGTCTAAAGTAGCCGCCGTCTCAGTAGGAACTTATGTACTTAACTTAGCTTCGGGGTTGCAGTTTTTCTTAATAATTGTTATTTTGTACCAACGTTGTTTAGAAATATAATATCAGTATCTGTGTTAGACACATAAGGTTTTTCTTTTGTAATTAAAGACAAAGTTGTACTTTTTCCCTTAATGGGATTGTATATAGCGAAGCTATTTCAATCAATGGTATTTATATTCTAGATACTTGCAACGATGTTTATCATTTAGATAATAAAAGACTAAAAACAGGTGATCCCGATAAATCTTATTTATGACATTGTCGATTAGGACACATTAACGAGAAACGCATTAAAAGACTAGTGTCGACTGGTATAATTAAACCTTTTGATTTCGAATCATTTGGTACATGCGAATCTTGTCTTCTTGGCAAGATAACTTGTTCACCTTTTCTAGGAAAAGGATCTTGAGCTAGTGAGTTGTTGGTTTTAATACACACCGATGTATGTGGTCCAATGCCAGTCACTGCTAGAGGTAATTATGACTATTTCATTACTTTTACCGATGACATGAGTAGATATGGGTATATCTACTTAGTGAGGTATAAAAGTGAAGCTTTTGATAAGTTCAAAGAGTTCCACTAAAGCAAATTACAAAACTCCATATGAGATATGGAAAGGAAAAGTCCCGAATCTGCGATACATGAAAGTATGGGGTTGTGATGCTTATGTCAAGAGCAAGTCTGACGATAAGCTTGCACCTCGTTCTGAAAAATGTATTTTCGTAGGCTACCCTAAGGAAACTTGTGGATATTACTTCTACAATAGTAGCGAGAACAAAGTGTTTGTGGCTCGTGAAGCTGTCTTTCTAGAAAAAGAGTTTATTTCTAGAAAACAGAGTGGGAGAAAATTTGAACTTGATGAAGTTCAAGAGCCACAAACTGATATGACAATACAGGAAGATGTTCCTTCTACGTCTGAATCGGTTATTGTTCCTTCTGAATCTAGGAGGTTAGAGAGGGTTAGTCGCCATCCTGATAGATACCTTGGTGTCATCGAGGAAGATGGTGACTATGAGGTTTTACTTTTGAAAAGTGATGAACCCTGTTGGAAAATGTGTCCTCAACAATAGTGCGATCACATGATTTAACATCATAATTAAATCTCATATTAAGAATACGAAAGGGATGATTCTTTATATAGTCAACTGATCATCATTAATCAGTAATGATTGGCTAACTAGAGTTTGACATTACTGTCGTGTGACGGTGGTGGTAAGTTGATCCCTTTAGGTCACACCTATAGGATGAGGCCCAAATAGATATTTAATTAATTGTATGCGATACAGATTAATTAATTCCTTAATTATGGGAGTGTAATTTTGCGTCTTATTGTAATGTGATTAAATAAGATTTAATTTAGTATTTAAGTGTTAAATTGCTGAATTAGTTGAGGTTTTATATAAGTTTTGAGGTAGAGGTAATTGGTTATTTAAAGTTACAAGAAGTTATAATTTTAACTAACTAGCAATTAAAGGACCCATTATATATTGATATAATGGTAGTATACTACTCAAAAGTGGAGTGTATATTATATTATTAATTGTAATATTTAAGTGTTAAATGATTACATTAATAATTAATTATGTAAGATAGTTAAACATATGACTTATAAGCATTTGTGGGACAAATGACCAAAGGTAAAAATGGACCAAAATGTCTCCATTATTTCGGCCAAAAGAAAGAGCAAAAGATGCCCATTTATCTTTTGTTATTTTGATTAAAGTGTGATTGTGACACAACACATAAGCTTTAATCATTCCTATTCTTACACTACTCTACCTACACTATACAAATGAGTAAAAACAAAAGGAAAAATATTCCCCCTATGAATGGAGCCACCGGTTTTGTGCTCTTTATATGAACATGTGTTGCTCATTTTTCCCTACTCTTGTTTTTGCTTGTTTTTACTTCATCTTTTCTCACATGCAAAGTCATAAAAACTCTCTAAAATACTAATACTCTCCAACTATTACTAGAGGTAGTAATACTAGAAATATTAGTAACATTAAGGTAACATTTCTACTACATATCTAGTTAATATTAGTAGGAATTTTTGGGTTAAATCTTGGGTACAACTTATTGGAGTGTCTTCTATACTTGGAGTCTTAGGAGGATCATCCATCATATTAAGCTCAAGAACAAGTGAAGGAAGGTGACTTACTTGTGCCCATATTTTCGAACCAAGCATCAATGTAAGAGACATTGTTTTTCTTATAAATCTATCATTTTGTTATGCATGCACTAGATCTAAAGAACAAATAATTAACAAGTTAATTAGTTCACTATTAGAGGAGTCTAATAATAGGTATATGAACCTAACAAGTGGTATCAGAGCATAAGGATGTTGCATGCATAATCGGTTATTGTTTTTCCGAGTTAAAAAGTTAACATATAAAACTAAAAATTTGTGATTTATTAGCATAATCCATAAAATCATTATGCATGTTATATATTCTGGTCCTAAAATATTTTTAGGTCTTTTTTATGATTTATGAAAATTTATTGCTCATTTTAATGATTTTTGGTCATTTTATTACATTTTTATGATTAAAATGGGAATTAAAATGCTAAAAATAGTTAAACTTAGTCTCTGACCTTGAAAATTTTGTATGACCTCACATGCATATTTTATAAGTTGTGTGTAAAATCTCGTATTAGTTGGATTAATATTGCATGATTTATGATTTTTATGAGATAAAAATGGATTAAAAGAGGTTAAATGGTTAAAAATAGTTAAATTTTGAATTGGGCCATGAAACTTTAATATGTTGTCACATGTATAATTTACAGAGTGTATGTAAATTTTGAGATTAAATGATCTCCTTTATCATGATTTATGAATTTTTAGTGTAAAACTAGCATAAATAGTGACTATGTTGGCATAAATAGCTAAAACGTATTGCATGGTATGAGAAAACTATTTTAGGTTGCATAAATATCCCACTAATCAGATCTAAGGTTGTAAAAGTTATTGGATTAATTTTCGGATACTTTAAATGTTTTATGAGATAAAACTGATAAAATACAACTATATTTTCTCAAAATTAATTCGAAAATTTTAATCATGATTTTTGACATTATGAGTGTCATGGAATTATTCCAGAATTTTCAAAAATTTAAAATTCAAATTTTTAAATTTTTAAAATTTAATTTGGATTTATTTCATAAATATTATGATTTTAAGGTAAAAAATGAGCATAAAATTAAATCAAGTTGAATTATTGTCAAAAATTGAGTGATGACTAATTTTTGAGTCCTAAAAGGTATTAGGATAATTAACTTGAGCTTAGATGTTATTTAAGTGTTAGTTATTGATTTTAAAAGGTTATTATCACGCATTTCCATAAAACCGGGTTATATGTACGAGATGAATTAAATAGGGCGATTTGGCACATCATTTGGCATGATAAATACATATTATAATGCTGCATATTTCAATTGTTTAATGTCTTTTATTTATATAATTTTGAATTATGTAATTTTATCTTAGTATGGCCTTAGTTTTAATCGATATTACCCGTAATGAAAGGGAATATTGATTCGGTTGTAATTTAATGTGATCTCGTATCACTTTTATTTCATTTGTTTTTCCATTTTTTCAAATGTATAATAGGAATAGCTTTGTATTTTTATTATTATTTGTAATTATGGAATCGCTTCAAGACGGTGCCATTCGGAAAGGTGATCCGACCCGACGGTGTTCTTCGGAAGCGTGCCATTTGAAGATTCAAGGGACCAAAGGAGTTGGTTTCCGAATATGTAATAGATTATTTGATTTTCTATTTTTAGGAAGGCCATACTAGGAAATTTTATTATTGCTTAGCATTTATTTTAATATGTTACATGCATTGCCAAATCGCCATAACAACACATGCATTTCATATCGAGTCATCAACCGTGTAAGTTATAATTATTGTAGTTCACAGCTTTAGTTCACTTAAAACGTGATAGATAATAAATTGACAAGACCTCTCACATATAATAATTGAGAAATAGCTTTACTAAATAGTATAAACCATGAATCCCAATTTCATAAGGGAGTTGAGCCGCTTTACCGTAATACAAACCTTGTTACGTTGGGTAAGTGGGTAATAAAATGTTATTACATCGAAATTTGGATTGAGCTCAACGGAAGTATTCGTGACCGTAGTCGCATGTGTTCCGAGCTAAAGATGAAAGTTAGAGTAATTTTTATCGACCGAGAGTTCTAAAAGTAGAATCGATTAAGAGGTTAATCCACCGAGTTATATTAATAAGGGAGGACTCGGCACTGCACCGTATTAATATGAATTTGGATCTCGGAATCATTTATATTAGTTGGGTGGAGGTCATTATATAAATGCAATACTTGTTTACAAGTATTATTAAAACGATAGATGTTTATTAATTCCTTCACTTCCTATTTTTGTAGTTAAAATCGTTTTTACAATTGCAATGGCAACTCCAAATTCATCTAATAATCATACACTGATCACCATTAATTCATGGCTCCAATCATTCAATGAAAAATGCTTCTCGTATATCGACGACCCGATTAGAGTACTACGCTTTAGCATTGGTGAAGATGGGAATCTTTGTCTTTTTACTACTTCTACACCTCCCACTCCCATACTCATGCCCACCTCTTAGGTAAGAGGATCATATGAGGAGAATCTCACAAATTCCAAGATATCCTTGTTTGATGAAACAAGGAGAAATATCAAATTAAGTGGGAGTTCTAGCAAGAGTGTCCTTGCAACTAAAAGGAGTATTGGTATTAATAAAGGAAAGGCAAAGATGGGTGAGAAACCCAAATCCGATTGTGAATTGGAAGTGTTAGAAATTAATCTCATATTTTGACATATTCATATATGTGATAATCTATTTAGTCATAAAATAAATTGTGATCTTATGCATGCAAACATAAATAAATATAGAGAAGAAATCGTCATTCTTACTATGAAAGTTTCGGATTTTGGGCACAAGTAAGATCTCCTTCTTACTTGTTCTTGAGCTTTCCTTATATGGAAGAACAAAGATTCAAGCTTAGAATCTCTCCCAAAGATGTATACCCAAGATAACCTCTTAAAAATTAATCATATTAATACTAGAACAATATTAATCTTAATAAAAATTGACCCAAAATATTGTTTTGTCCTCTTGAAATTTTCGACCAAGAGGGGATGAATTTTGGAGTTTTTATTTCTCTTTCTAAACTTCTATAAGTTAATTTTTGAATGAATAATGATAATACACAACTAGTTAGGATATATGTGCATTATAGAGATTATAAAGGGTAAAAACCCTTTGCTCGCATGGTTGGGAAACCGGGTATGGGGAAGGGGCCAGGGCCAATGCATGACCAAGATGCTCTTCACAAAAGCAACTAGGTTTGCATGGCTAACAATTAGGTTAATGATTATGCTTTCCACTTAAAATAATCGACAAAATTTTTAGCCTAATACTCCCTTCATTTCGGTCCATATAAGATAAAATGGGTTCCATTTTATCTTTGTCAATTTATCAATTTGTCACATGTCACAAGTCATGTAAAATTGTCATGCATTTTTAACATATTAAAATCAACGTATTAATGAAAATACATCATGTACAAAATCGACTTAGTAATTCATAATTACTTGTACCAAAATGGTTTACCAATTATAAATCACAACATCTTGTATTTATAATAAATTATTCATTCAGTTTCAATTGTTTCCGTAAACAAAAATTTCATCTAAGTAATAAAACAATTCTATTACTTAGACCATATCTTATTTAATCAAATTATAATGAGACACATAAATATTACCTCCAAAATCGTCCGTCAATTTTAAGTAATTTAATTAACCCGAATCGACATACGATCAATTAAATGATTAATTAAGAGTGTTACCCTTTAGGTATGACCTAAGGGAATCAACTGATCACCACCGTCGCATGACAGTAATGTCAAACTCTAGTCAGCCAATCATTACCGATATGTGTGGACCAGTTGACTGTAAAAATTACTTCCCACATGTATTCTTAAAATGAGACTTAAACATGTGATCATCATGATCGACAGTTGTGATCGCATTATTGTCGGAGGACACATATTCCGACAATCTCCCACTTGTCCTCGACAAGTGTGCGTCACCAATTCTCTTGTCCTATTACTATCTCCCACTTAATGCAAGGTGTCTTTCAGGTCGTACTTGCAAGTGATCATATCGAGAGTGGTTTCCTCGATCTGGAGAATAACTGATTGACCGGAATTATCTACCATATATACCTTCCGAGCGTGGCTACGCATTTCCAGTTCATTACTCCTCGAGTGGCCCTGAGATATTGTTATAGGGGTAAACAATTCCTATCGCACTTATCCCCTTCGACTAGCCACAGCTATCATAACCCAAAATATGCCCATTTGACCCCATTTACGAAGGTCGCAGTAACATAAATCAAAGTTAATCTGTAACTGTACCACCTTAGGTGAATAGTCTTTTGTCAAAAGAATCGACTCATTAGAATACTATAGTAGCTCTCGCCACGACCAGGCTATATAAATTTGCCAGAACTCTATAAGAGGTCATTAGCCCGACAAAGTGTTCCTAACAGTCTGCCTATGTGATCGACTAGTCATCTCACATGACTCCATGGCACTTGAAATTGCCATCAATCGCATCAGACTCTAGTCACTTCGAGACGTCACCTCATGTAAGTGACTATGGGCGAATACAATGTTAATCCGTGTTCACTTTAACGGGGTTCAATGTCTCTACAACCCGTTTGGATGTAACAAAGTATAAGGTGAGTTAATAATAACTCAAACGACGAATGTCGACATCACATTCGGGTTGTCAATACCATATTACAACCTTGTGATGTATATCGTAAGTGTGTAAACACTAGTCTATTGCAATAGAAGTTTAACATACCATGTGTCCATGTGTTCATACTTCTTGTATTGCAGTATCCTTTATATTCATGTTATCTCTCATAGCATGAACCTTACCAAGTACATATCTAGGTTCCCAACCTAGGTATAGATTCTTTATCTTGAAAGAACTTACTTGTTGTTTATCACATAACCAACGAATTGTGGTGGATGATATAACTTGCACCGGTCAAGTGTTCTACCAACTCGCAATGCACTAGGTATACGTTTTGTAGGGTCTTGCAACAATTGTCAAGATGATTAGCCTAGCACTTCTCATAAGTCCTACCATATTAGAAAATATTAGTTTGAGTAACTTATTACTAAAACAAGTATCTTTTCAAACTTCTTATTTCTCTTTTTAGCTTGAATGGCTTAGGGTTTTCATAAATCCTTACGTGTTTCTCGAATTTCAATATATGCAACTTCTTGTCACATAACAGAGTGTTCTGTCAAACACTAGAATAGCTCATTAGTTCTCCTCGAGTTTTCATGACGATTCTTCTATGGCTTGCCAATGACTCATCATGCTCTTAAGCATATTTTCATTATTGGACATGTGCATGATTATTCTAATGGCGGAAACATTAGTAATTTTAATCATGTAATCAACCGTTATTTATTTTATTTTATTTAGGTTCAATGAATGACCATGACTGCTTATGGTAATTCCATTTTCATTGATATAAATAACCTATGTTTCTCGTTGATTTGATGTGTATATCTCAATACCTATCTAACATCCCATGATGTAATTGGATTCATCATAGTCCATTTTCATCCAGAATTGAAAACTCAAACATATCTTTGTGAAAGATAGTACTAGCTCGTCATTCTCAATGAGTAATGAGTTATAAATTTTACAAGATGATTGCTCCCACTAAATTTCATGTCTTCACATGATAATTTCAAACTCCCACTCAATTTTACATGTTTCGCAATAGACTACTCAATCGAAACATTTCAAGAATTGAAATACATTTTGCTTTGCCAAGTTATTAAGATTAAAACCATATATGTTCCTAGCATATCCTTTCAAAATACCTATTTTGAAAAGGTTTCAGTCTTGAACTTATGGAAAGAGATTTTGATCTCTAACTCATTCATTTTATAATGATGTGTAGCAATGTCATTATTTAAATGTAAATTTCATTTAGTACACGTCCTTCTCAAAATACCCTTTTCCGGAAGGTGGTTTAATCATTTCATTTTCATAATGAGGTAAAGTAATGACACTAGCGTGGTTAACAATTAACTTAGCTCTTTTAGATATCGGCATATCTTTCTCTGCAACTTTTAGTCATAAATCTCATTTATTTTCAAGGATGCAACTTTATTTCATTTAGGCTCTTAAGTAAATATCAATATTTAAATTATTGGTCAAATGTTGTTCATAAACTAGCCAAATCTCTTGTTAAGACTTTTCATTAGTCATTTTCTTCCAAACTTTCTTTTGGTCTCCTCGTGTAGTTATCTTAAGAACATATTATTTTGATTACTTCACTTGGTCTCTTTTGTCATGTAGATCTCATCTATTCGAGACCATAGATCTCATCTATTCGTGTATACTTTTATTTAGGAATACAAATCATTCTTTCTTTCGTAGATCTCATTTACTCAAGTATACAAATTATCTTTGTATTCTTTGTGTCTTCATTTTTCTCCCACTCTATCTTTATAATAAATACGCTAGATATTCAAAGATAGCTTATGAGACACAAATAATGATTTTGATGTACAAGGAGGAGTATATCATGGATTGACTAATAGTTGTAGATTTGAAGAGTATACTTGGTGATTGACATTCCTTTAGGAGAGTTCATCAACTCAACATCACTTTATAATTGATCATACACAAGCCTTAAGCTTGTGGACATATAATGAATCCCATCATTATAGTTGTCTATTAGATCACTTTAAGTAGATGATCATATGTTTCTATGTGCAAGCATATAAAGACGAATTTTTAGAACAAGGAAATACGATAAAAGGGGTGACTTGGGTTGCAAACCAAGCCACCAAAATCCAAAATACAACAATTGTTTAGAAAGGATCAACCATTTCCATGTCGAACACGGAAATCAAAATAGTTCTAAAAATCCGAAACATAACTTAAATAAGACAATAATAAAAAGCCAAGCTTCATTGGAAGCTACTCCTAGCTCCTTGATGATTTCTCAAGCTTGCTTTTCATTTCCCTTGTCTTTGCTTGGAGGAGGCCCTATTTACAATAAAAAGGGGATACATTATCACAACTTTGTATCAAAATACCATAGTTGAATTAGAAACATAAAAGAAAGAATAGCCATTTACCTACTGGAGTGATTTTTCCAGCTTTAATGTCACCAAGATACTTGGAACAATTCCTCTTCCAATGTCCAACATCATTACAATAATGACATTTATCAAGAGGACCCTTCTTGGTCTTGGAAGTTCTAGCTTCAAAAGTCTTAGCCTTGGTGGACATGGGAGCTTGCCTCTTACCCTTTTTCCCATTCTTCTTGAACTTCCCCTTACTCTTGGTGCTTATGTTAAGCACATCCTTAGGTGGGTTAACATTTAACCCCATGTCTCTTTCGGCTTGCACAAGTAACTTGTGCAACTCTTCAAGAGACACGTCCTTGTCTTGTATGTTAAAATTCACTCGGAATTGAACATATGCTTTGACTTTGGATAAGGAGTGTAGAATCCTATCTACAATGAGTTCTTTGGGGATTTAAACCTTTTGAATCTTCAAAGTCTCGACTACTTCCAACAATTTGAGCACGTGAGGGCTAACCTTTTGGCCCTCCTTGAAATCGAGATCAAAGAATGCCGAGGCCGCCTCATATTGGACGATCCTCGGAGTTTGTGAAAACATTGTCACAAGCTTGGAATAGATTTCATTAGCGGTGCCCATTTTAAAGGCTCTCCTTTGGAGATCCGCCTCCATCGCAAAAATCAACACATTTTTCATTGCGTCGGACTCTTTGTGGTAAGCCTCATATGCTTCCCTAGTGGCGGCACTCGACCTAGCATTAGGTTCGGGTGGAGAGGCCTCGGTGAGGTAACGAAGCTTGTCGTCACCTTGGGCGGCTAATTTGAGTTGGGCATCCCAATCGGAGAAATTTGACCCATTCTTTTCAAGTTTAGAACGATCCATGTAGGATCGGAGCCATGAAGCATTAGTGAGAGGTGTGGCGTTGGTGTTTGGTGCGGCCATTTTGTTATGAGAAATAAAAGTGATCTACAAAACGAAAATAGAAGGAATAAACATTTGTCGTTTTCAAAATAATATTAACACTCGTAAAATTTAATTTAAAAAAGTTTTATTGCATTTATCTAGTGACCTCTACCCAACTTTGATAAATGATTCCAAGACCCAAATTCATATTAACATAGGCATCGGTAAAGCCGAATACAACCCTTATCAATATAACTCGGTGGATTAACACTTTAATCGATTCTACTTTTAGAACTCTTGGTCGATAAAATTACATTAATATTTATCTTTAGCCCGAAACACATCCGGCAACCGTCGAGAATACTTTCGTTGAGTTCAACCCAAATTTCAAATAAATGTGTCCATGATCCAAATTTACATCAACTTAAGGATCGGTAAAGCCGAAAACAACCCTCATCTTTATAAATTCGGTGGGTAGACATTTATCACCCACTTCCCCTACGTAACAAGGTTTGTACCCCGGTAAAGCCGAGTGCACTCCCTCACGAAATAGGTTTTCATGGTTTCTACTTTTTGGTAAGGCTAAGTCTCAATTGTTTATTTTTAGCGAGAGGTCATGTCAATTTATTATCTATCACGTTTTAAGTGAACTAGAGCGGTGAACTACGATAATTGTAATTGACACGGTCGATAAACTCGATTAAAAGATAATGCATGTTTTAGTTATGGCAATTTAGCGATGCATGCAACATATAAATAAAATGCAAAGTATAAAAAATAAATCCTAGTATGGCCTTCCTAAAATAGTAAATCTAATAAACTATTACAAATTCGGAAACCAACTCCTTTGGTCCCTTGAACTTCGGTCTTGGCACGCATTTCAAGGCAACACTTTCTTTAATGGATCGCCTTCTCGAGTGACTCCGTCTTCAAGGAACTCCGTAATAAATAAATTACATAATAAATTACATAATTTCCTATTATACATTTGTAATTAAAAATAAAAATAAATCTATTAAATTACAAAACGGTGATACGAGATCACAATAAATTACAACCAAATCGATATTCCCATACATTTCGGGTAATACCAATTAAAACTAAGGCCATACTAAGAAAAAATTACATAATTCAAAAATTACATAAAATTAAAATATGACAATAATAAATAAAATGCAGCATTATAATATGTATGAACATGCCCAATTTTATGCTAAATCGCCTTTAAGGAGCCAATATCGTATATTAAACGGTTTTTACGGATTTGCGTGATTTAACCTTTTAAAATCACAATAATTACATAAATTCATATTTATGTACAAGTTAATTACCCTAACCAACTTAGGACTCAAAATTAGTCTCCACTAACATAATGACAATAATTAACATATTTCTTAATATTGTTCATAAATGGACTCAAAATTACAATATTATGTCATAAACTTCAAATAAATCATAAAAATTTCAAATAATTTCAAAATTTGAAATTTAAACTCATGAACATTCTGGAAAAAATACCATGACACTCATAATGTTCAAAAACTTAGGTTAAAAATTTCGAAATTTATCGAGAAAAACAATGTTGCGGTTTATCAGATTTATCAATTATTACCACAAAAATATGAGAAAAAGATTTTTACCAAATTTTCACTTTTAGATCTGAAATATATGATAAAATGAAACATGTGACGTTTTTCCTTTGTCATGAAGTATGTTTTAGCAATTTTTACTAATTAAAGTCACTATTTATGTGATTTTTCATTAAAAATTCATAAATCATGCATAAAGTCTTCATTATATCCAATTATTTTACACTCATCTTGTAAAATTGCATATGACAACATAATAAATTTCTATGACCAGATTCGAAATATAACTCATATCAACCTATTTTACCATTTAAATACGATTTTAACTTGAAAAATCCATATTCCGAGCATAACAACTCATTTTATTATGAAACATTTCAGGTCATCAGCAGATAATATATGTGAAAACATATCCAAAAACCACTAGAAAAATCAAAGTTTTACTATTTTTAGTCCAAAAATGACATTTTAATCATAAAAATAACATTTTTAATGCCATTAATAATAAAAATGAACAATAAAATCCATAAATAAACCAAAATATCCTAAGAACATTTTAGGACCAGAAACTTTAACATTCATAATAAATTTCGTGATATATCATAATAAACACAAATTTATAAGTTTTATTTGTTAATCGTATAACTCGGAAAAATAATAACCGATTTGCATGCAAACAACCTAAGGCTCATGATACCGCTTGTTAGAAATTAATCTCATATTTTGACATATTCATATATGTGATAATCTATTTAGTCATAAAATAAATTGTGATCTTATGCATGCAAACATAAATAAATATAGAGAAGAAATCGCCATTCTTACTATGAAAGTTTCGGATTTTGGGCACAAGTAAGATCTCCTTCTTACTTGTTCTTGAGCTTTCCTTATATGGAAGAACAAATATTCAAGCTTAGAATCTCTCCCAAAGATGTATACCCAAGATAACCTCTTAAAAATTAATATTATTAATACTAGAACAATATTAATCTTAATAAAAATTGACCCAAAATATTGTTTTGTCCTCTTGAAATTTTCGGCCAAGAGGGGATGAATTTTGGAGTTTTTATTTCTCTTTATAAACTTCTATAAGTTAATTTTTGAATGAATAATGATAATACACAACTAGTTAGGATATATGTGCATTATAGAGATTATAAAGGGTAAAAACCCTTTGCTTGCATGGTTGGGAAATCGGGTATGGGGAAGGGGCTAGGGCCAATGCATGACCAAGATGCTCTTCACAAAAGCAACTAGGTTTGCATGGCTAACAATTAGGTTAATGATTATGCTTTCCACTTAAAATAATCAATACAATTTTTAGCCTAATACTCCCTTCATTTCGATCCATATAAGATAAATTGGGTTCCATTTTATCTTTGTCAATTTATCAATTTGTCACATGTCACAAGTCATGTAAAATTGTCATGCATTTTTAATATATTAAAAATCAACGTATTAATGAAAATACGTCATGTACAAAATAGACTTAGTAATTCATAATTACTTGGACCAAAATGGTTTACCAATCATAAATCACAACATCTTGTATTTATAATAAATTATTCATTCAGTTTCAATTGTTTTCGTAAACAAAAATTTCATCTAAGTAATAAAACAATTCTATTACTTAGATCGTATCTTACTAAATCAAATTATAATGAGACACGTAAATATTACCTCCAAAATCGTCCGTCAATTTTAAGTAATTTAATTAACCCGTATCGACATACGATCAATTAAATGATCAATTAAGAGTGTTATACTTTAGGTATGACCTATGGGGATCAACTGATCACCAACGTCGCACGACAGTAATGTCAAACTCTAGTCAGCCAATCATTAACGATATGTGTGGACTAGTTGACTGTAAAAATTACTTCCCACATGTATTCTTAAAATGAGACTTAAACATGTGATCATCATGATCGACAGTTGTGATCGCATTATTGTCGGAGGACACATATTCCAACAGGAAGTTGATAGTGAGACTACCACATAACCAAGAAGGGTGCCCTATCCTACCATGAATGTCATTATTGTAATGTCATGGGCCGTTGGAAGCGTAATTGCCCCAAGTATTTGGGAGATATCAAAGTTGGACTTATTACTCCAAGTGGGACATGGAAATGTGGAAAAGCTAAATAAGAGTGATATGAATCTCCGACAAGGAAATGGAGCTAGGGTAGCCACCATTTCAAGAGGGACTTATGTACTTGTTTTAGCTAATAACATTGAGTTGTAATTTACATAATTGTTATTATGAACCCACTTAGTCTAAAACATTATTTCCATTTCTATGTTAGACATGAAAGGATTTATTTTGTTGAAAATAGACATGGCTGTGAGCCATGTCACTTATCTTAAGATATACTTGTTTTAGACACTTCCAACTCAAGCAAAGATATCTTCATATGATTTATGCATTTGGCCTTTTTCGATTAGGTTACATAAATGAGAAACGCATTAAAAGGCTAGTGATGACTAGATTTTGAACCATTTGATTTATCAATCATATGGAATATGCGAATCTTGTCTCCTTTGCAAAATGATCGTACTCCCTTTAGTGGTAAAGGGACACAACCAAATGATTTGTTAGGACTAATATATGCCGATGTATGTGGTCATACGAGCATCACCGCAAGGAGAGGTTATGACTACTTCGTCACTTTTACCAATGATTTAAGTAGATAAGGGTATATTTACTTAATCAACTATAAAGTGAAGCATTTCAGAGATTTGAGAAATTTCTAAATGATGTAGAGAACCAATTGAACAAAGTTCTAAAGCATTACGATCCGATCGTAGTGGCAAAGATCTAAGTAATTGATTTGATTTATTAAAGATGGATTATGACCTTGTGTCACTACTCATAAGATCATTCTAATATGAGTCATATTGAGTTGTTGAATTCACTTTTGGGGGTTTTTATTTTAATCTGGAAGGTCAACCTGGAGATACCTAGAATAGAGAGTCTATTTAACAGTTGACATGGATAAGACTCATATATAATGTCTGCCGTAAAAGAGCTGGTCTTTTATGAGCTAATTCGTCAGTCTAGAGGAACTCCTAGTACTCCACTATATATATGTTTGTGTCTCGCAAAGCTATCTCTTTAGAAGATAGAGTTATTTCTAAGAGATAGAGTGGGAATAGATGAGATCGTCACAAACATGTATTATAGTTAATGTGTTACTTTGTGAAAGTAATGGAATTATAATCTATAAAGATAGAGTGGGAGTATAGCTCAGTGGGAGTTTAGCACACATGTCTTATTGTTAAAATATTGCTTTGCGAAAGTAATGGTATTGTCCTAAATCGACTTTGTTACATAAGAGCCATAGCATTACAATCCGAAAATAGTTACTTAAGAGAAGATTTACATAAAGGCGAGGGTCTCCTTAAAGTGAATAGAGCTTTAGAGTGCTTAATTAAAAGCATAGATTAACATGAAGATGTTGATCAAGATTAATTATGTTAGGAATTGGCGCATTTCATTTGATGATGAATGGCAAATGAAATTTATATTTGCTTTTCTAAAATGGGAATTTAAAGAAGGAAGTGTTTGAAACACAAAATCTTAGATGAAGATCTAAGAATCCTAACATATTATGCGTAGCTATCTTAAGTGATCACAAGATGGTCTTAAGCTAGCATTAAAGGATTATACTTTTCGTTCATATAATAATAGTGAATTGTTTCATTCACATGATTGAAGAATCATGATTATACATGAAGTTAAGTGGGAGCCAGAATCATTTCTCCATGCCTTATATGTTGATGACATATTACTTATTGAGAATAATGTACCAATGCGCTCTTCTGTGAAAGAGTGATTGGAGACTTGGAAAGGGATGCAAATTATTCTAGATTTTTGAATCTATGAGAGAGAATATTGGCATAGTGTTGAGAGTCTTATAGGATAAGATCTTTCGTATCTGTTGTAACATCAATAAGGTTGAATGGCTTATTCATGATGATGAAAGTGAAATTACTATGATGGAATTATAGTCGTTCACTGAACCTATTAAGTTGTCGATTACATGAAATCGATTGGTAATGTTTCCGCCATTAGAACGATCATATATGCCAACAGACGTACGTGCTGTGATGAACCATATGCTAGGAGCATAATGAGTCAATAACAAGTTAATTAATAAGATGGTGTGGACAAGGCCCTCGGGAACTGCGTCCGCGGGATCCACACTAGGCATAATCGACTCGAGGTTCTTTCGAATCAAATTAAGACAAATTAGAGTCGCCACCAAGTTTTATGGGAACTTGGAACCGTTCAAGTCAACTTTACACCTTTCATCGAAAAGCATAAAGCCAATCGACTACGAGTGATTAAAGATAAAGACTTGTACCCTATATCACTCGATTTGAATGACTCTCGTAATCCAATGGTATTTAGACGGATCCACAAACCATAGATCTTGAGTAAGGGGTGAGGGTACGTGTTGGGAAGCCCATAAGGACACCCAACCCCGCCCGTCAATAACGGCCTCTACTAAGTCAAGTGTCGGAGTTCAAACAAGGTCATAGCTACTACGATGTATGATATGCAAATGTTGTTTTAACCCTATCATGTGACAACAATTTCTATGTCGTTTTAGATGCAACTAAACTAACTTTGTCAAAGTTGTAATTTAGCATGTGGGTTGATTAATCTAACAACATACAAAATAAAAGCAAACAAGGCTTAAGGGGGAATGGGGGAGCCGTGGGATCTACCTATTACAACCCGGGCATTTCATGCCGACACAACGAGAAATTAGAAATACAACTCGATCTAAATACAATTGCTACATACAAAACCGTACACGATAACAGACACGGCCAATCGGCCTAGAAAAACGTGCACAAGAGGGGTGGCCCACGACTTACATGACCCACGGCCTTGGGTCACTCCTCGTATTGTGTGCTTTCGCTTGATCTTATCGAATTAGACATTGGGCTACGCACCAAAGCATGCATTAGCATAAATCGGGCGATGTTGCTCTAAACAACATGCGATTTACTACGCTCTTACATGCATTGGGGAACAACCGTCTAACCAAACAAGACTAAAGTTTTTGAAGAGGTTTTGACTCGATAAAAGTAAAACAAGCTCGAAAATTACAACTCGACAAACAAATTACAAATTACAAGCAACGAAACAACGAAGAACAAAAGGTATGGAAAACGAAGCAAGAAAGACAAAGAAGACGGCCAAGCTCACGGCCCAAACCACGGCCACCCTCATGGCCAAGACAAGGCCATCCTAGTTCCTAGGTTACGTTCATTAGTTAGATCTAATGATTGCGAAACGGATTAGAAAACGAGTTAGAAAACGAGTTATAAGACAGGTTGATCGATTGAGGAGAAATGCGCGAGTGTGTATTCTACACGGCCTAAAGGATCTGTAGATACCCATATCCGTCGATATTGGAATTTATAGAGAACCCGACAAACACCCGGTGATGATAGGACACATGTATTCTTTAGTTGTCATTGTCATTATTTGGAGCTCGTTTTACGAGGTAGAATGGGCGTCGTCGATAAAGTATTTTATTAATTTAAATGATATTTAAATTAATGTTTTTTTAGTGAATTCATTCTATTAATTTAAATGATATTTATTTTAATGTTTTTAGTGAGTTCATTTTGTTATTTTAAATGATATTTAAAATTAATATGGTTTTTTAGGTAAATTCAATTTATTTTATTTTATTTTGAATTTATTTTCCCGAGTTTATTTTATTGAAAATAAAATAAATAATTGATTTGAAAAATCATTTTATGAGTATATTTGATTTGAAAAGTCATTTATTTTAATTTATTAATTGATTTGAAAAATCGATTTTTAAAAGCGAAGAACTCGTTTTTAACCGTGTGTTTTGAGCTCGTTTTTAGCTCGGTTTTTGAGCCCGTTTCCTTTGCGAATTGGCACGAATCTCGAGTACATTAACCCACCTAGACCAATACCCATCCACCCATGTTCGAACCCCCATACCATGGCCCAAATCCTCGTCCCAAACCCCTCACAAGCAGCCCACGCATAAACCGAGCCCCCTGTTTTTGCGAGCCAATTCTCGAGCCCAAACCCGCTCCAAACACTACCAAGACCCGTACCCATTAACCCTAACCCATACCCTAGTATCCTACCCATATTATCCTAGCTTAATCACCAAGAAAACCCCCCTCAAACCCTCACAAAAACCGATGGACAGCAGCTATGTTCAGCAAGCCCGATTGCCTCTCCCTCTCTTTTAACCTATTTTAACTCCTTATAAATACCACCCCTTCACCATACATTCATTCCTCTAAGTTCTCCATACATCCAAGTATCACATACAAGCTTTAAACCTCAGAAACAAACCCTAAACATCCTTCAAAAACCCTAAACAAAACCGACACACAAACTGAAACTGTTTGTGTGTCCTCTTCGAAAACCCATTCGTTCCTCCATCAAACCTCCATAAAAACTCGAGTTTCTTGTTCCTAATTAACCACATAACATCCATATACATATTAGACAAAGAATTACGAGCCAAATTGCCCTTGAGAGTACACGAAATCCCTCGAAAAACAGAGTGAAATAACACTCTGTTTTCGCGGTTTCTTCTTGTCTGTCCAGTTCTGTTTGTGCTCGTTTTTCGTGCCCATTAAACCAAAACGAGCAGGGGTTGCTTTAAGATCCTTGTTCTCCTCTCTTTCTAGTTTCCAAAACATCTTTCGGATCGAATTTTCGTCGTGAAACGAGGGAGATATCACTGTTTTAAAATCGCTGTCCAGAAACTTTCCAAAACGCGTGTTTGCTTTATTCTTCGTCGACGACGGCCTCTCGAGATAAAATCTACCATCGATTACGACCCAAGACGGTGTCAACGATACATGTAGGTTGAGGGTGCATCAAATCCCCTTTTCTCTCCTTTTTTTATTTCGTTTTTTTTATGCCTTTTTTATAGTTTGTTTTTTGTTTGTTTTCGTTTTGTTTATCGTTTGTTTTAAATTAACTATGAAACTAGTTAGTCCGAGTATGAGTTAAAGTACCACCATGAACACCCGCGTTGACTTGAGATGGGAAAAGAAACCGCTACTTCTGTCGGTCGTACACCCCCGTCTCATTTACATATCCTCGTGTTCAAGGTAGGGCATAAATTAAACGAGTTGTCTAACTTTCATCGCTTTCGACCCCTTTACTGTTTCGGCCAAATCGACATACCCTAGGACCCGTTGTATGTTAGTTTAACCTCTGATTGTTAACCTATGACGTATTTAGATGACATTAATTTAATTTAATAATCTAATTAGACACGGTAGGTGGCTTCGACGTAAGTTATAAAATCAATCGACGATTCTGTAAATAATTGAATGCATCTCTCTCTTTCACCTAATTTCTCGCTAGTATAAGAGTGCGTGATTAGCACCTTCTTATTGACACTCGATGAGTTAAATTAATTAGCGAATTTGACCTAATTAGACCCTTTAGGCCGTGTAGAATGCACCCTCGTGCGACAATCAATCAACATCGTTTTTAACTCGTTTTCTAACTTGTTTCCTATCCCTTTTCGCAATCATTCGATCTAACCAATGAATCTAACTTAGGAACTAGGTTGGCCTCGTCTTGGCCGTGAGGGTGGCCGTTGGTTTGGGCCGTGAGGTGGCCGTTTTCTTTACCTTTTTCGTTTTGTTTTTATACCGTTTGTTTTCTCGTTATCTCATTGTTTGTAATTTATCGTTTGTTTATCGAGTTGTAACCTTTCAAGTTGGTTTTCTTTTATTGAGTCAAAACCTTTTCAAAAACCTTAGTCTTGTTTGGTTAGACGGTTGTTCCCCAATGCTTGTAGGAGCGTAGTAAACCGCATGTTGTCTAAAGCAACATGGCCGGGTTTATGCTAATGCATGCTTTGGTGCGTAGCCCTATGTCTAATTCGATGAGATTAAGCGCGAGCACGCATTACGAGGAGTGACCCAAGGACCGTGGGTCATGTGAGCCGTGGGCCACCCTCATGTGCACGGTTTTCAAGGCCCAATGGCCGTGTGTTTTGTGTCGTGTTTTGAGTTGTATGTAGCAATTGTAATTAGATCGAGTTGTAATTTATTTATCGTTGTGTCGGCATGAAATGCCTGGTTTGTAATAGGTAGATCCCAACGGCTCCCCCATTCCCCCTTAAGCCTTGTTTGTTTGCTTTGAATGTTGCTAGATTAATCAACCCACATGCTAAATTACAACTTTGACAAAGTTAGTTTAGTTGCATCTAAAACGACATAGAAATTGTTGTCACATGATAGGGTTAAAACAACGTTTGCATTTCATATATCGTAGTAGCTATGACCTTGTTTGAAATCCATACTTGACTTAGTAGAGGCCGTTATTGACGGGCGGGGTTGGGTGTCCTTATGGGCTTCCCAACACGTACCCTTACCCCTTACTCAAGATCTATGGTTTGTGGATCCGTCTAAATACCATTGGATTACGAGAGTCATTCAAATCGAGTGATATAGGGTACAAGTCTTTATCTTTAATCACTCGTAGTCGATGGGCTTTATGCTTTTCGATGAAAGGTGTAAAGTTGACTTGAACGGTTCCAAGTTCCCAAAAAACTTGGTGGCGACTCTAATATGTCTTAATTCGATTCGAAAGAACCTCGAGTCGATTATGCGGGTGTGGATCCCTCGGACGCAGATTCGAGGGCCTTGTCCTGATTTGGCGACTCATTTGGGGGAAAAGAGGACTAGTTACTTTGTGTTTCTAGGGTCTTTTCCTCCGAGGTGAAACTTGAAAAGAAAGTGTTGGAAAGTAAAACATTACTCATAGTGCTACGATTCATGCATAAACCCTTAAGGACTTTCCCGGGCCGTCCCAGCGTTTCTTCGTGATGCGTGGGGGGCGACGTCCCACTATGCCAGGAAGCTGCACATTGCTCGCTTCCACTTCGCCTCGCGTGGTTCTTGAGGGTGGGGACGATCTTCTAGGTACTTTACCTTAAGACACCTCGCTCTATTAGACCGCAAAAGGATGGAGGGCGTAGACCTTCTCGTAGAAGACTTGCCGAGACTTAGAGATGTCTAGGAGCATACATCCTCATAACATGAGAATGACAATGTGCAATGTGTTTTCCCGAGTCCTTTTTTCGAAAATTCCAAGTCCTTTTCAAAACCGAACTTTTGAACAAATTACTTTCAAACCTAGCATGATTTTCAAAACGCGGAATGCTGCCCAAATAGGACTAGAAATTTCGGCCCAAAAATGAGCTTTTTATAGCGGCATCTTGCCCATTTCAAATCTCATTTTCAAATCAATCCTTCGTTTTTTCCAAATCCGATCCAAAATGTTTCTCGAACCCCAACCAAGCATGAAATGCGTCGAGTCGTGTCCGGGTCATGGCCGTGTTAGGCCGGGTTTGTTCTAAGAGTCTAGAACACGACCTTGTTGGGTCACCCAAACTCACCTCTTGGGCTTTGAGTCATGTTGGTCGACCTTTTGGTCTAGCATAGTCCATAAAAAAAAAAACGTCCAAGCTAGGCCTTATGGACGTTTCACTCGAACCCTGGGCTATGTTAGCCCAATCACGGGTTTAGTCACACCGAGTCCAGTTTAGAATCGAGTTATGACAGTTTGAGTCATGTCGTTTTGTCGAGTCTAAAATGAACCGATGTCTAAATCAAACCGTGAGTTGAACCTTTGGTTAGTCAATCTCAAGTCGAGTCTTTGTTCAAGTCCAGTTAGGGTCGTGTCCTTAAGTGTGCAGGGGCTCTTACTTTAAATATTGACTCAGTACGGGGTTTTCTTGTAGAAAGGCCGCCCAAAACCCGACGTCAAGCAATGGAAGATGCTATCAACAAGCTCACGGAGGCCGTGAACCTCATGATGACCCGAATGGATGTGATCGAGTCTAAGCTGGTTGAAGATTCCTCTTCATCTACTCCACCTCTGACTGATTTGGAGAAACGGTTCAAGTTCATCGAGGACCGTTTGAAGCTCTCCCAAGGGAAGAATATCCACTATGAGAATGCTAGGGCCTATGCCCCAGTTCAGGACAAGTTGCCCACGAACATGGTACTCACTGACATCCCAAAGTTCAAGGGCACTGAAGATCCAGTCCACCATGTTAAGGCCTATAAAGGGTACTTGGCATTGAAGGGAGTACCTTTGATATGTTCTCCGAAATTTTCGCCCAATCTGCGGGAGAACACCCAAAGGCTTGGTTCTACAATCTTGACCTTAAGAACTTCCCCACTTTCGAAGATATTACGGTGGAGTTCTGTAAGCACTATGCTGACAATGTCGAGATTCAAACCAACATAAGAACTTTGGAGGTTATGACACAAAAGGAGAAGGAGGGTTTTACGGAATTCCTCGCAAGATGGCGCGCTGAAAGCGTGAAGCTAGCTAAGAAGCCTGATCAAGTTGAAATGGTAGATAAGTTCGTGAAGAATTTACGACTGTTTTCGTAATGCTCGAAATACCAAAATTTTGGTTCTTTCAAAGAATTGATAAGGATCGGGATAAAGGTAGAGGACGATGTCCGAATGGCTGAAGCTGAGAAGCCAAAGGGATACCAAGGGGCTTCGTCATCTAAAGCAAAAGCGCCCGCAGCGGCCCACTTTGTTGAAACTGTCAATCTCTTAGATGGACAGTCAAAAAACCTCGCGCCAAGCTCGAGGGTATTCACGATATCGGGTGCACTTACGCCTATGCTCTCCAAAGGCTTATGGCCCAAGGAAAGTTGAAGCCCATTGGTCCAACTCCGGACCCTCCTGCTGATCAACAAGGCAAATGGTACAAACCAAATGCCTACTGTGCCTTTCATCAAGGAAAGGACACGATACTGAAAGGTGCTTTAGACTAAAGCACGAAATTCAAGATATGATTGAGAACGGAACGCTCCCAATCCCGGCCATAAAGCCCAACAACGTCACCAATCCGTTTGGCGACCACACTAACTTTGTCTCTACCGAAGATAGTGTCGATTACTCTCACTTGATCCGCCCATGTCGTCTAAAAGGGGTGTTTATCGGAAGAATATTCGTGGATTGCTCCAAATTCCTACCAAGCTCGAGAAACGAGATTACATTCGGGGATTTTGTTGTCGATTGTACTCCTTACATACTCCGAAGCGGCAATGAAATCAATGGCGTTTGGGCCGATGACGAGGATGATGTTTACCTCGTCAAAGGTGCGACAATTCCTCACACCCAAGAAGAAATCTTAAAGATGAGGCAAGATGCCCTAGAGTCAAATCATTTGACTAGATCCGGGCGCCCATATCGTGTGGAGAAAGCTAAGGATATCCCGAGTAAGGCACCTCAAAAAGAGCCGGCAGTGGTCGAAGTTCTTGGTGAAGGGTCGACCTCCGAGGCTTCCCTCTTCAAGCAACTCCAAAAGACTAAGGCCGACGTATCTATCTGGCAACTTATCCTGAGCTCTTTCGAACATCGCCAAGCTTTGTTACAAGCTTTGATGAACATGACCGTGTCGTCGAATACTACTCCTGCGGACATGGTCACTCACATCGCCCAGAATCGGCCTCAGATTACCAACGGTGTGACATTCTCCGACGAAGATCTGCCACCGTTCGGGCCTCGACATAACCTGGCCCTCTATATTGCTACCGTGTGTCTCAACAAGCATATCCCTATGACTTTGGTTGACGACGGATCGGCCGTCAACGTACTCCCCCTACGAAAACGGCGCACATTCTAGGCTTGGAGAAGAATGACTTCATCCCCACGATGAGGACGGTTCGGGCATTCGGCGGCCTTTGTGCGTCGAGTGAGTGGACTTGTCGACCTGGTAGTCTGGTGGGCAAGTGGAAAAGAAAATAAGTTGCCAAGTGATTGACATATGCTCATCCTTCAACTTATTGTTGGGAAGGCCCTGGATCCATGCTGCGAAGGCCGTAACATCGACGCTGCATCGAAAAATCAAGGTCCCACTCAATGGCAAAACCGTCACCATTGACGCCACGCCAATTACTGTAGCGGGAGGAGACATTACTTCCGAGGTAAGGGTCGAAGCTACCAATGACGCATGCGGTTTCGAGATTGTCAACATGATCGAGTGAACTCGAAAATATGGATCTATATACGGGAAGCCATGTCTGCGAGGTAATTCTCAAGACTGGGAAGTACTTCGGTTTCTCATTATATCCTAGAAAGGAGGAGGCTTTCGAGTTGAAACCACCCGTAGCCAAAGGAGTAACTTTCGGGCTTGGATATGAGCCCACTGAGAAAGATCTACGGGAAAAGAGGGGAAGAACGATCGAAGATCGAGATATTAAAATGGGACCGTATCACCTAACTCTAAACGGTCACTTCGTGAGAGAGGGAAGAACTCCCTTGCATGGACTTCCCGAACCCATCTTTGACCCAAAGAAGAACCTTATGGTCCCGGGAATCGAAGTATTCCAAGATTGCTACTACATCCACGAAGATATTTCGACCGTGATGCCAATAGAAACCAAGCTTGACCCAATAAATGACGAGAAAGCCATGGGTCTCCTTTTCGGTGAAGAAAAGAAATCACCAATACCAAACGAAGATTTGGTAAGCATGATCCTGAGAAGCGAGCGGTTCGACCCATCTACCCTCATCACCGATGTGGATCCTCTTAGGACCAACACGGGATGGCGGAAAACAATCAAGTGGACTGACAACAAAGGACTTCTTTTCAAGTTGACAACGGGAGAAGGAGAGATGTTCAAGCCAAATGATGTTACCGATTCGAGTCCGAGTCGAGTCGGAGTCCGAGTCCGAGATAGGTCCTAAGATTGAGTCTAAGGAGTCGGTGTTGAAAATACCCCTCCCTAGCTTTCCCTTCCTATGCACCTTTTCCTAATGGTGGTATTAGGGGCTGTCCCGAATACCCCTATCTCGCCAACCGAGCTCGACCGGTTGGCTCAAATGTTAGCGCATTTCGCGCAATTTCAAATCAATAATAATATGAACGAGTTTGCTTACGACTTGTCTCACTTACATTGCAATTCAATTTTTGAAAATGATTGTTTTAATAATGACATTGAGGCGAGGTCGAGGATGAACGATTGGTCGAAGAAGAAGAAGAAGAAGAAATGGAACCACCTCTACAGTTGATAAAAGGGTTGTAAGAGTACGAACAGAAAACCTCGGTCATCGAAGATACCGAAACCATCAATGTAGGTACAACCTTAGAACCACAGGAGCTTAAAATAGGAACTACTTTAAGTCCCACCGAAAGACAGGGGTTCATTGATTTGTTGCATGAGTTCAAAGATGTTTTCGCATGGTCCTACAAAGACATGCCAGGCATTGATAGGGAAATTGCAGAGCACAGGATCCCAATCAAGCCGGGGTATAAGCCAGTCAAGCAGAAGCTACGCAAAATGCACACAGATTGGTCTTTGAAAGTCTAGGAAGAAATCGACAAGCAACTCAAGGTCAGGTTCATCAAGGTGTCGAATACTCGGGAATTTGGGTGGCTAACGTCGTTCAGTGCCTAAGAAAGATGGTAAAGTTCGGGTTTGTGTTGACTTCCGAGATTTAAACAAGGCAAGTCCGAAGGACGATTTCCCATTACCTCACATCGACATCCTGGTTGACAACACAGCAAAACACGCGTTACTATCCTTTATGGATGGATACGCCGGTTTATGTCGACGACATGATTGTCAAGTCAAAGGAGCGTGATGGCCACCTTGGTACACTACGCAAATTCTTCGAACGATTGCGCAAGTATAACATGAGGTTGAATCCACAAAAATGCGCATTCGGAGTCACATCCGGCAAATTGTTGGGCCACATCGTCAGCCACCGTGGCATCGAGGTGGACCCACTGAAAATAAAGGCCATAATGGAAATGCCTCACCCGAAAACCGAGAAGGAAATTCGAGGTTTCCTGGGAAGAATCCAATATATAAGTCGGTTCGTGGCAAAGCTAACGATGATATGCGAGCCAATTTTCAAGAAATTGAAGGTCGGGGAACACGTCGTATGGGATGATCACTCTCAAGCTGCGTTCGATAAGATCAAAGAAATACTATCTTCCCCTCCCGTGCTTAGCCCACCAACGGCTGGGTTACCACTTTTGTTGTATCTTACGATTACGGATATCGCAATGGGGGCAATCTTTGGCTTGAGATAGTCGATAAAGAGGAAAGAGCAATTTACTACATTAGTAAAAAGTTCTTGGAGTATGAAATCAAGTATACTCAGCTCGAAAAGACATGTTTGGCTTTAGTATGGGCGACAAAGAAGTTACGGCACTACATGCTCAGTCATAGTGTCTGCATTCACTCGAAGATGGACCCAATCAAATACTTGTTTGAAAAACCGGTTCGAATGGCGGTGCCAAGATGGACTCTAATGCTTTCGAGTTCGACACTGAAATATGTACCTTTGAAAGTGATAAAGGGAAGGCGGTTGCGGACTTCTGGCGAGATAACCCAATAGAAGAAAGCGAGGTTTTGGATACGTGGTCGTTTTCCGACGAAGATATCGTTCACATAGACAATGATATGTGGGACCTCTATTTCGATGGAGCATCGAACTATAGGGGATACGGGATAGGAGTTCTACTCATTTCATCGGAAGGTGAACATGTTCCTATTTCGATCAAGTTGGACTTTAACGTCACTAATAACGCGGTTGAATATGAAGCATGCCTACTCGGTTTGCACAGTGCTCTCGAGTTAGGCATCAAAAAGCTTGTAGTACATGGGGACTCGTCACTAGTGATCAATCAAGTGGCCGGGACGTGGAAAACCGGAAGTGATAGCTTGGCTCCGTACCAAGCAAAAATCGAAGAACTAGAAAAGTTGTTCGCCGAGGTCAAATACGTGCACCTCCCCAGAGACGAAAACCGATTCGCTGATGCACTATCAAAGCTATTTGCTCGATCAACATACCCGATCACATGGATACCATGCCGATATGTGTCGAACGAAGATCATCACCTGCTTATGTTAATGTAATCGGAGACACGGAAGAAACCGAGGCCGAACCTTGGTATCATGCTATTTCGAGATTTAAAGAATCGGGAGAGTATCCACCGACATGGATAACCGCGGAAAGCGCGCTATTCGAATGCTAGCCGCTCAATTCGTTAGAACCAATGACGGACAATTGTACAAGAAGACCGCGAGAACATCCTCCTGCGATGCATAGACTCACCAATGCGAAAAGAGTCATGGAAGAAGTCCATGACGGAGAGTGTGGCCCACACATGAACGCCCATATCTTTGGTTCGTAAAATCATGAGATTAGGGTATTATTAGACCACGATGGAGACAGATTGTCGCCAATATGTCAAACATTGCCATAATTGCCAAATCTTCGCAAACATACAACATGTGCCACCGTCATCGTTATATACTACGACATCACCATGGCCTTTCTCAACATGGGGAATCGACATTATCGGAAAGGTCAACCCATCGGAACGGTGGGCATTGCTTCATGTTAGTCGCCATCGATTACTTCACGAAGTGGGTGGAAGTGAAATCGTACAAGGTTCTACAAGCAAAGCAGGTAGCAAAGTTCATTCAGAATGAAATCATTTGCAGATATGGGGTGCCGCATGAGCTCATTAGCGATCATGGCACTCACTTCAGTGAATCGCTAGTAATACTTGAAAAGTATAAAATCAAACACCACAAGTCGTCACCGTATCGACCTCAAACAAATGGTGCGGTGGAAGCCGCCAACAAGACAATCACTTGTGATCCTCGGAAAGATGACCGACAACTATCGCGAATGGCGGAAAAGATACCGTTCGCACTATGGGGATCTGAACGTCTATCCGCACGCCACTGGAGCAACTCCGTTCTATTTAACGTACGGGATGGAGCGGTTCACCTATTGAATTAGAGGTACCTTCTTTAAGGATCTGTTAGAAAGTCGGGTCCCTTAAGCCGATCGGGCGCAAGCCGGTATGATTCCTTGGTCATGCTCGACGAGCGACGGTTAAATGCATTACACCATGTTCAACTCTATCAGAAAAGGATACAAAGAGCATTTAACAAAAAGGTGAAACCTCGAGGAATAAAAGATGGAGATTTAGTCCTAAAGTCCGTTCGCGCTTTACTACCAATTGACCCGAGGGGAAAATTCAAGCCGAATTGGGCCGGTCCTTATCAGTAAAGAAGATATTATCGGGAGGCGCGATCGGAGGCGACAGATCTAGATGGAAATGACTTTGCGAATCCGACGAATTTGGATCAACTAAAGAAATACTATCCTTAGAACTCACTCTCAATGTCACAAAATAAAATTTTGAATTGCAGTGCTCGTGAGCTAGTCTAGGCCGCGGCACTTTGCCTCATTGCTTTTTTTGTGCGTTATAAATTGATGATTGTAGCGCGTTTGTTTTGTGGAACTACGAGCTCGGTTTGATTCTGTTGATAATGAGATACGTAGGCGACTCTTTAAAAGAGTACAACCGACCCTTCCTTTAAATAAAATGAAATTTTATGCGTAAAACTGGAATTTTAATAGATAGTAAGTCTTATTAAAGATCGGGCGATGCCCATTACATCCTTCAAAAGAAAAAAAGAAAACAGCTAGCAACAAATAATAAGTAGTAGTATTAAATAATAGATTGGAGTCGAAGGCTCCTGCATCTTCTTTTTTCCCTTTGCCTTTTGGGTCACGTGACCGAGGCTCCTGTGGAGGAGGAGTAGTTGTGTGCTGTCTAGCGCGCTTCTTAGGAGGGATCGTCATTTCCTCCCGAGGGCCCAGCCTATCTTTTACACTCAAGCGAGGACCAAACCTCCCTTCTAAGGCTGAGCCCGAATGTGCCTTTGAACCCAACCGTTTCCACACACCTGTCGCATGTGAGTCAGTCTTAGGAGTCTTCTCAGTCTTAGCACTCGACGTAGGCTAGGACGAGGATATAGGTTCAGATGAGTAGTGTCAAGTCTCGGAATGAGCTTTATCTAACGGTTTAGGCAAAGATGCCGAGTCATATAGATGTAGGTTTGCGTTGGGAACGTAAAATAATAAAAACCCGCTGAAAAAGAAAGAAGGCGTGGAAGAAAAATATTAAAAGCCCGCTGAAAAGAAAGAAGGCGGTGGCAAGAAATGATGAATACTCATTTGAAAAGAAAGGAGGCGAGGAGAAGAGTGACAGAATGTTCCCAACAAGAGTGATATGTGATGCCTAAGTGTTCTCATAAAATTAACCTGTGTTTAGTGTCTGGGCGAAGCCAACGTTGTTCCTCTGTGAGTTTAATCCACCTTGTCGATGCCAAGTGATCTTGATTCCCATGTGCCCTCGGGAGCACACCCATGCCATACGATATCTCCGTCCCAAGTCCGACGACCTTGTGATTCCCATTTGCCATCTTTTGGCGCCAGAACGGCCGATTTACATTTCTACCCTCGACAAGTCCATATTTGAATTAAAGCCCGTGCACACTTACGGTTTTATTTTCTTTTTTTGTTTTGCGGTAGCGGGCTACGCCCACGTTGTTTACGGGTCATACGGAGTGTCTGAGTCGTATTTCCTGCTCACCCGTCAAGGTTCGATTTCAAAATGCCAAAGATTTCAGAATTTCGAAATTTCAAAAACTTCAAAAACTTTTTGGGTCGACGACCCAGCATCCAAGTGATTCATTTCAAATTCAAAAGTCGGGTCGATGGCCCAATCATTCAAAATTTTCAAATTCAATTTTCGGGTCGATGACCCAATCTTTCAAATGATCTAATTTTAGGATCGATGATCCAAATGTGCTTATGTGATGATTATTGCTAGTACGTTTTTGTGTTTCAAATGTAGCAGGATATGCTTCAACTGGGGGCTCTAAAGTCTTCGACTTTAGAGCCATTTAAATGGGGCTCTGGCGGGTTGGCTTCAGAGACCATTATCAAGATGAAAGGGATGACATCCACCCAGAATTCAATTCAATACAAGAGTATGAAATGGAAGAATTCCGCAGCTGAAAGCAAATGATGAAAGTGGCGGCAACCTCCTTGGAAAGTCCCGTCCCATTCGGACAAGTGCCAGCAGATGATAAATTTTGGGCAAATGTCAGCAGATGATGAATTTTGGACAAACGCCAGCAGATGATAAACTTTGGGCATGTGTCAGCAGTGGCCGAACTACGACGCGGGTTTGATTCCGTCAGAAACGGATACGTAGGCGCCTAAGGATAAGGCTCAACCCACCATTTATGCAATTTATGGGTCGATGACCAACGATGATATTTCAACACAACAGAAGCAAGAGTCAATCCCCCAACGAAGTTTCAGGTATGATCTCTTCTTATGGCTGGCGAGCTTATATACGCAAGTCTAATGGACTATAAACGACCCATGAGAATCCTCGGGTCGAGAGGGACTGGGGTATACTTTGACTTTCGCCTTGTCCAAGCCTCAGTCAAAGTGGGGGCTCTGTAGATACCCATATCCGTCGATATTGGAATTTATAGAGAACCCGACAAACACCCGATGATGATAGGACACATGTATTCTTTAGTTGTCATTGTCATTATTTGGAGCTCGTTTTACGAGGTAGAATGGGCGTCGTCGATAAAGTATTTTATTAATTTAAATGATATTTAAATTAATGTTTTTTTAGTGAATTCATTCTGTTAATTTAAATGATATTTATTTTAATGTTTTTAGTGAGTTCATTTTGTTATTTTAAATGATATTTAAAATTAATATGGTTTTTTAGGTAAATTCAATTTATTTTATTTTATTTTGAATTTATTTTCCCGAGTTTATTTTATTGAAAATAAAATAAATAATTGATTTGAAAAATCATTTTATGAGTATATTTGATTTGAAAAGTCATTTATTTTAATTTATTAATTGATTTGAAAAATCGATTTTTAAAAGCGAAGAACTCGTTTTTAACCGTGTGTTTTGAGCTCGTTTTTAGCTCGGTTTTTGAGCCCGTTTCCTTTGCGAATTGGCACGAATCTCGAGTACATTAACCCACCTAGACCAATACCCATCCACCCATGTTCGAACCCCCATACCATGGCCCAAATCCTCGTCCCAAACCCCTCACAAGCAGCCCACGCATAAACCGAGCCCCCTGTTTTTGCGAGCCAATTCTCGAGCCCAAACCCGCTCCAAACACTACCAAGACCCGTACCCATTAACCCTAACCCATACCCTAGTATCCTACCCATATTATCCTAGCTTAATCACCAATAAAACCCCCCTCAAACCCTCACAAAAACCGATGGACAGCAGCTATGTTCAGCAAGCCCGATTGCCTCTCCCTCTCTTTTAACCTATTTTAACTCCTTATAAATACCACCCCTTCACCATACATTCATTCCTCTAAGTTCTCCATACATCCAAGTATCACATACAAGCTTTAAACCTCAGAAACAAACCCTAAACATCCTTCAAAAACCCTAAACAAAACCGACACACAAACTGAAACTGTTTGTGTGTCCTCTTCGAAAACCCATTCGTTCCTCCATCAAACCTCCATAAAAACTCAAGTTTCTTGTTCCTAATTAACCACATAACATCCATATACATATTAGACAAAGAATTACGAGCCAAATTGCCCTTGAGAGTACACGAAATCCCTCGAAAAACAGAGTGAAATAACACTCTGTTTTCGCGGTTTCTTCTTGTCTGTCCAGTTCTGTTTGTGCTCGTTTTTCGTGCCCATTAACCCAAAACGAGCAGGGGTTGCTTTAAGATCCTTGTTCTCCTCTCTTTCTAGTTTCCAAAACATCTTTCGGATCGAATTTTCGTCGTGAAACGAGGGAGATATCACTGTTTTAAAATCGCTGTCCAGAAACTTTCCAAAACGCGTGTTTGCTTTATTCTTCGTCGACGACGGCCTCTCGAGATAAAATCTACCATCGATTACGACCCAAGACGGTGTCAACGATACATGTAGGTTGAGGGTGCATCAAATCCCCTTTTCTCTCCTTTTTTTATTTCGTTTTTTATGCCTTTTTTTATAGTTTGTTTTTTGTTTGTTTTCGTTTTGTTTATCGTTTGTTTTAAATTAACTATGAAACTAGTTAGTCCGAGTATGAGTTAAAGTACCACCATGAACACCCGCGTTGACTTGAGATGGGAAAAGAAACCGCTACTTCTGTCGGTCGTACACCCCCGTCTCATTTACATATCCTCGTGTTCAAGGTAGGGCATAAATAAAACGAGTTGTCTAACTTTCATCGCTTTCGACCCTTTACTGTTTCGGCCAAATCGACATACCCTAGGACCCGTTGTATGTTAGTTTAACCTCTGATTGTTAACCTATGACGTATTTAGATGACATTAATTTAATTTAATAATCTAATTAGACACGGTAGGTGGCTTCGACGTAAGTTATAAAATCAATCGACGATTCTGTAAATAATTGAATGCATCTCTCTCTTTCACCTAATTTCTCGCTAGTATAAGAGTGCGTGATTAGCACCTTCTTATTCACACTCGATGAGTTAAATTAATTAGCGAATTTGACCTAATTAGACCCTTTAGGCCGTGTAGAATGCACCCTCAGGCGACAATCAATCAACACCGTTTTTTAACTCGTTTTCTAACTTGTTTCCTATCCCTTTTCGCAATCATTCGATCTAACCAATGAATCTAACTTAGGAACTAGGTTGGCCTCGTCTTGGCCGTGAGGGTGGCCGTTGGTTTGGGCCGTGAGGTGGCCGTTTTCTTTACCTTTCTCGTTTTGTTTTTATACCGTTTGTTTTCTCGTTATCTCATTGTTTGTAATTTATCGTTTGTTTATCGAGTTGTAACCTTTCAAGTTGGTTTTCTTTTATTGAGTCAAAACCTTTTCAAAAAACCTTAGTCTTGTTTGGTTAGACGGTTGTTCCCCAATGCTTGTAGGAGCGTAGTAAACCGCATGTTGTCTAAAGCAACATGGCCCGGTTTATGCTAATGCATGCTTTGGTGCGTAGCCTTATGTCTAATTCGATGAGATTAAGCGCGAGCACGCATTACGAGGAGTGACCGAAGGACCGTGGGTCATGTGAGCCGTGGGCCACCCTCATGTGCACGGTTTTCAAGGCCCAATGGCCGTGTGTTTTGTGTCGTGTTTTGAGTTGTATGTAGCAATTGTAATTAGATCGAGTTGTAATTTATTTATCGTTGTGTCGGCATGAAATGCCTGGTTTGTAATAGGTAGATCCCAACGGCTTCCCCATTCCCCCTTAAGCCTTGTTTGTTTGCTTTGAATGTTGCTAGATTAATCAACCCACATGCTAAATTACAACTTTGACAAAGTTAGTTTAGTTGCATCTAAAACGACATAGAAATTGTTGTCACATGATAGGGTTAAAACAACGTTTGCATTTCATATATCGTAGTAGCTATGACCTTGTTTGAAATCCATACTTGACTTAGTAGAGGCCGTTATTGACGGGCGGGGTTGGGTGTCCTTATGGGCTTCCCAACACGTACCCTCACCCCTTACTCAAGATCTATGGTTTGTGGATCCGTCTAAATACCATTGGATTACGAGAGTCATTCAAATCGAGTGATATAGGGTACAAGTCTTTATCTTTAATCACTCGTAGTCGATGGGCTTTATGCTTTTCGATGAAAGGTGTAAAGTTGACTTGAACGGTTCCAAGTTCCCAAAAAACTTGGTGGCGACTCTAATATGTCTTAATTCGATTCGAAAGAACCTCGAGTCGATTATGCCGGGTGTGGATCCCTCGGACGCAGTTCCCGAGGGCCTTGTCTACAGGATCCAATTACGTCACAATATCATAAGATTAAGGCTTACTCGTCGAGTGTTAATAGGAAGGTGCTAATCACGCACTCCTATGCTAGCGAGAAATCAAGTGATAAGAAAGATGTATTCAATTAGGTTATAGAATTGTTAATCGATTTTTAAAGCTATGTCGATGCCACCTAACATGTCTAATTAGGTTATTAAATTGATCGAACGTCGTCTAAATACGTCATATGTTAACAATCAGAGGTTAAACTAACATACAACGGATCCTAGGGTGTGTCGAATTGGCCGAAACAACAAAGGGGTCAAAAGCGGAGAACGAAGTTAGAAATTCGTTTTATTTATGCCCTACCTTGAACACGAGGATATGTAAATGAGACGGGGGTGTACGACCGACTGATGTAGCGGTTTCTTTTCCCATCTCAAGTCAACGCGGGTGTTCATGGTGGTACTTTAACTCATACTCGGACTAAACTAGTTTCATAGTTAATTTAAACGATAAATAAAAGCGATAAACAAACAAAAATAAACCATAAGAAAAACAAACATAAAAAACGAAATAAAAAAGGAGAAAGAGGAGGATTTGATGCACCCTCAACCTACATGTATCGTTGACACCGTCTTGGGTCGTAATCGATGGTAGATTTTATCTCGAGAGGCCGTCGTCGACGAAGAAACAAAGCAAACACGCGCGTTTTTGGCAAATCTGGACAGCAACTTTCAAACGATGATTTCTCCCTCGTTTCACGATGAAAATTTGATTTAAAAGATGTTTTGAAAACTAGAAAGAGAGGAGAACAGAGATCTTAAAGCAACCCCTGCTCGTTTTGAGTTATTGGGCACGAGAAACGAGCACAAACAGAACTGGACAGACAAGAATAAACCGCGAAAACAGAGTGTATAACACTCTGTTTTTCGAGGGATTTCGTGTACTCTCAAGGGCAATTTGGCTCGTAAATCTTTGTCTAATGTGTAGATGGATGTTATGTGGTTAATTAGGAACAAGAAAATCGAGTTTTGATGGAGGTTTGAGGGAGGAACGAATTGTTTTTCGAGGAGGACACACAAACAGTTTCAGTTTGTATGTCGGTTTTGTGGAGGGATTTTGAGAGGCAATTAGGGTTTGTTTCTGAGGTTTAAAGCTTGTGAGTGATGGTAGGATGTGGGGAGAACTTACAGGAATGAATGTATGGTGAAGGGTGGGTATTTATAAGGAGTTAAAGTAGGGCAAAAGAGAGGGAGAGGCAGTCGGGCTTGCTGATCATAGCTGCTATCCAGCAGCTTTTGGGGGGTTTTCTAGGGTTCGTATGGGGGGTTTTCTTGGTGATTAAGGTAATTTAATATGGGTAGGATATTAGGGTATGGGTTAGGGTTAATGGGTACGGGTTTTGGTGGTATTTGGAGCGGGTTTTGGGCTCGGGATTGAGCTGCCAAAACAGGGGGGCTGCTCTTGTATATGCGGGCTGTTGGGGGGTGTTTGGGATGGAATTTGGGCCGTGGTTATGGGGGTTCGAACAGGGGTGGATGGGTAGAGGCTTAGGTTGGTTAGTGTACTCGATATTCGTGCCAACTCGCAAAGAAAACGGGCTCAAAAACCGAGCTAAAATCGAGCTCAAAAACGCATGTTCAAAACGAGTTCTTTTCGATTTTCAAATCGATTTTTCAAATCAATTAACACATTAAAATAAATGATTTTTCAAATCAAATATATTCATAAAATGATTTTTCAAATCGATTATTTATTTTATTTTCAATAAAATAAACTTGGGAAAATAAATTCAAAATAAAATAAAATGAATTGAATTCACCTAAAAAAAAACCATAATTTAAATATCATTTAAAATAACAAAATGAACTCACTAAAAATCATTAATTTAAATATCATTTAAATTAATAAAATGAATTCACTTAAAAAAACATTAATTTAAATATCATTTAAATTAATAAAATACTTCATCGACGACGCCCATTCTACATCGTAAAACGAACCCAAATAATGACAATGACAACTAAAGGATACATGTGTCCTATCATCATCGGGTGTTTGTCGGGTTCTCTATAAATTCCAATATCGACGGATACGGGTATCTACAGAGCCCCCACTTTGACTGAGGCTTGGACAAGGCGAAAGTCAAAGTATACCCCAGGTCCCTCTCGACCTGAGGATTCTTCGGGTCGTTTATAGTCCATTAGACTTGCGTATATAAGCTCTTGACCATAAGAAGAGACCATACCTGAAACTTCGTTGGGGATTGACTCTTGCTTCTGTTGTGTCAAATTATCGTCGTTGGTCGTCGACCCATAAAATTGCATATATGGTGGATTGAGCCTTATCCTTAGGCGCCTACGTATCCGTTTCTGACGGAATCAAACCCGCGTCGTAGTTCGGCCACTGCTGACACATGCCCAAAGTTTATCATCTGCTGGCGTTTGTCCAAAATTCATCATCTGCTGACATTTGCCCAAAATTTATCATCTGCTGGCGCTTGTCCGAATGGGACGGGACTTTCCAAAGAGGTTGCCGCCACTTTCATCATTTGCTTTCAGCTACGGAATTCTTCCATTTCATACTCTTGTATTGAATTGAATTCTTGGTGGATGTCATCCTTTACATCTTGATAATGGTCTCTGAAGCCAACGGCTTCAGAGCCCCCAGTTTGCAATGGCTCTAAAGTCGAAGACTTTAGAGCCCCCAGTTGAAGCATATCCTGCTAAAATTGGAACACAAAAACGTACTAGCAATAATCATTACATAAGCACATTTGGATCATCGATCTTTAAATTGGATCATTTTGAAATACTGGGTCATCGACCTGAAAATTGAATTTGAAAATTTTGAAAAAATTGGGTCATCGACCTGAATTTTGAATTTGACATTACTTGGTATGTTGGGCCATCGACCCAAAAAATTGAAATTGAATTTTTGAATTTTGAAAGATTGGATCATCGACCCGAAAAGATTCTGAAATTTCGGAATTTTGAACTTTTGAAAATTTTTTTTTTTTTAATCGAACCTTGATGGGTGAGCATGAAATACGACTCAGACACTCTGTATGACCGGTAAACAACGTGGGCATAGCCCGCTACCGTAAAACAAAAAAGGAAAATAAAACCGTAAGTGTGCACGGGCTTTAATTCAAATATGGATTTGTCGAGGGTAGAAATGTAAATCGGCCGTTCCGGCGCTCCCCAAAACGCGATAGATGTGCGAAAACCCGATGCATCGTGCCAAAGACTGGTGTGAACTAGAGCGGGCCTAAGAGGCGCGCGACCCAAGGTCCACACGGTTCAGAAAAACGGCACCCTAGGGGTGTCATCCTAGATGCTTCCTTCCCTTATTCTTTCTATATATAAGGAAGAGCTGTATTGCCAAATTTATTCTGCTTTCCCCCAAACTGGTGCAAATAACATAAATCATTATGAATAATCTAGCGAGTGCTATGCTAGCATGGGAGACGGACTTCACTGGCGCAGATAGACAAGAATTAAAGACCGCTCAACTGGCGCAATTACTTCCCTTACGCCAGATCCCCTTCAGCCTGCGTTGTTGGAACACTGCCTTAGCTATTGGGATCCTTGTAACCATGTTTTTGCTTTTCCTGAGGGGGAGATCTGCCCTCTACCCGAACAGTTTTCTGCCCTTGGAGGATGGGATGCTGAGGCCATACCGGCTATACCAAAATTTCATTCGGGATGGCGTGGAACATATCTAGATCGCTTGGCCTTTCCGGGACGGAGTGCAGGGGAGATAGTTACTGGTGACGAAGTCAACCTTCTTGCTATTCATCGGAAATTTTGTATCTTGCGAAACAGTACTTTACTGCCAGCGTACTGCCGCAGGGCCTTTGGATTGATCATGTTACACCTTTATGTCTTTGAATGCAGGATGAACAAGACAACTTGTGTAGGACAAGCGAAGCTTTTGTCTATTGTATCGCAGATGGAGACGGGACATAACCCTTCCCGGATTATTCTCGCTGAAACTCTCCGGGGTTTAGATGCTAAGAAAATGAACCCTGGTGCCGATTGGTCGGGATGCTCCCGTCTATTGCAGGTAACCAAATCTATTCTCCTGATTTCGCATCCTTGATTGACCACGATTCTTGTGTTGTTGCCACGATTTATTTATATTTTGCCACGATTTTGTTGCATTCTGCCACAATTCCGTTGTATTCTGCCACGATTTTGCTGTATTCTGCCACGATTTTGCTGTATTCTGCCACGATTCCTGCCACAATTCCGTTTTTTTCCTTCTTTTTCTTTTTTTTCTCTTTTTTTTTTTTTTTTTTTTTTTTTTTTTTTTTTTTTCGTTTTTTTCTTTTTTTCTTTTTTTTCTTTTCTTCTTTTTTTTTCAGGTGTGGCTTTTTCATGTTTTTTTTTCAGGTGTGGCTTTGCGAGAGATTTTGGCTCTTCGCCCCACCGCGTGAGCCCAGCTCGTATCTCACTCGTATGCTGACTATGCGTGCCAAGCGGTATGAAGACGAGCATCAAATTGACCTTGCCTATTGGCGAAACAAACTGACAGAAGGGGGAGGTTGCCCTCTTTGCTGGTTCATGCCTTGGCTTCGCCTCAAATCTTTTACTATCCTTCCGGAAGATGATAAGACCAGACGTTTGCAACTACTGGGTTTAGAGAGGTCTATTCACATTTACCCTGACCGTGTCCTGCGTCAGATGGGCCGTAGACAAATAATTCCCAAGTGTGAGGCTGTTCTGGGACGAGCAAGAGAGCTGAATTCCTCTATATGTGATGATTGGCTCAAGAGGTGGCACCAAAGGCGTCTTTGGTACGTATCTGCGCGCCCTCAGACTACCTGGGTATCCCCGTCTTATACTAAATGGCTTAAAGCGAAGACCGAATCAGGTAAGGACTTGTGTCGGAAGGATGAGCTTGTCGACATCAAATATTATGACAAAAGCAGAAGCAGTCGCGACTTCTTTGTTAACGATCTTTCGTCTGCATCTGGACCTGAAACTAAGACTGAGAAGACTGAGAAGACTCCTAAGACTGACTCACAGGCGACAGGTGTGTGGGAACGGTTGGGTTCAAAGGCACACTCGGGCTCAGCCTTGGAGGGGAGGCTTGGTCCTCGCTTGAGTGTAAAAGATAGGCTGGGCCCTCGGGAGGAAATGACGATCCCTCCTAAGAAGCGCGCTAGACAGAATGCAACTACCCCTCCTCTGCAGGAGCCTCGGTCACGTGACCCAAAAGGCAAAGGGAAAAAGAAGATGTAGGAGCCTTCGACTCCAATCTATTATTTAATACTACTACTTATTATTTGTTGCTAGCTGTTTTCCTTTTTCTTTTGAAGGATGTAATGGGCATCGCCCGATCTTTAATAAGACTTACTATCTATTAAAATTCCCAGTTTCTGCATAAAATTTCATTTTATTCAAGGAAGGGTCGGTTGTACTCTTTTAAAGAGCTGCCTACGTATCTGTTATCAACAGAATCAAACCGAGCTCGTAGTTCCACATAACAAACGCGCTACAATCATCGATTTATAATGCACAAAAGCAGCGAAGCAAAAGTGCCGCGGCCTAGACTCGCTCACGAGCACTGCAATTCAAAATTTTATTTTATGACATTGAGAATGAGTTCTACGGATAGTATTTCTTCAGTTGATCCAAATTCGTCGGATTCGCAAAGTCATTTCCATCTAGATCTGTCAGTCTGACCGCGCCTCCCGATAATATTTTCTTTACTAGGTAAGGACCGGCCCAATTCGGCTTGAATTTTCCCCTCGGGTCGATTGGTAGTAAAGCGCGCACAGACTTTAGGACCAAATCCCCATCCTTTATTCCTCGAGGTTTCACCTTTTTGTTAAACGCTCTTTGTATCCTTTTCTGATAGAGTTGAACATGGTGCAACGCATTTAACCGTCGCTCGTCGAGCATGACCAAGGAATCATACCGGCTTGCAGCGGTCGGCTTCAGGGACCTGACTTTCTAACAGAATCCTTAAAGAAGGTACCTCTAATTTGATAGGCTGGACTGCTTCCATCCCATATGTTAAATAGAACGGAGTTGCTCCAATGGCTGTGCAAATAGACGTCATGTATCCCCATAGTGCGAACGGTATCTTCTCTGGCCATTCGCGATAATCGTCAGTCATTTTCCTGAGAATCACAGTGATTGTCTTGTTGGCGGCTTCCATCGCACCATTCGTTTGAGGTCGATACGGTGACGACTTGTGGTGTTTGATTTTATACTTTTCAAGTATTACATAGTTTCGGCACGGAAGTGAGTGCCATGGTCGCTAATGAGCTCATGCGGCACCCCATATCTGCAAATGATTTCATTCTGAATGAACTTTGCTACCTGCTTTGCTTGTAGAACCTTGTATGATTTCACTTCTACCCACTTCGTGAAGTAATCGATGGCGACTAACATGAAACAATGCCCATTGTTCGGATGGGTTGACCTTTCCAATAATGTCGATTCCCCATGTTGAGAAAGGCCATGGTGATGTCAAAGTATATAACAGTGATGGCGGCACATGCTGTACGTTTGCGAAGATTTGGCAATTATGGCATTGTTTGACATATTGGCGACAATCTGTCTCCATTGTAGTCCAATAATACCCTAATCTCATGATTTTACGAACCAAAGATATGGGCATTCATGTGTGGGCCACACTCTCCGTCATGGACTTCTTCCATGACTCTTTTCGCAGTTGGTGAGTCTATGCATCGAAGAAGGATGTTTTGCGCGGTCTTTTTGTACAATTGTCCGTCATTGGTTCTAACGAATCGAGCGGCTAGCATTCGAATAGCGCTTTCCACGGTTATCCATGTCGGGTGGATACTCTCCTGATTCTTTAAATTTCAGAATAGCATGATACCAAGGTTCGGCCTCGGTTTCTTCTGTGTCTCCGATTACATTAACATAAGCAGGTGATGATCTTCGTTCGACACATATCGGCATAGTATCCATATGATCGGTATGTTGATCGAGCGGACTAGTTTTGATAGTGCATCGGCAAACTAGTTTTCGTCTCTGCGGGGAGGTGCACGTACTTGACCTCGGCGAACAACTTTTCTAGTTCTTCGATTTTTGCTTGGTACGGAGCCAAGCTATCACTTCGGGTTTTCCACGTCCCGGCCACTTGATTGATCACTAATGACGAGTCTCCATGTACTACAAGCTTTTTGATGCCTAACTCGAGAGCACTGTGCAAACCGAGTAGGCATGCTTCGTATTCGACCGCGTTATTAGTGACATTAAAGTCCAACTTGATCGAAATGGGAACATGTTCACCTTACGGTGAGATGAGTAGAACTCCTATCCCGTATCCCCTATAGTTCGATGCTCCATCGAAATAGAGGTCTCACGTATCATTGTCTATGTGAACGATATCTTCGTCGGGAAACGACCACGTATCCACAACCTCAGTTTCTTCTATCGGGTTATCCGCCAGGAAGTCTGCAACCGCCCTTCCCTTTATCACTTTTAGCGGTACATATTTCAGGTCGAACTCGGAAAGCATTAAAGTCCATCTTGACACCCTGCCGTTCGTAACCTAGGTTTTCAAACAAGTATTTGATTGGGTCCATCTTCGAGTGGATGCAGACACTATGACTGAGCATGTAGTGCCGTAACTTCTTTGTCGCCCATACTAAAGCCAAACATGTCTTTTCGAGTTGAGTATACTTGATTTCATACTCCAAGAACTTTTTACTAATGTAGTAAATCGCTCTTTCCTCTTTATCGACTATCTGCGCCAGCATTGCCCCCATTGCAGTATCCGTAACTGTAAGATACAACAAAAGTGGTAACCCAGCCGTTGGTGGGCTGAGAACGGGAGGGGAAGATAGTATTTCTTTGATTTTATCGAACGCAGCTTGACAGTGATCATCCCATACGACGTGTTCCCCGACCTTCAATTTCTTGAAAATTGGCTTGCATATCATCGTTAGCCTTGCCACGAACCGACTTATATATTGGATTCTTCCCAGGAAACCTCGAATTTCCTTCTCGGTTTTCGGGTGAGGCATTTCCATTATGGCCTTTATTTTCGATGGGTCCACCTCGATGCCACGGTGGCTAACGATGTGACCCAACAGTTTTCCGGATGTGACTCCGAATGCGCATTTTTGTGGATTCAACCTCATGTTATACTTGCGCAGTCGCTCGAAGAATTTGCGTAGCGTACTAAGGTGGCCATCACGCTCCTTTGACTTGACAATCATGTCGTCGACATAAACCTCGACTTCCTTGTGCATCATATCATGTAGCAATGTTGTCGTGGTCCTCTGGTATGTAGCCCCTGCGTTTATCAATCCAAAAGGCATTACTGTGTAGCAATAGGTTCCCCATTGCGTTCTGAACGCAGTCTTATGCATATCTTCTTTCGCCATCTTGATCTGATTATAACCGGCGTATCCATCCATAAAGGATAGTAACGCGTGTTTTGCCGTGTTGTCAACCAGGATGTCGATGTGAGGTAATGGGAAATCGTCCTTCGGACTTGCCTTGATTAAATCCCGGAAGTCGACACAAACCCGAACTTTACCATCTTTCTTGGGCACTGGTACGACGTTAGCCACCCGGTCGAGTATTCGACACCTTGATGAACCAGACTTTGAGTTGCTTGTCGATTTCTTCCTTGACTTTCGAGACCAATCTGTATGTATTTTGCGTAGTTTCGCTTGACGGCTTATATCCCGGCTTGATTGGGATCTGTGCTCCGCAATTTCTCTATCAATGCCTGGCATGTCTTTGTAGGACCATGCGAAAACATCTTTGAACTCATGTAACAACCCAATGAACCCTTGTCTCTCGGTGGGACTTAAAGTAGTTCCTATTTTAAGCTCCTGTGGTTCTAAGGTTGTACCTACATTGTTGGTTTCGGTATCTTCGATGATCGAAGTTTTCTGTTCGTACTCTTCCAACCCTTTTATCAACTGTAGAGGTGGTTCCATTTCTTCTTCTTCTTCTTCTTCGACCAACTGTTCATCCTCGACCTCAGTCTCAATGTCATTATTAAAACAATCATTTTCAAAGTTTGAATTGCAATGTAAGTAAGACAAGTCGTAAGCAAACCGGTTCATATTATTATTGATTTGAAATTGCGCGAAATGCGCTTACATTTGAGCCAACCGATCGAACTCGGTGGCGAGATAGGGGTATTCGGGACAGGCCCCGGAATACCACCATTAGGAAAAGGTGCATAGGAAGGGAAAGCTAGGGGAGGGGTATTTTCAACACCTGACTCCTTAGACTCAATCTTGGGACCTAACTCAGACTCAGACTCCGACTCAGACTCAGAATCGGTAACATCATCCGGCTTGAACATCTCTCCTTCTCCCGTTGTCAACTTGAAAAGAAGTCCTTTGTTGTCAGTCCACTTGATTGTTTTCCGCCACCCTGTGTTGGTCCTAAGAGGATCCACATCGGTGATGAGGGTAGATGGGTCGAACCGCTCGCTTCTCAGGATCATGCTTACCAAATCTTCGTTTGGTATTGGTGATTTCTTCTCTTCACCGAAAAGAAGACCCATAGCTTTCTCGTCATTTATTGGATCCGGTTTGGTTTCTACCGGCATCACGGTCGAGAATGTCTTCGGGGATGTAGTAGCAATCTTGGAATACTTCGATTCCTGGGACCATAAGGTTCTTCTTTGGGTCAAAGATAGGTTCGGGGAAGTCCATGCAAGGGAGTTCTTCCCCAGCTCTCACGAAGTGACCGTTTAGAGTTAGGTGATACGGTCCCATTTTGATATCTCGATCTTCGATCGTTCTTCCCCTCTTTTCCAGCAGATCTTTCCCGGTGGGCTCATATCCAAGCCCGAACGTTACTCCTTTGGCTATTGGTGGTTTCAACTCAAATGTACCCTCCTTTCTGGGGTATAAAGAGAAACCGAAGTATTTCCCAGTCTTGAGAATCACTTCGCAGGCATGGCTTCCCGTGTATAGATCCATATTCTCTGCTTCGGAGTTCAGCTCGATCATGTTGACAATCTCGAAACCACATGCGTCATTGGTAGCTTCGACCCTTACTTCGGAAGTAATGTCTCCTCCTGCTACAGTAATTGGCGTGGCGTCAATGGTGACGGTTTTGCCATTGAGTGGGACCTTGATTTTTTGATGCAGCGTTGATGTTACGGCCCTTTTAGTGTGGATCCAAGGCCTCCCCAACAATAAGTTGAAGGATGAGCAAATGTCAATTACTTGGCAACTCACTTTCTTTTCCACTTGCCCAGTCTGTACTACTAGATCGACAAGTCCACTTACTCGACGCACAGTGCCATCGAATGCCCGGACTGTCTGCGTAGTGGGGATGAAGTCATTCTTCTCCAAGCCCAGAATATGCGCCGTTTTCAGAGGGAGTACGTTGACAGCCGATCCGTCATCAACCAAGGTCATAGGGATATTCTTGTTGAGACACACGGTAGCAATATAGAGGGCCAGGTTATGTCGAGGCCCGAATGGTGGCAGATCTTCGTCGGAGAATGTTACAGCGTTGGTGATCTGAGGCCGATTCTGGGCGATGTGAGTGACCATGTCCGCAGGAGTAGTATTCGACGACACGGTCATGTTCATCAAAGCTTGTAACAAAGCTTGACGATGTTCGAAAGAGCTTAGGATAAGTTGCCAGATAGACACGTCGGCCTTAGTCTTTTGGAGTTGCTTGATGAGGGAAGCCTCAGAGGTCGACCCTTCACCAAGAACTTCGACCACTACCGGCTCTTTGAGAGGTGTCTTGTTCGGGGTATCTTTAGCTTTCTCCACACGATACGGGCGTCTGGATCTAGTCAAATGGTTTGACTCTAGGGCATCTTGCCTCACCTTTAAGATTTCTTCTTGGGTGTGAGGAATTGTCGCACCTTTGACGAGGTAAACATCATCCTCGTCATCAGCCCAAACGCCATTGATTTCATTGCCGCTTCGGAGTATGTAAGGAGTACAATCGACAACAAAATCCCCGAATGTAATCTCTTTTCTCGAGCTTGGTAGGAATTCGGAGCAATCTACGAATATTCTTCCGACGAAAACCCCTTTTAGACGACATGGGCGGATCAAGTGAGAGTAATCGACACTATCTTCGGTAGAGACAAAGTTAGTGTGGTCGCCAAACGGATTGGTGACGTTATTGGGCTTTATGGCCGGGATTGGGAGCGTTCCGTTCTCAATCATATCTTGAATTTCGTGCTTTAGTCTAAAGCACCTTTCAGTATCGTGTCCCTTCCCTTGATGAAAGGCACAGTAAGCATTTGGTTTGTACCATTTGCCTTGTTGTTCAGCAGGTGGATCCGGAGTTGGGCCAATGGGCTTCAACTTTCCTTGGGCCATGAGCCTCTGGAGAGCGTAGGCATAAGTGCACCCGATATCGGTGAATACCCTCGGAGCTTGGCGCGGAGGCCTTTTTGACTGTCCATCTAAGAGATTGACAGTTTCAACAAAGTGGGCCGCTGCTGGTGCTTTTGCTTTAGACGACGAAGCCCCTTGGTATCCCTTTGGCTTCTCTCTTCAAAGCAATTCGGACATCGTCCTCTACCTTTATCCCGATCCTTATCAATTCTTTGAAAGAACCAAAATTTTGGTATTTCAGAGCATTACAGTAAACAGGTCGTAAATTCTTCACGAACTTATCTACCATTTCGACTTCATCAGGCTTCTTAGCTAGTTTTACGCTTTCAGCGCGCCACCTTGCGAGGAATTCAGGAAAGGCCTCTTTTTCCTTCTGTGTCATCACTTCCAAAGTCCTTATGTTGGTTTGAATCTCAACATTGTCAGCATAGTGCTTACAGAACTCCACCGTAATATCTTCGAAAGTGGGGAAGTTCTTGAGGTCAAGATTATAGAACCACGCCTTTGGGTGTTCACCCAGAGATTGGGCGAAAATTTCAGAGAGCATATCAAGCAGTACTCCCTTGATGCTAAGTACCCTTTATAGGCCTTAACATGGTGGACTGGATCTTCGGTGCCCTTGAACTTTGGGATGTCAGTGAGTACCATGTTCGTGGGCAACTTATCCTGAACTGGGGCATAGGCCCTAGCATTCTCATAGTGAATGTTCTTCCCCTAGGAGAGTTTCAAACGGTCTTCGATGAACTTGAACCGTTTTTCCGATCGGTCGGTGGTGGAGGGGAATCTTCACCCAGCTTAGATTCGATTGCATCCATTCGGGTCATCATGAGGTTCACGGCCTCAGTGAGCTTGTTAACAGCATCTTCCATTGCTTGACGTTGGGTTTTTGGCGGCCTTTCTACAAGAAAACCCCGTACTGAGTCAATATTTAAAGTAAGAGCCCCTGCACACTTAAGGACACGACCCCAACTTGACTCAAACAAAGACTCGACTTGAGATTGACTGACCAGAGGTTCGACTCACGGTTGGATCTAGACCTTGGTTCATTTTAGACTCGACAAAACGACATGACTCAAACTGTCATAAATCGGTTATAAACCGGACTCGGTGTGGCCAAACCCGTGATTGGACTAACATAGCCCATAGGTTCGGGTGAAACGCCCTAAATGGCCTAGCTTGGGCGTTTTTGTGGACTATCCTAGACCAAAAGGTCGACCAACATGACTCAAGGCCCAAGAGGTGAGCTTGGGTGACCCAACAAGGTCGTGTTCTAGACTCTTAGAACGAAACACACCCGGCCTAACACGGCCATGACCTGGACGCGACTTGACGCATTTCATGCTTGGTTGAGGTTCGAGAGGCATTTTGGATTGATTTTGAAAAACGAATGATCGATTTGAAAAAAGAGATTTGAAATGGGTAGCATGCCGGCTATAAAAGCTCATTTTGGGCCGAAAATTCTAGTCCTATTTGGGCAGCATTCCGCGTTTTTAAAACCATGCTATTTTGAAAGTAAGTTGTTCAAAAGTTCGGTTTCGAAAAGGACATGGAAAATTTCGAAAAGACTCGGGAAAACAATTTGCACATTGTCATTCTCATGTTATAAGGATGTATGCTCCTAGACATCTCTAAGTCTCGGCAAGTCTTCTACAAGAAGGTCTATGCCCTCCATCCTTTTGCGGTCTTATAGAGCAAGGTGTCTTAAGGTAGAGTACCTAGAAGATCGTCCCCACCATCAAGAACCACGCGAGGTGAAGTGGAAGCGAGCAATGTGCAGCTTCCTAGCATAGTGGGACATCGCCCCCCACGCATCACGAAGAAACGCTGGGACGGCCCGGGCAAGTCCTTAAGGGTTTATGCATGAATCGTAGCACTATGAGTAATGTTTTACTTTCCAACACTTTCTTTTCAAGTTTCACCTCGGAGGAAAAGACCCTAGAAACAAAGTGTAACTAGTCCTCTTTTCCCAGTGAGTCGCCAAATCGTGGACAAGGCCCTCGGGAAGCTGCGTCCGCGGGATCCACACTAGGCATAATCGACTCGAGGTTCTTTCGAATCGAATTAAGACAAATTAGAGTCGCCACCAAGTTTTATGGGAACTTGGAACCGTTCAAGTCAACTTTACACCTTTCATCGAAAAGCATAAAGCCAATCAACTACGAGTGATTAAAGATAAAGACTTGTACCCTATATCACTCGATTTAAATGACTCTCGTAATCCAATGGTATTTAGACGGATCCACAAACCATAGATCTTGAGTAAGGGGTGAGGGTACGTGTTGGGAAGCCCATAAGGACACCCAACCCCGCCCGTCAATAACGGCCTCTACTAAGTCAAGTGTCGGAGTTCAAACAAGGTCATAGCTACTACGATGTATGATATGCAAACGTTGTTTTAACCCTATCATGTGACAACAATTTCTATGTCGTTTTAGATGCAACTAAACTAACTTTGTCAAAGTTGTAATTTAGCATGTGGGTTGATTAATCTAACAACATACAAAATAAAAGCAAACAAGGCTTAAGGGGGAATAGGGGAGCCGTGGGATCTACCTATTACAACCCGGGCATTTCATGCCGACACAACGAGAAATTAGAAATACAACTCGATCTAAATACAATTGCTACATACAAAACCGTACACGATAACACACACGGCCAATTGGCCTAGAAAAACGTGCACAAGAGGGGTGGCCCACGGCTTACATGACCCACGGCCTTGGGTCACTCCTCGTGTTGTGTGCTTTCGCTTGATCTTATCGAATTAGACATTGGGCTACGCACCAAAGCATGCATTAGCATAAATCGGGCCATGTTGCTCTAAACAACATGCGATTTACTACGCTCTTACATGCATTGGGGAACAACCGTCTAACCAAACAAGACTAAAGTTTTTGAAGAGGTTTTGACTCGATAAAAGTAAAACAAGCTCGAAAATTACAACTCGACAAACAAATTACAAATTACAAGCAACGAAACAACGAAGAACAAAAGGTATGAAAAACGAAGCAAGAAAGACAAAGAAGACGGCCAAGCTCACAGCCCAAACCACGGCCACCCTCACGGCCAAGACAAGGCCATCCTAGTTCCTAGGTTAGGTTCATTAGTTAGATCGAATGATTGCGAAACGGATTAGAAAACGAGTTAGAAAACGAGTTATAAGACAGGTTGATCGATTGAGGAGAAATGCGCGAGTGTGTATTCTACACGGCCTAAAGGGTCCAATTAGGTCACAATATCATAAGATTAAGGCTTACTCGTCGAGTGTTAATAGGAAGGTGCTAATCACGCACTCCTATGCTAGCGAGAAATCAAGTGATAAGAAAGATGTATTCAATTAGGTTATAGAATTGTTAATCGATTTTTAAAGCTATGTCGATGCCACCTAACATGTCTAATTAGGTTATTAAATTGATCGAACGTCGTCTAAATACGTCATATGTTAACAATCAGAGGTTAAACTAACATACAACGGATCCTAGGGTGTGTCGAATTGGCCGAAACAACAAAGGGGTCAAAAGCGGAGAACGAAGTTAGAAATTCGTTTTATTTATGCCCTACCTTGAACACGAGGATATGTAAATGAGACGGGGGTGTACGACCGACTGATGTAGCGGTTTCTTTTCCCATCTCAAGTCAACGCGGGTGTTCATGGTGGTACTTTAACTCATACTCGGACTAAACTAGTTTCATAGTTAATTTAAACGATAAATAAAAGCGATAAACAAACAAAAATAAACCATAAGAAAAACAAACATAAAAAACGAAATAAAAAAGGAGAAAGAGGAGGATTTGATGCACCCTCAACCTACATGTATCGTTGACACCGTCTTGGGTCGTAATCGATGGTAGATTTTATCTCGAGAGGCCGTCGTCGACGAAGAAACAAAGCAAACACGCGTTTTTGGCAAATCTGGACAGCAACTTTCAAATGATGATTTCTCCCTCGTTTCACGATGAAAATTTGATTTAAAAGATGTTTTGAAAACTAGAAAGAGAGGAGAACAGAGATCTTAAAGCAACCCCTGCTCGTTTTGAGTTATTGGGCACGAGAAACGAGCACAAACAGAACTGGACAGACAAGAATAAACCGCGAAAACAGAGTGTATAACACTCTGTTTTTCGAGGGATTTCGTGTACTCTCAAGGGCAATTTGGCTCGTAAATCTTTGTCTAATGTGTAGATGGATGTTATGTGGTTAATTAGGAACAAGAAAATCGAGTTTTGATGGAGGTTTGAGGGAGGAACGAATTGTTTTTCGAGGAGGACACACAAACAGTTTCAGTTTGTATGTCGGTTTTGTGGAGGGATTTTGAGAGGCAATTAGGGTTTGTTTCTGAGGTTTAAAGCTTGTGAGTGATGGTAGGATGTGGGGAGAACTTACAGGAATGAATGTATGGTGAAGGGTGGGTATTTATAAGGAGTTAAAGTAGGGCAAAAGGGAGGGAGAGGCAGTCGGGCTTGCTGATCATAGCTGCTGTCCAGCAGCTTTTGGGGGATTTTCTAGGGTTCGTATGGGGGGTTTTCTTGGTGATTAAGGTAAGGTAATATGGGTAGGATATTAGGGTATGGGTTAGGGTTAATGGGTACGAGTTTTGGTGGTATTTGGAGCGGGTTTTGGGCTCGGGATTGAGCTGCCAAAACAGGGGGGGCTGCTCGTGTATATGCGGGCTGTTGGGGGGTGTTTGGGATGGAATTTGGGCCGTGGTTATGGGGGTTCGAACAGGGGTGGATGGGTAGAGGCTTAGGTTGGTTAGTGTACTCGATATTCGTGCCAACTCGCAAAGAAAACGGGCTCAAAAACCGAGCTAAAATCGAGCTCAAAAACGCATGTTCAAAACGAGTTCTTTTCGATTTTCAAATCGATTTTTCAAATCAATTAACACATTAAAATAAATTATTTTTCAAATCAAATATATTCATAAAATGATTTTTCAAATCGATTATTTATTTTATTTTCAATAAAATAAACTTGGGAAAATAAATTCAAAATAAAATAAAATAAATTGAATTCACCTCAAAAAAAACCATAATTTAAATATCATTTAAAATAACAAAATGAACTCACTAAAAAACATTAATTTAAATATCATTTAAATTAATAAAATGAATTCACTTAAAAAAAACATTAATTTAAATATCATTTAAATTAATAAAATACTTCATCGACGGCGCCCATTCTACATCGTAAAACGAACCCAAATAATGACAATGACAACTAAAGGATACATGTGTCCTATCATCATCGGGTGTTTGTCGGGTTCTCTATAAATTCCTATATCGACGGATACGGGTATCTACAGATGGTCTTGTGAAAGCCTTAAAGAACAATTGAAGACTTGTTCATATGTTTGGATGATAAACTAAGTTAGGTGTTGAAGGGTTGCACAAACTTTAGTTTCCAAACTTAAAGGGATTTGTTGAAATCCTAGGATGACTTATTGACTAAGGAGTAAGAAACTAGAAAAGTGTCTTAGTTTCACGCATTGCAAATTCTACAAAAGTAATCTAAGTAAATTGTAATAAAATGGTCAATGTAGGGATTAAGGGTGAATCCCTCTACAAATGACTTTATCACATGTTATGCGATAGCAGTGGGAGCATCTTTCAATTTAAAGAGCCCAAGTCTAGTATGACGACTAGACAAATGCTTAGAGAAAAATTCAAGTTATTCGAGATAACATTGAATTGAAGGAAATAACAATTGATAAAGTTGGAATATATGGATATAGGGTATATCCGTTTTGCGCAGCTTTTATTGCATTTTAACTAGTGTTAATATTACACTAAAGATTATAGGATATGAAGTAGTAATAGTGTATTGGCTATTCATATGTGATAATCCCATTTATCGTTTGAGTTTTATTAAACTCACCCGCTACCTTGTCGTATCCGAATGGGTTGTAGAGACAAATTGAACCCCATTAAAGTGAACTGGATTGACATGGTAGTCGCCCCTAGTTACTTATATGAGGTGACGTCTCGAAGTGACTAGAGTGTGATGCGATTGATGGCAAGTTCAAGTGCCATTGAGTCATACGGGATGACTAGTCGATCACATAGGCAGACTGTATGGGACACTCTGTCGGGCAGTGACCGCTTATAGAGTTCTGGTAATTCATAAAGCTTGCTTGTGGCAAGAGCTACTATAGTATTCTTATGAGTCAATTCTTTTGACTAGAGACTATTCGCCCAAGTTGGCACAAATTTCTGATTAGCTTTGATTTATACTCTACGACTTCGTAAATGAGGTCAAACTGGGTATAATTTGGGTTATGATGAACTGTGGCTGAACAAAGGGAATAGTGCAATAGGAATTGTCCGCCCCCTGTCAGGGTTGTTTGAAATCTCGCGGCCACTCGAGGAGTAGTTAACTGGAAATGCGTGGCCACGCTCGGAAGGTATCTATGGTAGATAATTCCGGTCAGACAGATACTCTCCAGATCGAGGAAATCACTCAAGACATGATCAAATGTAAGTACGGCCTGCAAGACACCTTGCATTGACTGGGAGATTGTAATAGGACAAGAGAATTGGTGACACACGCTTGTCTCGGACAAGTGGGAGATTGTTGGAAAATGTGTCCTCAACAATAGTGCGATCACATGATTTAACATCATAATTAAATCTCATATTAAGAATACGAAAGGGATGATTCTTTATATAGTCAACTGATCATCATTAATCGGTAATGATTGGCTAACTAGAGTTTGACATTACTGTCGTGTGACGGTGGTGGTCAGTTGATCCCTTTAGGTCACACCAATAGGATGAGGCCCAACTAGATATTTAATTAATTGTATGCGATATAGATTAATTAATTCCTTAATTATGGGAGTGTAATTTTACGTCTTATTGTAATGTGATTAAATAAGATTTAATTTAGTATTTAAGTGTTAAATTGCTGAATTAGTTGAGGTTTTATATAAGTTTTGAGGTAGAGGTAATTGGTTATTTAAAGTAACAAGAAGTTGTAATTTTAACTAACTAGCAATTAAAGGGCCCATTATATATTGATATAATGGTAGTATAATACTCAAAAGTGGAGTGTATATTATATTATTAATTGTAATATTTAAGTGTTAAATGATTACATTAATAATTAATTATGTAAAATAGTTAAACATATGACTTATAAGCATTTGTGGGACAAATGATAAAAGGCAAAAATGGACCAAAATGTCTCCATTATTTCGGCCAAAAGAAAGAGCAAAAGATACTCATTTGTCTTTTGTTATTTTGATTAAAGTGTGATTGTGACACAACACATAAGCTTTAATCATGCCTATTCTTACACTACTCTACCTACACTATACAAATGAGTAAAAACAAAAGGAAAAATATTCCCCCTATGAATGGAGCCACCGGTTTTGTGCTCCTTATATGAGCACCTGTTGCTCATTTTTCCCTACTCTTGTTTTTGCTTGTTTTTACTTCATCGTTCCTCACATGCAAAGTCATAAAGACTCTCTAAAATACTAATACTCTCCAACTATTACTAGCGGTAATAATACTAGAAATATTAGTAACATTAAGGTAACATTTCTACTACACATCTAGTTAATATTAGTAAGAATTTTTGGGTTAAATCTTGGGTGCAACTTATTGGAGTGTCTTCTATACTTAGAGTCTTAGGAGGATCATCCATCATATTAAGCTCAAGAACAAGTGAAGGAAGGTGACCTTACTTGTTCCCATATTTTCGAACCAAGTATCAATGTAAGAGACATTGTTTTTCTTATAAATCTATCATTTTGTTATGCATGCACTAGATCTAAAGAACAAATAATTAACAAGTTAATTAGTTCACTATTAGAGGAGTCTAATAATAGGTATATGAACCTAACAAACCCAAGACCTACAAAGCAGCTATTATGAGTTCTGACTCTAAGCTATGGCTCGAGGCCATGCAATCCGAAATGGATTCCATGTACGATAATCAGGTATGAGACCTGGTTGACATACCTAAAGATGTTCGACCTCTTCAGTGTAAGTGGATATTCAAGATTAAAATCGGCATGGATGGACATAAAGATGTCTACAAAGCTAGATTGGTGGCAAAAGGTTTCACCCAGGTTCATGGTTTACACTATGATGAAACTTTTGCACCAGTTGCTATGCTTAGATTTGTTCGAATAATGTTAGTGATTGCTGCATTTCATGATTATGAGATATAGCAAATGGATGTTAAAACCGCTTTCTTGAACGAGTTTCTGGAAGAGGAAGTGTTCATGACACAACCTGAGGGTTTTGTGGATCCTAAAAGTCCTAACAAAGTATGCAAATTTAAGAGATTCATTTATGGTCTTAAGCAAGCGTCAAGGAGTTGGAATCATCATTTTGATCATGTTATTAAACAAAATGGTTTTTTTCAAAGTGTTAAGGAACCATGTTTATACATGAATTTTAGTGGGAGTAAAGTTGTTTTCTTACTTCTTTATGTGGACGACATATTACTCATTGGGAATGACGTAGATATGCTTGCTTCTGTCAAGAAGTGGTTAGGAAATCACTTCCAAATGAATGATTTAGGCGAAGCTCAGCGCATCTTGGGTATCCGGATCTATTGGGACATATCCAAAAGGATATTAGCATTGAGTCAAGAAGCCTATATCGATAATATTCTTGACCGATTCAATATGAAAAACTCCAAGAGAGGTTTTCTACCTATGGGTAGTGGGATCACTTTGAGCAAGTCACAGTGTCCTACTGAGCCTAAGGATATTGAACGCATGAAATCGATTCCCTATGCTTCCGTTGTTGGATCGATCATGTATGCTATGATGTGTTCTCGTCCTGACGTCTCGTATGCTTTGAGTATGACGAGTCGTTTTCAGAAAACTCCAGGTGAGAGTCACTGGATAGCCATCAAGAATATTTCTAAAGCACTTGAGAAGGACTAAAGATTCATTCTTAGTGTTTGGAGGAGAATCTGAATTACGTATAAGAGGTTATACGAATGCCAGTTTCCATACCGATAGGAATGATTTGAAATCCCAGGCTGGTTTGTTTTTTTGTTGAACGGAGGGGCGGTTTGCTGGAGAAGTTTTAAAGAGTACGTGACTGTTGATTCTACAACGGAAGCTGAGTACATTGCAGCCTCTGAAGTTGCAAAGGAGGCTGTTTGGATTAGGAAATTTTTAGAGGGACTGAAAGTAGTTCCTACCGCCGAGGATCCTCTCACTTTGTATTGTTATAACAGTGGGGCTATTTTTCAAGCAAAAGATCCGAAGTCTAGTAACAAGTCTGGACACGTACTTAGGAAATTTCATGTAATTAGAGATTTAATCGAAAGGAAAGAAATTACAGTTTGTAAGGTAGGGACAGCTGATAACATCGCTGATCCTTTAACCAAACCTTTGTCTTAAGCCAAACATGATAGTCATGTAGTTTCGATGGAATTGAGACGAATGCCAAAACTGTCGTAAATTATATGATATGTAATAATTAAGATATTATATTTATTATTTCATATATGATAATTACATTTATCGTTGCATTCAGTTTTATATCTGATTTTTTATATACTTTGTTTTATCCAAATAGATTGTAGTGACAAAGTCGAACTCTATTAAAGTGAACTGGATTAACATTGTATTTTGTCCCTAGTTACTTAATGAGGTGACGTCTCGGAGTGACTAGATTGTAAGACGATAGATGATAGGTTCGACTGTCATATGATCATAATTATGACTGGTCGGTTACATAGGCAGATTGTGAGACGATTTGTCGGACAGTGACCATTTATAGAGTCTTTTTGTTGCTGGGTCGTAGCGAGGATTTCTATATATTCCTACGAGTCAATTCTTTACTCTGGTGACTATTTGTCTGAGTTGGTGCGGTTTTCCGGTGGCTTTGGTTTTTGTTCTAGGTCGCACCGTAAAAGGAGGCCGATGAGCATTTACCGGGTCATTGTGATCTGTATCGAACGAAGAATATAGCTAAACGGGATTGTCCATTTATGTCATATTTTATCTCATGGCAACTCGAGGAGAGGTGACTGGAAATGCGTGGCCACGCTCGGATGAGATATATAGTAGATTATCAGGTCAGACAGTCATTCTCCTGATCGAGGAAACCACTTTATGATATGATCACGTGTAAGAACGGCCTGAAAGACATCTTGCATTGAGTGGGAGATATTATTGGACAAGAGAATTGGCAACGCACACTTGTGTCGGACAAGTGGGAGATTGTAAGAGTACTGTCCTCCACAATAAGTGCTTTTACATATTAAATCTCGTAAAAGGAATATCAGGGATTTATTATTTTATTTGTCAGCTGGTCATCGTTAATCGGTAATGATTGGCTGACTAGAGTTTGACATTACTATCGTGTGACGGCGATGATTAGTTGATCCCTTTAGGTCACACCTATAGGATGACGCCCAAATAGAATGAATTAATTGTTTGTATGAGATACAAGATAATTAATTCCTTGTATTATTTGACTTTTAATTAGTCACGTACAAGTATTATTTGATGACGGGTTACGAACTCGGGCAGAGAAGATTTATTATTTAATTATGAGATATTTAAGTAATTAATTAATAATTTAGAATTTATTAACTAATTGTTAATTAATTAATTTTATGCGATATGTGTATATGTTTTGAGGTGGAATTAATTAGCTATTTATATTTTACAAGAGGTTGTAAAATTAGCTAATTGGGATAATATTGACACATTGTATGTTGATAAAATGGTCTTATGATTACTTAATAGTTAAGTAGTCATTGGTAGTTATGTGGACATGGGCCACAGGCCGGTCTGTGGATTTGGGCCACCTACCGATCTGCGGTCACGGGCCACCTACACGCCAAACCAATATGTGGACATGCAGCGGTCTTTTGAAAGCCACGCTCGGCGGCGTAAAAATGCTTTCGACCGGATCGCTTTAGATCGGCCGGTTTCATCTCGGTAAAGGTCTCGAAACGATGTAGAGATGTTCGGAGTCGCCACCAAGCATTTGTGGGATGCTTGGAACCCGTTCGAATCCACTTTATACCTAGGTCAATCAAGGCCAAAAGCGGTGTTTGACATAGGTACTAAAGATAAGGAATCGTCCCCCTTTTAGGATTATATGCCAAAAATGACTCTCGTACGCCCTGGATAAGGCCATCCACTATCCAAAGGTACTAAGTAAGGGGTGAGGGTACGTATTGGGAAGCCCTTTAATCGGACACCCAATCCCGCCCGCGTTAGCGGCCTCTACTGATCGATCGTGGTTGTTTAAGTGCAAAAGTTGATAAAAAGGTGTAAATGCATGAATGCACATCCAAAAGTTTTAACCTAATATGTGAGCTTTCTAAGTCAGTTTGTTAATCCAAATATCAAGCATAAGATGTCTAGTTGGATTTAGATTGATTTACATGTGAAAACGGAAATTAAACATCCATTTACCAAGTTCGGGTTATGATGCTTAACACGATCCATTTATTGAAAAAGGGTGTCAAATGACAAAGTGTAAAAAAACGTAAACTTGTCAATCTGATCCGTCACGTATTCGGATAAACCGTAATCGAGATCGTCCTAGACAAGTACCAAAGTGGGACAGAATAGTGCCAGGCAGCCTTGTTAAGGCGCGAGCCTATTGGCGAGATAAAGGGCTCTGCCCTGGTTTTGAAAGATGGAAACAGAGGGCTTCTTGGGGCGCGAGCCATGGGGCGAACTAAGAGATGCCTCCTGGTTGTTTTAATGGTTGTTTAAAACCGTATTTGTAAATAAATGATTTTCAAGTATGATTTGCATGACTCGGAATAATTACTACAATATTAGTAATATTCTTTGTCGGATTTGCAAATTTGAAAAGTATAGTTTACAAATAAAAATGTAAAATGCTTGATTTGAACTAATCATGTTAAGTTCATTTCTTTGTAATTAGTCAAGTTAATCATCGTACTCGGATTAAACCGACATGTTATAAAAAACCAAGGATGATTATGAATTATGACTAATATATTTGCAAATGTAAACAAATGAGAAAAATGGTAAATAAAAGAAAAGGGTGTTAAAATACCGATTAAAATGTAATTAACCAATAATATAATCGAATCACGGAATAAACCGTCATGGTATAAGGAACCAAGGATGATTTTTGTAATGGTCAAAATATGTTTATCATAAAAATGAATTAAAACATTTGAAATGGTAAAACCGATTACAAATAAGAAAGAAATAAAGAGGAAAAATGAGAACAAACACGGATGAGTCTGACCCAGACACCCACAAGAGGCGCGAGCCTCCCTGCATAGCAAGGAGCTCCTGTCTCAGGCCAAAAATCGGTTTTGGCTCGTCTAACCTATATTTGAATCGTGTTATGCATTGTTCATGCTTAGAAAGTCATGAAAATAGTAAAGACGTGAAATAAGTGAGTTGATTACACCCTCAAACTTACGTGTATTGACGTTTGCGTGGTAGACGACTTTAGAGACGATTTTCTCATTGTGACTACTCGCGATCAAAGAAGATTAAAAGAGTGCCTTAAAAAAGGATTTTGTTTTGAAAATATGTTGAAAATATGTTGTTGAAAAACATGATGATTAATGAATCGAGTTGGTCAAATGGGTCGGTCGAATGCACGTCGACGGTACCAAACAATATGTGTAAGGCTTGTGTTTACGATCGGTAGGTCGTAAACACGTGTCGATTTTGTGACTTAGGAAGTCGGGTCTAGAATTATAAGGGAGAAGGAGGGGGCGGACTCTCACGTCAGTCTCAAACGGGGGGCATTTAAGGGGTATTTATAGGGAAATGAGTGGTTGTGTGATTTTTGAGCGACGTGGCCACCTGGGCTGCTCAAAGAGGCGCGAGCCACGTCGTGGGTCTTCGAGGTGAGTTGTCGCTTTCACACAAATGCAATCATGATTTGTTCTATCCTAGGTTTTGTAGTCATATGTTTGGTACTTGACCAAACATAAATCCGGGAAAACTTAAGGTAGAAGGTTTGAAATGTTTTGTTTTTGGTGGTTGACTCGGTTTGACTCGTTGTTGGAGTCGGGATTTGAATTTTTGAGTCGGTTTTTGGTCCGGTGTCGGTTTTGACTCTAGTTAGTATCATTGTGACCCCGTCGTCGTGCATCAAACACTCCAGGTATTTTTGAAATGTTATGAAATGTTTTATTTTCGAAATCGTTTTAAGTTTCCCGACGTAAAGTTATACACAAACTGTCGATCAAACGCCGCGATCCCAAGATATGTTATAGTCCCATAATCATCGGGTGTTTGTTAGAGTCTCAACAGATACGGGGTATCTACAGAGCCCCCACATTGACTGAGGCTTGGACAGGGCAAAAGTCAAAGTAGAGCCCCCAGGTCAATCGAAGATTATAACCTGGAGACCCAAGCGACGTCGAGGCGGCTCGAAAGGATTCGGGCCAAGGACCTTCCGTCAGGAAGGGCGACGCCAAGGCGACTCGAGGGTACGAGCCACGAACCTGTCGTCGGGAACAGTTTAGAGTTTGTCGAATTTCCGTGCGGGTCGTTTAAAGTCTGTTAGACTACGTATGAAGGCTCGTCGGCCATAAGAAGGAGTCATACCTGAGGCATCTTCGGATATGTCCTTGCGTGTTTGCGGACAAAGGCTCGCTAGCTGTGACAAGGAGTTGTAACCGAGGCATCTTCGGGATATGTCCTTGGGTATGTGCGGACAAAGGCTCGCCATCTGTGACAAGGAGTTGTACCCGAGGCATCTTCGGGATATGTCCTTGGGTGTATGCGGACAAAGGCTCGCCAGCCATGGCGCGTAGTAAGGCTCGCCAGCCATGGCGCGTAGTAAGGCTCGCCAGCCATGGTGCATAGTAAGGCTCGCCAGCCATGGCGCGTAGTAAGGCTCGCCAGCCATGGCGCGTAGTAAGGCTCGCCAGCCATGATGCGTAGTAAGGCTCGCCAGCCATGGCGCGTAGTAAGGCTCGCCAGCCATGGCGCGTAGTAAGGCTCGCCAGCCATGGTGCATAGTAAGGCTCGCCAGACATGGGGCGTAGTAAGGCTCGCCAGTCATGATGCGTAGTAAGGCTCGCCAGCCATAGGGGTCGGTTAATGGACCGTGAGAATAGCCGCGTCAAATGGGCTTGTTTTGAAAGTAGCGAACTCGTGATGCCGCCGTGGAAATAGTGAATTTTGAATTTTCACTATCACTGTTTTTTGAAATGAGCGGGTTCCGCAAGGAAGCCCCCTATTGGTATTTGAAGGAATAGCGAATTTGAACTTCCACTACTCGTTTGTTTGAATTTGCAGTGGCGGTTTTGACCGCTGTTTGTTTGAATTTTGAAGGAAATAGCAACTTTTGAATTTTGCTATCACATTTGGGATGACGGTTTATCTGCCGCCGTTGGCATGTGATGGAAATAGTGAATTTGGAATCTTCACTATTAATTGAAGTGACGGTTTATGTGCCGCCGTTGACATTTGATGAAATAGTGAATTTGGAATCTTTACTATTGATTGAAGTGACGTTTTATGTGCCGCCGTTGACATTTGATGAAATAGTGAATTTGGAATCTTCACTATTGTTTTTGAAAATTGAAGAAAATAGTGAATTTTCACTATTATTTTTGAAATTGGCGGTTTTGATCGCCGTTTGTTTGAAAATTTCGAAAATAGCGAAGTTAAATTTTCACTATTTGTTTTTGTTTTTGAGAAAATGACGATCTTTAATATCGTCAATGAAAATTTGAAGTTTGTTATGTGGAAATTGGGCCAAAGCCCAAAATTCGCTGAAAGACTAAGGGACGCCTGATTGAGGCGCGAGCCACCTGGCGAACCAAAGGGGCTTCCCTTTTTTCTGTAAAAAGACGCGAGGTTTGGCTGCTCGTCATTCCTCATTCATCTTCAACCTTCGACATAAAAACCCGCAAAGAATCGCCATTGTTGGACTTTTGTTAGCTTCCATTCGTGCCATCAACAATAATGTCGTCTCAAGGTATGCATTTCCTCTCGAATCCATTTGTTTTTGTTGATCTTTAACGTAATTGAATTAGGGCGAAATTTAAACCTAGAAAATCGATTTGGGCGTTTTTGATTGAGCCCATTTCGAGTGAAATTGACGATTGTATTAGGTTAGAAGCATGTTTAGGAGTATAAGGGTGCTTTTAGTTTGCATTTTGGTCCCCATTCCCGCTCCCTATGCTTGAAAAACGTGAGTGAGGTGAGAAACCGTCTCATTTCACAATGCCAAGTTTATTTGCTTGGATAATGGGTCCCACTAAGTTGCATTGTAGTTGAGAAAGATCAATTTTGCCATTGTGGACCTTTGTTGGGTATTGTGGGCAAAATTGAAATTTTTGCCTTTTGTGACGGTCTTATGTCTGACAAAATAAGCGTCTGTTTGAGCTTAAATTGAGTCAGTTTGCCTTGAAATGGACCTTATTGGTAGTTTAGGTCGCCTTGAGGCGTGATAAAATCACGTTTGCCCTTTTTGCGGTCGTTTTTAAATTTTGACCGGCTTGTGCTCAAATTGGCGCATGAATTGCCTTTTCGAGCCGTAGACAAATTTCCCATTGCCTTGGGAATGAAATTTTGGTTCGTTGGCGGACCTTGTATGGGTCTTGAAATGCCGTTTTTTTTTGTGGTGGTTTTGACTTGTCTTTTGCTTGAAAAGATGGGCGAGTCGTTTTTTGTGCGTTTTTTTGTGAATTGTTTTTTGTTCTGTTTGGTTGGATTTGGGCGGGATTGCCCTTGTTTTGTTTTGCAGGTTGTGTTTTATTTGGACTTATCCATTTTATGCCGTCATAATGCCGAAATTTTGGCTGACGTTCTTTGTTATTTTTTGTTTTTTTGTAGGGTACCACCCGGCCGCTTTGGGAGGTACGAAACCCCGTTGCCACGACATGGGTGACTCCTGCTTAGGTCAAGTGGTCACGTGCTTCGTCCTTGGAAGAGAGATCCAAATTTCGTAAGGACGTGGTTGTCGACTTGAAGTACCTAGAGGTTGGCAAGGCTAACCGTGCCTTCTTTGAGGAGTATGTTGATGGAGTTACCCCCGATGTGATGAGACCACCGAAGAGGAGGAGTTCCGACCCCAAGAATATGATGGGCCGTGCATTGGCTCTTTTTGGGTCGAACACGGGGTCTTGTGCTAGACCGGAGGTCGTCGCCGTCTTAGATCCGTTGAGGATCCGTTCCGAGGAGGAAGTCCATGCTAGGCGGGCCAACAAGAAGAACAAGGGGAAGATGTACCCCAAGGGAAAAGGCAAGGGTAGAATGGAAGAGTGAAGACCTCCATTACCCGTTTTATTATTATGTTGTATTATTGTTGTGAGTTTTTATTATGTTGTACTAGCTAGTTATTGTGTGTTTTGTGCTAGTTTTATTATGTGAGGTGTTTTAGTTGACACCTTAGCTTCGATAAGTTCTAGACTCGTCGAGCTTTATTCGTTGTTGGAAATGTAATCCCTCCCATTATTAATTAAATAAGGGGATTGCCCGTGTCGAAAATTGTGAACGCTTGTTTCTTCCATCCATTTGGTGAAGGCGATTCGATTCGAATCGTCCTAAATGTTTGCACTTGGAAAAGTGGTATTTTGTGAGGAAGGGAGAAAGGCTTATTTTATATTTTGTGGGGAAAAGGGAATGTTGTTCCCTTTCCTTTTTTGATGGGGATGTTTTTTTTTATTATTGGGATGGTTGTTTTTGATTGTGGGGATGGTTGTATCTGTCGGTTAATATCCGTATACTACCCTTTAAATTTAGGACTATAACGTAAATTTAACATGCGAATATCGTCATAAAACATAAATACAATATAGAAACGATAAGGAATTAGAATCAACCTCGGGTCCTTATAGTGCGGCGTAAAGAGCAGAAATCAAATGAGATTCCCTCCTAATTGTTGCACCCAAGACCTTGTCCGAGATATGCCCTTGTGCTAGAACGTGTTCTCCGATTGCCTTGCAATATTGGGAGAACTGATGTGAGTTTGCTTGAGATGTGAGATCTCGGTTTCTACAGAGAAGAATGCTCTTCGAAACCCTAATTGTCTTTCACTAATGATGATTAGGTTAAACAAGAAGGAGGAGACTCTCCTTTTTGTTCTCCTAATTCGGCCAAGCCGAGTCCATGGGGAGGAAATGGGCTTTTCCATTTCCTCTTCTATTTGACTCGTAGTCCGAACCCAAATGACTAAATGTATATGACGCGGTTTGATTATAAACTGTTATCGGTTATCGGAAATTAAGGCATCAGCTAATAATACGGGTTAGCTGAATTATTAATTCGTGTCCGACAAAACAGTATTGTATAATTATATTCAATATACATTTAATTAAATATAAATCGTTTTATATTTAATTTTACGAATTAACTGGTTAATTCGCCTTAGCCCATGATATTTAATCCGTATCAAATATAATATCTCAACATCACATATTTGACTAATTACTAGTCAAATAACTCGGACTAACTGGTTAGTCAAAATTGGCATCTACATGACAGTATTTTCATACCGTCACATCTCTCGAACGTATCCTATAGGTGTGACTTTTAGGGACCAGTTGATCACCGCCATCTGTATGACAATAACGTCAAACTTATCTAGCAAGCCAACCGTTATTGATAAACGTGGATCAACTGATAATAATACCAAAAGTATGCCCTTTGATCCTTTTAGAGGTTTATAAGTCCTTGCACTAACTGTTAAGGACACCAACCCCAACAAGCTCCCACTTGTCCGTACAAGTGTATGTGCAATGACGTTATCCGCACTAACTGGAGGACACAAGCTCCAACAAACTCCCACTTGTCCGAACAAGTGTATGTGCGATAACCGATTCTCATATTCATTTAAAATTTCTCCCACTCAATGTAAAACAATTTGCAGATCCGGATCCACAAAGGTCGTATTTTACAATCGATCTGTATCTAGAGTGGTTTCCCCGACTAGAGAGTAACTTAACTGATAAAACGAATCCGTATCCGAGCATGGCCATGCATTTCGATTCTGACTCCTCGAGTGGCCCGAGAAATATCAAGTACACGATAAAGGCTGAATATTTCCTTCAACTCGAACTCCTTCCGATCTAAGCACAAAGATGAAATGACCCAGAAAAAGTCTACTTGGCCCCCTGTTACGGATGACCGTGAGAAAGAAACCAAAGTCACCCAAAATCTGCCGTAGTCTCAAGAGGCAGTCAATAGTCAAAAGAATCGACTCTTAGGATCACCATGGAAGTCCTATCCACGACCGGGCACCGAATGTTATAAAACATTTAGGACTCCACGTCGATGTCACAATTGTGTCCTACGAAATATCCGTATAAATCGCCACTGTGATTGGTCAGTCAACCGGTTGACTTATGGCTCGTTGAACCCACCATCAACCAACGTCACAAAATAATTGCCAGAGTTATCAGCTCATGTGGGCAATTAAGGACTGAAACATATAATGTTCGTTCAGTTCACTTTGTGGTGTTCAAAAGCATCGTACAATTCCACATGAAAAACAAAATATATATATAAAATATCAAAACGATGATGTCGTATAGAGTACAAGAGAGGATGAATCTGATCCATAAAAGAGTACTACAACTTAGGAACACGTTTAATTCCCATGGAATTAACATGCCCTTCATGCTTATCTTGTCGTAATGCTTTAGTGAGAGGATCTGCTATGTTATCATCTCAGAAGCAATCTTTTCTATCACTCTTGTCTTTTGCTCCACGTAATCCCGGATTAGATGAGCTTTCCGTTGTACATGTCTAGACTTGTTGCTAGACTTTGGCTCCTTAGCTTGGAAGATGGCACCACTATTGTCGCAATAGATGGTGATCGGGTCATTCGAACTAGGCACTACGGATAGTCCATGTAAGAATTGACGCATCCATATCGCTTCCTTTGTAGCTTCTGACGCGGCATAGTACTCGGACTCGATCGTAGAATCTCTTTGTGACGGTTTGTTTCGAACTCTTCCGGTGATCATAGCGCCATTAAGAGTAAAAACGAATCCAGACTGAGATTTCGAGTCATCTCGATCCGTTTGGAAGCTAGCATCTGCGTAACCGGTTGCGCATAGCTTTTGATCGCCTCCATAAGTCAGTGCCCAATCTTTAGTCCTCCGTAGGTACTTAAGAATGTTCTTGACAGCCAACCAATGTGGTTCACCTGGTTGCTGTTGGAATCGACTTGTCATACTCAATGCATATGCCACGTCCGGACGTGTGCATATCATGGCATACATGATTGATCCTATTGCCGAAGCATAAGGAATCCGTGTCATGCGCTCTTTCTCTTCCGGTGTCTCTGGTGCCTGAGACTTGCTCAAATGCACCCCTGGAGCCATAGGAAGGAACCCCTTCTTGGAGTTAGTCATCTTTGAATCTCTCTAGGACTTTGTCTATGTAAGACTCGGCGAGAGATAACATCCGTCGTGATCTATCTCGATAGATACGGATGCCTAGAATTCTTTGTGCCTCTCCCAGATCTTTCATCTGGAAATGGTTTTTCAACCATACTTTCACCGAAGTTAAGAGAGGTATGTCATTCCCAATCAGGAGTATGTCGTCAACATACAATATTAGGAAGACAATCTTGCTCCCACTCGACTTGATATATAGACATGGTTCCTCGACAGATCGAGTAAATCCATTTTCTTTTATCACTTGGTCGAAGCGATGATTCCAACTCCGAGATGCTTGCTTAAGTCCATAAATGGAACGCTTAAGCTTGCACACTTTCTTAGGATGTACTGGATCAATGAAACCTTCGGGTTGTACCATGTACAACTCTTCCTCCAAAAAGCCGTTTAAGAAGGCGGTTTTCACGTCCATTTGCCAAATTTCATAGTCATGAAAAGCGGCAATCGCTAAGATAATCCGAATGGAACGCAGCATGACTACGGGTGCAAAAATCTCATCGTAGTGCAAACCTGGCACTTGGGTGAAACCTTTAGCAACTAGTCGTGCTTTGTAGATATCTTGCTGACCTTCCACAGAATGCTTTATCTTGTAAAGCCATTTGCATTGAAGGGGACGAACCTTGGCAGGTAAGTCAACAAGATCCCACACGTTGTTCTCATACATGGAGTCCATTTCGGATTGCATGGCCTCAAGCCATAGCTTTGAGTCAGAACTAGTCATGGCACCTTTATAGGTTGCGGGTTCACTACTCGTTAAGAGTAGAACGTCATCTATGTCATGTTCCTCGACCATACCAATGTATCTGTCCGGAGGAATAGAGACTCTTCCCGACCTCCTAGGTTCCTCAGGAATGTTCACCGCAGCCGGGATTGAAGGAATAGGTTCCTCCAATGGTTGCTCGGTGTTTGGTTCTGGAATCTCCGACAGGTCGAAGGTTCTATAACTCTTTGCATTCTCGAGAAATTCCTTCTCTAAGAATGTCGCACTAGCCGCAACAAAAACACGTTGTTCGGTTGGCGAATAGAAGTAATGACCACGTGTTCCTTTAGGATAACCTATAAAGTATGTCTTGACCGATCGCGGGCCGAGCTTATCTTCAGGTCTCCACTTGACATAAGCCTCGCAGCCCCAAACCCGTATAAAGGACAAGTTGGGGACCGTTCCCTTCCATAGTTCATATGGAGTCTTGTCAATGACTTTAGACGGACTTGGTTAAGTATTAGAGCGGCCGACAAAAAGAGCATAACCCCATAATGAATCGGGTAAAACCGTGTGACTCATCATGGATCGAACCATATCAAGTAGTGTTCGATTTCTCCGTTCGGACACACCATTCAATTGAGGTGTTCCAGGTGGAGTTAAGCGTAGGGCAATCCCACGTCTTTGAGGTGTTGATCAAACTCGTGAGAAAGATACTCGCCACCACGATCCGAACGCAGTGTTTTAATCTTTCTATTTAATAGGTTTGTGCCCTATTCGGTATTCCTTGAATTTCTCAAAGGATTCACTTTTGTGCTTCATTAAGTAGACATATCCATATCTACTTAAGTCGTCCGTGAAAGTGATGAAATACCTATAGCCTTCTCGTGCGGTGATTGACATAGGGCCACATACATCCGTGTGTATGAGTCCTAATAGGTCGCAGCCGCGCATTCCAACACCTTTGAAGGAAATCGAGTCATCTTACCGATGAGACATGATTCACACGTGCCAAATGATTGAAAATCAAAGGCCGAGATAGCTCCATGTTTAATGAGTCATTTACGCGTTTCTCATTAATGTGCCCCATGCGGCGAGGTGCCATAGATACGTTTGATCTTTGTCACCAACCTTTAACTTTTTATTCATTACGTGTAATATTTCGGTGGTCCGATCTAAAACATAAATTCCATTCATGGAGACCGCCCGCCATAAATCATATTGTGTAAAGAGAAAATGCAAGTATTATTCTCAATTACAAATGAAAATCCGAGTTTGTCAAGTGCGTAAACCGAAATAATGTTTTTCGAAAGACTAGGAACATAATAGCAATCATATAATGATAACTCAAATCCGCTAGGAAGCTGGATCACATATGTTCCCCTCGAGACGGCAACCACTCTTGCTCCATTCCCGACACGCAGGTCAACCTCACCCTTTACGAGAGGTTCGAGATTTCGGAGGCCCTGCACATGATTACACAGATGAGAACCACAACCAGTATCAAGTACCCAAGTTCCGTGACTTGCGTGGTTAATCTCAATCATATGAATAAAAGTAGAAGAAGAAGACATACCAACAGTTTAACACGACCCGCTTTTATGTCCTCATGGTAAACAGGACATGTGCGTCTCCAGTGCCCGGACTTGTGGCGGTGATGGCATTCCATGTTATCCATTTTGCTCTTTGTCGCGCCTGATGAGGTGCTCGACTCACCAGGCCCACTCTTACCCGAACCCGACTTCTTGAACTTCGCCTTGCCTCTTTCGCTAGGTTTTGCGGAGCTTTGCCCTTACCCTTCCCTTTATTTGACACAACGAGAACATCTTGTTTCATGCTCCCACTGGACTTCATGTCCTTCTCGGTCTGTACGAGAAGGAGTGCGATTCATGGGGAGTTTTCTTCAAATCATTCATATAGTAATTCGCTCTAAATTGTGAATAACCATCGTGGAGTGAGTGAATTATGCGGTCGATAACAATGTTCTCGCTGATGTTACAGTTAAAGGTCTCCAGTTTTTCGACATTCTCAATCATGCTGAGAATGTGTGGGCTAACGGTTGGCCCTTCTGGAGTCTCGCATCAAAGAAGCGAGTGGTATGCTCATAAGTCACGATTCTCGGTGCTTTCGAGAATTCCTTGGTGAGCGTGGTGAAAATCTTGTTTGCACCATGGGCTATGAAGCGTTTCTGCAAATTGGGTTCCATTGCAAAAATGAGTACTTTTTAAATCGCACCCGCTTCCATACAGAAATCATTAAACTTGGTGATTTTTGACTCTAGCCGTGGGACCTGGGTTTGCCGGGATGGGCTCCAAGAGATATTTGAGCTTCCGTCGGCCAGCAGAGCATTCCGTAATGCCGCCTCCCGATCCGCGAAGTTGGATCCATCATTCTTGATCGAGTAGGCGATTCATCCGATTCATGAAGATCCGGCCAGGACTCACGGTCCAATGTGGCACTTGGCATTGGGTTATCACTTGAACCAGCCATTTGTTGTTTTAGCAGTTTAAATTCGTGATCTACACTGAAAAAGAAAGAAAAACAAAACGAAATAAGCAACTCATCGAGGTGATTTAAGTCTATTTTAAAATTCATTTTAAACATGTAGACTCTCCCACTTGCATAATTGATCTCCCTCAAGAATGATACAAGTGATCCCAAGACTCAATTTCTGTAAACTGATAAGCCAACTGTTTAGCTAATTCTTAGGAAGAACTCTTGGTCGATAGATTTTGTAAATCCTATCTATAGTCCACCATAATCACAGGATCGTACGAGTGATCATAGTGTTGAGATAAAATAGGTCAATCGGTTCCAACTTACCCGACGTAGAAGGGGTCATATTATGCCTACCGACGAAGAAGGGACTCATTGGAGTTCGACCTATAAAGACCGTTCTCAATTTTTGTTTATACGAGGAAGATCCCATCAACAAAATTATAATTCATTTTAAGTGAACGAATAACTAGCGTTTGTCGTGAATGAATTTATTTGGATGATGGCTTTGAAAAACGTGTGACATACGAATGTCAAGGAAAACTAACTCGTGACCTCTATATGTGTCAGTTTTTCATGCAATTATTAGGTGGTTTGGTTTTTAGGCGGAATATGATGCATACTATCGTTACGATAACATAAATAATTGAATGCAATACGTAAATAAAATTTCCTACTGTGGCCTATCCTAATAAAAAGAACAAAATACAACTTTGGAATCCACCGTTGGACCCAAGAAGCTTGTCTTGTTGTTCCATCTTGATCCAGTTAGCGGGAGTGAGCATCTGGTCTCCGTCTTTGGTCTTCTCAAAAATTACAATTAGAATTACAAAATATAAACCTAATTACATTCTAATTAAAAACTGTAATTACAAGTGAAAAATCCAAAACGGAGATACGAGATCTCAAAATACAACCAAGACCGTGTTCCATCATTACGGTAACACGTTCTACTAAGGCCACACTAAGTTACAACCGTTTGCAAAATGAATAAATAAATACGTAATAAAAGGCATTCAAAAACATTCATAATTAACGATAAATAAAAATGCATCAACTAAAAAAAATTCATTCGTGACATAATTCCGTAATTATGTTAAAATTATCCAAACCACCTTTTAATGATTAAAATTCATGTGATAAAACCGCTTCTATCATTTAATTTTAATCCATTACAATCCGTTACTTTAAAAACGCTTTAAAATAACTTAATGGTACGTGTGTGAACCGTTTCACAATCATAGCGAGTGTACTATATCCGTATAAAGTACATATTGAAGCCAAAAGAAAATTTAAATCAAAAGAAACAAATTTTCAAAGTCGTCAAGACGAAATCCCTCGATCCAGGGACATAAGTGCTCGATCGAGGGACAGGAGGGCTCGATCGACTGAACTGCAAGTCGATCGAGAGGTATGCTAATCAGGAGGTACTCGATCGACAACACTGGTGGTCGATCGAGAACTTATATCAGCAATACTGCTCGATCGAGTACGAGGACTTCTCGATCGAGCAGTGGGGTTTTAAAAGCAGGTCGATCGAGTACAACAAGGACTCGATCGAGCAAAAACTTGTCGGAAAAACCACTCGATCGATTAAAAATTTGGTCGATCGAGTGCAAAAACTCTCGAAAACTTCAAACCCTCGTGAAACAGTTTTGGCAAGACAAAACAAACGCTATTTTGATCAAAAGCGATTGAAAACAAAACTACAAAAAGCTAGACATTAACATATTGTTATAATGATCGGGTAAAATAACAATATGCATAATATCAAAACGAAAATAACCCGTGTAAAACATGTCACGGTCCGGTTTTCGAGACAAAACAACAACAAGAGCAACCGTGTAAACATGACACGGTTCCCAAGGCAACCAAAAACGCAGCAAAAACGGGGAAAAAAAATTTGCCGAGAGAACAATTTGTCGATGCCGCAAGGTTTTTAGACAAAACAAAAATCGTTTCAAGATAGTTTTATGAAAAACACATGGAAAAATTCACGTGGCCTCGCTCTGATACCACTTGTCGGTTAATATCCGTATACTACCCTTTAAATTTAGGACTATAACGTAAATTTAACATGCGAATATCGTCATAAAACATAAATACAATATAGAAACGATAAGGAATTAGAATCAACCTCGGGTCCTTATAGTGCGGCGTAAAGAGCAGAAATCAAATGAGATTCCCTCCTAATTGTTGCACCCAAGACCTTGTCCGAGATATGCCCTTGTGCTAGAACGTGTTCTCCGATTGCCTTGCAATATTGGGAGAACTGATGTGAGTTTGCTTGAGATGTGAGATCTCGGTTTTTCTACGAGAGAAGAATGCTCTTGAAACCCTAATTGTCTTTCACTAATGATGATTAGGTTAAACAAGAAGGAGGAGACTCTCCTTTTTGTTCTCCTAATTCGGCCAAGCCGAGTCCATGGGGAGGAAATGGGCTTTTCCATTTCCTCTTCTATTTGACTCGTAGTCCGAACCCAAATGACTAAATGTATATGACGCGGTTTGATTATAAACTGTTATCGGTTATCGGAAATTAAGGCATCAGCTAATAATACGGGTTAGCTGAATTATTAATTCGTGTCCGACAAAAACAGTATTGTATAATTATATTCAACATACATTTAATTAAATATAAATCGTTTTATATTTAATTTTACGAATTAACTGGTTAATTCGCCTTAGCCCATGATATTTAATCCGTATCAAATATAATATCTCAACATCACATATTTGACTAATTACTAGTCAAATAACTCGGACTAACTGGTTAGTCAAAATTGGCATCTACATGACAGTATTTTCATACCGTCACATCTCTCGAACGTATCCTATAGGTGTGACTTTTAGGGACCAGTTGATCACCGCCATCTGTATGACAATAACGTCAAACTTATCTAGCAAGCCAACCGTTATTGATAAACGTGGATCAACTGATAATAATACCAAAAGTATGCCCTTTGATCCTTTTTAGAGGTTTATAAGTCCTTGCACTAACTGTTAAGGACACCAACCCCAACAGTATCCTTCTTGTGTAAGAAAGGACCGCCTACGTATTCACCGGAAGAGGTGAAATCAAACCATGATCGTAGTTCAAGACATTTTGTAGAGTTTGATTGGGTTTTGTGGTTGTATCCCTCAGGCACAAGAGGGACTGCCTACGTATCCACCTAAAGAGGTGAAATCAAACCATGCTCGTAGTTCAGGGACTTTTGTTTTAGTGCAAATGGATGTTGCCTTTGACAGATCAAAGGACATTAGAAACGGGCAAGGTGTCGCAACTTAGACTCGATAAAACATGCAATTTCAAATCAGAACGCGTTTGAGGAACTTGACTTGAAAAGGGTTGAGGTGGTTGCTAGTTATAAAACTAGGCTTAGGTCGTTGGTTGCTATGGTTCAAGGGTAGTATTTCTTGAGTTGGTTCAGGTTGGTCGGGTTTGTAAAGTCCTCCTCATCTAGGTCACTCAGTCTCGCTGCGCCCCCCGAAAGTATTTTCTTGACCAGGTATGTCCCGGCCCAGTTGGGTTTGAATTTTCCCCTCGGATCAAGTCGCCCTCCTGGATGTTCCTGGGTTTAACCTTCTTGTTGAGTGCCCATTGTATACGTCATTGGTATAGCTGGACGTTGTGCAAGGCATTGAGTCGCTGTTCGTCTAGAAGAGTGAGTTGCTCGTACCTTTGACGGGTCCATTCCACCTCAGGGACTTGACTCTCCAGTAGGATGCGTAGAGAAGGGACCTCTAAATCTACCGGTTGAACCGCCTCCATACCGTATGCTAGGTAGAAGGGTGTGGCGCCTGTCGGTGTTCGAATGACGGTTCGGTATCCCCAGAGTGCGAATGGGAGTTTGCTCGGCCAATCGCGGTAATTGTCTTGCATTTTCTTGATAATGGTGACAAGAGTTTTGTTCGCTGCCTCCACCGCTCCGTTGGTGGGGACGGTAGGGGGATGATCGATGTCATTTGATCTTGTATTTTTCCAGCAAAGCTTGAGTTTCCGCCCGGAAGTGAGAGCCTTGATCGCTGATGGTCTCATGGGGTACCCCATATCTGAAGATGATGTTGTTCTGGATGAACTTGGCCACTTGTTTGGCGGTCAAGACTGCATATGACTGTGCTTCCACCCATTTGGTGAAGTATTCGATGGCGACGAGGACGAAGCAATGCCCCTTAATGCCTACCGGGTTGACTTTCCTGATGATGTCGATACCCCAGGGTGACGTCATGGTGTATAAAAGGGATGGTGGTATGTGTTGTATGTTGGCGAATATTAGGCAATTGTGGCAATGTTTGACGTAGTTACGGCAGTCGGCTTCCATGGTGGTCCAGTAGTAGCCTAGCCGTGTGATTTTTCGAGTAAGCATCATTGCGCTCATGTGAGGGCCACATTCTCCATCGTGGACCTCTCTCATTACTTTTTGGGCTTTGTGATGGTCAATGCAAAGGAGGAGAATTCCTTGGGGTGTTCTTTTGTATAGTTGATTTTGGTTTATCACGAATTGTGATGCAAGTAAGCGGATGGCTCTTTGTCCTCTTTGATCAGAGTTGGGAGGGAATTTGTTTTTGGTTTTGTAGTTGAGGATGGCTTGGTACGAAGGTTCATCATGGCTTTCCTCATCGTCGATGATGGCACAAATGTGAGCTGGCTCGCTCCTTCTCTCGACACATAGGGGCATCGATGTCATGTCGTCAGGTATGTTGACGAGTGTGGCAAGCTTTGCCAGGGCATCGGCAAATTGATTTTCCTCTCGTGGCAAGTGGAAATAATCGACATGGTCGAAGAACTCGGCCTCTTGATTGTTCTTTACTCAGTAGGGAGCTAAGTTGTCGGATCGGATTTTCCATGATCCGGACACCTGATTGATGATGAGCGAGGAATCGCCGTGGACCCTCAGTCTCTTGATGCCAAGTGTGATGGTTATTTATAGGCCGATGAGGCATGCTTCATATTCAGTGGCATTGTTGGTGACAGCAAAGTCTAGTTTGACCGAGATCAGAACATGTTCTCCCTCCGGTGATATTAGAAGGATTCCTACCCCGAAGCCTCTCAGATTAGATCCACCGTCGAAGTATAGGTCCCATGCGTCGGAATCGGCACAAAGGATGTCTTCGTCAGGAAGTGACCACGTGTCAGTCATTGGATCCTCGTTGACGGGGTTCTCTGCTAGGAAGTCGGCAACCGCTCTTCCCTTGATAACCTTGAGGGATACAAACTTGAGATCAAACTCAGACAGCATGAGCGTCCACCTAGACGGCCTTCCGTTTAGTACGGGTTTTTCGAAGATGTATTTGACCGGGTCCATCTTGGAGCAGATGTGGACCGTGTAGCTGAGCATGTAATGCCGCAGCTTCTTTGTTAACCATACTAGGGCAAGGCATGTCTTTTCCAGTTGGGTATAACTTGTCTCGTACTCAATGAACTTTTTGCTGATGTAGTAGATGGCTCGTTCTTCGCCGTCGACTGTTTGTGCTAGCATAGCACCCATGGCCGTGTTGGTAACAGTCAGGTATAGGGATAGAGGAATCCCCGGTTGAGGTGGCATGAGGACATGAGGTTTGGATAGGATTTTTTTTATCCTGTCGAAGGCCTTTTGACAATCGTCGTCCCAATCGGTGTGATCGGAGGCGCGAAGCTTTCTGAATATCGGTTCACAAATCATGGCGAGCTTGGCAATGAAACGGCTGATGTATTGGACCTGGCCGAGAAATCCCCAAATCTCCTTCTCGTTCCTAGGCTGAGGTATTTGTTGAAGGGCTTTGATTTTGGTCGGATCAATCTCAATGCCTCTTTTGCTGACGACATATCCCAAGAGTTTTCCGGAGGTGACCCCGAACGCACACTTCTGAGGATTTAGTCTCATGTTATATTTCCGTAGACGGGTGAAGAATTTCCTAAGGGCGCCGATGTGGCCATCCCATTCTTTTGATTTGACGATCATGTCATCGACATACACCTCTACCTCCTTGTGCATCATATCATGTAAGAGAGTGGTAGCGGTTCTTTGATAAGTAGCCCCGACGTTGATAAGACCGAAGGGCATGACCGTGTAGCAACATGTACCCCACTGTGTAGTGAATGCTGTCTTGTGCATGTCTTCCTCAGCTATTTTAATCTGGTTGTATCCGACATGCCCGTCCATGAATGATAGGAGGTCATGTTCGGCGGTGTTGTCTACCAGAATGTCTCATGTGGCAAGGGGAAGTCGTCCTTTGGACTCGCCTTGTTCAGATCCCTGAAATCGACGCAAACGCGAATTCTTCCGTCTTTCTTTAGTACGGGCACAATGTTGGCCACCCAATTAGAGTATTCAGACACTTTGATGAACCCAGCCTTGAACTGTTTATCCACTTCTTCCTTGATTTTTAGGGCCCATTCAGGACGCATTCGACGTAGCTTCTGCTTCACAGGTTTAGCTCCGGGCTTATTGGGTATCCGGTGCTCCGCAATTTCCCTGTCAATCCCAGGCATGTCTCTGTAAGACCAGGCGAATACGTCCTTGTATTTGTGGAGGAGGTCAATGAACTGTTGTCTTTCCGAGGGGTCCAGGGTTGTCCCTATCCTAAGTTCTTGAGGTGTATTGTCGGTCCCTACGTTAATAGGTTCGGTCTCCTCAATGGTGGGGGTCCTAGTTTCCCGTTTGTCAAGTTCTTTGGCTAGGTGAGGTGGGTAGTCACTCAAGTCAAATTCCTCATAGTCATTAGGAATTGCATTGCAGTTAAATTGAGATGAGTCATAAGCAAACTTAGCGTTCATTAAGTTGACACGAGCGAAAAGCTCAGAGAGGACAGACATCACGTGGTCAGTCAGAGGCGACACAGCAGAGGAGGTGGCCCCTGGAATAGGCTCCAGGTTGTCACCTTTCATGGGAGTGGGGGTGACCCTAGTAGATTCAGCCTCTGAATCAGCCACGACTTTGTGATAGAATAGTGGGAAGAGGACCTTGACTGGGACATCAGAAGTGTTAGGAGCTACGACAGACTCTGACTCCGACTCAGACTCAGATTTAGATTCTTCTTCACTTCCCTCCTTGAACATAGGGCCTTCTCCAGTTGTGATCTTGAGAATGCGGCCTTGGCGATCGGTCCACTTGACGGTCTTCCTCAAGCCCTGTGTAGCTTTCTCTAGGTCATTGTCAGAGATCAAGGCGGTTAGGTCAAATTGATTGTCCTTCAGGGCGATGTTGATGATGTCCTCATAGTCGAGGTGCTTAATGTTATCTTCCCCAAAGAGGAGAGTGACAGCTTGTCCGTCGAGGCATGACGACGGCTTAGACTCGGTTGAAGCAGCTTCGGTGTTGTTGAGGATGAAGTAGCAGTCCTGGAAGACTTCCACACCCGGGTACCTAGCCTTAGCCACTGAGTCATAGATCGGCTCCAGAAAGCCATGGTAGAGCTCTTACTCTCCCTCGGGGACAAAGTATCCATTGAGGGTCAGATGATAGGGACGGAGGATAACTCCGTGCTTCTTGCGTTTTCGGACTAGGAGGTTCATCTCTTGGATATATTCATTGGTAGGTTTAAATCCCAGTCCGAAGGGAATGTTGGGAACCTTAGCCTGTTTCAAGGGAGGTAAGGTGCTCTTCAGTGGATTGAGGGGCAAACCCGGGAAGTAACCCTGGCGCATCATGATGCGGTTGACTGTGAGGTTGGCAAACGGGTTACAATCAAAGGGTGTTGATTCATCAGTTATGGCATTCACGGTTTGGAATCCCCACATTTCATTATCATCTTCCTCAATGGCCTGGGAGTTTATTCCCTTTCTCATGACAACTTTGATCGGGGAAGCAGGAATTGTGATTGTTTTCCCGTTGAAGGGGACCCTGATATTCTGGTGAAGAGTTGAGCTAACCGCCTTGACGGCATGAATCCAGGGACGTCCCAAGAGCATATTGAAAGAGGCGTCGATGTCGACCACTTGAAAACTGGTTTGTCTTTCCAGTGGTCCGGTTGCGACGGTCAGAGTGATGAGCCCCGCGACCTTGCGAAGAGTGTCGTCATAGGCGCGTACTCCTTGATTTGTCGGGTAATTGATCCCCAACAGGCTCGAACCTTCGGTTGTTCTCAAGATGGATATTGTTACCCCGGACTAGCAGCTGTTCTTCCAAGAGCTTTAGCCTCTTCTCAGTTTCAGTTAGAGGTGGAGTATTATGTTCTCCAGTTTATTTGTTTTCTAGGGCATCGATACGGGTCTCGACGCAATCCGGGGTGACCTTAAGAGCGGTGAGCAGGTTGGCTAGCTGATCGGTCGTGACATCTCTTTTGTTATCATTGTTGTTGTGGTTTACAGACGAAGTTGAAGACGGCGCCATGGCTCTGAGGCAGAAAAACGGCTCACATTACAACTCAATCCGACACAGTTCGAAGACTGAATGCAGACAACACAAAGGACGAGACAAAGATCAGACTCAAAAAGACGAGGGTGATCGTGTGTGGTCCCTCGGTGCTGACTCGATTTATGACGTGACGGTGTTGACCGAACTTTTGACACGAGTCCAACATAACGGCGCGACGCCATTGGACAGGTCTCGTGGTGAGACGACTCATAAGTAAAGACCCATAAGTACATTTGCTTCGACTCGATAGACACGAGGCGGAATTGGAATGGTGGACTGAAGTTTTCGAAAATAGAAATTTTCAAAAAGATTCATTCATCGCTTTGTGGACGGCTTCCGAAGATACAGATCTCCGCAAGTCGATCAGTTGAAAGGGTTGTCTTAAGTTTATTTACAAAAGACGGTTCGAGTTTGAATCGGCTCGGAAAACAGTGTTTTGTTTCCCAAGACGGTTTTAAAATTCAAATGTGTATGTTTTGAAAATCGAGTTTGAAATGTTTGAAGAGGTCTAGGGGACGGTGCATGGTCCTCGGGATCTCGAAAGTGTCTCGAGAAATGGGTGTGTGCTTTTCCCAGGTTTTGAAAGAGCCATTGTCGGCATAAAATGGGTTAAAGTCCGTGTCTAGACGCGGCGATTATAACGGCGTAAAAAGGTGATTTGAAATGGTTGTGAAAAACCGGGTTTGAAAATCGTCATTACGAAGGCCTAGAAAGGCGTGTTAAAATGGTTATAAAAAACCGGGTTTGAAAATCGTCATTACGATGGCCTAGAAAGGCGTGTTGAAATGGTTATAAAAAACCGGGTTTGAAAATCGTCATTACGACGGCCTAGAAAGGCGTGTTGAAATGGTTATAAAAAACGGGTTTAAAAATCGTCATTACGACGGCCTAGAAAGGCGTGTTGAAATGGTTATAAAAAACCGGGTTTTTAAATCGCCATTACGACGGCCTAGAAAGGCGTGTTGAAATGGTTATAAAAAAACGAGTTTGAAAATCGTCATTACGACGGCCTAGAAAGGCGTGTTGAAATGGTTATAAAAAAACGGGTTTGAAAATCATCATTACGACGGCCTAGAAAGGCGTGTTGAAATGGTTATAAAAAACCGGGTTTGAAAATCGCCATTACGACGGTCTAGAAAGGGTTTGCAACGGTCGGCGAAAGACCGAGGTTTGAAATGGCCATTATAACGGCCCAAAAGGGTGTTTTTTGAAAATGACACGGAAGGACTTATGATCAAGTAGCACATAAGCACTCACAGTTCATTATATTATGCATTATGCTGACACGGGTTTTGGCTTAGAAGGGTGGGTTACACACCAAGCGATCAAACCCCGATTTGCGAGAGGGATACCAATCCAAACAAAATGTGTAAGGAGGGTGCCCTAGCCTCGTGCTCGAAAGTGATGAAAGATCTTTGACAAAACATAAATGTGTGACGTCAATGGCATGCTTGACTCAGTCGAGATTCGAAACGCGGGGATGAGAAAACTCACGCCGACGAGACGAGCCAACTGGTCGAAAAGGTTTCGGTTATGGGCCCAGACAAGGAACCCGACCGTGACCGTAATATCAATTAATGCATTCCAACCAAGACCTCGTTCGAGTCTCACCATCTAGGCATCACAAAGACGTAAGTGTCCTAGTTTTCCCCAGCGGAGTCGCCAATCTGTGGACATGGGCCACAGACCGGTCTGTGGATTTGGGCCACCTACCGGTCTGCGGTCACGGGCCACCTGCACGCCAAGCCAATCTATAAGCATGCAGCGGTCTTTTGAAAGCCACGCTCAGCGGCGTAAAAATGCTTTCGACCGGATCGCTTTAGATCAGTCGGTTTCGTCTCGGTAAAGGTCTCGAAACGATGTAGAGATGTTCGGAGTCGCCACCAAGCATTTGTGGGATGCTTGGAACCCGTTCGAATCCACTTTATACCTAGGTCACTCAAGGCAAAAAGCAGTGTTTGACATAGGTACTAAAGATAAGGAATCGTCCTCCTTTTAGCATTCTATGCCTAAAATGTCTCTCGTACGCCCTGGATAAGGCCATCCACTATCCAAAGGTTCTGAGTAAGGGGTGAGGGTACGTGTTGGGAAGCCCTTTAATCGGACACCCAATCCTGCCCGCGTTAGCGGCCTCTAATGATCGATCGTGGTTGTTTAGTGCAAAAGTTGATAAAACGGTGTAAATGCATGAATGCACATCCAAAAGTTTTAACCTTACATGTGAGCTTTCTAAGTCGGTTTGTTAATCCAAATATCAAGCATATGAGGTCAAGTTGGATTTAGATTGATTTACATGTGAAAACGGAAATTAAACATCCATTTACCAAGTTCGGGTTATGATGCTTAACACGATCCATTTATTGAAAAAGGGTGTCCAATGACAAAGTGTAAAAAAACCTAAACTTGTCAATCTGATCTGTCACGTATTCAAATAAACCGTAATAGGGATCGTCCTAGACAAGTACCAAAGTGGGACAGAACAGTGCCAGGCAGCCCTATTAAGGCGCGAGCCTATTGGCGAGATAAAGGGCTTTGCCCTGGTTTTGAAAGATGGAAACAGAGGGCCTCTTCGGGCGCGAGCCATGGGGTGAACCAAGAGATGCCTCCTGGTTGTTTTAATGGTTGTTTAAAACCTTATTTGTGAATAAATGATTTGCAAGTATGATTTGCATGACTCGGAATAATTACTACAATATTAGTAATATTCGTTGTCGAATTTGCAAGTTTGAAAAGTATAGTTTACAAATTAAAATGTAAAATGCTTGATTTGAACTAATCATGTTAAGTTCATTTCTTTGTTATTAGTCAAGTTAATCATCGTACTCGGATTAAACCAACATGGTATAAAGAACCAAGGATGATTATGAATTATGACTAATATATTTGCAAATATAAACAAATGAGAAAAATGTTAAATAAAAGAAAAGGGTGTTAAAATACCCATTAAAATGTAATTAACCAATAATATCATCGAGTCATGGAATAAACCGTCATGGTATAAGGAACCAAGGATGATTTTTGTAATGGTCAAAATATGGTTTTATCATAAAAATGAATTAAAACATTTGAAATGGTAAAACCGATTACAAATAAGAAAGAAATAAAGAGGAAAGACGAGAACAAACACGGATGAGTCTGACCCAGACACCCACAAGAGGCGCGAGCCTCCCTGCATAGCAAGGAGCTCCTGTCTCAGGCCAAAAATCGGTTTTGGCTCGTCTAACCTATATTTGAATCGTGTTATGCATTGTTCATGCTTAGAAAGTCATGAAAACAGTAAAGACGTGAAATAAGTGAGTTGTTTACAACCTCAAACTTATGTGTATTGACGTACTAAGAAATATTATTACTTTGATAATATCATTAGTTTATATTTATATGTGTTTTGGATGATAAAGATGAACAAAGTAAGAAGGAAAATTGGTCTCTCAAAGTGTAATAGGCAACCGGTTTTTTGAAACTCAAAGGACCAATTTTTCTTCTTATTTTTCCAACTAATGAATGAGGTGAATAGTGGGGTATTTATAGCAAAATAATGGGAGCAATCCTTAGTAGAAAATCAACTACATAGGACACTTGTATGCCCTAAAAAAAACGGTCCATATGGACTACTTTTGGTCAATTTCGGTTTTCGGCATTTGCCCCACAAATGCTTATAAGTCTTATATTTAATTATCTTATATAATTAAAAATTAATTTAATTATTTAACACTTAAATAATATAAATTAACGACCAATAATTTACTTAACTATTAAGTAATCATAAGACCATTTTATTAACATACAATGTGTCAATATTAACCCGTTTAGCTAATTTTACAACCTCTTGTAAAATTTAATAGCTAATTGATTCTACCTTAAAACATATACACATATCGTATAAAATTAATTAATTAACAATTAATTAATAAATTCTAATCATTTATTATTTAAATATCACATAATTAAATAATAAATCTCCTTGTCCCGAGTTCGTAACCCGTCATCAAATAATACATTTACGTGACTAATTAAAATTCAAATAATACAAGGAATTAATTATCTCGTATCTCATACAAACAATTAATTTATTCTATTTGGGCGTCATCTTATAGGTGTGACCTAAAGGGATCAGCTGATCACCGCCATCACACGACAGTAATGTCAAACTCTAGTCAGCCAATCATTACCGATTAACGATGACCAGCTGACAAATAAATAAATAAATCCCCGATATTCCTTTTACAAGATTTATTATGTAAACGCACCTTTTGTGGAGGACACTACTCCAACAATCTTCCACTTGTCCGACACAAGTGTGCGTTACCAATTCTCTTATCCAATAATATCTCCCACTCAATGCAAGATGTCTTTCAGGTCGTTCTTGTAAGTGATCATATCATAAAGTGGTTTCCTCGATCAAGAGAATGACTGTCTGACTGGATAATCTACTATAGAACTCATCCGAGCATGGCCACGCATTCACAGTCATCTCTCCTCGAGTGGCCTTGAGATAAAATATGACTTAAAAGGACAATCCTGTTAACCTATTTTCTTCATTCGATATAGATCACAATGACCCAGTAAATGCTCATCGGCCTCCTTTTAGGGTGCGACCTAGAACAAAAAACAAAGTCACCGGAAAACCGTGCCAACTCAGACAAATAGTCAACAGTCTAAAGAATTGACTCGAAGGAATAAAGTTTCTTAGAAGTAAATGGGAGCTCTAAGAAGGATTTATATCTTAATAGTTACGATTAGGACGAGGTTCAAAAAGGAATTGGTTTGGTTAAGGAGTTGGCTAAAGGCAAAGGTTAATGCTAAGCTATTGTGAATAACAACACCAAACCTTAGTGCGATGTCAATCCTGATCAAACTTGTTGCTATTTTAATATGTATGACATTAGTAGATATAGTACCCCTAGCCTTTTGGAGAATAAGAAAGTTGGGTGTGTGACACCTAAAAAGTTCCTTCTTCTCTAGATATCTATATGATTGACATTAGTTATACTTACACCACTTCATCAATATTTGATATCGATAGTGATCATAATTGTATTTGATACATGAGATGAAAATCGTGTGATAATTAATCTTAAACTAATATAAACCTTCCCATGGGAAATGGAACTAGGGTAGTTGTCATTTCATTATGAGACATATAAATGTTATTATGTACTTAATCTAGTTTTTGGGTTTAGAATTGTGCTATAATAAAAGTGTTATATAAGACACATAGAGTTTCACTCTTGTGATATAAACAAATTTTGTGCCCGAATTTGTCATGATTTGATCTATGGTTATACCAATCCAATCATTGGTTATTCTTGACCTAAACTAGATAAATATATATATCATATAGAATATAAAAGGCTCATAATTTATTTGGTGACCCCGATCAAATCTTAGTTCTGGATTGAAAACGCAATCATAGACTAGTGTTACCTAGTTCTCCATGAATCATTTGATTATGAATCTTATGATATATGCGAATCTTGTATTCAAAGCAAGATGACTCGTGCTTTTTTGTTAAAAAGGAGATCGAGCATGTGAGTTATTTATCCTAATCACATGTAGATGTGTGTATGGTCGAATAACAATCTCAACCAGAGTAGGTTATAATTACTTCTTCTCTTTTATCATCGTTTTAGGTGGATACTGGTATATCTACTAAACGAGATATAGAGAGAAACCTTTGATGAGTTCAAAGAGTTTTTAAAGTAAATGTGATAACCAATAAGATTATAAGATCATAGTTTCACGATCCGATCGTGGAAAGATATAACTAAGTAATGACTTTTGTTTTTCCACCAAAAGAAGTATGATATAGTAAAACAAGTTAACTTTCCCTAACACACATTATTTGATAAGATGTGGTTGGAAGGAGATATCAAACCTATACGATATGGTTTGATCTTTGTCAAGTTTTATTGAGCCACTTGATTTTTCAATTAGGGTCTTTCTATTTTGTCTGCTAATTTCTTTTTCCCACTAAATCAAAGTACCATTTAACCAATCGCATTCACTCCGTATTAGATATGGAGAGGTAGAGTACCTAATTTGTAAGTTGCCCGAAAGAAAGCATGTGGTCATTTATCCTATATACATTAGAACAAAGTGTTTGTGGCTCGTGATGCTGTATTTTTTAGAAAAGAGGTTTATTTCTAAAAGACAGAGTGGGAGAAAATCTTGAAGAGCCACAAATGCAGGAAAAATGTTTCCTCCTTATCAGGTTGAGTGTTTGTTTCTTCGGAATCTACGAGGTCAGGTTAAATTCATTAAATTCATAAAGAAGATATAGTGTTACTTTTTGAAAGTGACAAAACCTGTAACTTTCAAAGAGGTTGTTTTTTGTTTCAACTTTATGCAACGACCTTAAAGACATCTTGCATTGAGTGGGAGATAATTTAGGACAAGAGAATTGGTAGCGCACACTTGTGTCGGACAAGTGGGAGATTATTGGAGTGAGTGTCTTCCACAATAATGCATTTATATACTAAATCTCGTACAAGAATATTAGAGATTTATATTACATATATTTGTCAGCTGGTCAACGTTATTCGGTAATGATTAGCTGACTAGAGTTTGACATTATTGTCGTATGACGGCGGTGATCAGCTGATCCCTTACGATCACACCTATAGGACGTAACCCCATCTTTCCTCATGCTCCCACTCAATCCCATGTCCTTCTCTGCTTGCACAAGCAGAGAATGGAGCTCATGTAAACTCTTTCTCATATTCGTCATATTATAATTTACCCTAAATTGAGTAAATCCTTTGACGTGCGAGAGAGAGTGGAGCACTCTGTCCACCACAAGTTCATCGGGGATCTTGCATCCCAACCCCTCTAAAGTTTCCACGTACTCAATCATTTTAAGTACGTGTGAACTTACAGGTTGACCATCTTTGAGGTTAGCCTCAAAGAAACGAACTGCGGTGTCATATTGAATTATTCGCAGGGCTTGTGAAAACATAGTTGAAAGCCTCGAGAATACTTCATGTGCATCACGAAACTTGACACATTGCCTTTGTAAAGCAGGATACATTGAAAAAATGAAAACATTTTTAATTGCAGCGGATTCCTTTTGATAATTTTAAAAAGCCTCTCTTACATCGGCAATGGCCCTAGTACTAGGCGAAGGGGGAGAGGGATCGACAAGGTAGCGTAATTTGCCATCACCTGCGACAGCTAATCGAAGTTGTTCCTCCCAATCTTTAAAATTACTACTGTCGGCTTTTAATACATATTTGTCCATAAAAGAACGTAGCCTTGAATCTCTAGCTATGGTGACGGTTTCACTAGTAGAAGTCATCGTGATTACTACAAAGGAAATAAAGGAAAGATTAACATTTATCATCTAAAAATTTTTAACTTGTGAAACTATTTTAACAAGTTCCCTTTTATATAATGTTCTCCCACTGAATTATATAAATGATTCCAAGATCCAATTTTATATAAATACGAGCACGGTGGACCGATTCAACCCACATTTATATAAATTTGGTAAGTCAACAACTTTGACTGATTCTACTACTAGAACTCTTGGTCGACGGATTTTCTTAAAATCTATCTTTTAGCCCCAGAAATAATTATGGGCACGGTGGACCGATTCAACTCATAATTATTCTGTTGAGTCCAACCAATTTTCACGCGTAATAACTTTTATTACCCTACTTACCCAACGTAAAAAGAGTGTACCTCGGTTATCTGAACCTACCTCTAATGAAGAAGGGATTCATAGGTGTTATTATTTGGTAAGGTTTAATCTCAATTTTAAACAAATGTGAGAGATCTTATCAATTTTATTGTCTATCACTTTTAAGTGAACGAAATTGGTGAATGCTAGATAATTAAATCGATAACAACAAAAATAAAACTTGTAGTGACGATTTGGCATGAATGCATAAATGTAAACAAGTAAGTCTTAATATGGCTACCTAGTTAATCTAATTAACTAAAATTATTACATATCGGAAACCAACTCCTTGGTCCCTTGAGTCTTCATCAATTGGCCTCCTTCTTTAGGATTTCGGAACACCTTTCCGAAAACACCGTCTTCATGAAAACTCCGTCTTTAGATGCTTCATCTAAATACTAATAATTAAATTACATAACAATACCCTATTATATAATTTGTAATAAAATTAAAATAAAACTATTAATTAATTACAAATTAGGCGATACAAAATCGCAATTAATTAAAAAACAAATCGATATTGTTGGAGTAGTGTCCTCCACAATAAGTGCGTTTACATAATAAATCTCGTAAAAGGAATATCAGGGATTTATTTATTTATTTGTTAGCTGGTCATCGTTAATCGGTAATGATTGGCTGACTAGAGTTTGACATTACTCTCGTGTGACGGCGGTGATCAGCTGATCCCTTTAGGTCACACCTATAGGATGAGGCCCAAATAGAATAAATTAATTATTTGTATAAGATACGAGATAATTAATTCCTTGTATTATTTGACTTTTAGTTAGTCACATAAATGTATTATTTGATGGCGGGTTACGAACTCAGGACAAGGAGATTTATCATTTAATTATGTGATGTTTAAATAATAAATGATTAGAATTTATTAATTAATTGTTAATTAATTAATTTTATATGATATGTGTATATGTTTTGAGGTAGAATCTATTAGCTATTAAATTTTACAAGAGGTTGTAAAATTAGCTAAATGGGTTAATATTGACACATTGTATGTTGATAAAATGGTCTTATGATTACTTAATAGTTAAGTATTCATTGGTTGTTAATTTATATTATTTAAGTGTTAAATAATTAAATTAATATTTAATTATGTAAGATAATTAAATATAAGACTTATAAGCATTTGTGGGGCAAATGTCGAAAACCGAAATGAACCAAAAGTAGTCCATATGGACCGGTTTTATTAAGGCTTTAACAAGTGTCTTTATAGTGGATTTTCCACTAAGATTTGTTCCCCATATTTTGCTATATATACCCTACTATTCAACTCATTTGTAAGGTTGAAAAATTTGAGGAAAAATTGGTCCATCTTTAGCTCATAAAACCGATTGGCATTTCTCTTATAAGGGACCAATTTTCCTTCTTATTTTTCCATCTTAAACATCCAAAAACACATATATTTATCAAATATTAATATTATCAAAGTAATAATATTATCTATTACATCAAATATACAATAAACAAGGTTTACTACTACATATACCTAGTTAGTATTTTATTAGTATTTTGGGTTGATACTTGGGTGCTTCCTTAGGAGATCATCTACTTTGGTGATTTTTTGTTGTCTTGGAGGATCATCCATTTTCATAGCTCAAGAACAATATCAAGGAAGGAGTCCTTGAGTTGTGCCCAAAACTTACCTAATACAATGTAAGGAATTTTTGTCTTAAGATGGTTTAATACCATTTTTATACTTTTATTTGCATGCATGTAGATTTAGACCATATTAAATTAATTTGTAATTTTAATATCATAAGATGAGTATTAACATGGTCTAAATAACTAACAAGTGGTATCAGAGCATTGTTAAATACATGCATGCAGTCTTAAGACGATTTTAGTAATTTATGAGATAAATTAATAAAATTAATATTATGTTATTAAAATTGGTTTTATTACATAATATGGTCTTTCATGTAAATAATCTGGTCTTAGGATAATATGGGACGAAAATTTGATTTTTGTTATATTTTTCCACTTTTTATAACATAAAATGGCATAAAATTGAGTAAAAATGCATTGAAATTAATTAAGAGTTAATTAAATTTGGGTGCATGTTAATTTTATGCATATTTATTTAGAAATGACCACATTCATGTTCTATTTATGAGAAAAATAGAAACTTTAAATTAATGTGATTAGTTTAGGTAGTTTATTGATTTTTTATTTGATAAAAATTGGTAAATAATGGTTATTTTGCTAATAAATATTAATTTAATTTTTGGGCTCGAAATTTTGAATTTTTAGCTCCTGGAAATTGTTCAAACTATACAAAATTTTATTTTAAGTCATTTTAATTTTTATGGTTTGATTGAAAATTAAATCGTAAAAATTGTCGTTTTATCGATTAAATTGTAAAAATGTTTTAAATAAATTTTAATGCCAAACATTTTCACTTGCATGTCATTTTTGGTGTAATACCAGAATATTCATCGCCTTGAAATTTATTTTTCCATAAATTTTATAATTAATTGGAATTTTTCCATAATAATTGTGAATTATTATGTCCTTTTGTAATAATTTATGCTTTAAATCCCATATAACTTCATGATAATTTTAAAGAATGACTATTTTGATATTAGACCAGATTAGTATCATTAGCGTATCTTAAAATTGTTTTAAGAATTGATTATGAATTTTTATTGGTCAAAATTCCGTCAAAACAAGCTCAATTGATCGTTGTTGGTAAGTAAGACGATTTGGCATGTCATATTTACATAATGCATTTTTCTTATTCGTTTAGATGTATGTTTCTTTTTAGCATTATAATTATGTAATTTTTTTTTCTAATATGATATTAAAATTACAAATTAATTTAATATGGTCTAAATCTACATGCATGCAAATAAAAGTATAAAAATGGTATTACACCATCTTAAGACAAAAATTCCTTACATTGTATAAGGTAAGTTTTGGCACAACTATAGGACTCCTTCCTTGATGTTTTTCTTGAGCCATGAAAATGGATGATCCTCCAAGACAACAAAAAATCACCAAAGTAGATGATCTCCTAAGAAAGCACCCAAGAATCAACCCAAAATACTACTAAAATACTAACTAGGTATTTGTAGTAGTAAACCCTGATTATTGTATATTTGATGTAATAGATAATATTATTACTTTGATAATATTATTATTTGATAAATATATGTGTTTTTGGATGTTTAAGATGGAAAAATAAGAAGGAAAATTGGCCCCTTATAAGAGAAATGCCAACCGGTTTTATGAGCTAAAGATGGACCAATTTTTTCTCAAATTTTTCAACCTTAAAAATTAGGTGAATAGTAGGGTATATATAGCAAAATATGGAGAACAAATCTTAGTGGAAAATCCACTATAAAGACACTTGTTAAAAGCCTTAATAAAACCGGTCTATATGGACTACTTTTGGTCCATTTCGGTTTTTGACATTTGCACCACAAATGCTTATAAGTCTTATATTTAATTATCTTACATAATTAAATATTAATTTAATTATTTAACACTTAAATAATATAAATTAACTACCGATGAATACTTAACTATAAAGTAATCATAAGACCATTTTATCAACATACAATGTGTCAATATTAACTCATTTAGCTAATTTTACAACCTCTTGTAAAATTTAATAGTTAATAGATTCTACCTCAAAACATATACACATATCGTATAAAATTAATTAATTAATAAATTCTAATCATTTATTATTTAAACATCATAATTAAATAATAAATCTCCTTGTCCTGAGTTCGTAACCAGCCATCAAATAATATATTTATGTGACTAACTAAAAGTCAAATAATACGGAATTAATTATCTCGTATCTCATACAAATAATTAGTTTATTCTATTTGGGCATCATCCTATAGGTGTAAACTAAAGGGATCAGCTGATCACCGCCGTCACACGACAGTAATGTCAAACGGAGAGTCAGCCAATCATTACCGATTAACGATGACCAGCTAACAAATAAATAAATAAATCCCTGATATTCCTTTTACGAGATTTATTATGTAAACGCACTTATTGTGGAGGACACTACTCCAACAATCTCCCACTTGTCCGACACAAGTGTGCGTTACCAATTCTCTTGTCCAATAATATCTTCCACTCAATGCAAGATGTCTTTCAGGTCGTTCTTGCACGTGATCATATCATAAAGTGGTTTCCTCGATCAGGAAAATGACTGTCTGACTGGATAATCTACTATAGATCTCATCCGAGTGTGGCCACGCATTCACAGTCCTCGAGTGGCCTAGAGATAAAATATGACTTAAAAGGACAATCATGTTGACCTATTTTCTTCATTCGATACAGATCACAATGACCCAGTAAATGCTCATCGGCCTCCTTTTACGGTGCGACCTAGAACAAAAACCAAAGCCACCGGAAAACCGTACCAACTCAGACAAATAGTCATCAGTCTAAAGAATTGACTGGAAGGAATAAATAAAAATCCTCGCCACGACCTAGCAATAAAAGGACTCTACAAACGGTCACTGTCCGACAAATTGTCTCACAATCTGCCTATGTAATCGACCAGCCATCACTATGACCATATGATAGTCGAACCTGTCATCTATCGCCTTACAATCTAGTCACTCCGAGACGTCACCTCATTAAATAACTAGGGACAAAATACAATGTTAATCCCGTTCACTTAATAGGGTTCGACATTGTCTTTACAACCTATTTGAAGAAAACAAAGTATATAAATTTAGACATTAAATTGAATATAACGATAAATACAATTATCATATATGGAATAATAAATACAATATTTTGATTATTACATATCATATAATTTACAACAGTTCTTATTTTATAAAAAGTACACATTTGACCAAAAAAAAAAAAACAGTTCTGGCATTGGTCTCGACCCCATCAAAACTACATGACTATCATGTTTATCTTGAGAAAAAGGCTTGGTTAAAGGATCAGCAATATTGTCAGCTGTCCTAACCTTACAAACTGTAATTTCCTTCCTTTCGATTAAATCTCTAATTACATGAAATTTCCTAAGTACGTGTCTAGACATGTTACTAGACTTGGGCTCTTTTGCTTGAAAATTGCCCCACTGTTATCACAATACAAAGTGATAGGATCCTCGGCGGTAGGAACTACATTAAGTCCCTTTAAAAATTGCCTAATCCAAACAGCTTCCTTTGCAGCTTCAGAGGCTGCAATGTACTAAGCTTCCGTTGTAGAATCAGCAGTCACAAACTCCTTGAAACTTCTCCAGGAAACCGCCCCTCTGTTCAACAAAAAGACAAAACCAGCCTGGGATTTCAAATCATCCCTATCGGTTTGGAAACTGGCATCCGTATAACCTCTTATACGTAACGCAGATTCTCCTCCAAACACTAAGGATGAATCTTTAGTCCTTCTCAAGTACTTTAGAATATTCTTGACGGCTATCCAGTGACTCTCACCTGGAGTGATGCGTGTCCTAAATATGATGTTTTACACCCTATTTCACACGCATTTCAGAGCTCATTTGTGTAGTTTAAGCTACTATTTCCCCTATTTCCGTCTACTTTTGTGTTTTTGTGTAATATTGAAGAAATGTGAAGAATCCAGCGGAAATCGAGCCGAATCCGCCCCCGAGTACCTAGCATTGCATTTGACATGAAGTATTTTACTCGGGTTGCAAACTTGGTGCGCGTATCGAGGCTCGAAAGACGAATTCACGAAGCTTTTGGAGCCAAGTACCTGTTGAAGTGGTCGATAGACCGATGCTCTTGGTCGATAGACCACCGTACGAAGATCAGAAGTTACTGTTCAGCGATGTTCAGTCGATCGACCGGTCCTTGTGGTCGATCGACCAAACCGTGTTTTTGACGTGAATTAAAAGATTAGAATTCCAAAGCCCATTGTAATTAGGTTTTAGAAATAAAGTTACGTATAATTATCTATATAACGTAACTCCTCCCTACTGCAAAGGGGGATCGAATTTATTAGGGTTCATCACAGAAGTTGAATTTTAATTAATTCATCAGCTTAGATTATTCTTTCGTTAATAAAGTTTACTTCCGCATTTGGGTTTGATCTTTCCTCTTCAATTCTTTACGGTATTCTTCCGTTCTTTTGTTCAGTTTCGCTGCTTTAATTCGTTCATAGTTAGAATTGCTAGTTTAGGTGCACCCTCACTACAAATGGGGTGACTTTGAAATTGTTCAAAATAAAATGCAAAAAGTTGAAAGTTGTCAAGTATTAAAATGCCAAACATCAAAAGAAATGGCAAAAAGAAAGTGTTCTCAAATGTAAAATGCCACAAGAAATTGGAGGGAAAAACAACAACAACAAAAAGCAAACTCCCATATGAAACTCAAATTCAAATGATCCCTTTATCCATAGAATCCACCTTTGTGCATGGTAGAGAGGGGACGACCCTTCTTCTTGTCTAGACAAGAAGGGGAATTCCGCGATCCTCCAGTGTTTCTAACACCATAGGGAGTCTATTCTTGACAAAAGAATTTAACGATTGAGGACAAAGGTACCCTAGCTTGACACAACTTGGAGGTGATTTATTGGTATCCTTCTAAGCTTAGTAGTTTGAAGAAACCATATCTATAATGGAATGTGTAACCTTAGATTGCTTCCCCTTTAGATAATTTCCGCCACTTAGATGAGGAAAGGGGCTATTCATTTTTGTAGATACATCCATTACTTGTTTTGTGTGCTTAATGCGTGGATGTATCGCCATTTTGGCAAGCCCCACCTTGCCTTGCAAGAAGGCATCCTACCTCTTGGTTGTCTTGTTGTGAGTTAAAGGGGCGGAGTGAGACCCGCTAATTGTCTCACATCGGTTATATTAGAAGGATAGTTTAAATAAAGGTCTAGTTCTAGTCACCTCTTTACTCGGGTCGAGTAAAGGTTCGGTTTGGGGATATTTGATGTGACTCTTAATTGCGCACATTTAGTCCCCTAATTGAACCTATTTTGCATACTAATATAGCATTTCATGGCCTTTTTATCCGGCAATTCCTTCCTATTTGGCTTTCCTATTGCAATGTATATGTTTTGTAGGAAAGAAGATAATGAGGCGGAATTCCCGGCTCCCGTGTATATTTGGAAGCTTTTTGACGATCTTGGATGGACTAGTATGAAGAGGAGGCAAGAATGATGACCAAGGTTGTAGGAATAAAGAGTATATAGAAGGATCATAGGCTTAAAAGCAAGGATGACAAGAAGGAAGCCATTATAAGAAGAAATTGCTCGGAAGCAAATCAAGAGTTGCTCCTTTGGCTCTGAAAGTATGCTAGATGAAACGGCGTCAAAAAACCAAGTGGTCTAGGCTTTTGAATCACTCCAATAGGAGTCCGAATGAGGAAATGACGTCCGTTTTACAATCCGAGCTCAAATAGACAAACTGGCCGCCAATCCGAGCGTCCCCGTAAGACGACGCTCGTCTCCTGCAAGAAGAAGCTCGACTCCTGCTGGAAGACACTCATCATGAAGCAAGAAGATCCGAGCGTCTCCTCCATGATCCACTCGGATCATGAGACAGGACCTCCGTGCCAAGACTCCAGACGCGCGGGACGAGCATATTGTGGCGGGACTAGCAACGTGATATGCGCATCTCTCTTCGAGACTTACATTTCCCTACTCAACACTTAGCAATGCTATTTTCTAATCTAACCTTGCTTAACCTAATGATGTACTACTATATATACTCCAATTGTAATAATCAAAAGGACCAAGGCCTCTTACAGGAGAAAAACCTTCCTTAGATTAGATTAGGAGTAGATTAGAATAGATTCATCTCAATCATTCCACAAAATTACACATTAATCTTTCCTTAATCATTATTCAAGTTTATTATTATTGGGTAATTGAAGATTATTGGGTTATTATTGGAGAATTGACAACTCTTCATCAATCAATCAAGTTCTCTTCTTTTATTCTTTGCTTTATTATTTGGATCATCTCAAGTTTGGTATAATTATTTTACCCTTTACTCTTTATTGTTTATTTCCTCAATCTTCTTATCATGCTTATACTTGTTGAAATGATTGACACCATAAATGACATGTTTCCCATGATAATGAGTGAGTAGTTCTTTAGCTAGGATTAATGGGAAATTAAGGAAAACAAATATGGGGAATGATTCATGCTTAATCTAATATGTTCACATAATTTATTTGCTTGCTTGTTGTGATTTCAACTTATGCACATGTTATGTTTGATGAAATGTGATCCTATGAATCCTTGAATTTCTTACCCATCACTAATCTTTTCAATGAGACTTGTAAGACATAAACCAACTCGAGTCTCATTAGACCATGCATATAGTTGAATAGGAAGGACTAAGTCGACTTGTAGGTGTTGTACAATCTAATCGATTCGGCTCCGGGACCCAAACCTTCTTAGGGATTGTAAGATATACACCAACTCAATCTCATCACAATAATAAGTGCTTGCTATTTAATTGAGAACATGTTTGTATGATCAACTCCCATGAATCCCATATGACCCCATGACATCCTAGTATCCTTTATTATTTGTCTACACCTTTACTTGCTTGTTTTACTTTGTTGCTTGCGTTAGTTTAGAACACAACTATAAACCCAAATCAATTGTGACACTAGCATAAATTGAGATAGATAGACTTAGAACCCAAAGAACACCGTCCCGTAGATCGACCTCGACTTAACCACTAGCTAGTTGTTTGTTGAGAATATAAAATGTGTTTGATTGGGCGTGTGACGTCAACGCTACATCACAACTCAGTTCCAAACTTCATATTTCATCACACAAATGATAATACATCCCGATGGTGACTCATATACCATTACACAACCGAATCAAACACAGTTATTCACTTTATAGTCGTCATTACTGCACATCTTAAATGAAACATCCAAGGTATACCACCAACACAACCATACTATTTCATTATCAATAACTGCACCGTAGTACGACACTCTAGTCACAACGGTAAACACAACACATTACTCTATCTCATGGACAAGGTCTAATCACTCATCACTCTTAAGGAACAATAACAACATCACCACTCACTTAAGCATTATAACACAATCACGATGCACGCCATGGGCATTTTCACAATAACGTTTGGGAGGCAATTTTACAAACAAAATCTATGCTACCACTCTTAGGGTTGGAATCGTACACAACTACTTTCACATATCATAACTATGTACTTAGGTTAACGGTCAAATTATACATCTCTATTACTCTCATGGCTGCAAAACCAGCCTTGGTATTACCAAATTCACAATTATGTATACCCCGATTATTAGAACTCAATTCATCCATATTTAGGTCACCTCACACGGATTCACTCGAAAATTATAACATTTCCTCATTGAATGTCGGTTACCACTTACCAAATGTCCAACTCATCTGTCGTTCTAGTATTCTCTCTCTCTCTCTCTCTCTCTCTCTCTCTCTCTCTCTCTCTCTCTCTCTCTCTCTCTCTCTCTCTCTCTCTCTCTCTCTCTCTCTCTCTCTCTCTCTCTCTCTCTCTCTCTCTCTCTCGTATTCCAGATTCATAAATCTTATCACCATTTATCCGAAATTTACACCATCCCTCAAGGCACATTTCACGTTCTCTACAGCTTTTACCAGCTCATGTCATCGCTCTCTCTCTTACCCTTGGTTTCTCAATTATTCCCTCATCACTCTACCAATCCAAATTCAGTCATATGCCGGCTAAAATACTTGAGTCGTGCTCATAAGGTCACTCTCACATGTTCTCAATTGGCTTTCAATACCTATGAGTCCACACAACCGCTACATATCCTATTTGATTTGCCATACTCAAAACTTTACATGGGCCAATCACCGTCCTAGTGCTCCCATATTCTTAAACTTGATGACTATGTCCAAAATCACTCGTCTTGTCGGAACATATGCCTAAAGCTAGGGTAAGAAAACACTATTTTGGGTCACACGCAACTCTATGCCCGAATATCCCGGGTTAACTCAACGGATAAGGATAATGGGTATTAAAATATTCAGAACAAATATAAAAAGATAGGAAATCAAACAACTTGGAGGGGATGGAAAGTCAATGGTCAACACCTTAAAATTGCCCTAATAGCACATTTGAAATATAATGAACTTTGAAAGACGATGCAATTTCAAGATTGAACTTTAGCACTTTACTAGCTTGTAAAATATTCTTTCCCATTATGCAATTTTACTCAAATTTACATAAATGCGAAATGTTATATTTAAACTTTAGCATAAAGGTCATTTGTTTCAAATTTCATGAAAACTTTAATACGGGATAACCCGTCAGAGAATGGTACATGTCATTATAGGCTAAGTTCAAAGCATTGTTTAGGTTAATTTTTAACATGAGAGAGATGAGTAAATCTAGAGAGCGAAACGATTTAGGTTAATTTCATCCTTGATTTGCAATGGCTCGTCAAAAGAGAAATCAATCTAAATCTAATAGAGTAATTAGAGTAGTAAACCATAATAATTCACAAAAAACTCCTCAAAAAACACAGATTAGTACTAGTAAATCAAATAATAATAAATCTGGTTCTAGGTTTCATCATCTCGATCAGGAAATTGACAATTTTCAGGCTGATATTCAGGTTGAGGATTGCGTTCTTGATAACGATGGTGAAATCAGTCCTTTCAATTTCAGTCATGGTATGGATTCAATCGCTGAAGAAGATTCTGATGATGGGAGTACTTGGACGGAGGTGAATTCGCGGTCAGGTTCCGATTCTGAAAGAGTAAGTCCTCTTCGTTTGACTTCTGATGATACTGAATCTGAGCTAGCGTATTGGTCGACTGCTGTTTACTGCTACGTTCTAGGTGCGAATCCTCCGTTTAAGATTATTGATGGGTTTGTAAAGCGGGTTTGGGGATATACTGAATATGATAAGATCTCTTTCCATTCTAATGGTATATTCCTTGTCCGTTTCAAAACTGAGGATATGAAGTTAAGAGTCTTACAGTCTGGGCCTGTATTTTTTGATAACAAACCTGTGGTTGTCAAGGAATGGACTCCGACTGCTAAGTTGATTCGTGAGACTGTTGATATAGTACCAATCTGGATCAAGTTCTATGGATTACCTCTCAAGGTTTGGGGGAATGCGTTGAACAAGATTGCAGGTCTGGTTGGGGTTCCTGTGAGGTGTGATAGCAATACACAATTGAAAACCTTCATAGGGCATGCGAGGGTGATGGTTGAAGTCAAAATGGGGGCATATCTGCCTGATGTGATAGAATTCACTGATGAGGTAGATGTTTTGCACAGGCAGATAGTGCACTATGAGTGGAAGCCTGTCATCTGTATGGAGTGTAAAGGTGTGGGGCATATGGCTCGGGATTGCAGGACAAAGCAACAGAAAGGGCAAAAGCAGGTCAGACAAAAGTGGGTCCCAAAGGAGAGGGTGCAGCAACAACCTGTTGTTGTACCTGAGCCAGTTGTGATTCCACCACCTGCCAGTTCATTAAGGATCCAACCCAGGAATAACATTAGTCTATCCAGAGGCTTTGTTACTCCAATACCTGTGTCATTCACTCCTTTTTCACCAGCAAGAGTCTTGACTAAGTTCACTAGATAAGGGGGAATGAGCATGGGAAGTGGCAGGAGAACCTTCTTAGAGGTGCTTGAGCATTCTGTGCAGTATCAAGTGATTGAAGAGGAACCAAGGGAGCAAGACCTTGTCATTGAGAATGGGTAGCATAGGTTTCTGGAACGTGCGTGGTATGAATAGTGTAAATAAACATAAAGATATTAGATGGTTTTTGCATTCAAATAATTTAGGAGTTTGTGGGGTCTTAGAAACTAGAGTAAAAACTGCTGCTATTAATAAAGTATATCAAGGGATTGGTTCTCATTGGTCTGTGGTTCATAATAATGATAGCCATGATGGGGGCAGGATTTGGATTATCTGGGATGCAAGTAATTATGATGTAGAAGTTTTGAGAAGTGAGGCTCAGGTGGTGCATTCTAGAGTTACATTCCTACCAACTGGGAAAGCTTGGTTTCTATAAATGGTGTATGGGTTTAATAGGTTGGCTGAACGTGCTACTTTATGGCAATCTATTAAGAGTATGAAGAATGTTGTTAGAGGTCCCTGGGTTGTTATGGGTGACTTTAACAATGTGTTAGCTATGAATGAGAGAATTGGATCTGAGGTTACTGATGCTGAGGTTAGGGATTTTCATGAGTGTGTTGACTACTGTGGGTTATGTGATATTCCTGCACAAGGAGCCTTCTTCACATGGATAAACAAACATGAGATTGGGGATTTAAAATTCAGTAGAATTGACAGAACTCTTGTCAATGACAGCTGGTTAACTGAGTTTCCAAATACTATTACTATGTATCATCCTGAGGGTGTCTTTGATCATTGCCCATGCACCATGCAGCTCACCTCTGAAGTCAGGAATCAGAATAGATCTTTTAAGTACTTTAACATGTGGGAGAAGGACCCTAACTTCATTAATACTGTTCAGGCTAGTTGGAGTGTTCAGCTGTATGGGTATAAAATGTTTCAGCTAGTAAAGAAACTTAAGCTACTGAAACAGCCTCTGAAAGAGCTTATCAGACTTGGGTATGCTAACATTGAGACCACTGCTCAGGTTGCATTGAAACATCTTCACAGTGTTCAGCTGCAGCTGCAGGGTGACCCTACTAATGTTGGTCTGCAGCAGGCAGTTAAGGATGTTGATCTCCTCTATAAGGAACGTGGGCAAGCTTTGAGAAGTTTTCTTGCACAAAAAGCTAAAGCACATTGGATGAGGGATGTTTATGATAACACTCAGTACTTCCACAGTGTCATCAAAGCTCGTAGGATGTAGAATAGGATCCTTGGAATTTATGACATGGATGGTCAGAATCACACTACCTCGGCTAATATTGAAGCAGCTTTTATAAACTACTATAAGCATCTTCTGGGTACACAAACTAAGGTGGCTAAGGTGCATATAGGCATAGTTCAGAAAGGCAAGGTGCTAACTAATGAGCATAAGATGAGGCTGATTGGTGATGTAACTGATAATGCTTTGTTTTCTATACCTGCTGATAAAGCACCTGGTCCGGATGGGTATACTTCACAGTTTTTTAAAGATTCATTTGATATTACTGGAGCTGATTTATGTGGTGCTGTGAGAGAGTTCTTTACTGCTGGAAGAATGCTCAAATAGGTCAATGCTACCACACTGGCCTTAATTCCTAAGAAGGACAGCCCAGTGACAGTGGCAGACTTTAGACCAATTGCGTGTTGCAATGTGGTTTATAAAATTATATCTAAAGTGATTTGTGCCAGATTAGAAACTGTGCTACCAGATATCATTAGTGAGAATCAGAGTGCGTTTTTAAAAGGGAGAGACATTGTTGATAACATACTGATTTGTCATGACTTGGTGAGGTTATATAAAAGGAAAGCTTGTTCTCCTAGGTGTTTAATAAAGGTGGATCTCAAGAAGGCATACGACTCTGTTGAATGGGAGTTCATTAGGCATATGTTGGTTGCTCTGGAGTTCCCTCAAAAGATGATTCAATGGATTATGGAGTGCATTTCTACTCCCTGGTTTACATTGTCTCTTAATGGAGCTACATTTGGGTACTTTCAGGGGAAAAGAGGGATCAGACAAGGAGATCCTATGTCTCCTCTCCTGTTTACATTTAGCATGGAGTACCTCAGTAGAATTTTGAATTATGTGACAAGTTCCTTGGAGTTCAATTGCCATCCCATGTGTAGAGCACTCAAGCTTACTCACTTGTGTTTTGCGGATGACCTCCTCATGTTTTGTAGGGGAGATAAACAGTCTATATGCACCATTCTGAGAGCTTTTGCTACGTTCTCTAAGGCTTATGGACTGGTAATGAACAGAGAAAAATCTGATATCTACTTTAATGGTATGTGCAATGAGGCTAGTCAGTATGTGATGAGGGTTTCAGGCTTCAGAGAAGGGTCTTTTCCATTCAGGTACCTGGGCATTCCCATTTCTTATAAGAGAATGGTTGTTGGGGATTGTTCCAGGCTTGTGGAGAGAGTGGTAATGAGAATTCGTGGTTGGGGAGCTAGAAAGCTCAGTTATGCTGGTCGCCTTATCCTTGTTCAGGCTGTTCTCTCACAGCTGCACAGTTTTTGGGCTCGTATTTTTCTCATTCCTATGACTGTGATGGACAGAATAGAGCTTATTTGTCGAAATTATTTGTGGAGTGGTTCTGAGGAATTTCTGAAAACTGCCCCTGTAGCATGGACTAAGGTATGCACTGGAAAAAAATATGGTGGTCTTGGTATTATTAACTGTAAAATGTGGAATGTGGCTATGCGTGGCATGTATGGTGGCTTGCCATAAAGGCAGATCACTTATGGATACGATGGGTGAATCACATGTATATTAAAGACCAGCATTGGATGGATTATGTTCTAACTGTTAGTTCAAGCTGGACATGGAGGAAGCTTTGCCAGGTCAAGGTGCAACTTAAACCTGCCTACTATAATGGGCAATGGAGGTTTAATGCAGGGAGATATACTATCTCTGAGGGTTACATTTGGCTTCAAGGTGATCAGGTCAAGGTTCCTTGGCATCCTGTTGTATGGAATCGTTTCAATATGCCCAAGCATGCGTTTATTGGATGACTAGCTATCCAAGGTAGACTACTCACTAAGGATAGACTAGTACGTTTTGGGGTTATTCAGGATGGTACGTGTGATATGTGTCTGGACCATGCTGAAGATCATTCTCATTTGCTATATCATTGCAAATTCAGTAGCCAATGTTGGGCTTTGCTTAAAGTCTGGTTGGATGTGGCTTTGCCTGGCAGTGGGATACTTGAGTGGTGTAGCTCTTGGAGATGCAGGTCTCTCATGAAAAAAAGGATTGTTTGTGCTGCGGTGTTGGCTTTGGTGTATCAGCTGTGGAGGATCCGTAATGTGTGCAAGGTGGACTGTTACCTCCCTTCTCCTGCAAGTGTTGTTAATTCAGTGCAACAAATAGTGCAAAGTAGAGGTCAACAATGGAAGTGGACTTCTAAGTATCAATGTATGAGTTGGTCTCCTTGGATGTAATTTGTTAGATGGTTAGCCGTTTATAGTAGGGTTACTATGTTTGTGTCTATTGGTGAATGTATGACTTTATCTTAATTATTAATATAATTTTCACATTTCACCAAAAAAAAAAAAAGTTCAAAGCATTAGTATTCGATTGGTGTAAAACATAACTTAGAAAGGTCAAAATCCGGGTAGGTATATCATTAATTTTCGAAAAGAAAATGTTAAGACGGAAAATTTCTTACATACGATTTCAAAAAATGTCAAAATCAAAGATTAGAGAATTAAGGAATAAAGAAGTATGTGATGAGCGAAAATCAAGGCTTATTTATACTTTCACAACATTTTCGGAAAATTTGTCGACCGTTAAGACGGAAAATTTTGAAACCATAATTGGGTAAAAATCAAAAATTTTCATATTCCTCACTTGGTTCAAAATTTTAGGCTAAAATTTGCAATGAAATCTTCATTTTTAAGACAATATACCACACTATTAGGGATAACGGTAGTCTTTATAAGACGATTAAAACAATGTTCACTCATGAAAATGAAAGGTAAGTCAAAACTATTAAAAATTAAAATTTTTGCATACAAGATAAAAATTCGACATTAACAACAAGTGTTATGTTTTTCTTGTTCAATATGACCCAACAACAAGCATAAAAAAATTTGGTTATCGACTCAAAAGCACAAGTTTCGAAGCTCATCCATGGTGGGAAAAAAAAATTATCGTAAAAAATCTGATTTGGTTATCGACTCAAAAGCACAAGTTTCGAAGCTCATCCATGGTGGGAAAAAAAATTATCGTAAAAAATCTGATTTTTGAACACTCTAATGACATAGAAAATCAACCATTACTATGAAACTGAACAAAGTCATGCAATTATTTGATAAAACTTGAATAAGCATGTGTATATATAAAACCAATTCAATTTGCAAAATGAAGGAGATGAACTCAACTACATGGTCGAAATTGAGAAATCGAATCAAGAAAATGAAGTAGTAAAGTGTAATTCAAACAACAATTTACAATATGAAAATTTGAATTATTTTAAGATAAATCACTGCCGAAGTTACGACGTTCGAAATAGAAATGAAAAGATAAGGTAGAAAAACAAATTTTACACAAGTTTCTCGACTAAACAGGCCCACTCGGCCGAGTACTTAGGGCCCTCGATCGAGTGCAACTCCACTCGGTCTAGTGACAGGTTACTCGATCGAGTGGAAACCACTACTACAAAAATAGGAATAAGTAACGGTTAATATAGAACGGTCAAATTAGATAACCGTTCTATAGAAATTAAGAGAACGCTTTTCTTATGTAAGCGTTATGTAAAAAAAGAATAGAGAACGCCTTCCATATTAACCGTTCTCTACCTTTATTAAAAAAAAAATCAGATTAAAACCCATCTGACTTCCTTTATTCTTTATAATAATAATAATAATAATAATAATAATAATAACAATAATAATAACAATAATAATAATAACAATAATAATAACAATAATAATAATAATAATAATAATAATAATAATAATAATAATAATAATAATAATAATAATAATGCTATTATACATCGTACTTTGCTAAACAAAGATACAAACCCCCCTTTTTTTTTAACGGAACCCCTTCAATCCTTCCTCTCATATCCTTCACTCTCACTAACCTCCATCGCCCGTCTTTTGTCGACTGCCGAGAACTGCTGCCAACTGCCTTAGATCGTCGATCGCATCGCCACTGTGCACCACCACTTTTTGCCTCTTCACCTGGTCCGAGATTTATAGTGTTTGCTCACATTACTCCAAAATTTTATGGATTTATTTTTCTTAGGGTTCGAATTCCGCATATTAATCGAAAAACTTGTGTTTTTGAAAGTTGCAGGTTGGTTTTGCTAGTTTGAGGTCTTTACTTTAGTAAACCCTAGAAATTGTGGATTTTTACATTAAAGAGGAAAATTGACGAAAATGGATAGAATCGAGGTTTGTTTCTTGTTTCACATCTCTTGTATTCAATATATTCGTATTCCATGTGCTCTCCTCAGTACTCTGTATATGTGCTGTAATTATTGGGCTTTTTTGTATATATTTTATATGTCTCATTTGATTGTGTTAGATATTACCTCAATATCATATTTTCAGAATTGATGAACAAGGGCTCAGTCATTTTTTTTCTCATGTGTCACACTATTTTTCACAGCTTCAAGAGCCCTTGGATGTCACAACCAGGATCAACCAAGGTAGCGTTCTGTTTTTCTTTTCATTATTTGATAGATGTTTGATTCTTTGGTATTAAAATGACTATAACTATCCTTGAAGCTCTTGTATTGTACTATGATTCTATGAAAAACTAAAATGATTATTGGGCTAAACTTAATTTGTAGTATGATAATTATACTAAACAAACTCAATGCCTTCCTTGATTTATGCTTTAGTCGTACGAGTAGCCTCGTTGATAAGTTAATAAGTTATATATGGGGTGTGTGTGTGTCGTGTTTGTTGAAAGTCAAATTTTTTGTTAAAATTGTGATTTGAAACTCTAGGGGCTAAAGGAGGCTGGTCTCAGTTCTCTCTGTTATGAGCATTATTGAAACACAAAGGACCTAATCATATGTATCACGTTTTATTCCATATTCTCTACTCTACATTACATTCGTTCTTATTATTAAACCTTATATATATGTGTGCTTTACTTTTGTTGGTCCTGCTTATTAAAGTAAGCCAATAGATTTGCTTGGCCAAAAGTGAAATTTTTTTTTTTTGGTGATAAGAATGATATGTTGTGCTATGGTATAGGGAGTACTCGACAATATATGATTCTCCATCCTGGTTGCTGTAAAGTTCTCATTTTGGGTGATAATGTTGTGTTGTGTTATGAGGAGTAGTATTCAGCCATCATCTTACATGTTCGTGGAATGTAAGAGTGATAGAATGTTGGAATGTAAGCCGTAATCTGCCTTTTTACTTATTCTAAATTTTATATGTGGCTGAGCAAGCAAGTTTCGTAGATTACTTATGATTCTAACTCTTGTATCCTTTGTTTCTTTTTTTGTTTGCTGCTTCTTGATACTTGAATCACCTTGGTTCCCTCATCTAATAGGACTCTCACAAGGGCATATAGAACCCCTTGGTTCCCTCATTCAATGTGATTCCGGTGTAGATTGAAACACTGATGAGTTCTTTACATTTTTTTAAAAGGCGCCATGGCAAAAGAGTGTACTTTCGCCAAAATGTGCGCAGTCTGAAGATTCTACGAGTTTAGTTTGATCTTAAAACCATGCGTTTTAGAATTCTGTCCAAGAGTGATACTCTTGATAAATATCGGTCTTTCTGTTCTTATACCGATACACCAAAAGCTATTCTTATACCAGTAAAACCCCAACATAATTTGTGGTATTTGTATACATTAGTGTTCTTTCATAGTTTATTCTCTAGTTTTATTTGTGTTTTTCTTGACAGAAGATTTGTAGGAATATCTTTATGAAGATTACTGAAGATTAAATATGGCAGCAACCCCCCAATGCATGTAGGCCATGTACACTGTATTAGTGTACAGATATAAACGGAGAGTCCTGTAGCAATTATTTAAGCTCCCTTCATCGCACTTACTTGGTTTCCTATAAGTTGCTTTTATATTTCAGGCTGTGTTTTATTATTTGGGGGATTGCTAGCTTATACTAATGATTCAAATCAGAGGTAAGTAATACTAGAGTTTTTGTATGGTTTTATCTTAATTTGCTTATGATTGTTATGGTAATTTTCTTGTACTCTCTCAATTTAATCATGTTTTATAATTTGACAAGATTTACAACGTTATAAGCCGACATGTGGTTCCTTTTAGGTTATTCCGCATCTTAATCATGTTAATTCATCCCGTTGGCGATTTGGTATAAATTTCCTTGGTAAATCATTCCTAATTTTTATTCATTTCCTATCGAACTGTTATCATTTCATTTATTTTCTCCTTTTAGTTTTCTCCTTGAAAGTGCAGCAATGCTCACTGACATTGTTTTTCGGTTTATTGATGCCTAATGTATGTGTTTAGATCAACTACCGATTATTATTTCACGATTTAAAAGTTGTTTTTCTCCTCTATAGTTGGGAGGAAACGCTATCCTGGTTGTTTCCCTTGCTGTCTGCAAAGCTGGAGCCCAGGTCAAGAAAATTCCATTGTACAAGGTATGTTTTTTCCCTCTATGTCGAGGGTTACTTTTTTTGGAACTCTAGTGGTTTGAGTAATTCTGATTTGTATTCGTTTTGATACAACAATGCTGAGCTTACTTTTACATGTTCTCTATCGCAGGTGGTTATTGGGATGTATGCGTTGCTGCATCTGAGTTCTACAAGGAGGACAACTGGACAAGTCATATGACTTAAACTTCAAGGAAGAGGTATGCTTCAGTTGCCTTTCAAATTGGTTAAGATCGATTTTGTTTTGATCGCGAGAGAATGTTTACTGATTGGACTTCACCGACTGCGATGTTTGCAGAACAACGATGGGCACAAAGGATTTCTGGTGAGGCCCTCAAGGATATCTACAAGTCATTTGTGGTTGAGTACCCCATTGTGTCAATTAAAGATCCTTTTGACCAAGATGACTGGGAGCACTATGCTAAGATGACCGCAGAAATCGGAGACAAAGTACAAATTGTTGGAGATGATCTCTTGGTGACCGCAGAAATCAGACTTAGTTAGTTTGCTCGCTGTTTTGGCTCCGGCTATGAAACAAGTGTATTGGTATTGGACTATTGCTATTTGATTTTAATGAGAATAAATATATTAATTTTATCCAAATATCATCAATGTTATTATTATTATTTTTTTAAAAAGCCAAGAGGGATAGAGAACTGTTAGCTTACCCAACCGTTCTCGATCGAGTAGATTTTCTACTCGATCGAGTGATATAAAGTTACTCGATCGAGTGGTTTTGATGTTACGCGGGATTAATTAACCCGTGTTGGGCTTAATTAATCCCGCGTAACATCAAAACCACTCGATCGAGTAACTTTATATCACTCGATCGAGTAAAATTAAGCTCAAACCACTCGATCGAGTAGAAAATCTACTCGATCGAGTAAACCTTAAAATGCAACTACTCGATCGAGTAGAAAAAGGACTCGATCGAACATAATTGTACTCGATCGAGTACTTTCCAGCGCACATTTCCTGCTTCGCGCACTGAACTTCAAACGGCTGCCATTTCTTTGTTACTTGGGAAACCAGGGCGATCCCGGTGGCGTTGGAAAGCTAAGAGGACAAGCTTTCATTTTAAATTGGAATCTCCTGAAAATCTATTGTAGAACTCTAGATATGGCTCTTCAAAGTAGGCAATAGTAATTTGAAGTTCTTCCTTTGCTCGCCTAGCTATCTTACTTCTTTGCGCATCTCAAGACAGCTACATTCCCGCTCCAAATTCACTCTTCCTCCAAATGCATGCTAAACGGACGGTAAAAGGCTCGATTTCACTATTTTCTGGTTCTTTCCTGCAAATAAGACAAAACAAACCAAAGTAGCATATTCGGGGCATTTCGTAGCATAAAACTACGATAATAGCATAGAAATACGTGCATAAAAAGGCCAAAAAGGACTATATAAAATGCACGTATCACCGGCTATGAAACAAGTGTATTGGTATTGGAATATTGCTATTTGATTTTAATGAGAATAAATATATTAATTTTATCCAAATATCATCAATATTATTATTATTTTTTTAAAAAGCCAAGAGGGATAGAGAACTGTTAGCTTACCCAACCGTTCTCTTTTACTAGGAAAAGAGAACGCTTATCAGGTGTTCTCTAAAGCTCATTTCAGCCATTCTCTATGATTATGAATACAAAACGCCTCTTCTAACAGTTCTCTAAGCTTTAGAGAACGCTGAGTTGGAGAACGCCTCTAAAGCGTTCTCTAATGGTAATTCCAACAGTTCTCTAAGCCTATTTCTGTAGTAGTGAACCTTTTCAGAAGTTTTCCAGTTTCGTAATTTGCCCACTCGGTCGAGTGACAGGTCCACTCGGTCGAGTGAACTGTCCACTCGGTCGAGTGACTGGTCAACATGCTCGAGTACTACTCTACTCGATTGGGTTTGGTCTCACACTCACTATCTTTGGCACATTACTCTCAATATCATGACCATTCTACCAGTAACCATCATCATTTATACTACTCACATGAGTCCATTTATCCATCAATCACATGTTATTGCATTCTGCATGAACGATTCTATCATACGTTAATATATAACGAGTAACAACACACGTATTCGCACCTCTTTCACAATGATCAAATTCCATACCATATTTAAACACATTAAAACCGTAACACATATGCATTCATATCACGATTCACATTAACGTTTCCCATACTCCTAACTACCCTCGTAGTGTCCAACTGAGACGATAGGCACTAGCTTTGGCATGAGGGCGCCTACTAATCCAAAACTGATCTCGTATGATACTCATGTCGGGTTCATTTTACTTAGACTCTCCTAGATTCATTTTTAGTTCATTGATTTTAGGTTCCAAAATCGTCGCACTGATACCACTTTGTAACACCCCAACAATCCGGCTAAGATAATTGGAGTGTTACCATCTCGGTTTCCCGAGGTATTGTTTCAAAACTTCAATCAAAGAACATTTTATTAATGTAATGTTTAATGAATTACATAAACGTAAATAAATGAATAAATAAAATACAACTCGTGATATCTATACTCTTCTAGCCAACTAGACTCGTCTCATGATATCATCAAGCTCGTCCCGTCTCCCGCGTAATCTCCAAACAACCTGATCATAACCTGCTCCACATGTGACCAAAGGATATCATATGGATCGACACAGGCCACCCCAAAAGAGATAGGTGACAATGCACAGACACACAAATGTCAGTTTCAACAAATAAATAAAGTGTGACACGACTCGAGTGTGAACATGCGACATGACTATGATATGAATGAACCACCATCAACAACCACCACCATGGTAACAGGACACGCCCAGACATACTGACAACCACACTAGTACCGGGACACGTCCAGACATATTGATCACCACACTAGTATCGGGACACGCCCAGACATACCGATAACCACACTGGTACCAGGACACGTCCAAACATACCGTAAACCACAAACAGGTACTGGGACACGCCCAGACGTACTGGGTCCGGAAGCCAACCGGATCCCCTGCCAGATGTCGTGTCTCAATGTAAAAACCCGGATTATAAAACAAAGGAAAAACTTATATAAAGAGAATATCGGAGTACGATACTGAAAAAAGGGTCAAGGTGGCGGAAACACCTGACCAATCCGGTTCGCTACTAAACCAAAACCAAACTAATACATTATTCAAAGGTTCATGAAACATAAAAACAAACTCCTAATTTATTATTAGGCTCTCTTCGCACATTCCCTGTGCAAGCATCATCCGAACAAAGCAAACATCCGAACAACCCGAGAAGGGGTCGACAATTGATCGGGAGTAACTAGATGCTCTCCCAGTCATGTTTACAACAATTGAATATAACTAACAATCATTAACAACTGAAATGCAAAACTAGTAAACATGTGAGACCATCTACACTCATGAAAATCCGACAATAACATGCCATTACACGATAACATACCAAGACAATCTTATGATATGATGACAACTCCAAAGGAAACATGTGACGACACGTGACAACGTAAGCCATAGCATGACTACGTATGCACCATAGAGCAAACATAACCACAAAACATGTGACCAAACCAGACCACCAAGCACAATGTATAGAATGAACGCCGTTAGAGCGATTAACGAACTGCCTCTAACTAATGAAGTGATTAACGAACTGCCTCCATTCAATGGTATGGGCCGATTAAAGAACTGCACCCACAGTGGACCGATTAACAAACTGCATCCACACTATGTATAGCGTATAACCACTGCCTATATGCCTAAGACCTGGCCAGACCTCTCGGTGAAACACAGAGCGATTAACGAACTGCCTCTGCTACACCGAACGACACTCGGGGAACAGGGCGTATAACGAACTGCCTCTGCTACCCTCCCGGACCATAGACCATAACAAATCCCCGAAGGGTAGCCTTGGTTCATTCCGATAGTATATAACTGATACTATCGTCATCTATACAACAGCCAACCAACAAATGCACAGTATAACTGACTGTAATGATAATGCATGAACAACATCACGACACACCTCATGGAACAGTATAACTGACTGCCTTACTTATCATATGAATAGAGTAACCAACGACTCATGCACATATATTGACATACAATATAACTGAACACCACACAACATATGAGACTAAGTATTAACTATCAATGTTATAGTAACCTTAACCATAACATGAACTCTGGATGCGAGGTTATAGTAACCTCTACTATAACTGTGACACCCCTCGTTGAGGTAACTAAAAGTGACTAGTAAATCATGGCGGAAACACGAGATTTTTAAAACTTTTAAGGCTTCCATTGAAGTCCAACGCGAGGTATCACTAACACGATAAATAAGTTTAGACAGTTAAGTTTAAGTTTACAAAACAAGTCTATTTATTGGGGAAAAGATATCCCACGAATTAACATAGATTCGAAAAGTAGGTGAGTCTATTATGTGATAACTAAATAAGGTCCGAGGTAAGAACTCGCTAGCTCACACGGTCTTCCCTACTTAAGCTTCATCACCAACCTGTCATTCATAATAAATATGAAAGCCACGTCGGTGGGGAGTAACTCAGGGTTCTCCCACCACAATATGTCAAAATACAAGTAATTAAGAATTTAATCAAATAAACAAGCATGAGAGTAAGATACTTACGGTGACGAGAGGATCATGATTAGTATACAAAATGCAATAAGAGTAGTTACGCATAAATGAGAGAAGAATTATCAGGTCAAACGGTCAAATATTGACTCGACTCAAATGTAAGACAAATTACAAAGTATAGACTCAAACAAGACAACCCTCTAGACTCCAACCTCTTGGTAGGACGACGATCATAATACGGTCCTAGTCTAAACCTGGCCCGACTCTCGGGATGGACGACACCCGATTCGACAAACGATACCAAATCGTATCCAAGACTCGAAAAATGGTACACCTAACCGTGCCCGAAAGTCGAGTAACCTCAAGCGGAACCTTGTCACCTAACCGTGACCCCTGGTCCGAAAAAGGCGGAAGGAAAAATAGCCCAACTCGGAAACAATGGCACCTAACCGTGACCCAATGTCCGAGGGCAAATAAATAGGGAATGTCGAGTAGTCTCACAATGTAAAACGTCACACTCGGGTCCGAACAAGAACCATAACCATTATGCATGATCATAACATTAATGAGTCTTAAAGTAACCAATTATCGATAGGAAAGAAGATGCATGCATAGCTCAATCATTATTAGAAGTCGCAAGTGAAATAGAACAAACAGGGGACTCCCGGTAGGGTGGTGTACCGCCGCCGGCCACCTACTGGGACAACATGCCAAAATCGAAATTTAATAAAACTTACAGTGCACTCCCAGTAGGTCAAGAGACCGGCCACGGTCACCGGTACTGGGACTACGACCAAATTTCAAAAACTCATAAAACCTTGAGTGCACTCCCAGTGGTCAAGACCGGCCACGGATCACCCTACTGGGAATACGCCCAAACTCAAAATCACCTAAAATCCTCATTGTACTCCCAGTGGTCAAGAGACCGCCGCCGGTCACCCTACTGGGACTACTGAGCTTTCTAAAATGTGTCCAAAACTTACAGGATCTCCCGGTGGTCAAGATGGGCCACGCCATCCCCGGTGGGACTACAAACACGCAAATTCCATGCAAAACACTTCCAAATCATTTGAAACCAACAAAAATCGTTTCTCATCAATTGTTTACGTATCCTAGCATGATTCTAACTCGGAAAAACAACATATTTGAGCATGTGAATGGGTAATTTCGGATTCAAGAGATGTAGCATGAGATTTTCATCCAAACATGTGAGAATTGCAAACAAGCATGACATTCAACAACCAAATTAGCACCAATCATGAAAGATACAACTTTTAACATTCATATGAGATTATAACTACATAAAACCACACAATTTTAACATAAAAGTCGAGTAACCCATCACCGTTACCTTTTTGCACTTCAATCTTCTAAAGACTCGTCAATGATGTAGCTATCCTCCTCCGGGTTGTCCAAGTTCTCCCTAAACACAAAAATAAAGGTATTAAGTCAAGAATCCACATCCTTGTAAGATGAGAATTTGAAATAGAGGAAGAGATGGCGACTTTCTTACTTAGAAAGAAGGGAAATGAGAAAAGGAAGAGAATGGCGCGAAAAGGAACGAGATTGGTGAAGAATTGAGTGAGATATGGTGGTTTTAGGGTTAGTAAGGGAAGGTTCAACAATGGTGGGGTGGTTGTTGGGAAATTTCAGAAATTACAAGTGAGGGAGATGAAGTTGTGAGGGTTTAGTTGAGGTTTTGTGTAGAGAAAAGAGGGGGAAAAAGGCCCATGAGTCAAGTTAAGCCCAATAACTCAAAATGAGTCGGTATCCACTAGAATTTTCGTCCCAAGTCTACTATAACTCGAGACGGAGAATAATATTATTAAAATCTACACTATTATTACCGTTACACGGCTATGACGATATTTTATGAAAATAAGCTTTAAATAATAATTATTTAATAAAAATTACTTAAAAATTTATTTAAAATATAAGGAAAGCGCGGGGTGTTACAATCATCCCACCTTTTAAAAAGTTTCGCCCTCGAAACTTGAAACGAAAAGGTATTACCTTAAGAAAACAAACTAGGGTACTTGACACGCATGGAAGCTTCCGGCTCCCAAGTCTCTTCTTCTACATCACCACACTTCCACAAAACCTTCACCAAGGGCACCACTTTGCTCCTTAGCTTCTTCTCCTTCTTATCCAAGATACGAATCGGTCTCTCCTCGAAAGAAAGACTAGGCTCAAGCTCGGGAATCTCATTTTGCAACACATGACTAGGGTCGCTAATGTATTTCCTAAGTTGAGAAACATGAAAGACATCATGAACTTTACCCAAACTCGGGGCAAATCCAACTTATAAGCCACGACACCAATCCTCTTTACCACTTCATAAGGTCCAATGTACTTTGGACTCAACTTCCCTTTGACTCCAAATCTCTTTACTCCTTTCATCGGGAACACTTTCAAGAACACCTTATCTCCAACTTCAAATTCCAAGGGTCGACGGCGAACATCGGCATAGGATTTTTGACGATCTTGGGCGGCTTTCATTCTTTCACGGATGAGCTTCACTTGATCAATTGTCTCGGCTAACTTGTCGGGTCCTAGATCACGAACATCACTTGCTTGATCCCAACAAATCGGGCTACGACATTTCCTTCCATAAAGGGCTTCATAAGGGGCCATCTTGATAGAAGCATGATAACTATTGTTGTAAGAAAATTCCACCAAAGGTAAGCTCTTCTCCCAACTAGAATGAAAATCAAGGGCACAAGCACGCAACAAGTCTTCTAGAGTTTGAATCGTCCTCTCGGATTGTCCATCGGTAGCGGCATGAAAAGCGGTACTCATCAACAACTTACTACCCATAGCATCTTGCAAAGCTTTCCAAAATCTTGAACAAAACCTCGGGTCACGATCCGAAACGATCTCCTTAGGAACACCGTGGTAACGAACGATCTCTTCAACATAAGCACTAGCAAGACGGTCTAAACTCCAAGTCTCTTTGATAGGAATGAACCTAGCACACTTGGTCAACCTATCCACAACAACCCATACGGCATCCTTTCCACCAACGGTCTTTGGCAAAGCCATCACAAAATCCATGGAAATGGACTCCCACTTCCATAAAGGAACATCCAAAGGTTGTAGCAAACCACCGGGTCTCTTATGCTCGATCTTTACTTGTTGACAAGTAAGACATCTTCCCACATATGACACAATGTCATTCTTCATGTTAGGCCACCAAAACTGAAGCTTCAAATCCTTATACATCTTGTCTCCTCCGGGGTGAATCGAATAAGGTGATAGATGAGCTTCATCTAGAACTCTCTTCCTCAAGTCAACGGCATCGGGCACATACATGCGTCCTTGGTAACGGAGGTAACCTCTAGCATCAATCTCACAATCCTTTGCTTTCCCTTCAAGAAGCTTGGCTTGAAAACTTTTAAATGTAGCGTCGTCCACAAGGCTATCTAGAATCTCACGGTGAAGAACGGGCTCGGCAACCATAGCACCAAGATAATCAAAACCACTCTCTACAAGTTGCAAACCTAACTTACGAAACTCGGCACAAAGGTCATCGGGGAGCACACGAATGGCACTCAAGGAATGAGTAGACTTCCTACTAAGGGCATCGGCAACCACATTTGCCTTTCCTTCATGATACAACAACTCCATGTCGTAATCATTCACCAATTCCAACCATCGTCGTTGTCTCATATTCAAATCCTTTTGGGTGAAGATATACTTCAAACTCTTATGATCGGTGTAGATACGGCAATGGACTCCAATGAGGTAGTGTCTCCACATCTTCAAGGCATGAACAATGGCGGCTAACTCCAAATCATGAGTGGGATAGTTCACCTCATGAACTCTCAATTGTCGCGAAGCATAGGCAACAACTCTTCTATTTTGCATGAGAACACAACCCAAACCCATCTTAGAAGCATCACAAAACACATCAAAGTCAACTCCATCCTCGGGCAAGGTCAACACGGGGGCGGTAGTCAACCTCTTCTTCAACTCTTGGAATGCACTTTCACAAGCTTCGGTCCACACAAACTTGGTCTCTTTCTTCAAAAGTTGAGTCATCGGTCTAGCAAGCTTGGAAAAATCTTTCACAAAGCGACGGTAGTAACCCGCCAAACCCAAGAAACTACGGATCTCACCAACATCGGTTGGACTCTTCCACTCGATCACGGCTTCAATCTTCGAAGGATCTACCATGACACCATCTTTAGATATCACATGGCCTAGGAAAGACACCTTAGACAACCAAAATTCGCATTTGGAGAATTTGGCAAACCACTTTTGACGACGGAGGATCTCCAAAATGATACGAAGGTGATCGGCATGCTCTTCTTCGGACTTGGAATAGATGAGGATATCGTCGATGAAAACCACAACACACTTGTCTAAGAACTCACTAAAGGTCCGGTTCATTTGGTCCATGAAGATAGAAGGGGCATTGGTTAAACCAAAGGGCATCACCTTAAACTCGAAATGTCCATATCTCGTGCTAAAGGCGGTCTTAGGGATGTCGGACTCACGAACGGGAATTTGGTGATAACCGGATCTCAAATCAATCTTGGAGAAAGTAGAAGCACCTTTGAGTTGATCAAACAAATCTTCAATCCTTGGTAGAGGATACTTGTTCTTGATGGTAACACGGTTAAGCTCACGGTAGTCAATGCAAAGTCTCATAGATCCATCTTTCTTCTTCACAAAGAGAACGGGAGCACCCCAAGGCGAGGCACTAGGTCTAATGAATCCTTTCTCAATCATCTCATCAAGTTGCTTTCTCAACTCCTTCAACTCGGTTGGCGCCATACGGTACGGGGCTTTAGCAATCGGACCGGTTCCGGGTACAAGGTCGATAGAGAACTCAACATCACGCTCGAGAGGAATTCCGGGCAATTCTTCGGGAAAGACATCGGCGAACTCACAAACCACGGGCACTTCTTCGATCTTTGGTAAGGAAGGGGAGGTAGAAGTCACCACGCATAGAAAGATTTGGTAACCTTTCCTCCTCATACTCATCAACTTCAAAGCGGAAATCAATTTCACACCTTCTTGGGAACGGACTCCTCTATAGGACACACGAGTGCCTAGCGGACTCTTGAGGCGAATCTTTTGGTCTCTATACTCGAATCTTGCATCATACTTTGACAACCAATCCATACCCAAAATCACATCGAATTCCTCAAGGGGAAAACGAAGTAGGTTAGCGGGGAACAAGGTTCCCGAAATAGAGATAGGAATGTCGGAGAAAGAAAGGGAACAAGAGAACATTTCTCCGGAAGGTAAAGATATAGAAGTTTCCTCACTAGGAATTGGTTCAAGGGCTAATTTTTCCGAAAACTTGGAAGATATAAAGGATAAAGATGCGCCGGTATCGAATAGAATAAGGCAAGGTTGATCAAAAATTGAGAACATACCCGTAATGATATCGGGATGAGCGGCGGCTTCGGCTCGACTCATGACAAAGATAGTTCCTCTTGGCCTAGCATTTGGAGTAGGGGCATTCTTCTTCTCGGGGCAATCGGCAACACGATGTCCGGGCTTCTTACAATGAAAGCAAGTCAAGGGCTTGCCATAACATCCAACTCCGGGGTGTAGAGCTTGTCTACAATGGTAGCACTTACGGTCCTTCTCAAGTTCATTAGTTGGTGTGGGAACTTGTCCTCTAGGTTCTTGAACTCTCGGTCCTTGTCCTCCATGATCTTGCATCCTTGGCACAAACCTTCTCTTGTTGGCATAGTTGGAAGTAGAAGGCACAAATGGTCTCTTGCCATGAAAGTTAGAACGATAAGAATGAGAAGAGGAGTGGATTTTGGAATCTTCTTCAATGGCCTTCAAAGAGCTTTCGGCCCAAATAGCATCATCATAAACTTCCACAAAGGTAGTTGAGCTTCTTCTCACCATGCTTTCCACCTTAGGGTTCAACTTGTTCTTGTAGAAGTAGACACGATCTTCTTCATCTTTCACGAACTTGGAGGCATAATGAGCAAGTTCATTAAACTTGTCGGTGTAGGCTTGAATTGATAGCTTCCCTTGCTTGAAATCCATGAATTCCTTCAATCTTTGTTGCTTGAGCTCCTTAGGGTAGAAGCGAGTCTCCACGAGTGACTTGAAGCGGTTCCAATCAAAGTTGGGGTCTTGAGTAGCGGTAGGACCGGTCAAAGTCCACCACCTATCGGCTTCCTTCACAAGAAAGTGAGAGGCTAATCTCACCTTGTCCTCCTCTCGGGCATCAAAAAGAGAGAAGTTCTTCTCCATATCACGAAACCATTCCGAGAGAGCAACGGGATCCACTTCACCACCATAGGTCCTAGCCTTGTTCCTTGCTAGTTGACTTGCAATCCAAGCATAGCTTCCTTGACGATTGGCTTCATGTAGAGGGGGAGCGGGTTGAACATTTTGTTGATTAGCAAGCACTTGAGTGAGGGCTTGCATGATAGCATTCTCCACATTGGTCGCTCGTACCATCTTCTTTGCACAAGGGTAAACAAGTTAGAACCTATCACAAAGCATACACAAAAAGGCTACCAACTTAGGTCCTTAATTTTACCCATCTCTCATTCATTATTCAAGGTCAAGTAAGAATTTTAAGTTGGGGTACACGTGTGTGCGTCGGGAGCAATACATGCTCGATACCAATGTGACACCCCTCGTTGAGGTAACTAAAAGTGACTAGTAAATCGTGGCGGAAACACGAGATTTTTAAAACTTTTAAGGCTTCCATTGAAGTCCAACGCGAGGTATCACTAACACGATAAATAAGTTTAGACAGTTAAGTTTAAGTTTACAAAACAAGTCTATTTATTGGGGAAAAGATATCCCACGAATTAACATAGATTCGAAAAGTAGGTGAGTCTATTATGTGATAACTAAATAAGGTCCGAGGTAAGAACTCGCTAGCTCACACGGTCTTCCCCACTTAAGCTTCATCACCAACCTGTCATTCATAATAGATATGAAAGCCACACGGTCGGTGGGGAGTAACTCGGGGTTCTCCCCCACAATATGTCAAAATACAAGTAATTAAGAATTTAATCAAATAAACAAGCATGAGAGTAAGATACTTACGGTGACGAGAGGATCATGATTAGTATACAAAATGCAATAAGAGTAGTTACGCATAAATGAGAGAAGAATTATCAGGTCAAACGGTCAAATATTGACTCGACTCAAATGTAAGACAAATTACAAAGTATAGACTCAAACAAGACAACCCTCTAGACTCCAACCTCTTGGTAGGACGACGATCATAATACGGTCCTAGTCTAAACCTGGCCAGACTCTCGGGATGGACGACACCCGATTCGACAAACGATACCAAATCGTATCCAAGACTCGAAAAATGGTACACCTAACCGTGCCCGAAAGTCGAGTAACCTCAAGCGGAACCTTGTCACCTAACCGTGACCCCCGGTCCGAAAAAGGCGGAAGGAAAAATAGCCCAACTCGGAAACAATGGCACCTAACCGTGACCCAATGTCCGAGGGCAAATAAATAGGGAATGTCGAGTAGTCTCACAATGTAAAACGTCACACTCGGGTCCGAACAAGAACCATAACCATTATGCATGATCATAACATTAATGAGTCTTAAAGTAACCAATTATCGATAGGAAATAAGATGCATGCATAGCTCAATCATTATTAGAAGTCGCAAGTGAAATAGAACAAACAGGGGACTTCCGGTAGGGTGGTGTACCGGCCGCCGGGCCACCGGCTGGGACAACATGCCAAAATCGAAATTTAATAAAACTTACAAGTGCACTCCCAGTGGTCGGAGACCGCCGCCGATCACCCGGCTGGGACTACTGACCAAATTTCAAAAACTCATAAAACCTTGATGCACTCCCAGTAGGTCAAGAGGGACCGTGCGCCCGATCACCCTACTGGGAATACGCCCAAACTCAAAATCACCTAAAATCCTCGGTGTACTCCCACGGTCGGCCAGAGACCGCCGCCGATCACCGGTACTGGGACTACTGAGCTTTCTAAAATGTGTCCAAAACTTGAGGATCTCCCGGTATTGGTCAAGATGGGCCACGATCACCCTACTGGGACTACAAACACGCAAATTCCATGCAAAACACTTCCAAATCATTTGAAACCAACAAAAATCGTTTCTCATCAATTGTTTACGTATCCTAGCATGATTCTAACTCGGAAAAACAACATATTTGAGCATGTGAATGGGTAATTTCGGATTCAAGAGATGTAGCATGAGATTTTCATCCAAACATGTGAGAATTGTAAACAAGCATGACATTCAACAACCAAATTAGCACCAATCATGAAAGATACAACTTTTAACATTCATATGAGATTATAACTACATAAAACCACACAATTTTAACATAAAAGTCGAGTAACCCATCACCGTTACCTTTTTGCACTTCAATCTTCTAAAGACTCGTCAATGATGTAGCTATCCTCCTCCGGGTTGTCCAAGTTCTCCCCTAAACACAAAAATAAAGGTATTAAGTCAAGAATCCACATCCTTGTAAGATGAGAATTTGAAATAGAGGAAGAGATGGCGACTTTCTTACTTAGAAAGAAGGGAAATGAGAAAAGGAAGAGAATGGCGCGAAAAGGAACGAGATTGGTGAAGAATTGAGTGAGATATGGTGGTTTTAGGGTTAGTAAGGGAAGGTTCAACAATGGTGGGGTGGTTGTTGGGAAATTTCAGAAATTACAAGTGAGGGAGATGAAGTTGTGAGGGTTTAGTTGAGGTTTTGTGTAGAGAAAAGAGGGGGAAAAAGGCCCATGAGTCAAGTTAAGCCCAATAACTCAAAATGAGTCGGTATCCACTAGAATTTTCGTCCCAAGTCTACTATAACTCGAGACGGAGAATAATATTATTAAAATCTACACTATTATTACCGTTACACGGCTATGACGATATTTTATGAAAATAAGCTTTAAATAATAATTATTTAATAAAAATTACTTAAAAATTTATTTAAAATATAAGGAAAGCGCGGGGTGTTACAATAACTTCAGTATGTATAACTTGAAGTTATACTTACCTGAACCATAACCTTCGTACGTAACTCAAAGTTATACTAGTTCCAACTATAACCTTGAGCCATAAATCTCAGGGTATGTTAGTTTCAGTTATAACCTTAACTCGTATCCAATGTTATAGTAGGTTCAGCTATAACCTGGATTCATATTTCAAGGTTATACTGTTTGACCATAACTAGAGTAACATCCCAAAGTTGTACTAACTTCAGCTTTAACACTTGAATCATCATCAAGGTTATACTAGCTTTAGCTATAACTTTAGAGAGCACCCTTGGCCGCCTATCATGCCGCCACTAGGGTTTATTCGTAAACCCTAATTGCGCTCATGACACCCATAATAAACACATAACCAACATACGATATATAATTAATACATTAAAACATATACAAACATGCGAAAACATAATTAACATGATAATAAATAATCTAACACGTACCAATCATACAAGACAATCATTAAATCATATTAATTACATCAATTGGCATAAACACAATTAAAAGAAAACACCTAGTTACCTTTTTATGAATTAAAGACCGCAATAAAGAAAACCTCATCAAAGACACGACCATCAAATCCTTGTTTCCAACACGTGTCAACGTCCTCAATACCGATATCAAAGATGCACGAATCCAAATTCATGAAAACACCATAAAAGACTCTTCTTCTTCTTTACCCATTAAAAATAATAGACCATAAAGGTAGGTCTAAAGGTCCATACAAATAATCCCCATAAAATTATTTGGAGATAAATATGATGTAGAGGTAAGAGCAAGGATTGTGGAAATATAATTTGTGTATGAGTTTGGAAGAAGAAAAGATATTGAACAATGAAGTCAAAGGGAGAAAAGAGAACAAAAGAGAGAAAGAGAGGAGAGGCGTGCGGCTGGGCATGCGTGGAAAATAGAGAGCAGCTTGCTAGCTTGCTTAGAGTTTGTATTTATATAGAATTGTAAGAGGGTTAACAAGTGGGGTTTTGGTCCATGAGCTCATACAATGGATTATCCAATTATGAATCAGATTAGATATTACTAAAACGCAAGTAGGCCTTATAATAGAAAAATAGTTATTTAATTAAAATAGTAAAATCGTGCACGGACATTTTTAAATCAATCAAAAGTAGTCCAAAACGCAAAATAATAAAATAGAGAACAAAGACGATAAATATAAATATTTTCAAAATACATTCATCCACTTCGAAATAATTAATTTAATATAATACTTTTATAATAAAATGTTATTATAAAATACGGGGTGTTACAATCCAACCCCCTAAAAAGAAGTTTTGTCCTCGAAACTTGAATTTCAAAGATAAGATCAAAAGAAGGTAAGAATTACAAGTGATCATCAACAAAAGTCATCTCGGAATCCTAATCGATGCGCGCTCTGATACCAACTGTAACAACCCGGATAATAAAACAAAGGAAAAAGTTATATAAAGAGAATATCGGAGTACGATACTGAAAAAAGGGTTAAGGTGGCGGAAACACCTGACCAATCCGGTTCGCTACTAAACCAAAACCAAACTAATACATTATTCAAAGGTTCATGAAACATAAAAACAAACTCCTAATTTATGATTAGGCTCTCTTCGCACATTCCCCAAGCAAGCATCATCCGAACAGCAGACATCCGAACAACCTGAGAAGGGGGTCGACAATTCAGTCGGGAGTAACTAGATGCTCTCCAGTCATGTTTACAACAATTGAATATAACTAACAATCATTAACAACTGAAATGCAAAACTAGTAAACATGTGAGACCATCTACACTCATGAAAATCCGACAATAACATGCCATTACACGATAACATACCACAACAATCTTATGATATGATGACAACTCCAAAGGAAACATGTGACGACACGTGACAACGTAAACCATATCATGACTACATATGCACCATAGATCAAACATAACCACAAAACATGTGACCAAACCAGACCACCAAGCACAATGTATAGAATGAACGCCGTTAGAGCGATTAACGAACTGCCTCTAACTAATGGAGTGATTAACGAACTGCCTCCATTCAATGGTATGCGCCGATTAACGAACTGCACCGACAGTGGACCGATTAACGAACTGCATCCACACTATGTATAGCGTATAACCACTGCCTATATGCCTAAGACTTGGCCAGACCTCTCGGTGAAACACAGAGCGATTAACGAACTGCCTCTGCTACACCGAACGACACTCGGGGAACAGAGCGTATAACGAACTGCCTCTGCTACCCCCCCGACCATAAACCATAACAAATCCCCGAAGGGTAGCCTTGGTTCATTCCGATAGTATATAACTGATACTATCGTCATCTATACACCAACCCACCCACAAATGCACAGTATAACTGACTGTAACGATAATGCATGAACAACATCATGACACAACTCATGGAACAGTATAACTGACTGCCCTACTTATCATATGAATAGATTAACCAACGACTCATGCACATATATTGACATACAATATAACTGAACACCACACAACATATGAGACAAGTATTAACTATCAATGTTATAGTAACCTTAACCATGCCATGAACTCTGGATGCGAGGTTATAGTAACCTCTACTATAACTTCAGTATGTATAACTTGAAGTTATACTTACCTGAACCATAACCTTCGTACGTAACTCAAAGTTATACTAGTTCCAACTATAACCTTGAGCCATAAATCTCAGGGTATGTTAGTTTCAGGTATAACCTTAACTCGTATCCAATGTTATAGTAGGTTCAGGTATAACCTGGATTCATATTTCCAAGGTTATACCTGTTTCAGCCATAACTAGAGTAACATCCCAAAGTTGTACTAACTTCAGCTTTAACACTTTAATCATCATCAAGGTTATACTAGCTTTAGCTATAACTTTGGAGAGCACCCTTGATCGCCTATCATGCCGCCACTAGGGTTTATTCGTAAACCCTAATTGCACTCATGACACCCATAATAAACACATAACCAACATACGATATATAATTAATACATTAAAACATATACAAACATGCGAAAACATAATTAACATGATAATAAATAATCTAACACGTACAAATCATACAAGACAATCATTAAATCATATTAATTACATCAATTGGCATAAACACAATTAAAAGAAAACACCTAGTTACCTTTTTATGAATTAAAGACCGCAATAAAGAAAACCTCTTGAAAGACACGACCATCAAATCCTTGTTTCCAACACGTGTCAACGTCCTCAATACCGATATCAAATATGCACGAGTCCAAATTCATGAAAACACCATAAAAGACTCTTATTCTTCTTTACCCATTAAAAATAATAGACCATAAAGGTAGGTCTAAAGGTCCATACAAATAATCCCCATAAAATTATTTGGAGATAAATATGATGTAGAGGTAAGAGCAAGGATTGTGGAAATATAATTTGTGTATGAGTTTGGAAGAAGAAAAGATATTGAACAATGAAGTCAAAGGGAGAAAAGAGAACAAAAGAGAGAAAGAGAGGAGAGGCGTGCGGCTGGCATACGTGGAAAATAGAGAGCAGCTTGCTAGCTTGCTTAGGGTTTGTATTTATATAGGATTATAAGAGGGTTAACAAGTGGGCTTTTGGTCTATGAGCTCATACAATGGATTATCCAATTATGAATCAGATTAGATATTACTAAAACGCAAGTAGGCCTTATAATAGAAAAGTAGTTATTTAATTAAAATAGTAAAATCGTGCACGGACATTTTTAAACCAATCAAAAGTAGTCCAAAACGCAAAATAATAAAATAGAGAACAAAGACGATAAATATAAATATTTCCAAAATACATTCATCCACTTCGAAATAATTAATTTAATATAATACTTTTATAATAAAATGTTATTATAAAATACGGGGTGTTACACTCAACCACACGAGTCCCTCCAAACTCAAGTCATTAATGTGCACATCCCTCTTGGAGTGGGAAAGCTCCAAGAGGCGACCCAAGCGGAAGACGGTCTCCCAACCGCCTTCCGTCTCCTCAACAATAACCAACAAACACAACCGCATATTATCCACATATATGACAAATACGATGATGCAAGATACCAGACAATATGTAAATTAGCGACTCATAAATAATCTTAACCGATATCATGTTATAATGCAATAACCGCTAAAACACGACTCACATGACAACTCAAATGCATATTGAAACTGAGTAGGATTAACCTACCTTTTAGCAATCCGCATAAGCAATCCGCCAAACAAGCTAGGCCCGTCTCGTAAAACCGTCTCACAAAACCCATTTCCTAAAATACGATAATAATATAAATACGTATAAATTTACTCATCTAATCATACAAATACATATACAAATACATATAAATGTACTAATCCAATACGTATACCTATACGTATAATATACTAATATAACCAATACATATAAATATACTAATACATTATACGAATATGTATACGACCAACTAAACTAAATAAACCCGTCTTATACAACTACCGAAACCCGACTCACTATACCCCACCACCACCACGCCTCCCCACCGTGGGCCACCAACCAGCCATGGTGGGCCCGGCCTGCCAAGCCGCCACCTAGGGCCGCCCTTACCCCCACAACCCGCACCAACAACAACACCAACAACAACACCACGAAATTCCTCCACCACCACCTTATTGCCGCCTGCCACCACCGCGGTCCCCCCTGACCACGGTGTACCCAACACTCGACCACCATGCTGGTGGTGTCGCCGCCACGACACAACAACAACAACAAACAACAAGACAACAATAACACAACACCAATCCCGACACCTTCCTTTTACCACCCATTTCCGCCACTTCCAGCCGCCCTCACCACCACCAAAGACCACTCCTCAACTCGCCCCTCCACCCTCAACCTAGATCCGCCCAAGTCCACACCCAACTGACACGAAACCCTTTCCAAAAACGCACCCCTAACCCGCATAAACCACCAACCCCAAAAGCTCCTTTTTAAACTTGGTCAAACCCCTAAATGGGCGATGAACGATGGTCGAATGGGTGGTCAAAGACGGGTCAAAGGTGGGTCAAGATCGGGACGAGTCAATGGTATAAAAATAATTGCATAAAGGCTAGTGTAAGACGGTTTACCTTACGATCGCAAGGCGGAGGAACAAAAGGCAAATCTCCATTTTCTTCTCTTTTTCTCTCCTCTTTCCTCTCTCTAATTTGTTGGTGGATTTGGTGGATTACAAATGGATAGGGTTGGTTGGATAGGGTAGTATGTATATATGTATGGTGGAAGTATATAATACATATATATAATGTATTATTATTATAATCATTATTATTCCGTCTCAACATAACTCGTATCAATAAAAAAATATTATTTTATAATTATTAAACATGGATTATTACACGCACACCCGACATGGCTCAGCTACGCCCTGCAAGGCCTGGCCCCTGCACAGACCAGTGCACGACAACAACAGTGGTGACCAAACAGAAAAAATACGCAGCATGCACACATCCAGCAGAACAAACCCAGTAATTCCCCCTCTGTCCAGCCGCCTTAAGACGATTTTCTAGGCCAAACCAAGACAGATTTCACCCGTACAAAAGACACAATCCAAACATGTACATATACTTGAGACATAAGCATGAAAATTGGTTCAATTTAGCATAAAGAAACCCGTCAAAACAGCCCGCGAAAAGTGTCCGAAAAAACCCATTTTCACGGTTAAAGAAGCTCATTTAGGACCGTCTTAAGACGAAATTTTAAGCACGAAAAGAATGGAATACCTCACATAAAACCAACCCATTACATACATGGATATTGGCATGAGATGAAAATTAAATAATTGGCTCAAATCATCCATGAAATCGACTCAAAAACAGTCCAAGAAGATCACCCATACATAACCTATATACATGGTTTCTAGACAATTTGTGAAGTCGTCTTAAGACAAAATTTTACGCGTGAAATGGACGAAATTTCTTACATACAATTGACCCAATTCACACCTGTATATCCAGACATGACATAAGCTATCAAATTGACTCGAACCAACAAAAAAATAAACCTCAAAGTCAGGTCCAAAAATGTCCCAGTGCAGCCCCCTTTTCACGGTTTCAACCACAATTTTTGAGACCGTCATAAGACGGAGTTTTAAGCATGATACAAGGCGAAAATTAACTATAAAAATGACCCATATCATACTTGGATATGCACTTGGGACGGAAATAAGAAAGTTGGCTCGAACCACCAAACAAACATAGACTAAAAACCGAGTATAAGATCGTCACATAGCCCATTTTCACGGTTTAAAACAGTCCCTTTTTAGCTATATTTCGACCATCATTGAGACAATGTTTAAGACGGATTTTAACACGATAAATTCATGTATACAAGTATTCCAATCTCGCCCAAACAACCCTCCATATTACCGACTATAAACGGTCCAAAAACAAGCACAAGTTGAAACGGAATTTCACATATAAAACACAGGGCACTAAAATACTTCAAGCACATAATTCGAGTATTATTTCGATACATTCAACCATCCAAGTGAGAAAAATATAAAGAACCAAATTTTAACACATAAGAGCATGAAAAACGACATCTAGGGTGAAATTTTGACATTGCCGAGCAACCTATCACAGTTACCTCGAAAGCTCTTTATTCTTCACGTAAATGGTCCACGAGGCACGAGTCTCCCTCCGAGTCTTCAAAATCTTCACCTAGGACGAGAAACACGGGATCTTTAAGCTCAAAACCGGAATTCCCGTAAGATGGGTCATTTCGAAAACTCAACAAAAACGAAACTTTCTTACCTAGAAAGTTGAAGGACGGAGAGGGGAAGAGAATGGCGCAAGAATTAGCTAAAACCGTCAAGAAATGGAGGAGAAATCTAACATCGAATGTTGAGTGTCAATGGATTTTATGTGTTTTGTGTTTACTGTATGTTGTGTCTAAAAATAGAAAGGAGGAAGGAGGACGAGAGTGTTGTGAGTGATAGAGGGAATATGAAAAAGTTAATTTAAGTGAGGTGTAAGAACATAGGTGGGTGTGTTTTCGATTTGTGATAGGTCCAGATTAAACTAGTCTCTCATGAGAAATGTGACGGCCTTTTTGCTAGACGGAAATACGTCTCAAGTCTATTATAACTTAAGACGGAAATGATTATTATTATTATCACTAGTATTACTATCCGACTGAAAGTATATATATTTTAATATAAACTAAGTTTTAAAAATATAATCTTTATAAAAATTAGGCTTAAAAATATAATTAATTAAATAAAGTAATTTAAAAATGTAAATAAAGTAATAGAATAGTTAATTAAATTATAAATGCTAAAATGGAAAATTCACGGGTGTTACAATCATCCCACCTTTTAAAAAGTTTCGTCCTCGAAACTTGAAAGTAGAAAACGAAAGGTTATAAAGATGAAGCTGGACTTTTGAAATCGTCAACCAAAACATTAAAAGGTTTCTCATCATACGAACTAAAATTCGTTCAAAAGTTTCAAGTAGAATTTTCCAACAGTACCAGATTCTCATCAAAGGACCGGAAGTGTTCTCGTTGCGCATTCAAGAACATCACATTCCAAATCAAAGACAAGGTCAAATATCAAATCATTTGCAGAATTCCAAAATCAAAATATTTCCAATAACATTTATCCAGAGTTTTCAAAAGTATAAGTCTCCTTCATGGAACGAAATTGCTCTTGTCGTGAACATAAAAGCGCTAACTTTCCAAGTCAAACACAAATTTAAAACCAAAAATCATTCGTCGATAAGCGTAAGGCAAGTTATTATACGCTTTTAATAACGAGTCCTAACATCTCATCAACGTTAAAACCAAATGAAAATGGTAATCCACTCAAATTTCCTTTTGCAAAAGTCAAACGAAAATTAAAAGATTCATTTTTAAACTCTAAAAGGAGTCAAGTTCTTGAAATTATAACATTAAACTTTGACAAAGAATCATTAATAAATCAAAGTTATTTAGAAATCAAGCAAAATTTAAAAGCAACTCGGAAATAGCAATCAAAATCATGATAAAGAAGTCTACACTCGCCGAACAGAAAGGGAACTAAATCAAATTTTTATTTTCAAACCATTAAAATAGGTAAAGTTTTGTAAAAGTAACATGAATTTTTAACAACGAACTAAAAATGGTAGCTTGAATGTTTGGAAACTGTACGAAATGAAAAGTAACTTAGACATCATAAATACAAAGCACGCTAAAAGAATCCAAACTTAACCAACAAAAGAGCTATGACGAACTTCCTAGGGGTAAGAGTCGAAGTCAGGTCAACAAGGATGTTAAAGATAGAGTTTTATAGGTTACCAGCATCAAACTTAAAGGAGGAGCACGACGAAGCGAGGAAGAGAGGTATGAGCGGTAACGCTTATAGTAAAAGAAAAAGGGAAATTAGACAACAAGGAAACACCAGATACTCAAATCTCAAATAACAACATCATCCTAAACGTTTCCTAAAACTCCCTAATAAAATCAATTTCACAACCACATTACCTCTAAGGGTTCCTCAAGATAACTTACGCCACTTTACATCTAAGCTACTCCATGAAACAAATTACTTTACCACACTTGTGAATCAACAATTCCCAATCATTAAACATCCACACGACTTCCACAAAACAAGATAAAAGCTACTAACAAAGGTATACTCATACCCAACAAACGTCAACAGGTAGCACCAATCTATGTATGGTTATCAACATCCTAAAAGTATATCTTTCCAAACTCACATCATAAACTTCACCACATGTTTACTCCTAAAGTGACAATGCTCAACCTACTAAGCTTTCAAATTCCAAATACGATTAATAAAGTCAAGTTCTATAATCTTAGTATCACAGGAAACTCACACTTAATACACAGAATCCACCAATCAATTATACTCACTTTATCAAGGAACTAGGTATAAGAATCACCAAGTATGTCTCACCACACTACCTAAGTCTTTCTAAGATCACAACCTCTCAAAACCAGGGTTATGGGTCAACCACAAACAATCTCCTCAAAAGTCAAATTTTCCAACAAAGGTTAACATTCCATAAGACAAAGATGAAGGCGTCCAAGAGGGGTCTTATAAGAATAAAAGGTACAAAGACAATTTCCAAGGTATGAGAGAAGAGTCGCGGAAGGCAAAGAAGTACAAAGGTGAAGGGATAAGACAAGGTACTCTAAGAGAGGAAGGAATCTTCGGGAAGGTAGAAACATTCTTCAGGAGAAAGAGATCCATATAGAAGGTGTTATCGAAGGAGAAACAAGAAACAAAGGATAGGTAAGGTGGGTACCAAACTGGTTTCCAAGGTAAAGCAGAAGAGAGTTTAGAAGAGGAATAGCATCAAGAAGTAAAAGAACAAGGCAAGATACACAAGAACGAGGAATGTCTTCGAGGAAGTAGAAGCATTCTTCAAAAAGTTGAATAAGTCTTCAATTCCCGGTAATAGGCATCAAGTCTTGATCGCCACATAGGTAACCTCACGGTTATTGATCCAAGGGCACAAAAATCATTAATTGACAATCAACAAACATGTTAGAACCTACCACAAGGCATAAACAAGGAGACTACCAACTTAGGTCCTTATTTCTACCCATCTCTCATTCATTATTTAAGGTCAACTTCAAATTTAAATTTGCGGTACACGTGTGTGCGTCGAGAGCAACATAGGCTCTGATACCAACTGTGAACCTCCGCAATAAAGCGGAAAATATAACTAATAAATTTAAGCGAAAATTATGAGATTTTTAAAAATTTTATTTAGGTTAAAGTTTAATATGCGGGATTCACTAAAACTCAACGGAAAGAAAGTATGCGGAAACAAAGTTAAGGTTATACAAACGTGATAGTCAAAGATGAGGGAAAATATAACCCTCCAATTGCAAAACGATAAAAGGTGAGTCTAAGCAATCCAAATAAATCGACTACTAGTCCAAGGTGCTCGCTAGCTCACACGTCTACACCCCACAATTGTATCTTCACAAACCTGTCATTCATGTAAACATGAAAGCCACTGTCAGTGGGGAGTAACTCAAGGTTCCCCCAGCCACAAAATGTGAAAAAGAACATAACAAAGAACTCAATTAAGTAAATCATGTAAGACATTTACAAAAGACATGAACATCAAGTTTATATTTGAACATGGCAATTAAACGAGATGGAACGAGATAGATCAACATTAGCATAATAGAGACTCAACTATTCATGTGAAATTATTGAATAATATGAAAGACAAGAATACGGTCATTTATACAAAGGCACGCATTTCAAGGAAATATGACATAAATATGAGATTTAGAATCCGAATCATATGAAGTAGATAAATAAAGGATCAATCAATACAAAATATATGAATGGAAACCATAGCCATTACTTTGAAAACCTCTTAACAAACATTGCATGGGACGTGGCTACTAATGTCACATTCACACTTATGGCTTGCATCTCACCAAACGGATGGGAACATCAATCCCGGCGACCATATCGCAACTAGAAGGCTTGCATCTAACCTCTAGTATCTGATAGGACCAAGACTCTCGCAATCAAACATATAAGACGTAAACTCTCGTGTAGAAAGACACATGGAAATGACCTTAACCAAGCAAGACATTTACTACTCTTAGACTATAATTTTCCCCGAGTAGGACTACGATAATAATACGGTCCTAGTCTAAACCTGGCCAGACTCTCGGAATGTACATTTCTGATTCGACATGCGGCAGAATCGGCCTGAATTAATTACTCGATGACAAAATGAAAATTGAGTACCCCAATCGCCAGATCAGCACGAAAGTGGCGGAAAGACTAAGATAAAGCTCACATGCCAAATCAGCATAAGTAGCCAAACTCGTACTTGCCAGAATCAGCACAAGTAGGGCGTAAATATAAGTCAAACAAGGAGGCATAGCATTATGGCATTTTCACAAGAATACGACTCATTTCAATTAATCATGTGGAATAAATCACTCGGATTTGAAATACGATAAATAAATGAGAATAAATGAATTAAAGCTCATATTATAGATAAATGAAGACATTTCATATAATTATGACATGAATAAACAATAAGTTCCACATTTATGATTCATGTGAGAAATATATAAATAAATGGCAGATAATGAATTTAAGATACATAAAACATGTGACGAAAATTTAAATTAATTAAACCCGAGTAAAAATATTTCACGGATAAAAATTAACCCAACCGGGGTCACGGCCTAGCTATGACCGGCACCTGCCCAGGCACGGCCTGGCCGCACACCCGACATGGATCAGCTACGGCCTCCAAGGCCTGGCCCCTGCACAGATCAGTGCACAACAGCAACAACGCTGACCAAATAGAAAAAATACGCAGCATGCACACATCCAGCAGAACAAACCCAGTAATTCCCCGTCTGTCCAGCCGCCTTAAGATGATTTTCTAGGCCAAACCAAGACGGATTTCACCCGTACAAAAGACCCAATCCAACCATGTACATATACTTGAGACATAAGCATGAAAATTGGTTCAATTTAGCATAAAGAAACCCGTCAAAACAGCCCACGAAAAGTGTCCGAAAAAATCCATTTTGACGGTTAAAGAAGCTCATTTAGGACCGTCTTAAGACAAAATTTTAAGCACGAAAAGAATGGAATACCTCACATACAACCAACCCATTACATACATGGATATTGGCATGAGACGGGAATTAAATAATTGGCTCAAATAATCCGTGAAATCGACTCAAAAACAGTCAAAGAAGATCACCCATACATAACCTATATACATGGTTTCTAGACAATTTGTGAAGCCATCTGAAGACAAAATTTTACGCGTGAAATGGACGAAATTTCTTACATACAATTGACCCAATTCACACTTGTATATGTACACATGACATGGGCTATCAAATTAACTCGAACCAACAACAAAATAAACTTCAAAGTCGAGTCCAAAACTGTCCCAGTGGAGCCCCCTTTTCACGGTTTCAACCACCATTTTTAAGACCGTATTTAGACGGAATATTTAAGCATGATACAAGGTGAAAATTAACCATACAAATAACCCATATCATAATTGGATATGCACTTGGGACGGAAATAAGAAAGTTGGCTCGAACCACCAACCAAACATCTACCAAAAACCGAGTATAAGATCGTCACACAGCCCATTTCCACGGTTTAAAACAGTCCCTTTTTAGCTATATTTCGACCACCATTGAGACTAGGTTTAAGACAGAATTTAACACGATAAATTCATGTATACAAGTATTCCAATCTCGCCCAAACAACCCTCCATATTACAGACTATAAATGGTCCAAAAACAAGCACAAGTTGAGACAGAATTTAACATATAAAACACAAGGCACTAAAATACTTCAAGTAAGCACATAATTCGAGTATTATTCCGATACATTCAACCATTCAAGTGTGAAAAAGATAAAGAACCAATCTTTAACACATAAGAGCATGAAAAACGACATCTAGGGTGAAATTTTGACATTTTTATCGAGTAGACTATCACCGTTACCTCGAAAGCTCTTTATTCTTCACATAAATGGTCCACAAGGCACGAGTCTCCCTCCGGGTCTTCAAAATCTTCGCCTAGGACCAGAAAGACGAGATCTTTAAGCTCAAAACCGGAATTCCCATAAGACGGGTCATTTGGAAAACTCAACAAAAATGGAACTTTCTTACCTAGAAAGTTGAAGGACAGAGAGGGGAAGATAATGGAGCAATAATTACCTAAAACCGTCAAGAAACGGATGAGAAATCTAAGATCAAATGTTGAGTGTCAATGGAGTTTATGTGTTTTGTGTTTACTGTATGTTGTGTCCGAAAATAGAAAGGAGGACGGGAGTGTTGTGAGTGATAGAGGGAATAAGAAAAAGTTAATTGAAGTGAGGTGTAAAAAGGTAGGTGGGTGTGTTGTCGATTTGTGATAGGTCCAGATTAAACTAGTCTCTCATGAGAAATGTGACGGTCTTTTTGCTAGACGGAAATACGTCTCAAGTCTATTATAACATAAGACGGAAATGATTATTATTATTATCACTGTTATTACTATCCGACTGAAAGTATATAATTTTTATATAAACTAAGTTTTAAAAATATAATCTTTATAAAAAATTAGGCTTAAAAATATAATTAATTAATTTAAAAATAAAAATAAAGTAATAGAATGGTTAATTAAATTATAAATGCTAAAATAGAAAATTCACGGGTGTTACATTAAGCATCGGCATAACCTCGTTCGCGACACCTTATTGGACATCTGCTATAGGTCGGGGATCTCTGCTGGTAGGAGGTTGATATCGGTTTGGTTGATGGGGTAGGGTTGCTCCCTTGGTCCGGCGGATCTGCTTCTTTATTCCTGGGACAAGGGGGCGTGATGTGTGTGTCGATCTGACGGGGTCTTCCCCCTTGTCTCAGACTAGGTTGTCTGGTTTTTGTTAGGTTCATATACTTATTATTAGACATTTCTAATAGTGATTTAATCAACATATTAAATTTGTCATAGTGGATCTAGTGCATGCATAATAAAATAAAAGAATAAGGAAGGAAAAACAATGTTCCTTACATTGTTGTATGGCACGAAATGGGCACAAGTAAGGTCTCTTACCTTCACTTGTTCTTGAGCTATGATAAGTATTAGGATGATCCTCCAAGACTCTATATTAGGAGCCCTCCTTTTGATTGTACCCAAGATTTGACCCAAAATTACGATTAATATTAACTAGACATTAGGTAGTAATATTCCCTTAATATAACTAATATTACTACACTAGTAATATTTGCTAAACATAAGTAAAATGAGTATATATGGGTTTAGAGAATTTGCATGTGTGATATTTTGAGAGAAAAGTAGAGTAAAAATGAGAACAACAAATATTCTCCTCTTCATATCTACATGTGCCGTCCAAATGCTCCTTATGTAGAGCATTTTGGTTTTCTTATTTTGTCTTATGCAATATTCTTTATGTGTAGGTAGTAGGCTAACATGAATAAAGCATGTCATAAGATGTTGGAGCATCTTTCCAACAACAAAATGACAAAACCAAAAACTCAAGCATGCTCACCATTTTGGACGGTGCACTTGAGTATATATGGTCCATTTTTGTCTTATAATATTTGTCCCACAAATGCTTAATAGTCTTATGTTTAATTATCTTACATAATCAAGTATTAATTTAATCACATAACAATTATGTGACAAATTAATAAACATATATTCACTCAACTTATTGAGTAATATTTTACCATTATATCAACATATAATGCGTCCCATAATAGCTAGTTAGTTAAATTTACAACCTCTTGTAAATGTAAATAACTAATTACCTCTACCTCGAAATATTTATAAAACCTCAACATAATTTAGTAAATTAATATATTAATCCACTAAATCAAATCTTATTTAATCACATTATAATAAGATACAAAATCCAACTCATATGAATAAGGGATTAATTAATCCGTATCGAATACAATTAATTATTTATTTATTTGGGTCTCATCCTTTAGGTGTGACCTTAACGGATCAACTGATCACCACCGTCAACACAACAGTAACGTCAAACTCTAGTCAGCCAATTATTACTGATTAATGTTGATCAGTTGACTTATAATTGAATCATCCCTTATGTATTCTTAATTTGAGATTTATACATGTGATCGCACTATTGTTGAGGACACATACTCCAACAATCTCCCACTTGTCCGACACAAGTGTGCGTCACCAATTCTCTTGTCCTATTACAATCTCCTACTCAATGCAAGGTGTCTTGCAGGTCGTACTTGCATTTGATCATATCTTGAGTGGTTTCCTCGATCTAGAGAGTAACTGTCTGACCAGAATTATCTATCGTAGATACCATCCGAGCGTGACCACGCATTTTTAGTTCACTACTCCTCGAGTGGTCCTGAGATTTCAAACAACCCTGACAAGGGGGTGGACAATTTCTATCGCACTATTCCCTTCGTATAGCCACAGTTCATCATAATAAAAAATATACTCATTTGACTTCAGTTACGATAGTCGTAGAGTATAAATCAAAGCCAATCAGAAACTTGTACCAACTTGGGCGAATAGTCTCTAATCAAAAGAATCGACTTATAAGAATACTATAGTAGCTCTTGCCACGACCAGGCTTTATGAATTTCCAGAACTCTATAAGCGGTCACAGCCCGATAGAGTGTCCTATATTGTCTGCCTATGTGATCGACTAGTCATCTCTTACGACTCTATGGCATTTGAATTTGTCATCAATCGCATCACACTCTAGTCACTTCGAGACGTCACCTCCTATAAGTAACCAGGGGCACATACTATGTCAATCCAGTTCATTTAAATGGGGTTCAATATTGTCTCAACAACCCATTTGGATATAACAAAGTAATAAAATAGTTTTTAAATAAAACTCAAACGATAAATGCGATTATCATATATTAGTAATCAATACGATATTATTACTGCACATCTTATAATCTAAAGCATATAAAATCCATGAAACTTCATGGTGATTTCATCAAGCTTGCAAAAATAATTTGGTTGGAAAGTACATCATCCATTCCAACTTCGAAAAACTATAATTTCCTTCTATCGATGTAATCTCGAATGAAATTTTCTAAGTACATGTCTAGTATTGTAACTAGACTTTGGGTTCTTTAACTGGAAAGATACTCTTACTGTTATCACATAACTTGTGATGGGATCTTTGGTGGAAAGACCTACTAATGGTTCCTTTATAAACTACCTTATCCTTATCACAATGTACTCAGACTCCGTTCGTAAAATTTCAATGACTGACTCTTTAAGGTCTCTCTAGCTATTTGCACTTTTGATAATCATCAACAAATCCAGCCTAAGATCTCAAATCATCTCAATAAGTTTGGAAACTTAAGTTTATGTATTCTTCAATACAAAATTCAACATCTCTTCCAAACACAAGAATGAACCCTTAGTCCTCCTAGAGAACGCAAGGGTATCCTTGACGGCTATCTGATGATCTTTACTTGAATTGACTTGTTATTGACTTGTCATGCACCATGCATACATGTCATCAAGTTGTGTGCACATATTATGGCATACATGATTAATCCAATGGCGGAAACATTACACTACAAGAAAAAGGCTTATTTGCAACGGAATAATTGCAACGGATGATAAAAGTAGTTGCTAAACATTACTTGCAATGGATACTATTATATTTGAGACGGATATTAAATTATGCGACGGAATTGGGAAAATTTGCAACGGATATGCGTCACATCTATTTCCCCGCCTAATAATTCATGGCGCGGGAATTTATGCAACGTATTTTGCAATGCCTATCCGTCGCATATGGATTTAACATAGAAAAAAACAAAATTTTTGAGACACCCACCCCCTTTAATCAAAGACAAGTAGACAGCACTCCCAAATATAATTCACAATTCACTCCTAAATCACCACAGCCGTTGTTCTCACTTCACCACCGCCTCATCACCGCCGGTATCCTCTTTCTCTTCTCATTCCGTTCTTCCCCTCGTTTCTCCTTTTCTTCTTTTAATTTTTCGTCCTTTTTTCTGTTCTTCAGCCATCACCGCCACGGACTTGAACCTTGCCGCTGACGACCACCCTTGCAGCCGTCTTTCTCACCCTCGACGGTAAGTCTCATCCCGTCGTCTTCTTTTATTCGGTTTTATTTATGTATTGTTAATTAGGGTTTGATTTTATTGCTTTATTATCATTGATTTAGGACGTTTTAGGATGTTTGATTGATGAATTTTGATGCTTGTTACTGGAATTTGGTTAGGATTTGATTTAATTAGCCATTGTTTATGGTTTAATTGAAATTTTTGGTAGAGTTATAGCAAAATGAAAGGAAATCAGGGGCCTGTGAATTGATCAAAATATTGTTCCATGGATTTGTCTGATTCGTCAAATTTTACACCATTCTACATTGGATAAGGGCCTATAACTGAAACTTTTTTAATTATTCCGAATATATGGCTGCTGTATAGACTCAAAATTTCCAAGATTGATGGTTTTTTGGTGAATGTCTCGCTATTATATGATTTTGGATTGTGATGGAATAAAAAAAGGCCAAGTAAACAGGTTGTGCTTTTTTTATAGTGAAATAGTAGTCATCCAAAACAATTTCGGACGCAAAAACCGTTATGGAGCATTCTAAAAGAGCCTTTGTGTGTTAACAACGCAGGGGTAGGGGTAAGGCTGCACGCTTTTGACCCCCCTTAGCTTGCCATTTGCCGGGTAACGGTCTAGTATTTTTTATTGAATGGAATGAGACTAAAGTGACTCTTATTCGGCTATTTTTTTTATGCAACTTTAGACCTTTCTCTTTAAAGAACAGGTTTTTGTGTTTATCTTGCAACAAAAACTGTTTGGGTAATTCTATTTAGATTGTTAGGGACTTAAGCTTACAACTTGTTCTAGTGTACTTCACAATTTCACAATTGAGAGGGTCTTTAATGAAATATATTTTCCATGTAGTAACTTTTCTGACACCTCTATCTTGCAACATAAAGTGACTCATATTCGGCATTAATATTTTATGAGTCTATACAGTAGCCATGTATTATAATGTACACCATTAGAGATTTCATTCAGGTTATTCCTCTTTCTTAGCGTGTTGTTACTTCCGCTTTAAATAGCTGCTTGTCTCGACTATATCTTCTTTAGGCGCTCACTTGTTTGTTATATACATTTCTGCATTAGAGTCTGATGTTGATTCATTTGTGTTGTTGGAAGTTAGTCTTGCTAAAAGAGTTAAGCATAAGTAAGGACCTATACTTTGTATTTTTTCCAGTTAAGGGACTAAGTCATGCATTCCGTTAATACTGCCGTTAACAACAACCATCTGGATATTGTTTATACTAGTTATATTGTATAGTGTATACTGATTAATAAATTATGATAAATAAATAAGCTTCATCCCTAAAAAAATGAGTTTCATGCTCTTCCTTATGTGACTTTTGTCGATCATACATTCATATTGTCCCACTTCCTGCCTGCACTCTTGTAGAAATGCCAATATACCTTGCACTACCAGCATTCCTAAAATGCAAATTTAACAAAAATAACCCAACGTATGTCAAGTATTCCGAAAATAACCAAACCTTTTAATTTTAACAAGAATAATCCAACCTTTTCTTTTATGTTACAGAAATATTCTGAATCTTACTTATATTTCCTAAATGATATTTTACATATATATTACTCAATTCATTAACTTATTGACAATATTTTGCAAAAATAATATATTAAATTATGAAAAATTAATTTTAAAACTTGGAGAAAATATTGGAAAATATTTCTAGTACTATTCAAAATCCTAAAAGACATAAATTACATAGTTTAAAAAATTGTTTGTTTTCTCAAAATTCTATGTTTAAAAAACAAAAAGTATATATCTCATAAGTATTCACTAATTTAAAATCTATCTTATTTCTTTTTAAAATATTATACATTTGTTTTATTAAATAATTTTCCATTGAAAAATTAAGGAAATTTTAATTTTTCCACTTTTTTTGTTATGATTTTTTTTTATGTATATGATATTACAAAATAGACGTCAAAGATTTATGAAATTATTTTAAAAAATATCTTTTTTCAATATTTGGTAAAAAATTATTTAGGTGAGATTTTGGGATACTCTTGTCACAAAAATACAAAGGTTAGATTATTTTTATTTAAGTTAAAAGGTTGGGTTATTTTTGAAAGACTTGTCAAAGATTAAGTTATTTTTGTTAAATTCGCCTTCCTAAAACCTTAACCTCTCTTAATTATACTACCACTTTGCTCTTCCTCCCATGTATACGCATTGTTATACTTGTTGAGCAACTTATTCGGTTCGACTTTCCCTCGGTTTAGGTCCTTCTCTGGAAAAAAAATGTCAAATTCAGTCCCTTATCTTGAGTGTAATTTATGAATTTCTTTTGTGTAAATATTTGTAGATTTCATATGAAGAGAGTTGAGCGTAAGTGGATGTACGAGATAGTGGATGCTAATAAAAAACTTAGGGTTGAATATGTAAATGGTGTAATGGAATTTATTAATTACGCTAAGGGACAAACCGAATATATAACCAACAATAAAATCCGTTGTCCTTGTAAAAAAAAATGCACCAACTTTGTACTATTAAGTGAATTGGAGGTGAAGAAACATCTTTCGTTAAAGGGATTTTGCGAGAATTACTATGATTGGGTGTGTCATGGGGAAGAGTATCCACCAGAAGAACTAATTATAGAGCCTAATAACCCTTACCAAGAGACGGTGAATCATGCGTTACGTGATAATATTGAACAAATAATGGAGGAAGCCCTTAATGCTGAAGAAGTCGACGAATCTCCAAACCCTAAAGTGACTGCTTTTTTTTAGATGTTAAAAAAAGCAGAAGAACCTGTGTATGAAGGGAGTAAGATGTCTTTGTTGCAATCAGCGGCGCGGCTATTGACTTTGAAATGTGAGTTCAATATGCCGCATAAGTGTGTAGATGGTTTGGCGTCATATTGTAACCCCCATTTATTCAGGAGCCTTTAGCTAGACTTTCCCAAATAAATAGGACTGTTACCATCTCGGTTTCCCGAGGTAGTGAACAACAAAGTACAACAAACCAAAGTACTTTAAATTAAAACTTTAATGATTATATATGTTTTACAATTTTGATCAAGGAAGACTTAATATAAAATAATACAACTCGCAGCGGAAATAATAAATAAGTGATATAACTATTATATGTGATCTAGACTTCATCTAAGGTTCCAAGTTGAGCTCTCATCCCAATGCTTTCAAGTCAGCTAATCTTTAGTACCTGTCAAATCTGCTCCCCATAAAACGGTTCACCGCAGGTGTTCACGAATACACTGTCAACTACGAGGTTGAGTAGGAAACTAAACAATGAATAAGAATAAAGCAACCCGCAATATCATTGATAAACAAATAGATTCCACAGTTACATTTCGTCCACTTCACCCCACGGCACACAACCACTTCTAGACACACAGTCATACTCCACTTCTAGACACACAGTCATACTCCAGGACACACAGTCCAATGGACACACAGTCCCGCCTCAGACACACAGTCTGGTTACACACAAACTCATCCCCCAACTCCAACAACAATCAATAATAATGATAGTCTCAGTAATATAATCAAACAAACGTGATATAGAATAATGGCACAGAAAATCCAGCTAGGCAACAAAAAAAATCGTTGTAACCAGTAAACTCCTCCTTCACCAATCCTCCACAATATACAATTAATCCATCTTTTAGTGGCATAAACAAAACAAGATTGAGTAGTTTCCTACCTGATAGCAAATCTTCAAGTCACACAAGCAATCAAATCGATCCTTTTCAAATCCATAACCTACATAACATAATTATGTACAATTACAACATAACCAACCAACTAATCATGCACTTATCTTAAGTCAATCACATCCTAATCCTTTTGACAACTTAAATGTTAAATCTCTAATTTTACCGTTTTACAGAACAGTTCAGTCTCGCTATAAAATTCATAATTAATTCACTAAAAATCCAAACGATGCAAGACCAATGGGGTTGGAACCCTAAGACATATATCTACAGTTCTTGTGAAATAGACTTTCTTCAAATTCTTGATTTATCAGGGTTTTCTTAAAGGAATCATAAATACTGACGAATTCCGTCGCATAAAAAGTATTAACCTCTAAACTATGTTTAACAAATCCTTTTTAAGTGAAGAAAAAGCCTAACATCATCTAGACTCTCCAATTTTAATGTATGAAAAAGATCTAACTCAATTTCAATTTATAAATTAGGTTTACAAAATAAACGTTAGACTTATAGTTCATTCGCGGATTCTCAGTTGACATGTTCATAAAGAATTTATTCTGAAAAATCTACACGTTCAATCGCTACGATATTTTACAGGCATCAACTAGGCTTGAAAATAACCTAAGTCTATTCTTTACGTTTTCCAAGACAACGACTTTAAGATGGTCTGATACTTCGTTTAAGACAACTTACAAATTTACAGACTTAAATATAGATGATTATATTTAATCTAGGCATGATTAGGTGATGAACTAAAACTTAAAACATGCTTATAAGGATTAAAGATTAAAACTTTAAAAGATTATAGATGAACTTACAAAATAAAAGATTCAATCCAATGGAAGCAGATGTTAAAATCTCCAAATTGATTACTACCAAATTCCCTTTTCCCTTTTTATCTTCCATCTTATTCTCCCTATCCCTCCCTAACTTTTATGTGATATTGTAAAAGTGAATAAGTGATTTATGAATATGCTACCATGATATATATAGTAATAAGTAGTATTATTTTAGGAAAGTTTCTCTCTTTATTATTATTATATTATTATTATTATTACAACTACTACAACTATTATTACTATTATATTTTAGTCTTTTCATAACTAGGATAACCATATACTCCCTTTACTAATTTATTACTAATATTACTAGGATTATTAATATTATAATTAATATTACCTTTACTTATTTTATTATTCTCCTTATTAATATTATTATTAAATCCCGAAATAATTCCCGACTACTACTCGTACTAAGCCATTAAAATCTATCCCTACAATTATAGCACACGGCCCAAGGCCCTATTATTAGCTAAGCCCAATTACCGACTTGCTTACTCATTTTATGATTTAATTAACGTCTTATCTGCAACTATTATTAGAAAATCCATTAATTAACTATTTGAATTACATAAATTATTCATACAAAATATTATCAAAATACGGGGTATTACAGCCTTCCCCCCTTAAAATGAACTTCGTCCCGAAGTTCGCCCACAACTACTACCACAACACTCACCACAACACTCATAGACATTCTCATAACTAAGCATCATCCAACACAATTATCATATTACGATTATCAACCATGCCAATCTTATCACAAGGTGTCACAATAATAACCCAAACATTCGTAGTATTACATTCCTTCCCCCTAAAAATAAACTTCGTCCCCGAAGTTTGAAATAACAAACAATAGGAACAACCAAATCCTTGTTAAAATGCCACAAAATCAAGAACGCACACCGTAACACAAGTCAACTATTATTTCAAACACAACTCCAAGTAATGGTTCAATGAATAACAAAATCTTTGATTTTCTTCCAAATAGCAAACCACATCATATAGGATATTCGAACTAAACTTTACTTAAACTTAAACTTAAACTTAAACTTCTTACTTTAGCTATCGACGAATACATTGCAAGAGTAAATAATAATCTCTAACAAAATACGCATAATTGTTTAGTTAATCTTTTCTTAATAATGACATCTAACTACAAAATGGATATAATTAATGTGAACATATATATATATATATATATATATATATATATATATATATATATATATGCTTTAGAGAACACATTCCGCATATCACTAGACATGATAATCTACTTCACATAATTTACAACATCAAATTATCAACGTGCAAAAGATAAGAAACAAAAACTTATACTTTTCAAGGCTAGGAAAAACATGTTATAACTTCTAAAAATCATAAATAAATAATAACTTAATTATTTCTCGAGAACTTATACTTTTTAGAAAATAAGAGAGTTACTAAATTATGAGAAAAAAAAATTCAAGTCAAAAACTCATAAGGTCAATTTATAATACATTTTACAAATTGTTTGGTCGAAACAAAAATTTTACAGCAACTTGTCAGAATCTTAGGTCAACTTGTAAAAATTAATATTAATTGTCAAAAATTTAAATTGCAACGTGGCTTATTAATTTAGAAACATACATGAGTCTATTAAACAGTGGAGTTAGAATTATACCAAATCATTAAGTAGGTTTTAAATGGCCAATTTTACAAAAATATGGCGCGAAAACATCACTGTACAGGAACATTTCGACTACTGTCCACTAAAATATTTATTTCTCCTAAACCGTATATTATTTGAACATGAGACCAGTGGCATATGAAAGCTAACTCACAAGGGTATCAAACATAAAAATCTAGGACAAGAATTTAAACCGACAGTAAATGGCAGCCAAAACAATCAAGCGATAAAATTTCGAGAAATCAACCAAAATCACAACAATTAATACTTCACATGTTTAATCATATTAACCCCTTCCACATACATGCCAACATATTTTCCCCATATCATCATGCTTATAACAATGCTTAAATAAATCATGTCACACCCCCCCCCCCTTCGTAACATAAGGTTACGCCCAACATCTAAACAAGGCAACAAGAACTTTATAGACAAAACAAATAATATTCATTTTAAATTACCCCACACTGTAGTATCTCTCAAGGTAACCGGTTCAAAACTGAGAGGGCCATGGTACGAATTAAGGGATCCTTCTTAACCGCACTAAGAGGGGCACCTAACAGTTTCTACCCGGGGTTCATTTTATTTAGACACATCCTAAGTTCATTTTTATTCATTGGTTAGGCCTGTGGATCGTTTTGCTCTGATACCACTTTGTAACACCCTCATTTATTCAGGAGCCTTTTAGCAAAACTTTCCCAAATAAATAGGACTGTTACCATCTCGGTTTCCCGAGGTAGTGAATAACAAAGTACAACAAACCAAAGTACTTTAAATTAAAACTTTAATGATTACATATGTTTTACAATTTTGATCAAGTAAGACTTAATATAAAATAATACAACTTGCAGCGGAAAAAATAAATAAGTGATATAACTATTATATGTGATCTAGACTTCATCTAAGGTTCCTAGTTGAGCTCTCATCCCAATGCTTTCAAGTTAGCTAATCTTTAGTACCTGTCAAATCTGCTCCCCATAAAACGGTTCACCGCAGGTGTTCACGAATACACTGTCAACCACGAGGTTGAGTAGGAAACTAAACAATGAATAAGAATAAAGCAACACGCAATATCATTGATAAACAAATAGATTCCACAGTTACATTTCGTCCACTTCAGCCCACGGCACACAGCCACTTCTAGACACACAGTCATACTGCACTTCTAGACACACAGTCATACTCCACTTCTAGACACACAGTCATACTCCACTTCTAGACACACAGTCATACTCCAGGACACACAGTCCCGCCTCAGACACACAGTCCGGATATACTGGACACACAGTCCCGCCTCAGACACACAGTCTGGTTACACACAAACTCATCCCCCAACTCCAACAACAATCAATAATAATGATAGTCTCAGTAATATAACCAAACAAACGTGATATAGAATAATGGCATAAGAAAGAAAATCCAGCTAGGCAACAAAAAAAATCGTTGTAACCAGTTAAACTCCTCCTTCACCAATCCTCCACAATATACAATTAATCCATCTTTTAGTGGCATAAACAAAACAAGATTGAGTTGTTTCCTACCTGATAGCAAATCTTAAAGTCACACAAGCAATCAAATCGATCCTTTACAAATCCATAACCTACATAACATAATTATGTACAATTACAACATAACCAACCAACTAATCATGCACTTATCCTAAGTCAATCACATCCTAATCCTTTTGACAAATTAAATGTTAAATCTCTAATTCTACCGTTTTATAGCACAGTTCAGTCTCGCTATAAAATTCATAATTAATTCACTAAAAGTCCAAATGATGCAAGACCAATGGGTTTGGAACCCTAAGACACATATCTACAGTTCTTGTGAAATAAACTTTCTTCAAATTCTGGATTTATCAGGGTTTTCTTGAAGTAATCATAAATACTGACGAATTCCGTCGCATAAAAAGTATTAACCTTTAAAATATGTTTAACAAATCCTTTCCAAGTGAAGAAAAAGCCTAACATCATCTAGACTCTCCAATTTTAATGTATGAAAAAGACCTAACTCAATTTCAATTTATAAATTAGGTTTACAAAATAAACGTTAGACTTATAGTTCATTCGCGGATTCTCAGTCGACATGTTCATAAAGAATTTATTCTGGAAAATCTACACATTCAATTACTACGAGATTTTACAGGCATCAACTAGGCTTGAAAATAATCTAAGTCTATTCTTTATGTTTTCCAAGACAACGAATTTAAGATGGTCTGATACTTCGTTTAAGACAACTTACAAATTTACAGAATTGCTGTAACTTTATTCTTTAATAAAATTGTCACAAACTTAACTATAGATGATTATATTTAATCTAGGCATGATTAGGTGATGAACTAAAATTTAAAACATGCTTATAAGGATTAAAGATTAAAACTTTGAAAGATTATAGATGAACTTACAAAATAAAAGATTCAATCCAATGGAAGCCGATGTTAAAATCTCCAAATTGATTGCTACCAAATTCCCTTTTCCCTTTTTATCTTCCTTCTTATTCTCCCCGTCCCTCCCTAACTTTTATGTGATGTTGTAAAAGTGAATAAGTGATTTATGAATATGCTACCATGATATATATAGTAATAAGGTAGTATTATTTTAGGAAAGTTTATCTCTTTATTATTATTTTATTATTATTATTATTATTATTACAACTACTACAACTATTATTACTATTACATATTATATTTTAGTCTTTTCATAACTAGGATAACCATATACTCCCTTTACTAATTTATTACTAATATTACTAGGATTATTAATATTATAATTAATATTACCTTTACTTATTTTATTATTCTCTTTATTAATATTATTATTAAATCCCGAAATAATTCCCGGCTACTACTCGTACTAAGCCATTAAAATCTATCTCTACAATTATAGCACACGGCCCAAGGCCCAATTATTAGCTAAGCCCAATTACCGACTTGCTTACTTATTTTATGATTTAATTAACGTCTTATCTGCAACTATTATTAGAAATGCCATTAATTAACTATTTGAATTACATAAATTATTCATACAAAATATTATCAAAATACGGAGTATTACACATATATTGGGGATATGATTCCTAGCAATAATTGTATGACTCGAAGTTTTTATGAGACAAAAAAAGTGCTTAAAGCTCTCCAGCTTCCCCATGAGAAGATTCATGCATGTCCTATTGGCTGTATGCTTTTTTGGAATGATGATCATCAACTTGATCAATGCAAGAAGTGTGGCCGAGATAGATACAAATCTAAATCTAATTCAGATGGAAAACGAGTACCCCATAACCCATTATATTATTTCCCGATAGGACCAAGGCTCCAAAGACTTTATGCAACTAAACATATTACGGGACAAATGAGATGGCATTATGAGAACCCTCGTGCCAATGGGATAATGTCTCATCCAAGTGATGGAGAGGCTTGGAAGCACTTTGATAAACAACATCCTGATTTTGCAAATGAGCCTCGAAATGTCCGACTCGGGCTGTGCACTGATGGGTTTTCAGCATTTAATCAATTTGGAAGGCCGTACTCATGTTGGCCAGTGATGTTGACCCCATATAACTTGCCTCCTTGGTTGTGTATGAAGAAACAATTCATTTTTTTGTCTTTGATTATACCCAGTCCCAAGAATCCTAAGAAAAACTTAGACGTATATTTGCAACCATTGATTCAAGAGTTGAAAGATTTGTGGGAAAATGGGCTGTTTACGTACAATGTGTCCAAGAAGCAAAATTTTGATAAGAGAGCTGCACTTTTGTGGACAATCAACGATTTTCCTACATATGGCATGTTATCTGGTTGCACTACAGCGGGTCAACATGCATGTCCATATTGTAGGGTTGATGAATCTAAGTCGTTTTGGGTTACACATAGTAAAAAGTGGAGTTGGTTTGATTGTCATAGACAATTCTTATTGCCTGATCATGTTTTTCGGAAAGATAACAAACATTTTCGAAAGGATAGACCCGTGGAGGCTGACATCGCTTCTAATAGACTAACAGGTGACGAAGTTTGGGAACATCTTCAATATTTACCTTTTATTGTTGATGCAACTGATGAGGAGTTGTTGAAGTTGAAAAAGAAAAGGGAGGGTTGGTGGAAGAGAAGTATATTTTGGGATCTTCCATATTGGAAGACTTTGTTAATTCGACATAATTCAGATGTGATACATATTGAAAAGAATTTCTTTGAACAACTGATTCACATGATTATGGATGAGAAAAATAAAACAAGTTTTAAACTGAATGCACAAAAAGACTTGAAAATAGTTTGCAAGTCCCAACGGAAAGGAGATATGTTTGTTCTTAAAAAGGAACAGAAGCGGGTACTCTGTAACTGAATATGAAATTTGAAGTTCCCGGATGGATATGCTTCTGATTTAAGTAGGTGTGTAGACCTAAAGGGCTTAAGGCTACATGGCGTGAAAAGTCATGATTGTCATGTATTTATGAAACGTCTACTACCTATTGCTCTGAAGCATTTGCTTCCAAAGAATGAATTGTGTGCGATAACCGAGATTAGCCAATTTTTTCGAGACGTGTGTGCATCAACTCTTCAAATTGATAACATGACAAGCCTACAAAATAATATTGCTGAGATCTTGTGCAAATTATAGAAGATATTTCCACCATCTTTTTTCAATTCTATGGAACATCTACCGGTTCACTTGCCTTATGAAGTCAAAGTCGGTGGACCTGTACAATATAGATGGATGTACCCATTTGAAAGGTAATCAGGAACACCTACATTTTCATTTATTAGGTAAATGCAACAATAGTTTGAAATCAGGATATACAATTATTAACTTGTAGGTTTCAAAATCATTTGAAACGAAAAATTGGTAACAAAGCTTGGGTCGAAGGTTCTATATGCAACGCTTATTTACTTGAAGAAATCTCAAATTTTTGTTCTATCTACTTTGAGAAGTATATATACACAAAAGCAAAACAACTCGATGTTTGTGTCGAACATCAGACTGATTCAAATTTGCCTGAACTTTTTCAAGATCATATGGGAAAAACATCAGAAAAGTGTCAGATCAGGTATCTTGATGACAAAGAATATCAATGTGCTCACATGTACATTTTATGTAATTGTGAGAAAATGAATCCTTATGAAACGTAAGTGAAATAATCGATTTCAAACTTTTAAATTTCATGTTATAACTAAACTTACTAATTATATAGTGATTGAAATTATAAATTCATTGTGTGATCAGGAAGTTTGAGGAATTTATAAGTAAACAACATCCTCATCTATCTGTCGATGATATGCGGAATAAATTTGAAAAAGAATTTGCGCAATGGCTACGAAATCAAGTAAGTGAATGCTCTAACAAAATGTTATTTTACAATAGCCTTAATAATTTAATAAACAAAAAATTTTAAAATCTTTAGGTGAATGATGATGATACCATGACCGATGATCTAATAATAGCTTTATAAATGGGCCCGTCAAGAGAAGTAAGAACTTGGAAACGCTACTCTATCAATGGTTATAACTTCCGAGCTTTTAAAGATGAGAAAGATGTAGCCAAATCAACGTTAAACAATGGGGTACATGTTAGTTCAACTGAAGAAGCTTACTATTATGGAACCCTTGATGAAGTTATTGAGCTGACTTATACCGGTGATCAAGGAAGCTACGTGACTATATTATTTAAGTGTGATTGGTTAGACAATTCTGATAGAGGTATGGTGATTCACGAACGATATAAGCTTGTAGATGTCAATCTTAAGCGAAAATATGCAAAATATGATCCATTCGTGTTGGCATATGAAGTGGAGCAAGTTTGTTATATTTCTTATCCAAACACCAAAAAAGACAAGGATCAATGGTCAGCTGTATTTAAAACTAATTCTAGATCTCATATTGACGCTCCAGTGGATGAACGAATCTTTCAAGAAGATGTAGTCACTATGCTGCCAGCATTATCAATAATAGAAGATGATGATGATGAAGAATATGATGAAGCAGTATTGGAGCAAGTAGGATATACATGTGAGGAGGAGGAGGAGGAGGAGGAGGAGGAGGAGGAGGGGGGGAGGAGGACAAAGAGGACAAAGAGGAAGAGGAGGAGGACAAAGAAAAGGAGGGGACCGAGGAAGAAGCAGATGAAGAACTTTTACCCGATAATGATAGCGATGACAATGTTGATATTAATAATGATAGTGACAATGATGATGATGTTGTTTAGTATTGTTCAAAGAATTCTATGATTTTCTACGGTTTCCTCTTGTACAACCTTTTTTTTCTTTTGAGCTTTGCATAAGTTGTGATGTAAGATTTGTTGAACTCTGTACTCATTTTCCTGTTTTCTTATTTATGTCTGCAGTCTGACACTTATTGAGAATATTCTGCATTATTTATGTCTGAAGTCTGACACTCATTGATATTTATTAATTTGGTTAAACATTTGTATGGTTTTTAGCTGGTAAATAATGGCAGAGTCAAGACAAAGAAAAGGTAGTAGCTGCAACCAACAAAGATCCAGCTATGAAGATAATGAGGTCTCGGAATCACCAATGAAAAAATTAAGGATATCCATCGAGTATAAGTGGTGAGTGAAATGGGCTAAATTCCAGCTAAAATTGTTTAATATACAAAGGAACCGACTGACTTTTGGGATATGCATTTGAATTTCTCATCTAAATATTCTTAGTCTGCTTCCTTTTGGTATTTTTCTATGTTTTGTCATTTTTTGAACTATTAGTAGTATAGTTAGTGAGATCGACCATCCCTCGAACTGGCCTGGAACTGCCACCCTTGAGGCCTGATTCAATGTTGAAGGTCAAGCAGCACGACCCCGCCTGCCACCTCTAATCAAAGTTCTTAAAGTTATTAGAGTACATTGTAATTGTAAGACCAGGAACAATTAAATTTCCTTTTTGCTTCTTTAATACACACATAATTTATTTGTAACAACAAACAGGTTTGAACATCCGAAGGTTTCGAAGTTAGTGACAAAAACTGTGAAAGGTAATTATCATGAGCATGGGCCAAATTGGACCGACACTAAACCTGCCCGACGAGAACAGTATTGGAAGTGGTTTAAGGTAAACATCTACTTTTATTTGAATTAGACTTTGGGAAAACAAATGTTAAATAATTATGTAAATTAAATTTTAGCAAGTTTTATATTTTTGAATAAACAGAGTCAAGTGGATTATCCTAAATATGAAGAAGATCAAGTTAGAGCGGAGTTTACCAATAGCTTTAAAACAAGGCTAAGGTTCATGGTTAGCCGGGCTGCCAAAAAGCAGCCAAAATGGATGGGTGATGCACTTCATGCCGAACTGTTGCGTGATAGACAATCCGATAAAGGGAAAAAAAACAGCTCAAGCACAGGACAATCACAAATCAAATGCAGAGGAAGGTGGAAAAGCTTTGGGAACTCATACCATGGGGCGAATGAATTCTTTACAAGTGATGGAGAAATTAGTAAGTAGCAAATTTATCTTAATAAGTTCAATAAAATATGTAACAATTGCGATTTTCTTCAGTGTTTTTGAGTTTGTGTTTTCTGTTAACATGTGTAGTCTAATGGTGGAGATTACCCACCTGCAATTGATATATTGAAAGCGACAAAAAAGAAGAAGAAAGGAGGATATGTTTCAATGAAAGCTGAAGATTTTGCTGTAAGTTATGATTTTATTCATGTGAAACTTCTCCCTACTGGTTATCTTTGATTTCAGCCCCTGCATTCAGATATCCCATTTACGATTCTAGTCTTCCGCCCCCTAAATTTCTTTTGTTTCATGTTGATGATTAATTTGGAAGCGGACAAAGTAGCAAATAAGCCCCAAAGTTGGATTATTTCGAGTTTTTAATAAGTATTTAGGTTGGATTGGTTCAAGTTGGGAGTCATTTGTGTTTTTATCATCATTGACTTTATGAGGGTTGTTATAAAGTTATTTATGCATAATGGTCAGTATGTTGCGACGGTAAATCAGTCAGCATTTGGGTTAGATCATATGAATTGGTCAATTCTTTCTCTGAGTAGTCCTATGTTCTGTTGCGACAGTACTCTATTTTGTGTTTTCTAATTTTACTTGTCGATCCCCAAGTAATGTGATATATTATTGGCACAAAAGTTACGAGTCTATATACTTTTCTAGTGTAATAATTATACTTTTGTTTCAGGAATCAATTGAGGCAGAAATTAGTGCCCTTGAATTTCAAGGGGTAACTAATATCAACAAAGATAAAGTATATCTTGAAAAATGCGGCTTTAATAAGAAGGGGTTAGTTTTTGGTGTTGGTTCTGCATTTGTGCATTACTTTGATCGCCCGGCCACAGGAAGTAGGGAGCCCAACCATACCGCCTAAAATTATTCGCCCGGAATACTTCCTCGGCTTGTGAGCAAGAACATCGAAGCTGAGCACCGTAACAAAGAGTTCCATGACAGAGTACAAAGAATGGAGGAGTTTTTACAAGCAAAATTTGGGTCTACCTTTGACCCTAATTGTAATATCGACCAGTTCCATAATCGAGAGGACTTCAATGATGATGATAGTGGAAATGGCGAGTGTACATAAATCCCAACTAATTAGTGACATCTTAAATGTTCGTCTAACAACATATATATGTTATATTATGTATGAATTTAAGGATGCTTTCTATGTATATACACTTTTTAATTTACTTAATGACTAATACGACAAACATTTTCAGGTTGTTCTTATATTATTGGCTCCTTTTAAGTTTATTGTTTGGTAAAATATAGGAGAAGGAGGAGGAAAAGAGATGTTGTAACGAAGTAGCTGTCTTATCCTTCATTTATGTTTGCAACAGAAATAACAGGTCTTGCAACGGTTATCCATTAATCAAAACAGTCAATTTGTTGACTTCTGCCTATATAATGTAACGGAAAAAATCTTTTTGCAACGGATACCCGTCGCATACATGACCCAATGGCTGCCAGGTGGACCTCATTTAAGCAACTTCTATTCCGTTGCAAAAGTTTCATATCCGATGCAAAATACTATGCGACGCAGATCCGTTGCAAAATTTGTCATTTGCAACGACAGTTAAGCAACGTACCTATTTGCGACTACTGTCCATTGCAAAATGTATTTCAGCGACGGATTCAGGCTTTTTTGCAACGGACTCGTCCGTTGCAAAGACGTTCTTTTCTTGTAGTGTTAGGATTCAACTTCATGCGTCCATCAACTCTCAGGTTCAGTGGGTGATTTTACTACTAGCTCTAAGTAATCCCACTTTCATCAATATGAAAAACCTTATTGATATGTTGATGTTTAAGATATGAAAGATCTTATCATCATAAGGCTCTCGACTATATGCCAATATTCTCTCAAATTTAACACATAGATTCGGAAATCTAGTATACATCGCACCTTTTCCTAGTCTCCCAATCACTCTTTCACAGAGGAGAGCATTGGTACATTATTCGCAATGAGTAATATGTTATCAACATATAAGACATGAGAAAAATAATTCTGGCTCCAACTTAACTTCATGTATAAACATGATTCTTTCAACAATGTGAATGAAACCATTCTCAATTATCACATGAACGAAAAGTATGATTATTACAATCCTTTGATGCTTGCTTAAGACCATTCTAGGATCACTTAAGTAAGCTTTGCATAATATGTTAGGATTCTTAGATCTTTATCTAAGGTTTTGTGTTCCGTACACATCCTTCTCTAAATTCCCATTTTAGAAAAGCGAATTTTTAATATCATTTGCCATTCTTCATCAAAATGAAATGTGGCAATTCCTAACATGATTTATCTTGATTAACATCTTCATGTCTATCTATGCTTTTAGATAATCTAAAGCTCTATTTACTTTAAAGAGACCATCGCCTTAAAGTAAATCTACTCTTGAGTATAATTTTTTTTTTTTTTGGAATGTAATGCTATGGCTTTTATGCTTTTATGCAACAAAGTCAATTTGGGACTACTCACAATTGATCATTCAATAGGTCATAACTCCATTACTTTCAAAAAGTAACATATTAACAATAAGACATGTGTACTTTACTCCCACTCTATCTCAATAGATTATAGTTCCATTACTTTCAAAAAGTAACACATTAACTATAAGACATGTTTGTGACGATCTACTCCCACTCTATCTCTTAGAAATACTTCTATCGTCTTAAGAGATAGCTTTGTGAGCTATAAACATATATGGGGAAGTAATACAAGTTCGTCTAGACTGACGTGTTAGCTCATAAATAGACCAGCTCTATTATGGCAGTTTGATTCATGTAATATGCAAATCTGATCCATGTCATTTGTTAAATAGACTTGCTATTTTAGGTATCTCCAGGTTGACCTTTCGTTTAAAATAATGTGTCCGTTTTGGATTGTAAATCCCCAAAACTGAGTTCGACAACTCAACCCGACTCATATTAGTTTGATCTTATAGGTAGTGACACAAGGTCATAATCCATAAGTGAGAATCAAATTCATTACTTAGATATTCTCCACCACGATCGGATCGTAATGCTTTAATTTTCTTGTTCAATTGGTTCTCTACTTCCTTTTGAAATTCATTAAATTTCTCAAAAGCTTCACTTTTATATTTGATTAAGTAAACATACCCATATCTACATAAATCGTCGGTAAAGGTGACGAAGTAGTCATAATTTCCCCTAGAGCGATACTCATTGGACCACATACATCGGTATGTATTAATCCCAATAAATCACTTGCTCTTGTCCCTTTACCACTAAAGGGAGCACGAATCATTTTGCCCAGGAGACAAGATTTGCATATTCCATATGATTGAAAATCAAATGGCCCAATAATTCGAGTTGACACTAGCCTTTTGATGCGTTTCTCGTTTACGTTACCTAATTGACAATGCCAAATGAATGATTCATTTGGATTACTTGTTTTAAGTCTTTTGGATTGTATGTTATAGATATCTTTGCTCGAGTTTAAAGTTTCAAGAAAATAAATGCCATTAATTGAAATGCCTTGGCCTATGGCCAAGTTATTCTTAGAAATTTCACAACAATTATTCTTAATATCAAAAGAAAATCCTTCCATGTCTAACATGGCAATGGAAACGATGTTCTTCGGTAAAGAAGGTACAAAATAACAATTATGTAAGTACAACTCAAAGCCATTAGCTAAAACAAGTACATAAGTCCCTCTTGAAGTGGCGGCTATCCTAGCTCCATTTCCTAGTCGGAGATCTACATCACCCTTGTTTAGCTTTTCCACATTTCTAGGCCCCTGTAAATGATTACAAAGGTGAGAACCACAACCGGTATCCAATACCTACGTTGACGTGGAAGTATAATTTATATCAATAACAAAAATTTCGGAAGAAATATTACTAAGTGGAGCGTCAAGTCCAACATTGATATCTCCCAAATACTTGGGGCAATTTCGCTTCCAATGGCCCATGACATTACAATAATGACATTCATCGTAGGATTGGGCACCCTTCTTGGCTTTGGTTGTGGTAGTCTCACTATCTACTTCCAATCCATTATCGGGTTTGGGTTTCTTACCCTTCTTTGCCTTTCCTTTAATAATACCATTACTCCTTTCAGTTACAAGGACATTCTTGCTAGAACTCCCACTCAATATAATATTCTCCTTGCTTCTACAAACAAGGATGTCATGGAATTTGTGAGACTCTCCTCACAAGATTCTCTTACCAAAGAGGTGGGCATAAATATGGGAGTGGGAGGTGTGGAAGTGGCAAGGTAGCAAAGATTTCCATCCTCACCAATACCAAAGCGTAGTTCTCTAGTCGTATCATTGTCATACAAGGAGCATTTTTCATTTAATGATTGGAGCCATGAATTAATGGTGATCGGTGTAAGAGTATTAGATGAATCCATTGCGGAAAAATAACTACAAAAACGGAGATGAAGGAAACAATTAACATTTATCGCTATAATACTTGTAAATACAAGTATAACATTTATATAGTGACCTCTACCCAACTATAATAAATGATTCCGAGATCCAAAATTCATATTAACTTGGATGTGAGTCAACGGGCCCTCTACACCTTTATTAATATAACTTGGTAGGTTAACCCTCTTAACCGATTCTACATTTAGAACTCTCGGTCGATGATTTTACATTAATTTCATCTTTAGCCCGAACCTATTGCGGCTACGGTCGCAAAATACCTTCGTTGAGATCAACCAAACTTTCGAAGTGTAACAACTATTTATTGCACCACTTACCCAACGTCAATAGAAGCACCCCGAAAAATCGTATTGTACCCCTTATGAAATTAAGATTCATGGGCTCCGAATATTTGGTAAGGCTAAGTCTCAATCTTTTAAAAGTAAAGGTCTTGTCAAGTTATTATCTATAAATTTTAAGTGAGCTAAAATTCAAATTATCGATAATTATAATTGACACGGTCGAAGATTCGATATGATATGGATGTGTTGTTATGGCGATTTGTCAATGCATGCAACATATTAAAAGAAATGCAAAGCAAGTAATAAATTTCTAGTATGGCCTTCCTAAAATATAAAATCAAATAATCTATTACAAATTCGGAAACCAACTCATTTGGTCCCTTGAATCTTCAAGTGGCACGCCTCCCAAGGACACCGTCTTTGTCGGAACGTCTTTCCGAATGGCACTGTCTTGAAGGAACTTCGGAATTACAAATAATAATAAAATACAAAGTTATTCTTATTATACATTTATAATATGAAAAACTAGTAAAAATAAAAATGATCAAGATCACATTAAATTAAAACCGAATCAATATTTCCTTTCATTACGGGTAATATCGATTAAAACTAAGGTCATACTAAGATAAAATTACATAATTCAAAAGTATATAAATAAAAAGACATTCAATAACTTAAATATGCAGCATTATAATATGTGTCTATCATGCCAAATTATGTGCCAAACCGCCCTATTTAATTTATATCGATTATATAACACGGTTTTATGGAAATTCACGACTTTTAACTTATCAAAATCGTAAATTAATACTAAAATCTAATTTTAGTCCAAGTTAATTATCCTAACACTCTTAGGTCTCAAAAATTAGTCATTACTCAATTTTTGACGATAATTCAACTTGATATAATTTTATGCTCATTTTGACTCCAAAATCATAACATTTATGAAATAAATCCAAATTTAATTACAATAATTTTGAATTTTGAATTTTAAATTTTTGAACATTCTGGAATATATCCATGGCACTCATAATATCAAAAATCATGGTTAAAATTTTCAAATTTATTTCGAGAAAAAAGTAGTTGCGATTTATCGGTTTTATCAAATAAAACATCTAAAGCATACAAAAATTAATCTAATCAATTTTACAACTTTATATATGATAAGTGGGATATAAATGCAACCTAAAAAAAAGATTCTCATGCCACGTAATTTGTTTTAGCTATTTTTGCTAAAATAGTCACTATTTATGTTATTTTTACTCTAAAAATTCATAAATCATGCAAAATAAATCAAATTCATCTTAAATTTTACACACTGTGATTAAAATATGCATGTGAGAATATTAAAATTTCATGGCCTGTTTCAAAGTTTAATTATATTTAACCATTTTACCTCCATTTAATTCATTTTTAACTCATAAAAATCATAAATCATGCAAAATAAATCAAATTTATACGAAATTTTACATAAAATAAGTAAAATATGCATGTGAGGTCATATAAAAATTTCAAGGTCAGAGACTATGTTTAACTATTTTTAGTATTTTAAATACCATTTTAGTCATAAAAATGTAATAAAATTACTAAAAATCATTCAAATGAGCAATAAAATACCATAAATCATAAAAATGACCTAAATACATTTTAGGACCAGAATATATAATATGCATTAAGATTTCGTGGCTTTATCTAATAAATCACAAATTTTTAGTTTTAGTTAAGTTACTAATAACTCGAAAAAACTTGAAATCGATTATGCATGCAACATCCTATGCTCTGATACCAATTGTTAGATTCATATACCTATTATTAGACATTTCTAATAGTGATTTAATCAACATATTAAATTTGTCATAGTGGATCTAGTGCATGCATAACAAAATAAAAGAATAAGGAAGGAAAAACAATGTTCCTTACATTATTGTATGGCACGAAATGGGCACAAGTAAGGTCTCCCACCTTCACTTGTTCTTGAGCTATGATAAGTATTAGGATAATCCTCCAAGACTCTATATTAGGAGCCCTCCTTTTGATTGCACCCAAGATTTGACCCAAAATTACTACTAATATTAACTAGACATTAGGTAGTAATATTCCCTTAATATAACTAATATTACTACACTAGTAATATTTACTAAACATTAGTAAAATGAGTATATGTGAGTTTAGAGGATTTGCATGTGTGATATTTTGAGAGAATGGTAGAGTAAAAATGAGAACAACAATTATTTTCCTCTTCATATCTACATGTGCCGTCCAAATGCTCCTTATGTAGAGCATTTTGGTTTTCTTATTTTGTCCTATGCAATATTCTTTATGTGTAGGTAGTAGGCTAGCATGAATAAAGCATATCATAAGATGTTGGAGCATCTTTCCAACAACAAAATGACAAAACCAAAAACTCAAGCATGCTCACCATTTTGGACGGTGCACTTGAGTATATATGGGTCCATTTTTGTCTTATAATATTTGTCCCACAAATGCTTAATTGTCTTATGTTTAATTATCTTACATAATCAAGTATTAATTTAATCACATAACAATTATGTGACAAATTAATAAATATATATTCACTCAACTTAGGCCATGTTCTTTCGGCGGCTTTTTAGAATCGAATGAGCTGAACTGAATAGAATGAATTTGAATCAACTGAAGTGAATGAACAAAATGGAGTGAGTGAACGAAAGTGAGCTAAACTGAATGGTGAGTGAGTGAATGAACTAAATGAATGAGTGATTTGAATGAATGAATAAATTTGAACTGAGCTAAGCTGATTGGAGCGGAATTGAATTGAAATAATAATAATAATAATAATAATAATAATAATAATAATAATAATAATAATAATAATAATAATAATATTATTATTATTATTATTATTATTATTATTAATACTAAATATAATATTATTATTATTATTATTATTATTATTATTATTATTTTATTATTATTATTAATATTATTATTATTATTTGTTATTTTTTGTTGTTATTATTATTATTATTATTATTATTATTATTATTATTATTATTATTATTATTATTATTATTATTATTATCATTATTATTATTATTATTATTATTATTATTATTATTATTAGAAGAAGAAGAAGAAGAAGAAGAAGAAGAAGAAGAAGAAGAACATTACTAATAATAACATTAATACTAGTAATTATACTAATTTGAGTGATTAACTAGGTAGCCACCATGAACCACAGTACACCATCAATTTTATTAGGTGAAATAATGGAGCACCAATTTGCTAGATTGTTGTTCAATGTCTAGCCATGTATCATCCTAATTTGAGTGTTTAAGTAGCCATCACGAAGCAACAGCAATCCTAATTTAATTATTAGATAAATAAAAATCGACATACCCTAATTTCATATTTAACAAACAAATAAAATTTGATTGATTAATTAAAACTCAACAAATAATATTAAAAATTGATAAAAAAAGTAAATTAATTTATTATTTGATAAATTATAATCCATCTTGTAAGTTTTAAATCATTTGAGCAATTAAATTAAGTTTTAGGAAAAAATATTGATTCAAGTGTCCATTTGGTTTGGTTTTAGGTGAAAAGGGTACAAAATAGAACGTTTATGAAAAAATGTATGTGAAAGAGTAAGGTTCGTATATGAAGAAACAATTAGGTATTAATAGTATTATTAAAATTAACAATGTTATTAATAATATTATTAATAATTAATATTCATATTCATATTAATAATAATATTAGTAATGGTGTTAATTTATTAATATAAATATTATTGATTTTAATAACTATAATATTCAAAATGATAACAATAATGAGGATGATTAGTTAATAATAAATTAATGATAATAATAATAATAATAATAAAATAATAATAATAATAATAATAGTCATAAATAAATAATATTAAAAATATTGATAAAAACTATTAAGTTTAAGATGTGCAAAATTGAAATGAAATTTGAATTTAGTGGAGTGAATGAATCGAAATTTGAACTAAATGGAGGAGTGAGTGTTGAAATGAATGGAGTTGAGTGAGGTGAATCTGAATGAATAAGTGAACTAACTAAATCGAAATTTGAATGAATAGAAAGAAATGAGCTGAACTGAAGTGAGTTGAAAATAAGCCAGAAAGAACAGGGCCTTATTGAGTAATATTTTACCATTATATCAACATATAATGGGTCCCATAATAGCTAGTTAGTTAAATTTACAACCTCTTGTAAATGTAAATAACTAATTACCTCTACCTCGAAATATTTATAAAACCTCAACATAATTTAGTAAATTAATATATTAATCCACTAAATTGAATCTTATTTAATCACATTACAATAAGATACAAAATCCAACTCATATAAATAAGGGATTAATTAATCCGTGTCGAATACAATTAATTATTTATTTATTTGGGTCTCATCCTTTAGGTGTGACCTTAAGGGATCAACTAATCACCACTATCAACACGACAATAACGTCAAACTCTAGTCAACCAATTATTACTGATTAATGTTGATCAGTTGACTTATAATTGAATCACCACTTATGTATTCTTAATTTGAGATTTATACATGTGATCGCACTATTGTTGAGGACACATACTCCAACAATTTTGTGCCGGGTTGGGTTGTTGTTGATGCTGCTCAGCGATGTGCCAAGTTCCAGGATTTGTGCACGACGGTTGGTTATGGTTTCCTACCCTTCTCTTTTTCTTCGCTGGGAGAGCTGGATACGGATGTTGTGGCTTTGCTCAAGCGGATCCAGAAATTCTCTGTTTCTCAGGATGCAAGGGCTCGCGCGGCCGCTTACATTTATACTAGACTTAGCTTTGTTATCGCTAAGGGAGTGGGGGCCCATATTGTATCTCGGCTGCCCACTAATTTCTTATAAAAATTTTGATTATTTTTAATAAAAGTTCCGGTTTATAATAATAAAAATAAAATAAATAATAATAATGATAATAATAATAATAATAATAATATTAGTAATAATATTAATAATAATAGTAATAATAATAATAATAATAATAATAATAATAATAATAATAATAATAATAATAATAATAATTATTGTTGATGTTGTTCAATCTTCAACAAAGAAAGGTTTTAATTTAGAAAGGTTCTAATTTAGGGAATCTTGTAAATAATTCTGTTAATTCTGTGCAAATTTCTCCAATTTTGAATATTGTAGAGATAGTTAAAGGCTCTGTTTTTTCTGATCTTGATGAACTTTCGTCTGAATTATCTGTTGAAGTAACTATTACACCCGTTGATAATGATATTGCTGTGCAACCTTGTGTTTCCTCTGAAATTGGGAATTCAGAGAATCTTGGGGTTAAAGAAAATGGGAAAAAATGGCCAGACATTGTTAAACCCAGAAATAACATCGGTATGAATTTGTTTTTACATGAAACAAGTAAACTTACTGATGAAATTGATGTGGATCTTGATGATATTGCCGAAGAATTAGCATTTTGAAAATATACTCTTATGGGACATTTGCTTGGATCAAACCCTACCCTTAAGAATATCTCTGATTTTGTTGCTAAGAGTTGGAGTCATATTGCTTCCCCTGTGGTTCAATACTACAAAAAGGGCTGGTTTAGCTTTAGATTCTCCACTGAGGAAGAAATGAATAATGTGCTTAAGGATGGACCATGGAAAATGGGCTCTTATTCTCTCATTCTGAAACAATGGCATCTTGTTTTCTCTTTTGAAATGTAGAAGGTTTCCATTGTCCCCATATGGGTTCTCTTCCTTGACCTTGATCCTTATCTATGGTCAAGCAAAGTGCTCAGTAAGATGTCAAGCAAGATAGGGAGGCATATGTTTGATGATCCCCTACAACAAATAAGGAAAAACTCTCCTTTGCTAGGGTTATGATTAAAGTAGACATCTCCTCCAATCTTCCCTTGGAAATTTCCCTTAACACCCCCTTTGGTCCTTCTACTCAGTATGAATGGATACCTCACACTGCTACAATTGAGCACTTGGGTCACGACTAAATTCGTGGCGCAAATGCTAAATTTATGTGGCTAAAGTACTTTGCCACGGGAATACCTTCCGTGGCGCAAGTGGTCGTGACTAAGAGATAGCCACGGGAAAAACAAGAACGTGGCTAGAATTAAATGTTTAGCCACATATTCCCTCATGGCTAATAACTCGCGTGCCAAAAAAGTTATTCTCGTGACCAAAAATAATTCCCATGGCAAATAAGAGCTAGTCTTAGAGTACTTTTCTAAAAAACCGTCTTATACTATAAAAAGGGTCCAATAAGAGAAAAGCCCAAACACTAAACAAAAGATACATAAAAGGTAAAAACTACAATACGGAGTACTGTACTCATTTTACAAGAAACTGCCACACAACTTGCTAGTAGCAGTTAAATTTTTTTATTCAAATATGACTTTAGCACGTCTCTTATGACTACTAATTGCTATTAATTCTCAGAATCTCATGACTACTAATTGCTATTAATTCTCAGAATCTCAATTTCATGAATTGCTATGTATTGCAGCTTGTATGGTTATACCAATTTATTTAACATCGTAATACAATCCCAAATTAAAATAGTCGTTTAAGCTACCACTCCTAAGTTTTTAACTTAAAAATGTATCTTTTCCGGTTAAAATCACAAGGTGCAATCTCATATTTCATTTTTATACTTTAGTTTACTGGTTTAATTAGAGCATCTCCAATGGTTTGCTCTAAGGACTTGCTTGCAATTTTTATAAAATAGCAAGCAAGTAGCTTACCATTGGAGTGAGGAAAGATTGATGTAGCTTATGAGCATTGTAGCTCTACCAAGCATGTAGCTTGGTTTTAAAAATTAAAAATAAAATAAAAAGCAAAATTTATAATTGGAGGAAAATTCTATTGTAGGACCTATAAAGCTAGAAAGTGTTGTAGCCAACCACTGGAGCGGTATGTAGTCGAAGAGCAAAATAGCTTAAAAAACCGTATTGGCAAATCAAGCTACAACGTGTTGTAGCTGTCCATTGGAGATGCTCTTACCACCTTAATAGGAATACTCGGGTGTTGTATCTTAAAGTACCTTTCAACTGAAAGTTAACATTTTGAAGTGAGATTACCTTATTTTAGCTTAAAATAGCTCTAGCTTCAACCAAAATTGATGACTATTCACAATTTTTTTCACCTGAACCCCATGACCTAACTTGCAAATTTAAACCATGAGTTTTCAAAGGATAAATAGCTACTTTTCAATTTAAACATTGAGTCTTAGCAGTTAAACTCTTGGACATATCCAATAGTTAAATTAAACTAGAAATTTTATACATGTAACCTAATGCATTTAGAACTAAAACTTCAAGTTCACAAACTAAATTTGTAGTTTTGAACTTAAATTGTGTAGTTTTAAGCTCAAAACTAATGTTAACCGAATAAGCCATAAAAATTTAAACACTAAAAGAGTAATTTCAATCTGACAAAGTAGTCTTAAAGCCAAATCACTTAAAACTAGCCTTCAACTTTAAATCCCAAGTTTTCATAATTGAGCTTAAAGTTTTCAAGGTACAATTTTAATGTAAATACATAACTTTTGAAGTTAGATTTCAACTTTTCAAATAGAAAATATGAGCTTAAAAGGAAAAGAAATGTAAGTTTTCAAGGTTAAAAACTTGCTTACTCAAATAAAACATCAAGTTTTCAAAAATTATAGTTTCAAGTTGTGAACTTGACCAAATAGAGTTTTAAACTTATAACCTATAATTTTATGCTCATAACTTGGAGCTAGAAGGATTAAATAGAAAATATAATTTTGAAGTTAAAAGTGCAAGTTCATGACTTAAAAAGGATGGACATCAACTTAATAAACAAAATTACTGGTAATGTAATTAAAAGTAATACTCTGTTTTTAGAGCAAAACCTAGGTATATAAGTTGTTATTATAATAGCCAATATGGGGCTCGAACCCACATCTTGTGTATTCCACACACTCTTCCTTTTGAGCTAATCGGCTTCTAGCCAAAGTATCCATTAGTACTCACTAGTTTGTTGTATCGTTTATGTATCAGTTCAAGATATAATCAAAACACCTATTAACCATTGAAAATGTGTATTTGAAAGAAAAGAAACAAGAATCAAGCATGTACAAATACCTTTAAGGGTTGTTTGGTTCACCCAATATAGGTATGAGTATGGGTTTGGAATGAACCAAACCCATACTATGTGTTTGGTTGACAAAATTGAAGGTTTGATACCCATACCTCAAACCCATGAGGTATGGGTTTCTCATACACAGGGAAGGGGTGGGTATGAGATTGATACTCATGATATCAAATTACAAATATTAAAAAGTGATAAAAACAATTATAAAAAAATCATTTTATATATTTATTTGATTAAATTTTCTCTACATGATTTAATAGTATAAAAATTATTATTAAAAATATTGTATTTTGAAGAGTTTTTAGCTTTGATTAGTTTCTAACCCCATACCCTCCAAAATTGAACCAAACACAAGGTATGAGGTATCAAGTTCCAACCCGATCCCACCCAGGTATGATTCCCGATTCCAAACCCATACCCACGTGTGAACCAAACACCTCCTAAGAGTGTCAAAAAAAAATAAGGGATTTTCCCATCTACACCCCCGTGGTTTTCACTTTTCCCAACTGTACCCTCGCGTATCAGAGATTACTAATTGTACCCCTAAGCTTACCTAATGATTCCCAACCGTGGCTAATCTTCAATTTTCCGTCAAATGTTGTCGTTAATTGCCAACATGGCACGCTTAATGCGCCAACAAGGCATGACTTGGCTGCCAACATGGCATTACTAAAACCCCTTCTACCATTCACTAGTCATACCCTTAATTTCATTATATTGACGGTTTTTCTTATTTATCGTCTTACTCACGCTTTATCGACTTTTAATTATTTGTAATGTCCCGCCTTATTCACACTCACCAACCTCTTCACTCTATCCTATTCCTCAACCCAAACCGCCTCCTACCTTGCTCTCGCCCCCCCACCTCGTCGGCCTCCGTGAGTCCGTAGGTGGTCGTAGGTGAGGTCCACGGTGGCTGGAGGTGGCTGTTGTGGGTGGTTGAAAGATGGGTTCATGAGATGGTTGTTGTTTGTATTGTTTACGGACGGGGGTGGAAGAAGAGTTCGTGGTGGCTGTTGCGATGGTCCATGGTGGTCGTGGATGGTTGGGATGTGATGTTGGAAGTGGAGGGTGGTGATTGGTGGTGAGTGGTGGCTGCCACGGTGGCCGGAAGTGGTAGTAAAAGCTCAGCAAAGACCGTCTGAAATTAGCAGCTGCTCCTTTACTTAGTTTATTTTTCCATGATTTGGCCTATTTTCACCTCCGCCATTTCTTCTCATAATCCCGTCTTGCTCTTCCGCCTCACTTTCCCGTCTTGCATGCACATTAAATTAATATAATAATACTAATACTAATATTATACATAAATACAATTAATTATTAATTATAAACTAATACGACTAATTATTTTAAATTAGTAATTAAATGAGCTTATTAGACAACTAAACACACAAAATGAGTCGGAATAAGGTAATAGGACGGGCGAAATTTTCTGGATTTAATTTGATCGATTTTGATTCGGAATCTGAAAATAATAAGGGTAGTTTGGTCATTGCAAATAATTAAAAGTGGATAAAACGTAAGTGAGACGATAAATTAGAAAAACCGTCGATATAATGCTATGTAAGCAGCCATGTTGGCATAAGGCGTGCCATGGTAGCACTTAACGGCCAAAACAAACGGAGTAGCCAAGTTTAGTCACGGATGGGAGTCATTAATTAAGTTTAAGGGCACAATTAGTTATCTCTGATACGCGAGGGTACAGTTGGGAAAAGTGAAAACCACGAGGGTACAGATGGGAAAAACCCAAAAAATAATGACAATCTAGCTTTAACTAAAACACATCAACCAGCATCAAAACTCGGGAAACAATCCTAAAGACCTCCAATTATGGTTGAATTATTCTCAGCTTTTACATATGTGAAATTGAAAATCACCATTAGATTCAATAGATTGCGACAACACAAGTTATATTGCGGAACATTAATCTGAGACACAAATATCAAATTTCATACAAAATAATGAAATAAATTGAAGTAATCAGGAAAACTATTAAGAATTGGGGTTGTATATTATGGTTGGGCTAGTATTATGTGATAGGACCGTCCTTCCTAACAATTTGTGTTTTTTTTTCACAAATTGTTTAATAGGACGGTCTCTTAGCATAAGACTAGCCCGTTATCTAGAAGCCCAAAGCATAAAAATGTTGGGAAATTAGCGCCAATCTCCCACGCGCAACGGAAGCAACCAATTGACAATTAAACCGTAAAAGTAAATAAATGTAAGCAATAATAAGATGAGACGGTATTTTAGGGTCAAACCCAGGGCAAAACCTTCCAAACCGGAAGTAAAACTCACTAGCCAAATAGACTAGAATCCACTATAATAATATAGTATCAGTACAACGTAACCGTCCCGAATTAAATACCAATTCGAAACCCACAATAATATAAGATAACAACTTCTAGCCCTCCCATAATATTAGTCAATGTCACTAATATTACCCCTAGAGTAACCTCCTAAATTATTGTATAAAAACACCCGTTATACTGCCTTTCACCCTCAACCCGACTTGCTATTTACCAAGCTAAGTCACCTTGTTTGATATTTTGTTGTGAGATATATTTCCAAAGGATTTTCCATCCTTTATATAGTCATGTGATAGTGACGTTATAATTTACCATCATAAATCACTTCACGTTACCAACACATGAATTAACACAATTCATATGTTTTTCACGCAATGTTAAACAAATGAATTAACATTCATTTAACATCACATAAATACAAAATGTTACATGTTCATTGTAACACTTCTAATTAAAACTCTTTGTGTAACTTGTGTTGGATAATTTACCCAACAAATCTCCCCCTCCAACACAAGTGAACACCATCGAGTAATCAACCATTGACCTTTTGAAATTACCAGCTGCACACCCGAGTTAGTATCCGGTCCTCACCCTAACTCACTATCACGGCCAATGCACAGTGTACAGCCTAAACCCAGTCAATGACGTTACTTGACTTCGGAGAGAAACCTCTTGCTCTCCATCTTAACACCAGCAGGAATTTTACCTTTGCGCCCATCTGTAACCTGAAAACAATCTACCTTCGTCGCCTCTTCCGCGAACGAAACACGTGCACGACTTTTCCGTTTCCAGCTATCCTTTGAGGTTTTTTCTGCATATGCATCCAGACGGTATAAACCACGACGTAGCTCACCCTTCATGAGGACCATTGAACCCTTAGTCACTTTCAAAACTCCCCCATGAGTTTTATACCCATAACCTTCGGAGTCCAGTTGACTAAGTGAAATTAAATTCTGCCGCAACTTTGGAACATAGGCAACCTTGTCCAAAGTGTGCACCACCCCATTTGACAATTTGATTTTTACCACCCCAACACCCATGATATTAACTGTTGAGTTATCAGTCAAACTCAACTTCCTAGCCATGCCTTCTTGGAGCTCATCAAAAATATCCTTCCGGGTGCAAATGTGGTTGACACAACCAGAATCTAATATCCATTCTTCCTTGGAACACGCGTCGTTCACATCCGTGACCGCAAATATGTCACTACCATTGGTAAGGAAACAACCACTACTTCCTTCCCCGTCAACCAAGTTGGTGTCGCCCTTGTTTTCTTCATTCCCGCATTTGTTAGGACAGAACCGCCTAATATGCCCAAGGTCACCACACTTGAAACACTTCACATCATTATTCCTAGAAGCGTTCCTGGACCGAGACTTGCCATGCTTCTATCCATCCTCCCTGTTAAACGATCGACCTCTCCTATCTCGAGCAACTGCAACTGTACCCGTACTGTCACTCCGTACCCCAGCCTTGTCCTTCTTCCTCGCATCAAAAGACAATAAAGCTGTTTGTGCTTGCTCCACCGTGATGGTGTCTTTACCACACAAAATAGTATCCACATAAGTCTCATATGTGTCCGGGAGAGAATTGAGGAGTAATAACGCCTTATCTTCCTCCTCAAGCTTTACTTCGATCTTCTTTAACTCGTCTAACAGTCCATTGAATAAATTCACATGTCCAATTAAATTTTCATCCTCGTCCATCCTCAACCGATATAACCGTCGCTTTAAAAGCAACTTGTTGGTCAAACTCTTCGCCATGTAGAGCTTCTCCAACTTTTCCCATATCACCGATGGAGAGTCGTCATCAAGAGCACAATTGATGACTGAATCCGAGATGCACAACCTAATAGTACTTGCACACTTGGTGCAAACCTCTTCCCAGTTGTCATCACTCATCTTCTCCGGCTTACCATCATCTCCTTTCAAGGCTCTAGCCAAGCCAAGATGTACCAGGAGATCCTTCATCCTTTTCTGCCAAAGGGTGAAACTACTTTTACCATCAAATTTTGGTACTGCAAATTGAGACCCCATATTTGACATCCTTGCCAATTAAACCAGCCACCAGACCGAGCCCAGTGGCTCTGATACCACTGTTGGGAAATTAGCGCCAATCTCCCACGCGCAACGGAAGCAACCAATTGACAATTAAACCGTAAAAGTGAATAAATGTAAGCAATAATAAGATGAGACGGTATTTTAGGGTCAAACCCAGGGCAAAACCTTCCAAACCAGAAGTAAAACCCACTAGCCAAATAGACTAGAATCCACTATAATAATATAGTACCAGTACAACGTAACCGTCCCGAATTAAATACCAATTCGAAACCCACAATAATATAAGATAACAACTTCTAGCCCTCCAATAATATTAGTCAATGTCACTAATATTACCCCTAGAGTAACCTCCTAAATTATTGTATAAAAACACCCGTTATACTGCCTCTCACCCTCAAACCCGACTTGCTATTTACCAAGCTAAGTCACCTTGTTTGATATTTTGTTGTGAGATATATTTTCAAAGGATTTTCCATCCTTTATATAGTCATGTGATAGTGACGTTATAATTTACCATCATAAATCACTTCACGTTACCAACACATGAATTAACACAATTCATATGTTTTTCGCGCAATGTTAAACAAATGAATTAACATTCATTTAACATCACATAAATACAAAATGTTACATGTTCATTGTAACACTTCTAATTAAAACTCTTTGTGTAACTTGTGTTGGATAATTTACCCAACAAAAAAAGACAGGAAAAAAAATTGAACAAAAGGAAGTTCTGGTAACTGCTGCTCCTCCACTATGCACTCCACCTCTATGGTACGTTCCCTCCACGCAAGTCAATTTAGTATCCACCACTACGCCCGCCACCTACAAAAGACGGCTTTAACCGCAGACTTAAATGTTGAACACTCTTCGCGCAATTCCTCTACACTAATGCTCACCGGGCCATTAAATTGATAATTGAAACGTTTAGTTCTCAAACTAAAATTGGTAGTCATTAATCTAAAACTCATACTTATAAAATATAAAGCCTATAACTCTAAACTTCTATAATTGTATTCTAAAGAAACAAAACAAAAACTTGAGTTTCAAAACAAAAACTTTGAGATTTCAAGTTAAAATTTTAAAGTTACAATTAGGAGTTGATATGTAGGAGTTTTAAGTTAACTTGAAGCCCATGATTTTCAACTAAAAACTCAAAGTCTTCTGTTAGAAGTACTAACCTTATTACGGTACTCGTACTGGTAGCTTGTGCTGTCCTCCGTCACCTTGCGTCAACCCGACGGGTACAATAAACCCGATATTCTTCACACCCCAAAACCACTCGCACACTTAGTGATGGTAGCTTTACGTATCTAGTTTGTAGCTATATTGTAGTATGTAATATATTGATTTATTTTTCTGTGTAAATTCACAAACAATCAATCTCCTTATATAGTGTAACAATACATCAGTTACAAGGAGTAAATCAAGAGATTAATTGTCATTATTGGCTAGAATAATGGAGTCATTAAGGAGAAATATTTACAGCCTTAATAACTAATATTATGGTTGTAAATATCAATATTTATAACAGCTCTTTTAGCATTCAAATTTCAATACTCCCACTCAGCCAACACAACCAATTTAATCCTCCCACTTGGTCACACAACCAAGTTTACTACAATAACAAACTTAACATAGTTCATACAGGAAATGGGGCGTGCGACCAAACAGTAACAAGTAATGTTATATTATTTTACCATCAAACTAACATAACACTGTCAATAATAACGATTCCCCAAATCATTCGAACAACACTGCTAGCATACAATATCCCTTTTATGCTGTTCACATATATGTAGTTATATACTAAATATAACCGCCGGCCGGGCTAATAATATAGTGAAGTTGAATTGATCATTCCTTAGATACTAATGAAAAATCATCTCAACTTGACTGCTTTCCTAATATGCTTCGGTAAGCCAAAACCTTTGTCAGCTCTTCGAAAAAACACATTAAAGTAGCAACATCAAATTTTGATTTTTTTGACACAGTTCTAAGTCAAAGGGCTTCGTTCTAAAACGACCACTAAGGCCTATAAGGATCACACAGTGACAAGGTAGGGAAAATAATTGTCACTCCTAAACTGTCGCTAAACACACATAGTATGACATATGTGTCACAACATAGCTCCCACTATGATAGGGCATGCCACTTTCCTATGTTGTGCGAATACTAAGTCTAGATACTACCTAAGTATCTAACTCAAGCCACTCGATCGACATACTCAATGTGCAATCCGACACTCGATATTCGGTTTAAAGCTCTAGCATGAAAGACATGTTTTTCATACTCGACTCTTGCATATCTATTTAGAGTCTCATCTTATACACAATAAGGCGACTTGGCCAATACTCAATAAGTATAATAAAGTTGTATCGTTGCACACACAAAATGACAACGAAACTCAGTCTCATCTTGCATGCTTCACTAGCATCAAGGCGATTACCTGTGTGACTAGGTCAATCAAAAGCTTGGTGACATTACTCGCGTGCCTAAAAAATGCAACATATGCTCAAGAATATATGAAAAGAAAATATATTATTCCAGAAAATATTCCAACCATGTCCATAATTCAAAACATGTCAAAAAAAAAACAACAAGATTACAAGACTTTAAACTAAAACCTTCGTAAGCCCAAGTTCCTAACATGAGTCCGGAACAAATCTCGTTTAATAGGTTTAGTTAAAGGATCAGCAATCATTAGAGTTGTTGATATATGCTCGATAGTAATTTCTTTATTACTTATAGCGTCTCGAACAAAATGATAACGCCTCTTAATATGCTTGGTTTTTCTATGAAATTTCGGATCCTGGGCAAATTGCTTAGCAGTAGTATTATCACAATGCATTACCACATGTTCATTAACTTTAGGAGTAAGATTGAGGTCCTGCAGAAAACTCCTTAGCCACATTGCTTCTTGAACGGCAAGGCTAATAGCGACATACTCTGCTTCCATAGTTGATAAAGCAACACAATCTTGTTTCTTCTTGCACCAGGATATTGCACCTCCACCAAGGATAAAAGCATATCCAGAGGTTGATTAGACTCATCTAAATCACCTCCCCAATCGTAATCCGAGTATCCTTTCAACCTTAAGTCCCCACCTTGATAACAAAGGACTAAGTCACTTGTACCACGAAGGTAACGCAAGATTCTCTTGACTCCTTGCCAATGCGCGGGGCCGGGTTACTTTGATAACGACTCACCAAACCAACCGCATAGCAGATGTCGGGCCGAGTACATAACATGGCATACATCAAACTACCTATGGCATTAGCATAAGGAACATTGCTCATTTGTTTCTTTTCTCGTCTATCTGTTTTAGGACATTGGTCTAAGCTTAAGGAATGGTCCTTGTCAACAGGAGTATCAACGGGTTTGGATTTATCCATTCGAAAACGTTCTAATACCTTCTTAATGGATGTCTCTTGACACAAACCAAGTAGTTTCTTAGCACGATTTCTTTTAATTTCCACTCCTAGAACAAATCTAGCTTCACCGATATCCTTCATCTCAAAAACAGAGGATAGCCACTGCTTAGCGGCGTTGATCATTTCCATGTTGTTACCAGCTAGAAGTATGTCATCAACATATAAAGAGAGAAACATAATCCCTTCTTTAGCTTTCTTTACATACACACAATGATCTTCATCAGCCATATAGAAGCCAAAAAAGCGAGAATGGCCTCATGGAATCAAGTACCATCGCCTAGAAGATTGCTTTAGACCATATATGGATCTTTGAAGATGACACACTTTATCATCTTGACCATTTGAGACAAACCCAATAGGTTGATCCATGTAGATCTCTTCCTCAAGTGTTCCATTGAGAAAAGCAGTCTTTACGTCCATTTGGAACAGCTCTAAGTCCAAATGGGCAACTAGGGCTAGCAGGAGGCGAATAGAGGCAAATCTCACCACAGGAGAAAATGTCTCATCATAGTCAACACCCTCAATTTGGGTGAAACCTTTCGCCACTAGTCGGGCCTTGAACTTGTCAATTGACCCATCCGCTTTACGTTTCACTTTGAAAACCCATTTGTTCCCAATTGACTTACGGTTAGGCGGAAGATCAACAAGTTCCCAAACCTTATTACTTGCCATTGAGTCCATCTCATCTCTCATAGCATCCATCCATTCTTGACTATTTGGTGAATCCATAGCTCCTTTAAAAGAAGTAGGCTCATCGATCTCGGGAAGGGTGCAAAGAAAAGCTCGCTTTTCGATATCAAAGAATCGTTTAGGAACTCTCCCGCGTTCACTTCTTCGCTCATCAACATTACTTGCTTCACCAAGTGAAGTATCTCTCCCACTATCTACTAAAGAAGTGGAATTCGGAACTTGAGAACTAGTCTCTTGTTCCATACTTGAAAATTGAGGACGAATCTCATTTTCAAGTTGATCTTCATTTTCAAGTAAGTTCTCATCCATTGGAATCGTAGGACTATTCCTATCATTTCCTTCATTGGTAGGATTTAAACTATCTAAGGTGATACTAGAAGGCCTAAATTCCTCCCCTTCACCTAAAGATAGTTCTTGTAACTCATACAAGTCGAGATCGGTCTTGATTTCACCAATACTTGGGAACTCATCCTCAAGAAAATTGACATTACGTGAATCAATTTCGGTCATGCCACCATTCGGATGCTCACCAAACATCACATACCCTTTCGAGCGTTCGGGATATCTAATGAACACCATTTTGGTTGCTCTTGGACCAAGCTTGCCATGTTTGTGAGTCGGGTTATGCACATAGCCTGCCGAACCCCATGGACGTAAATGGTCCAAAGAAGGCTTTTTATTATTCCACAACTCATATGGAGTAACGGGTACACTCTTACTTGGTACACGATTAAGGATATAGGTTGCCGTAAGCAACGCGTCTCCCCAATAAATAATAGGTAAGTTGGCTTGTGCCATCATAGACCTAACCATATCAAGTAAGGTACGATTCCTTCTTTCCGCAACACCGTTTTGTTGTGGAGCATAAGGAATTGTGAGTTGTCTACGTATACCCTTTTCCCCACAAAACCCTTCGAACATATCTGAAAGGTATTCGCGACCACGATCAGTTCGAAGTGTCTTAACTTTTCGTTCCAATTGGTTCTCAACTTCCGTAACAAAACGTTTGAACGTATCAAGCGCTTCATAACGGTGAGACAACAAATACACGTAACCAAAACGCGAATAGTCATCGATAAAAGTGAGGAAATATGTAGCACCATGATGAGCCTTCACATTTAAAGGCCCACAAATGTCAGAATGAATCAACTCTAAGGGAGTTGAAGCTCGAGAAGCCTTACTAAAAGGTTTCTTCTTTGGCTTTTCACTAAACAAGGCTCACATATGGGCAACTTAACCCTTGTAAGCTTATCTAATAGACCATCTTTGGCTAGTCTATTCATTCTTTCTTGGCCTATATGACCAAGTCTAGCATGACATTTAATGATTAGAATCGACATCAAAACGAGAAACTAAAGCAAACGACGAATTATCATAAGAATCATCCAAATCAAGTACAAAGAAACCATTGTTCAAAATACCACGACCAAACAAATCGTCATGATATAAAATGTCCAAACTACTTGAAGTGAAATTGAAAACAAAACCAAGTTTCAACAAACTAATAACTGAAACTAAACAACATTGGACTCCAGGCGCATAAAGAGCATCATGTAGAAGCAACACATTGCCACCACGGAGCTTTATTTGGTAAGTTCCTACTCCCAAGACGTCTTCCGTACTGCCATTGCCAAGCATGACAGTTTGTGAACCCACCGGAAAGCGATGAAAGTCCACGAATCCGTCTCTATCACGAACTATGTGCTTGCTTGCTCCCGAATCTACAATCCAATTAGGAAGAGAGTTAGAAACTAATGCATGAGAACAAACAAATAATTCATGACTATGAATCAAGAAAGGTACCTTCTTTGGCTCGGTACAATCACGAGCAAAATGTCCTTTCTTTCCACAGTTGTAGCACTTCACACGTGCCACATTTGTCTCTTTACGGCCTTTTGCCTTGTGTTGTTTTTGGACACCACCACGTGGTCCAGGAGTTTGATTAGGGCGACGACCCTTTGGCTTTTTCCCTTTGTTGTTTTTGGACGTACCTTGAACAGCAAGAGCAACAGCAGGAGTGGAAGGACTTAGCGCCTTTTGGCGCTCTACTTCCATTTCGACATGCTTAGCTAGCTCAGCAAATGTCTTCACATTCTCACTATGAGCCATGAGGAGTTTAAAATTCTTCCACTCTTCAGTGTTAGAAGGTAGAGAGCGAAGCACATTTACTATATGTTCCTCATCAGGTACTTCTCGCCCAACAGCCTTTAGATCACGTATCATGGCACTCATTGTGCGCAGATGCTCGGTGACATTTTGTTTAGGATTAATAGTATAATCCATCCACTTTAGGTTCAAAGTGATACGTGCATTTTATATAGTCTTTTTAGCCTATTTTATGCACGTATTTCTATGCTTTTATCGTAGTTTTATGCTACGAAATGCCCCGAATATGCTACTTTGGTTTGTTTTGTCTTATTTGCAGGAATGAACCCAAAAGTAGTGAAATCAAACCTTTTACCATCCTTTTAGCATGCATTTGGAGGAAGAGTGAATTTGGAGCGGGAATGAAGCTATTTTGAGATGCGCATTGGAGTAAGGAAGTTAGGCGAGCCAAGAGAGTGCTTCAATTTGCTAGTTCCTGCTTGTAAGAGCCATATCTCGAGTTCTACAACATATATTAAGGTGATTCCAGTTGAAGGTGAAAGCTTATCCTCTTAGCTTTCCAACGCCACCAACCACGCCCTATTTGTCCAAGTAACGAAGGAATGGCAGCCATTTGAAGTTTGGTGCGCGAAGCAGGAATTACGCGCTGAGAAGTGCTCGATCGAGAACTATTTCTATTCGATCGAGAGCCCATTTGCTCGATCGAGAGCCACTTCTCCTCGATCGAGTGGTTTAGGATGAATAAGTACTCGATCGACTATTTTTCCTTTCGATCGACCAGTTCCTTTTATGCCTTTGCTCGATCGAGTGATTTAGTTACTCGATCGAGTGGATTTATTTGTGGGCCGGGCTTTTTACTTATTTTCCGTCATTAGGTTTAATTAAACTCCTAATTTCTTATAAATAGGAGTTAGGTCGTCAATTATGTTATGCTTTTTATCCGGAGACACTCTGACTCTCTCTTTTCTCTTGGAACGATACCTTTGTTACTTTGCTTTTTATTAGGATCATTTATTTACAGTAATTTCTCTCCCTTCTTCTCTTTAATTACTTAATGTTTATTATTGTTCTTCTTTTATTTCTTGCTTCCCCTTTAATTATGCGTAGCTAAATCCCGGAGTATGTTAGGATTAGGGAAGCCGTGGGAGCGATGTTTTAATTGACTTATATAGATTAGTCTTGCGATAGGAATTGTATTAGGCAATTTAATTGTTATCAGTCGAATGAATGCATGCAGGAGACCATAAATTTAGTTAACCCCGACCTAGATCGAAAGATTGGAAGGGAAGGCTTGCTTAATTACAATAGGGTATTGCGGTGAGGGCGAAAGTTAAGTCATTTTACGCTCTAGGGCGGTTTAAGGACCGAAAGGTGACGACCATAGCTCTTCTTATCAATAGTCTAATCGCCTTAGTATTCCCGATAGTATAAGATCTGATAGCTGCCACGGTAGACCGACTCCTAACATACTCCCTTTCTCTTATTGCTAATTCCCTTTATCCTTTTTCTCTTGCCTTTAGCCTTAGTAGTTTAGTTAAAATCAATTCAACCCCCATTAGTGACATTTAGACAGATAAATAGACAAATAGATAGTACACCGCCTCCCTGTGGAGATCGACCCTACTTACCGCTGACTTCTGTTAGTTGTACTTAGGTATTTTATTTTTGGTACGAAACGTGAGTATCAAATTTTGGCGCCGTTCTTGGGAGGCAATCTATTTATTTATTTGTTTAATTTTATCTGTTTTTAGCCTCAGGGGATTTTTCCCTTGAGGCCGTTCTGATCTTTTTCCTTGAGTGCTGTTTTGATAGGCCTTACAGGTACTACCTAGACAGTTCTAGGTGAAAGACAGTCAAAGCGAGGGCGAAAGTTAAACTGTTTACACTTTAGGGTGAATTAAGGACCGAAAGGTGACGTTCGCTACCCTTTAGACCGTACTGCATTGACCTGGGACCTAGATTACTCGACCAGATGATTATGGCGAACCGCTTGTCTTAGCTATTCTCTTTTATCTGTTAACTCCTCCTTTTATTTCTCTTTTCCTTACTCTGTTAGTTTAGAATCACATTTTAAAAACCCCCAAATTGGTTACCTTGGCGAACCTAGTTTAGCAGACAAATTCCTACCTCTCTGTGGATTCGACCCGACTTCCCTAGCTATATTAGTTAGTTGGAACCAGTTGGTTTATTTTTGACAGGTACGCGACAGACGTGTCAAATTTTGGCTCCTTTTATGCCTTTGCTCGATCGAGTGATTTAGTTACTCGATCGAGTGGATTTTGCTGACGGGCTGGGCTTTTTACTTATTTTCCGTCATTAGGTTTAATTAAACTCCTAATTTCTTATAAATAGGAGTTAGGTCGTCAGTTATGTTATGCTTTTTATCCGGAGACACTCTGACTCTCTCTTTTCTCTTGGAACGATACACTGTTACTTTGCTTTTTATTCCGGATCATTTATTTACAGTAATTTCTCTCCCTTCTTCTCTTTAATTACTTAATGTTTATTATTGTTCTTCTTTTATTTCTTGCTTCCCCTTTAATTATGCGTAGCTAAATCCCGTAGTATGTTAGGATTAGGGAAGCCGTGGTAGCGATGTTTTAATTGACTTATATATATTAGTCTTGCGATAGGAATTGTATTAGGCAATTTAATTGTTATCCGGTCGAATGAATGCATGCAGGAGACCATAAATTTAGTTAACCCCGACCTAGATCGAAAGATTGGAAGGGAAGGCTTGCTTAATTACAATAGGGTATTGCAGTGAGGGCGAAAGTTAAGCTGTTTACGCTCTAGGGCGGTTTAAGGACCGAAAGGTGACGACCATAGCTCTTCTTATCAATAGTCTAATCGCCTTAGTATTCCCGATAGTATAAGATCTGATAGCTGCCACGGTAGACCGACTCCTAACATACTCCCTTTCTCTTATTGCTAATTCCCTTTATCCTTTTTCTCTTGCCTTTAGCCTTAGTAGTTTAGTTAAAATCAATTCAACCCCCATTAGTGACATTTAGAATGATAAATAGACAAATAGATAGTACACCGCCTCCCTGTGGAGATCGACCCTACTTACCGCTGACTTCTGTTAGTTGTACTTAGGTATTTTATTTTTGGTACGAAACGACAGTATCAAATTTTGGCCCATCACTGATGTCCCATTATATGGAACAGCCGGTGATCTGCTACGGGAGATGTGGTTCTGCTGAGCATAATGCAGCTGTAGTTGTGCCGCCACATCCACCCTATCAATGGCCGCCGCAACAAGATTCCCCTGATATACAAGAAGAAGACATTGCGGAGCTGAAATCCTTGATGGAGACACTTGCATTCCAAGCACAAGAATATGTTTCGCGAGTTGATAAGCTCGAGTCTGTAGTTGCTCAGCTAGCAGCTGAGATGGAAGAAGAAGAGATCGCGGAGCTGACATATTTAATGGGAACGCTTGTATCCAAAATGCAAGAGAGTGATAAACATATGGACGCTCGAATCCTTGAGCTTGAGTCACAAATTGCTCAGTTAGCAGCTGAGATGCAAGAAGAAGAGGTATACCTTGCTGAGAGCGGTTTCTCCCCTGAGAAAACCGTGTTACCCAATGCTGAGGATGATCTCTATGACTCAGACGACGAGTTTCTATCATATTTCACTGCCCCACACGAGGATTTCAGCGCTGTACAGGAGGAATCACTCGATCGAGTGACTAATATCGGTCGATCGAGTGATTTTCCAGGAGAAAGTGCTCGATCGAGTGAACATTCTACTCGATCGAGTGGAAATCAGGAGGAAACTGCTCGATCGAATGAAGATTCTACTCGATCGAGTAGTCTGGCCATTGGGAGCTTTGGTTCGTCATTTAGGCTTGATTTTGATGACGATTTTGACGATGATAACGGTTATGGTGAATCCCTCTTATTCAAAGCCGAGTTAGATGCGCTTGAGGCTGAGATTTACGGGACGGATTCCACTGAGGGCGACAAAGGGACAGCTGAGTCGGTAATTACTCCTAGCACGGAAGAGGTAATGAATTCTTTTGTCTATGATTCCGTCATTAAGAGTGATCAACCTGAGGTAGTAAACGGTAATTTCATTATTGTTTGTAAATTGCCTCGTCTTATTCATGCTTCCTTTTTCAAAGCTATACCCTCTCATATGTGGACGCATAAATTAGCAGTTTCTCACCATCCTTGTCATTTTAAAATTGTTAATCTGAATTGGAGCCCTAAATTATCGTCAATTGCTCCGTCGCTCCTTTATTTTGTGGATAAATTTAGGAGCGCACATAAGAAATTTGTTAGACTTAAATGTTTACATATTTTTATTTCCTATTTCTGTAATCCACTTTTGTGCTACTTATGCTTTTGTGTAGCACATGCACAGGTTTATGATTTAATGCTGCGCGCTTTGAGCTGTTTTGATTGTAATTAACCATAAAGGCTCGAAGAAAAAGAAGGTCAAGCTGGGACCTGACTGAAGCTAGCGCTACCCGGGAGGCAACCCGGAGATTTTATTTTGCTTTTTATTCAATTTCAGTTGTAATAAATGGTTTTATACCATAGACTATCTCAGTATGCTTGTCTTGTTAGTTTGCGGGCTGTTTTTCATTGCGTTTTGCAGGTACTAGCTGAGAATCACTCGATCGAGTACTTGTTGTACTCGATCGAGCACTTTTGCCGGAAATTCCCTTCGATCGAGCAGACCTCCCTCTCGATCGACCACCTGCAAATAGAGAACCACTCGATCGACTGCTATTTTACTCGATCGAGCAGTTTTAGACGCCCATGTTACTCGATCAGCTACTATCCCTCTTGATCGAGTGTTATTGACTTGGATTAGCTTCCGAGACGGTTTTAGGGCCTTTAGCAACCTCCCATTTCATGGTCGGTTTGGGAGGTCCCCTTATTTCGCGCTATCTTGTGAGTTTTTCCGCATTTACTCTCTTTTCTCCTTTAGTTTGCATTTCCTTTCCATGTTTTGGTACAATGGGGGCATTGTACGGTTTGGTTTGGGGAGGTTATGCATCCATATCTGTGTCTGCATCTTGTTTTTATTGCAATTCAGTTATCACGTTTAATTTATGTTTGCATTGTTGTTTATTTTTATTAAAAATTCAAAATTTCATAATAAAAATTGAAAAATTGTTAAAATTTCAAAAATTCACGTTTATTTTAGCATATAGGTTGAGTCGGAACGGTAGATTTCAATGATGACATTGCTTTGCGATTGTGTTTTTGCTTAAGCCTTGCATTTAATCGTTATCTATTAGCTTTGTCTTATTGCATATCTACGAGTTAATGTTTAATTTAGCTGAACGAATAGACTTGACCTGAAATTTTGGCAACCTACTTATAATTTCTAAGGAATTAGAGCCTTATAAACTGGTGTCATTTGTGACCGGTTTCATGTAGGATTGTGAGTAGCTACTCCTTGCATAACATGTATCATTAATTTGCACATATATGAGATTCAATTGCTTTTTGCCGTCATACATTCGGGTTAGTGGTTGGTGTCACATGCAGGGAGGTGCTTACATTTCCCTTTTCTTTCATTTTTACCCATAAACTCCACACTAGCCAAATTTGCCTGTTGACCCTTAACTACATCCCAAATTTGCTTTGCCTTGTCAAGCTAGTTTAGATTGTTCTGCGGTATACTGTTTATTGTATCAAATCTTGGCTCATATCATATTGATTTGGAGTTGGTAATTTATGAAGAAAAGGAGGTTGATGAGAAAAAAAGACGTGAAAAAAAAAATTGAAAAAAAAGAAAAAAAAAAAAAGAAAAAAATCAGAAAAGAAGAAACCGAAGAAAAAAAAATAGAAAAAGAAAAGAGAAATGAGAAAAAATGGTTGACGGTTTCTGCTCCTATGTTTTATTTATATCTTTTGAGGAGTTAGTTCAGTTTGGTTTGGTGAGATTTTATGCCAAATGAAGGGGCATTTGCTTAATTCATAATTGAGTTGGAAATGGATATGTCTCATATGGTTTTGTTTAGGTACTAGCTTGATCACCAATACCTCCACATTCCCATAATTGTTTTGCCTTTTCTTACCCATTGCCTCACTTTACCATATTTTTTGTAAGCCCTCGGCTGTGACAGGACCTCATTTGGTTGGAATGTGTGTACGGTAGCTAGAATTGTCTATCATATTAGTTGCATGCATGTTTATGTGGGTCGTAGTCTAGGTGAGCGACTATTTTTCTTTCTCTCTTACATATATATGTTCACCCTTTGCTTCATGAGAGAAGAGTGACCCGTGAGAGTCCATTATTGAAGGTCTTGCAAGGTCGACGGTTCAGCTTTATTATAGACATCTTACAACTCGTTTGCATTTGACTATTTGCTATAGGTGTTAGTTTGCTTGCATTAAATTGGCTTAAGTGGGCATTTGTAGCTAGCTCTGAGTTATCTTTTTCCGTTCCTTTAGTTGCATTTTAGTTTACTCGGGGACGAGTAAAGGTTTGGTTTGGGGAGATTTGATACGTGCATTTTATATAGTCTTTTTAGCCTATTTTATGCACGTATTTCTATGCTTTTATCGTAGTTTTATGCTACGAAATGGCCCGAATATGCTACTTTGGTTTGTTTTGTCTTATTTGCAGGAATGAACCCAAAAGTAGTGAAATCAAGCCTTTTACCATCCTTTTAGCATGCATTTGGAGGAAGAGTGAATTTGGAGCGGGAATGAAGCTATTTTGAGATGCGCATTGGAGTAAGGAAGTTAGGCGAGCCAAGAGAGTGCTTCAATTTGCTAGTTCCTGCTTGTAAGAGCCATATCTCGAGTTCTACAACAGCTATTAAGGTGATTCCAATTGGAGGTGAAATCTTATCCTCTTAGCTTTCCAACGCCACCAACCACGCCCTATTTGTCCAAGTAACGAAGGAATGGCAGCCATTTGAAGTTTGGTGCGCGAAGCAGGAATTACGCGCTGAGAAGTGCTCGATCGAGAACTATTTCTATTCGATCGAGAGCCCATTTGCTCGATCGAGAGCCACTTCTCCTCGATCGAGTGGTTTAGGATGAATAAGTACTCGATCGACTATTTTTCCTTTCGATCGACCAGTTCCTTTTATGCCTTTGCTCGATCGAGTGATTTAGTTACTCGATCGAGTGGATTTTGCTGACGGGCTGGGCTTTTTACTTATTTTCCGTCATTAGGTTTAATTAAACTCCTAATTTCTTATAAATAGGAGTTAGGTCGTCAGTTATGTTATGCTTTTTATCCGGAGACACTCTGACTCTCTCTTTTCTCTTGGAACGATACACTGTTACTTTGCTTTTTATTCCGGATCATTTATTTACAGTAATTTCTCTCCCTTCTTCTCTTTAATTACTTAATGTTTATTATTGTTCTTCTTTTATTTCTTGCTTCCCCTTTAATTATGCGTAGCTAAATCCCGTAGTATGTTAGGATTAGGGAAGCCGTGGTAGCGATGTTTTAATTGACTTATATAGATTAGTCTTGCGATAGGAATTGTATTAGGCAATTTAATTGTTATCCGGTCGAATGAATGCATGCAGGAGACCATAAATTTAGTTAACCCCGACCTAGATCGAAAGATTGGAAGGGAAGGCTTGCTTAATTACAATAGGGTATTGCAGTGAGGGCGAAAGTTAAGCTGTTTACGCTCTAGGGCGGTTTAAGGACCGAAAGGTGACGACCATAGCTCTTCTTATCAATAGTCTAATCGCCTTAGTATTCCCGATAGTATAAGATCTGATAGCTGCCACGGTAGACCGACTCCTAACATACTCCCTTTCTCTTATTGCTAATTCCCTTTATCCTTTTTCTCTTGCCTTTAGCCTTAGTAGTTTAGTTAAAATCAATTCAACCCCCATTAGTGACATTTAGAATGATAAATAGACAAATAGATAGTACACCGCCTCCCTGTGGAGATCGACCCTACTTACCGCTGACTTCTGTTAGTTGTACTTAGGTATTTTATTTTTGGTACGAAACGACAGTATCACAAAGCACGGAGCCTCGTCGCTGATGTCTGACCAAATGTGACCTTAAGCTTGTCCCACATGTCCTTAGCAGTGGGACATGTCTCAAACTCTCCAATGAGATCATTATGCATGCAAAACAACATAGTAAAGCGTGCAGAACGATCTTTTCTGAACCAAACATTGTGGAGCTCCAAGTCCTCAAAATACTTGTCATCATCTTTGCCAATAAGATCCGTAGGTTCCTTTGGCTTGGCAACAGTAGTGGTTAAGGTATCCAAAACCTCGCGCTCATTAAGAAGATACTGAATCTTCCTATGCCACATATCGTAGTTAGTCCCATCAAGTTTCTCGGTTGTGGACAGGTCACCAATCATATTTTTAGCCATCTACAAGCATATATTTTAATAAATGGACATTAGACACGACTCGAAAAATTAAATTACCAAAGAAAATCTATCATTTATATCTCATGTTCGAAAAAATCGCTAGGCTCATAATCATCACACGAGGACATAAACTATAAAATTCTAAAAAATTTAATTTTCACTACTTCAAATTTATTATGAAACATGATCATTTAAATAAATTTGAGCCAAACAAATTAGCATTATACAATATTTATAATATTACTAAAATAATAAATGTATGTAAAACAAAATTACATAGTTATTGTAATCTCAAGTGAAACATATCCACAATGATAAAAGTGATGACATACAAAACTAATTCGTATTAAAGTAAAAAAAACGTACACGCAACAATTCAAAAAAAAAACAGAATTTTTAAGAAATTGTAGTATGCGCAGCGGATAAAAACTGTACCAACATCAAAACATACCAATATGTACTATTGACAACATGATTACAGTTGTAAGGCATTATAGAAAAAAGGTGTACTCCACCAAATAAAATAATAATAAAATACATCAAAACAAATTTTTCATCCCTACCAAAACAAATCCCTCGCCAGACTTCATCCCTACCAAAACAAAAAAAAACAAATTTTTCTTCTTCTTTCTACTGACATTTGGGGCTTGTCAAAAAAACACAATTAAAACCCCCCCAACTAAATAGAATGATAAACCAAGACTCTTCTCACATGACTCATGTTTTTCTTTATTACCCATTTAATAACCTTCAAACAAATTGGGTCTCCTTTAAATTTACACAAATAAAAATAAAATTAAAGGTGAGAACGACCACCAAAATCACGTAGATCGGCGGCAGACGGTTATTTCAAGACGGATCGCGCTCCGAACGCGTGACTTTTAATGGTGGACCGTGACTCACACGCGCCGCCACATTATATTAGATCGTGGTCGGTTATTCAAAAACAATGGGTCGGGCTAATCTCGTTACAAAAACAAGAAAAGGTCGGAGTCCTGTTAAGGTATGGAGTTTAACTATGGGAAGAGGGGAGAAAACAAGTAATATCTTCATACTGTTAAAAGATGTTTTCTTTCTTTTAAAAAAAAAAACAGATTTATTTAAAAAGGAAAAAACAACGAATGTTTCATTATTATTATACGGGTATGTATGACACTATTCGAAACAAGGATACGATATCACTAAGTCGAATTAATACAAACACATACGGGACAGAGGCCAAAACACAAGATGGCTCTGATACCACTGTTAGAAGTACTAACCTTATTACGGTACTCGTACTGGTAGCTTGTGCTGTCCTCCGTCACCTTGCGTCAACCCGACGGGTACAATAAACCCGATATTTTTCACACCCCAAAACCACTTGCACACTTAGTGATGGTAGCTTTACGTATCTAGTTTGTAGCTATATTGTAGTATGTAATATATTGATTTATTTTTCTGTGTAAATTCACAAACAATCAATCTCCTTATATAGTGTAACAATACATCAGTTACAAGGAGTAAATCAAGGGATTAATTGTCATTATTGGCTGGAATAATGGAGTCATTAAGGAGAAATATTTACAGCCTTAATAACTAATATTATGGTTGTAAATATCAATATTTGTAACAGCTCTTTTAGCATTCAAATTTCAATACTCCCACTCAGCCAACACAACCAATTTAATCCTTCCACTTGGTCACACAACCAAGTTTACTACAATAACAAACTTAACATAGTTCATACAGGAAATGGGGCGTGCGACCAAACAGTAACAAGTAATGTTATATTAAGTTACCATCAAACTAACATAACACTGTCAATAATAACGATTCCCCAAATCATTCGAACAACACTGCTAGCATACAATATCCCTTTTATGCTATTCACATATATGTAGTTATATACTAAATATAACCATGGTAGGGCTAATAATATAGTGAAGTTGAATTGATCATTCCTTAGATACTAATGAAAAATCATCTCAACTTGACTGCTTTCCTAATATGCTTCGGTAAGCCAAAACCTTTGTCAGCTCTTCGAAAAAACACATTAAAGTAGCAACACCAAATTTTGATTTTTTTGACACAGTTCTAAGTCAAAGGGCTTCGTTCCAAAACGTCCATCCTCAACCGATATAACCGTCGCTTTAAAAGCAACTTGTTGGTCAAACTCTTCGCCATGTAGAGCTTCTCCAACTTTTCCCATATCACCGATGGAGAGTCGTCATCAAGAGCACAATTGATGACTGAATTCGAGATGCACAACCTAATAGTACTTACACACTTGGTGCAAACCTCTTCCCAGTTGTCATCACTCATCTTCTCCGGCTTACCATCATCTCCTTTCAAGGCTCTAGCCAAGCCAAGATGTACCAGGAGATCCTTCATCCTTTTCTGCCAAAGGGTGAAACTACTTTTACCATCAAATTTTGGTACTGCAAATTGAGACCCCATATTTGACATCCTTGCCAATTAAACCACCACTGCAGGCCGAGCCCGGTGGCTCGATACCACTTGTTGGGAAATTAGCGCCAATCTCCCACGCGCAACGGAAGCAACCAATTGACAATTAAACCGTAAAAGTGAATAAATGTAAGCAATAATAAGATGAGACGGTATTTTAGGGTCAAACCCAAGGCAAAACCTTCCAAACCGATAAAACCCACTAGCCAAATAGACTAGAATCCACTATAATAATATAGTACCGAAGATAACGTAACCGTCCGAATTAAATACCAATTGAAACCCACAATAATATAAGATAACAACTTCTAGCCCTCCAATAATATTAGTCAATGTCACTAATATTACCCCTAGAGTAACCTCCTAAATTATTGTATAAAAACACCCGTTATACTGCCTCTCACCCTCAAACCCGACTTGCTATTTACCAAGCTAAGTCACCTTGTTTGATATTTTGTTGTGAGATATATTTTCAAAGGATTTTCCATCCTTTATATAGTCATGTGATAGTGACGTTATAATTTACCATCATAAATCACTTCACGTTACCAACACATGAATTAACACAATTCATATGTTTTTCGCGCAATGTTAAACAAATGAATTAACATTCATTTAACATCACATAAATACAAAATGTTACATGTTCATTGTAACACTTCTAATTAAAACTCTTTGTGTAACTTGTGTTGGATAATTTACCCAACAAAAAAAGACAGGAAAAAAAATTGAACAAAAGGAAGTTCTGGTAACTGCTGCTCCTCCACTATGCACTCCACCTCTATGGTACGTTCCCTCCACGCAAGTCAATTTAGTATCCACCACTACGCCCGCCACCTACAAAAGACGGCTTTAACCGCAGACTTAAATGTTGAACACTCTTCGCGCAATTCTTCTACACTAATGCTCACCGGGCCATTAAATTGATAATTGAAACGTTTAGTTCTCAAACTAAAATTGGTAGTCATTAATCTAAAACTCATACTTATAAAATATAAAGCCTATAACTCTAAACTTCTATAATTGTATTCTAAAGAAACAAAACAAAAACTTGAGTTTCAAAACAAAAACTTTGAGATTTCAAGTTAAAATTTTAAAGTTACAATTATGAGTTGATATGTAGGAGTTTTAAGTTAACTTGAAGCCCATAATTTTCAACTAAAAACTCAAAGTCTTCAATATAAAATCATAAGTTTTCAATATAAAATCATAAGTATTGAAGTTAAAACATTTAATTAATATATTTAGAGGTATGGAATTTCAATTTTGAAATCTGCAACTTTTAAGATTAAATAACAAACCTAGAAGGAGATAATAGACGGAGTAATGGCGATGAGAACGATAATTGCGAAGGATGAGGATGTGGATTGGCGGCGCGATCGATAGAGTAGGTGACGCCGTGATGGACTGACGGTGGTTGGATAGGTGGTAGAGTAGGTGGTTGTGGGTGAGGACGTGCGCTGTAGAAGGGCGAAAGAGGTGCAGTGATGAGGATATTTATTGCAGTTGTGATGAAAGCAGTTAGGGATGAGGGTTTCGCGGAAGAGAAGATGGGTTTTCCATTTTTTTATATTTTTGTATTTGAACCTTTTTAATTGGGCTATTCTCTCTTATTGGACCCGTCCTATACTATAGGACGGTCTTATACCGTCCTGTACTATAGGACTGGCCCAATAGGAGAATAACCCAAACCAATCATTAGATTATATTTGTATTTTAATTTTATTTTAATAACTCGATATCTTATAAGTAATACTGACACATTTAAATAAGTAATTTATCAATATAAAACATTAGGTTATCAAAATAAAAAAAATTTATACTAATTTATTAATTAATTTTATTGGGCTTTTTATAGGAGGATTTGTCTTACACATAAAATGGTCTTGTAACATTATTACCCATGTTATGCCAATGCCAAACTTTATATGACTGTCCCAATCAGTTATCCAACATGTAAAAGGAAGGCCCAAAACATACAATAAAAGAAAGCCCAGGGACCACTATCCTATGCTAATACTCTCAAATATAGAAGAACAAATACTACACAAGTTGACAAAAGAGTTGGTAAAACCTGAAAAGAAATGAGCTCTCTCTCTCTTTTGCTATTCTGTTTGCTTGCTAAGAATGTAACCTAGGTTTATTTGTGACCTCTTCCTTAATTCAATTTCACAAAGTCCTTTTCTATTTTACACACTATTTACAAGTGAGCATTTACTATCAATTTTCTTTCAATACGTAAGTGAAAATATATTTATGTGGGATCTTGTTTGATTCGTCTTTACGGGTACATTAAAAATATCTAACTTTAATAATTTTTGCAAATACGTAACTAATTATATTTACCGCGTAAAACACGCGTTGGCAAACGTGAAAAAAGAAAAGGGCCTTGTGGAGTTGAATGGAGGGAGTACATGAATAATTTAATGTCAGCAGATCACAAAAATATTACTCCCTTCCATCCACTCTTTTGTTGCCTATTTTCAAAAACGGATTATTCAGGTTTTCTTCCCCTTTCCTTTTTTAAGAAAGTTTTTATTAATATTATACTACTACATCTCTCAACTAATCAAACCCCACCATATCCTTTATTAATATTTAATTCTAATTATTCATACATCTCTCCAATAAGCAAATCCCTCATCTCTTTTATTAATATTTATTAATGTTAATTATTCATACCTCTCTCCAATTACAAAACCCCACTCATATCTTTATCAATATTATACACCCATCCTTAATCCCCATGCCCACTTCAAAGAGAAAGAAAAGAGTGGATGGGAGGGAGTAATGGAGTATCAATCAAACAGTAGCCGTTTTCTATGATACAAGCTTAAGAATATTATTCTGCAATCTCTATTTTCATGCATTCACATAGAATGAAAATCTTCATGGTATTAGAGCCATGAGCCTTGTGCTCTGGCTTCTGCATACTTGGTTCATATCCATAAATAAATTTTAGTAATTCTCTTCATTAAATTCCCTTTTGTTGTTTTACGAAATAGATTATCAGAGTTACAATCTTTTTCTAGTTGCTGCTATTGTTAGCCTATCTGTTCTTGTTTTATTGCCATTTTGCGTTCATTTTAGCCTGAGAATATGTCTTATGTTAGTGAGAATACTGTCACGACCATAGATGTCACAGACCCCTTGTATTGTAACCCCAATGATGTTGTTAGCACACTGAAAATCACACCCATACTCACTGAAGTGGAGAAATATATACCCTGGAAAAGAGGAATGCAGTTGGCTTTGTCCAGCAAAAGAAAACTAGGATTTGTTACAGGGGCTGTGGAGAAATCTAAGAGGGATAATGTCATAATAGAGGCTTGGTTAGCTGCGAATAGCTTGGTTATCTCCTGGATCTTGCAGAATGTGAGTGAACCTATCAAAATGGCAATTTTATACACTCAATCTGCAAAAGAGATTTGGAAACTCCTAAAAGGAAAATACTTGGTGAGTAATGGGGCTAGGAAGTATAAATTGAACAAAGACTCATACGAGTGTAACCCAAATAGAAAGCCTGTGACAGATTACTACATCCAGTTGAGAACTGTATGAGATGAGTTGGAAAACTTAAATGATTAACCTGCTATCACTGTTATTACTAAGGAAATATGTGCATTTTTGGATGCTATGCAAAAGCACAAAGAGGATGCAAGACTTTTTCAGTTCCTGAATGGTTTGGACAAAACCTTTGGGATAGAGGAGTGCAATACTGCTTATGTCACCCCTGCCAAGTGTGGATGATGCATGTCCATCATGGTACCAGAGGAGGCCATCAACACAAAATTGAGTTTACTGTGAAGACTGAGGTTGAAGCATCTGAACTTGCTGCTAAGGCGGAGCAATCAGAGGTTGTGTGCAAACACTGTGGTCTGAGAAAGCACACAAGTGAGAAATACTGGTCTGGTCCTGGTAATCATAAACCAAGGAGAGCAGGATTTGTCTCAGGAAGAAACAAAGGGAATGTCAGAGGAAATAGAGGAGGTTATATAGGTAGAGGAAGAAATACCTTCACTTCTGGAAATAATTACACTCCTGGATATGGAGGGAATCAGAGTGGCAGTTATAACAGTGCCTTTAACAAAAGGATGGCTGGAAATGTACAAGCTAAGCCAAGTAATGCAGAACTGGCAGCAGCTTTAGCTGCAACAAACCAGCAATTAGAAAGTCTCCTGAAGTATCTACCTGGGCACAAAAGTGGAATGAAGTCAGGGAATGACACTGATGAGGAGTTGGACTGCAATTTTGCAGGTCTTCTTTTATGTCACAATGTTAAAATGAGCAAGAACAAGTGGATTCTTGACTCTGGAGCAAGTGATCATATGTTCACTGACTTGAGTAGACTAAAAAATGTTTAAACTCTTGCAAATAGGCTTAAAATTAATCTCCCAAATGGAGAGATATCTTGTGTCACTCATATGGGTGATATGGCATTGAACAATGGCCTCAACTTGATCAATGCCATGTGCGTACCATATTTCAAACATAATCTGGTGTTCATTCAGAATATGGCCAAGGATAATAACTGCTATGTTAAGTTCTATGACACTCATTGTAATGTGCAGGATTATATCACCCATGAGGTAAAAGGAAAAGGAAGAGCAGTAAATGGATTGTACTACCTAAAATCTCACAAAAACAGTCTCAATTCACAAGATCTCAAAAAGAAGAGTTTTAGTTTAGTTTCTAGTTTTAATTCAAAGGCTGACAATCTGTGTCTAAAGCCATTACATCAAAGGAACTACTGTAGTGACAATATCTCATTTATGAATGCTAGTGTTAAGCCTTTCTGTTTATCGCATAATAGACTTGGACATGCCCCATTTTCTAAATTCACATTTCTTCTCTAAAATTGTTAGCTAAAGAGGCCAAAAAACAATTATGTTTTTGTTGTCCCATGACAAAGTTCACTAAGTCTCCTTTCCCTATTAGTCAATCCATCTCTGCTCATCCCCTTGACATGAGCCATATCGACACATGGGGTCCTTATAGGGTCCTTTACAAGGGCAAGTATAGATACTTTCTAACCCTTGTTGATGATTGCTCACGGGCAACATGGATTTATTTGATGTAAAGAAAGTCTTAGGCTTATGAACACTTGAGACAGCTTTATGAATTTGCTAAAAATCATTTCAAATCTAAAATCAAAGTTATAAGGTCTGATAATGCTCTTGAGTTTGATGATCAATGGTGTGTAGAGTTCTTTACTGCAAATGGCATAGTTCGAGAGACCTCAATAGAATGGCATTGTTGATAGGAAGCATAGTGTAACGAGCCGCTAAAACCCGCACAATCCCTAAAAATTGCACGCACGGTCCGTTCACTTCGAGCCCTTAGATTTTATGTTTCTACTTATGTATTTTCGTTTCTGTTTTTTTAGTCATGTAGTACTCCAAGATTACTTCCAGCGTGTCGAATCTTGGAGTCCCGTTTTTAGTTTAAGATACGTTTTTAGGTGTTTGGAAAACATATCGCTATTCTGCACAGTCAATGTTTCCTGCTGCCAGGCTTGTAATATGAAATTTCCCTCTTTGGGAGTACTAGTCAATCAATCTGCTTCCCACCCAATTGCCTTCTTATTGCTTGTTGCTTGCATTCTTATGAACGATTCTTGCCTTCATAACTTACTAACAAGCATGTGTGTGTCGACCGTTGATGATCGAGACTAGGATCCCGACATACGCAAACCAGGACCGATTACGAATGCTCTAGTGCTTGACAAACACTAGTGCTTGACGCTCTCGCTAGCATTCTTGTCGTGAGTTTAGACAAGGGTGCGCTCCATGACCCGGCTCAAAGTATAAGAGCCAGGTTTTCACGACGGGCTGCTGCATACGATGGCAGGAAGGACCGTAGAACCGAGTGGGAACAAAAGCGACCTTAAGGCTAGAGTGGCGGCCTTAGAAAAATTGATGGACGAGAAAATTTCATCGTTAAAGGCTCTCCTTGTGAGTTTGGGGAAAACTCACCACGCCTTAGACGAGACGGTAAAGGGGCACGAGGCCCGCATCGAAGCCGTAGACGAGACCATAAAGAGGCATGAGGCCCGCGTGGTGACCGTTGAAAAGGCGATTCCGAAAGAATATAACGAGGAGGTGGGCTACCTCCACGAAAAACACGCTCAACTTGAGAACATGTATAATACCTTGATGAAAGTGGCCGCAGACGGAAGTTTCGGTGGAGCTCCGAAGGTAAAGCCACCTACACCTCACAAGTATAGTGGGGCGAGAGACTCGAAGGAGGTCGATAACTTCCTCTTTGACATGGAACCGTACTTTCGAGTGAGCATGCTCGACGAGAGTCTGAAAGTCAGCATTGCAAGTATGTACTTAATGGATGATGCCAAACAATGGTGGCGCTCGACATACGCCAAGATCGAGTCAGGGACCGTTTTGCTAGATTCATGGGACGACTTCAAACGACTCTTCAAGGAGCAATTCTACCCGGAGAACACCGATTTCCTAGCTCGAAGGAAATTAAAGAGCTTGAAACATATAGGCTCGATTTGTGATTACGTGAAAGCTTACTCGGCTTGTTTGTTGGAGATTGCCGACATGACCGAGAAGGATCGGGTGTTCCAGTTTATCGATGGCTTGAAGAAGTGGGTTCAACGAGAGATCATGCGACAGAGGCCAGAGTCCCTCTCGGCTGTGATGACAGGGGCCGAAAGACTGGTCGATTACCACACGGAGCGTGAAGCCGCCCAAAAGAAAGGATTCTCTGTAGCGGGCAGAATTAACCCAAAAGTTGGAGGAAAAACTCCACAAGCAAGACCTCTCTCTACGGGAAACAGTCGGTTCCGTCAAGGGGGAGACAATAGAAGGTGGGGTACGACCAATTCTACTCCAACCTCTCCTAAAGGCAGTACTTTAGAAGCGTCCACTACTAGAAAGCCGTTTGCCTATTTCCTTTGTAAAGGACCACACCGAATGTCCAAGTGCCCACACCAGGGAGAGTTCAACACTCTCAAGAAGGGTCTAAGATGTCGGTGGAGTAAAACCCCGAGGGGACAGACCACAACGCAAAGGGGTGTGACGATGATGAGGCGGGTAAATAAGGGGAAATGGCTCAGATGGGTGCGGTTCATATGATGTGTTCAATGGGAGAGGTGTCAAACACTCCGTGACCAAGTCCATGGAACTGATGTACGTAGAAATAAGCATCAATGGGAAGTCCACTCGAGCCATGATAGATACAGGGGCCTCCCATAACTTCGTCACCCGCGACGAGGGGAAGAGACTTGGGATGAAGTTGAACCGAGAAGGAGGTAGCATGAAAGCCGTCAATTCCAGTGCCAAGCCGATTCAGGGTGTGGCTAAAGAGGTAGCGATCAAGATAGGCGATTAGACTGGAAAACTTGATTTCACCAGCGTCCCGATGGATGATTTTAAGATCGTCCTCGGAACGGATTTCTTGAAGCGAACCCCAACCTTCTTGGCGCCCCATAATAGGTCTCTAATGATGGTCGGATCAAAACAATGTCTTGTGAAAACCGTAGAAGGAGAGAGAAAGCTGAAGGGACCGCTCCTCTCAGCGATGCAATTGAATAGGGGACTCCAAAAGGGAGAACCGACGTACCTGTGTACTGTGTCCATGAAAGAGGACACTTCCACTGAATCAGTGGAACCATAAGTCCAGGAAGTGTCAGAGGACAACAAGGACGTGATGCCAGATCAGATGCCTATGAGTCTACCACCATGATAGTTGGTGGACCATCAAATTGAGTTAATTCCAGGGATAAGACCTCCTGCTCGAGGGCCATACCGGATGGCACCCCCCAGAGTTAGCTGAACTACGAAAGCAGCTAGATGATTAACTTTGCTCAGGGTCGATTCGACCTTCTAAACCTCCATATAGAGCTCCTGTGCTCTTTTTTAAAAAGAAACATGACGGTAGTCTGAGATTGTGTATAGACTATCGGGCCTTAAATAAGCTGACAGTGAGAAACCGCTATCCCATCCCTTTGGTAGCTGACTTATTCGATTAGTTACAAGGCGCCGTGTACTTCACCAAGTTAGATCTGAGATTCGGGTATCATCAAGTTCGAATCGCCGAAAGATATGAGCCAAAGACTGCTTGTGTGACGAGATATGGGTCGTTTGAATGGTTCGTCATGCTTTTTGGCTTGACTAACGCACCTGCGACATTTTGCACGTTGATGAATCATGTGTTTCATGAGTACTTGGACAAATTCGTAGTGGTGTACCTTGACGATATCGTTGTGTATAGCCGCTCATTGACCGAACACACAGAACACTTGAGGCTTGTATTCGCGAAACTCCGAGACAACCACTTATTTGTCAAAAGAGAAAAGTGTGAATTTGCCCAACCCGAAGTTAATTTCCTCGGTCATATCGTGGGAAAAGGAAGATTTAGAATGGATCCAAAACGTGTCCGAGCTTCAATCTTTCTTGGGGCTCGCGGACTATTATCGGAGATTCATTTGAGAGTATTTAAAAATTGCCGCTCCACTGACCAATTTGTTGAAGAAATATGTCAAGTGGGAGTGGTCTATCGACAGTAGAAAAGCCTTTGAGAGGCTCAAGGAAGCGGTGGTACAAGAACCGGTGTTGGCGTTGCCAGTTATCATGAAACCTTTCAAAGTCGAGACAGATGCGTCCGACTTTGCCCTTGGAGGGGTACTCCTCCAAGAGGGTCACCCCATGGCCTTTAAGAGCATAAAGTTGAATGGGGCCGAGACTCGGTATGATGTCCAAGAGAAGGAACTCCTAACCATTGTTCATTGCCTAAGGGGATGGAGGCACTACCTCCTAGGACCGAAGTTCGTCATCAAGACTGACAACACTACAGCATCCCACTTTCTAACTCAGTCCAAGCTCAATAGCGACAAGCAAGATGGCAGGAATTGTTGGCCGAGTTTGATGTGAAATTAGTTTACCGACCAAGAGCGTCAAATAGGGTCGCTGATGCCCTAAGTCGAAGGTGCGGCATGTCTACGTTGCACACGATTGCCAAATTGTCTACCATCACGGTGGCCACAAATATTCGAGATCGGGCGACAGAGCACCTTGATCAGGAGCCAGTAGCGTGGAATCTGAGACAATTGGTCATCGAAGGGAAGACTTGCAAGTTCAGGATAGAGGATGGACTTCTATTCACGAAGGGACATCAGATTTTTGTTCCAAAGGCGGCAGGATTGCGGAAGATTCTCCTACAAGAGTGCCATGATACCTTGTAGGCGGGTCATCCGGGATGGCGAAGAACCTTATGCCTACTGAAGCGGAACTACTACTGGCCACAGATGAAGGATGATGTGATGGAGTACACTAAGACCTGCCTTATTTGCCAACAAGATAAGGGAGAGAAACAGAAGTCGGGAGGGCTGCTAATCCGTTACCAGTGCCCACACGACCATGGGAGAGCATCTCGATGGACTTCATATCTGGGTTGCCGAAGGTAGGGGCGCTGAGTGTAATCCTTGTCATTGTGGACCTATTCTCGAAGTATGCAACCTTCATTCCTCCTCCGAAGGCTTGTAGCGTTGAAGAAACAACCACGATTTTCTTCAGGCATGTCGTGAAATATTGGGGGCTACCTCAAATTATAGTCCGTGACCGCGACTCTCGCTTCACAGGACTATTTTGGGTAGAGTTGTTCAAGCTCTTAGGTTCAAGTCTCCAGATGTCATCAAGTTACCATCCCCAAACGGATGGCCAAACCGAATGGTTTAATAGTATGCTAGAAGAATACCTGCGACACTTTATGGGAGCAACTCAAATGGAGTGGGTATGACTCCTTGATGTTGCCCAATTATGCTTTAATGTTCAGACGAGCTCCTCTTCCAATAAGAGCCCGTTTGAACTTGTTACAGGTCAACAACCATTATTGCCGCCCACAATTGCAGATTTCTATGGCGGTCGCATAAATAAAGCTCACGAGTTCGCCAACGAATGGAATGTGAATGCAGAGATTGTTCGAGCTTATCTGGAGAAGGCGTCACACTGCATGAATAAATGGGCAGATGAGAACCGAATACCAAGGGAGTTGAAAGTAGGCGACATTGTCATGGTGAAGTTGAATAAAGAACATATGAGATTCGTCAGGGGACGAGACAAGCGGCTGGTTCGAAAATATGAAGGCCCAATCCAAATGATTAAGCGGATTGGGGAAGTGGAATACAAGCTCAAGCACCGTACCTGGATGAAGTCTTACCTGGTGTTCCATGTGAGTTGTTTGAAGCCGTACCAACCAGATCCAGAAGATCATACCCGCAAGAAAAGCAAGCGTGGAAACATCCGTTCCAACCAACTTCCAGCAGCATCAGCCGACTGAACCAGCCTTGAAGACTTACAACGTTGCCGAGGACGACAACAGATTAGGTGGGGGAGAGTTTAACGAGTCGCTAAAACCCGCAAAATCCCTAAAAATTGCGCGCGCGGCCCGTTCATTTCGAGCCCTTAGATTTTATGTTTCTACTTATCTATTTTCATTTCTGTTTTTTCAGTCATGTAGTACTCCAATATTACTTCCTACGTGTCGAATCTTGGAGTTCTGTTTTTAGTTTAATATACGTTTTTAGGTGTTTAGAAAACGTATCGCTACTCTGCATAGTCAATGTTTCCTACTACCAGGCTTGTAATATCAAATTTCCCTCTTTGGGGAGTACTAGTCAATAAATCTGCTTCCCACCCAATTGCCTTTTTATTTCTTGTTGCTTGCATTCTTATGAACGACTCTTGCCTTTATAACTTACTAATAAACATGTGTGTGTCGATCGTTGATGATCAAGACTAGGATCCCGACACACGCAAACTGAGATCGATTACGAATGCTCTAGCGCTTGATGCTCTTGCTAGCATTCTTGTCGTGAGTTTAGATAAGGGTGCGCTCCACGGCCCGACTCAAAGTTCGGACCGTGACACATAGGCACTTACTGGAAATTAGTAGATCCTTAAGGTACCAAGCTGGGTTACCTTTGGTTACCTTTGGTTTACTGAAGTGATTGTGTGAAGACGACATCATACTTGATTAATAGACTGCCTTCACCTGTTGTCAAGAACAAAACTCCTTATGAAATTCTGTTTCAAAAATTGCCAAACTACAGTCAACTAAGAGCCTTTGGGTGTCTTGGAATGGCATACAACCCTGATAGACACAAAGACAAGTTTCAGGCCAGGGGTATCTCATGTGCGTTCATAGGATATCCTCATCACTAAAGGTTATATAGTAGAGGATTTGAAAACTAAGAAAAGGTTTGTGACTAGAGATGTCACCTTCTATGAACATTTGTTTCCTTACGATTCCATAAGCAATACCTCTCTAATAGCCCCTTGGCCCATTCAAATAACTGAGCAGGAAGATGAAAGGGAAGTCATCAGTCCTGACTTAATTCCTACACCAATTGTTCATACTAGAACTCAATTAGAAGAAGTTGCAGGTTCCCCATTTGTTGAGCCCTCTGCTGCTACTCAAGTAGGGGAACACAGGAAGGCCCAAAATGAATTAGTGACTGAACAGGATTGTCCAAGAAGGTCTGAAAGGTCAAGAAGACGACCTGATTGGATGAAAGATTTTATGGTGAATCTAAGAGGGAGAAATAATAAAGAAGATGTGACATAGGCTGCCAGTGTTAGTGAAGCTAATTTTACTCGGTCATTTGCAAATATGGTGCAGCACCTAGTGAGTGATGAAAAGCCATCAAATTTTTATCAAGCTGTTAAAAAATAAGAATGGGTAACATCTATGAATCATGAATTAAATGGTCTGGAGTCAAATAGAACATGGGAAGTCACCACCCTACCTTCAGGAAGGAAGGCCATATGATATAAATGGATACATAAGAATAAGAACAAACCAGATGGCTTACAGGAAAGACAAAAGGCTAGACTTATGATACAAGGGTGCAGGCAAAGATATGGCTTGGATTACAAAGAGACATTTGGTCCTGTAGCCAAAATGACCACAGTAAGAGCATTGCTTGCTGTGGCTTCTATGAAAGACTGACACCTTTGTTAAATGAATGTAAGCAATGACTTTCTCTATGGGGACCTTGGTTAAACAAGAATGGGAAGTAGAGTGGTAAGAACTTGGTTCAATGAAAAAACTGATCAAACTCAAGTATGCAAATTGAGAAAATCCCTGTATGGACTAAAACAGGTACCAAGGCAATGATTTGCTAAATTGTCTTTTGCCCTACTTTACTATGGATTTTTAAAATCTCAAGCTGATTCTTCTTTCTTTGTCAAAGCTCACAATGAAACTATCACAGCGGCGTTGGTGTATGTTGATAATATGGTGATAGGTGGAAACAATATGTCAGATTTAAAGAAGCTTATGGAGAAACTGAACTCGGATTTTCACATGAAAGATCTAGGGTGTCTTTCTTATTTTCTTGGTTTGGAAGTGAGAAGGACTGACCAAGGGATATTTGTGTCACAAAAGAAATATATTATGGATATGTTGAATGAATTTGGGATTGAATAGCAAAGATGTAACACCCGCGCTTTTCTAGTTATGGTTTTAAAACGTTTTAATCTTTTTAATTAGTTAATTATGTTTTAAAAGTTATATTTATAAAAATATAGCTCTAGATGTAGAATAGTAATAATAATGATCATCTTAGCTATTTAAAGTATGTAGTTAGTTTTGGGTCGTCTTTTTAGTGAAATCCGATTCAATTAGAGTTATTGGGCCTTGTACGACTTATGGACCTTTTCTCCTACTCTTTTCTCTTCATAAAACCCTTGAGAAAAACCCTCATATATTTGTCTCCTTCAACAAAATTCTGAAATTTTCCTCTCAACAAACACCGTTGAAACTCTTGTCTCACAAAGACTTGAATTCATCATATGTCCCTCAATTATCCACCAATTTGAGTCATTTTCGCGCCAAATTCTTTCTTGTTTCACCCTCCATATTTCTAAGTAAGAAAGATGTCAACTTTCTTCATGTTTAGAAATTCCTGTCTTATAAGGGTTTGAACATCTAACTAATTTCTTTCATTCTTGTGTTTAGGGGAAGGATTGGACAACCCGAAAGAGGATAGCTACAATGTGGACGATTCACGTGAGGATTGAAGTTGCAAAAGGTAATAGTGGCAGGTTAATCAACATTATGTCAAATTTGTGTGTTTATATGTTGTAGTTTGTTGGAAAGATAAATCGTAACAATGGTAAAAAGACAGAAACTATAATAATACAAAAAACAGAAAAGGACTTATCGAACAGAATTGCAGCGCCGTGGTAAAAAGCCACTGACTTGAAAACTATTACGACACGACCGTGGTGGTTATCGTCTCACGCCGGTAGTTCCCCAAGGTTAACACTGCAGCCTTCGAGCCGCACCACTGAAGTAAGAAGACTTTGGAAAAAACAGACACTGTACCCGGAAAAATCAGGAGAAATAGAAGGAGAGCATATTGAGAAGAGAGAATGTGGAGTGTATTGGTATGATCTTCTGTCAAGTGAACAACTCTATTTATAAGGGAAAATAGAGCTGTTACAGAGACAAAAAATCTCAGCAATTAAGGGACGGTCAAACGTAATTAAGGGATTAATTACGCTCCCTTAATTTCTACAATTAACAGTCATAAAAACATTTGAGTGAACAGAATATTACAGATACACTGAACCTGGACCTAAAACCAAAAACACACAGCCCAAAAAGAAAAGAGGGCCTTTGGCCTGCCCCGCAGGGGCTCTACCCAAACCCGAGCCCGAGCTCGAACCGGGCCGGGCCGGCGCGCGCGGGCGTGTGTGTGTTTGGATCAGACTCACAGGCCCAACACTCTTAACAAAAGCCTCCTTGGTCCAACTCTTATCCACTTGGGGAGAGAAAAGTAATATAAACATAAAATACCTCCTTCTCCCCACCGATGTGGGAGAAGTGGCAAAATGCTTTTGGCTTTAAACAGGCATTACTTCCAACAATCACCCACTAATGGCGAAGAGAAAGCTAAAGAAAAAATTCCGGGTAAGGAAGGGTTGGATACTTAAACGTTCAATGTCTTTAGACTTGAATTGACGTATTAGTGAAGCGAGGCAACAACTTACTTTCAACAAGTGAATATCTTTCGATTTGAATTCCTCGTCGGACTTCAGTCGTTGAATTTCCCACAACACATATCATACCTTCAAAATCTGTTTTGTTCCGCGATTTCTAAGTGTAACGCTTTTAAAGCCATGCGTTTACCCTGGTTTAGGTGAGTGCTCTAGCGAGAATTTATGAATTTATATATATTCTCACATAGATGGTGGCTGAGCCATCACACTCCCAAAGGTAGCTCAAGTGCTTCTCAGTAGCACTTCTCACAAGAGTTATTAAGGACAATAGTCCAACCTCATATAAAAACACAATCCATCAAGTGCGTCTCAAAAGCACCACCAAATTGGCTATGGATATCAAATGTCATAGGAATGAGCTATAAAGTCCATCAAGTATCACACTCAAACTTGATTCAAGGACTTAAGCCCCATTCCCCTCGACATATCAAGGACTACTCTCCTTGTTAACCCCTTAGTAAGGGGATCAGCAAGATTACGTTCGGACTTCACATAGTCCAAAGCAATCACCCCATTTTTCTGGAGTTGTTTTACCACACCGTGCCTGATCCGAATATGTTGTTTCTTACCATTGTAGACATTATTCTTAGCAACACTGATAGCTGCTTTACAATCACAGAGAAGGGAGACTGATGCAACCTGTCCCCCCCACATAGGCACGTCTGCTAGTAAGTTCCTCAACCAATCGCTTCTTGACCTGCCAACTCAAGAGCAATGAACTCAGATTCCATGGTGGAGCTAGCTATACAAGTCTGTTTTGCAGACTTCCACGATATAGCTCCTCCACCCAAGGTGAGCACATAACCACTAGTGGAATGAATTTCATCATTACCTGCAACCCAATTTGCATCACAATATCCTTCTAACACAGCAGGAAATTTACCATAATGCAAACACAAATCGATTGTTCCTTTCAGGTATTTAAGTAAACGACGAAGTGCATTCCAATGCTCAGCACTGGGGTTATGTGTATAACGACTCAGTCTACTAACAGCATAAGCAATGTCTGGTCGGGTACAGTTCATGAGGAACATTACACTTCCTATAATCTTAGCATATTCTTCTTGTGAGACACTATCACCCAAGTTCTTACACAAAGATATACTAGCATCATAAGGAGTTCTAGCAGGTGTAACATCAAAACTGTTAAATTTCTTCAACACTTTTTCAACATAATGTGATTGACTAAGGGATATACCATTTGGGGTTTTCATAACTCTAACTCCAAGAATGACATCAGCTTCTCCTAAGTCTTTCATCTCAAAACGTGATGACAAAAATTGTTTGGTTTTATTTACAACAAATAAATTATTACCAAGAATTAACATGTCATCAACGTATAAGCATATAATCACACAATCTGATCCAAACATTTTAGAATAAACACACGAATCAGAATTGTTAGTTATATAGCCATCATCAATCAAAGTGTTGTGAAATTTCTCATACCACTGTTTAGGTGCTTGTTTAAGACCATATAGTGATTTTCTCAGTTTACACACTTTACTCTCTTGACCCTTTACCACAAACCCCTCGGGTTGCAACATATAGATCTCTTCATTTAGGTCACCATTCAAAAAAGCAGTTTTTACATCCATCTGATGAACCACAAGATCATGAATAGCAGCCAAAGCAATAAGAGTTCTAATGGTGGAAATTTTAGTCACAGGTGAGTAAGTATCAAAATAGTCAATATCTTTCTTTTGTGTAAACCCCCTCACCACAAGTCTGGCCTTGAACCTTTCTATTGTTCCATCAGGTCTCATTTTCTTTTTAAAGATCCATTTGCTACTAATGGGTTTACTACCTTTAGGCAAATCAGTTAACTCCCAAGTCTGATTAGAAACAATAGAATCTAGTTCATTTTTAATAGCTTCTTTCCAAAAAACAACATCTATAGATCTCATAGCCTCATCATATGTTTTTGGATCATCTTCTATTAAAAAGGCAGAAACAAGCGCATCAAAAGCACAAATATCACCTGCGATTTCAGATAAGTGAAGTCTGATAGCATCAGTTCTGATGAAATCACTCCCGTAGCTCTTTTCAATTCCGGGCCTTTTTCTCCTTCTTGGTTCGACTGCATGATCCACATAAGTACTAGTACTCGCATCCATAGAACTGTCAGTAGGGTTAACAGGCACAGTAGAAACAACATGGGCATCGGGTAGTGATACAGTTTCCTTCTTCAAAGGAAATACCTGCTCAAAAAACTCAGCATCTCTAGCCTCAGATATAGACCTGTCACTTAAAGACATGAACCTATAAGCAGAACTATTTTGAGCATAACCAATGAAAACACAGTCATAAGTCTTAGGTCCAATGGTTGGCCTCTTAAAGCTAGGTAAGCCTACTTTAGCCAAACACCCCCACACTTTAAGGTAACTTAAGTTAGGTGCATAACCTTTCCACATCTCATAGGGTGTCTTGTCTAGTTTCTTATGAGGTACCCTGTTAAGAATATGACAAGCTGAAAGCACCGCTTCCCCCCACATATCATCAGAAAGGCCAGAAATTAAAAGCATAGCATTCATCATTTCTTTCAAAGTTCTATTTTTACGTTCAGCTACTCCATTCGATTGAGGTAAGTACGGTGGGCTCTTTTCATGTATTAAACCATTTTTCTCACAAAAATCTACTAAATAACCAGAGCCGTACTCTCCTCCTCGATCGGACCTAGCTCTTTTAATCTTCCTATCAAGCTGATTTTCTACCTCAGTTTTGAACTTTATAAACATGTCCTCAGCCTCACTTTTATTTCTAAGCAAATATACTTTGGTATATCTAGAAAAATCATCAATAAAAGTGACATAATAGTGTTTACCACCTCTACTCATGGTGTTTTTGAAGTCGGCTAGGTCGGTGTGAATTAACTCAAGAAGACTCGTTTGTCTAGTTGTAACAGGTCTACTAGGTTTCTTAGCAAATTTGGCCTCGACACAACTAGGACACTTCTCATGAGTTTCTGAACATAACGAAGGAATAAGCGACATAGATTTGAGCCTTTTAATCGAATCAACATTCACATGACCTAATCTACCATGCCAAACATCAATAGACTCAGCAATATAAGCAGAAGTAGAAGCATTATTATTAATGATAGGAGAATCAACATTCAAAACAAATAAACCCCCACAGAGATAACCCTTGCCCACAAAATCCCCATTGCGCGACATTACAACCTTGTCAGCCTCAAAAACAAGTTTCACTCCAGCTTTGTTTAGCAAGGCACCAGACACGAGGTTTCGACGCAAAGTAGGAACATACAAAACATTATTTAAAGCAAGAGTTTTCCCTGTGTAGACACATTCACCATCAGCAACATCTTCAAATTCAGCAAAGAGATCCTTGTTAGCACAAAGATGCCTTGAAGCCCCTGTATCCAGAATCCAATCACTAGCATTTGCAACCAGATTAGCCTCAACCACTACAAAGAAGAATAATATCATCCTTTTCAAGAACATTAGCTTCAAAGAAGACAACTTTCTTTTGAGGACACCGATAAGCTTTGTGACCCGTTTTCCCACAAACATAGCAAACCGATTTGGTTTCGGATCTTTGAGGCGAGGTTTGGTGAATTTCCCTTGACCAGCTTTCTTGGCATTCTGACCCTTGGATTGACCCTGACCAGCTTTAGCCTTTCCCTTACCCTTGAACGTATCTTCTTTTGAAGACCCACCAGTTTCAACAAGATTGGCTTTGACAGTAGTAAGAGACAATTAGACTGACTTATCTTTCAGACGATTAGCTTCTTCAGTCCTCATGTGGCCTACTAGCTCTTGAAGGGACAAATCTTTCTTCTTATGTTTCAAATGGTTCCTATACTCATTCCAGGAAGGGGGAAATTTTTCTAGCAAAACATTAGCCAAGAAAATTTCATCTAGTTTCATTCCCTCATTAGTGACATCAGCACACAAGTTCTCATAAACATGAACTTGCTCCATAATTGGTTTGTCATCTACCATTTGAAACCCAAGCCACTGTCCGACAATATATTTTTTCTTACCCGCATCGTCAGCCCCATATTTTTTCTCTAACAGTTCCCATATGGTCTTAGCAGATTTATGGACCGAAAATAAGTCAAAGAGGGTATTCGACATATGAGTAAGGAGATGGAACTTAGCAGTTTTGTTATCCTTATCATGTTTCTTAATTGACTCCTCATTCGACTTAACAGCAACAGACGAAGGTGGGGTAGACTCTACACTAACAAATGATTTACAAGAACAGGAGGGTCAGAAAACAAAACATAGTCGATTTCTAGTTGTTCAAAATACATAAGCAGTTTCTGAGACCATCTTTTGTAGTTCATACCGTCTAAGGGTTCCAATTTCGACAATTCAGACAGAATTTTGTTTGAGACGGCAGCCATTGTTACGACAAATATAATAGTTTTCAAATTGTTGGAAAGATAAATCGTAACAATGGTAAAAAGACAGAAACTATAATAATACAAAAGACAGAAAAGGACTTATCGAACAGAATTGCAGCGCCGTGGTAAAAAGCCACTGACTTGAAAACTATTACGGCACGACCGTGGTGGTTATCGTCTCACGCCGGTAGTTCCCCAAGGTTAATCTGACCTTGAACCGCACCACTGAAGTAAGAAGACTTTGGAAAAAACAGACACTGTACCCGGAAAAATCAGGAGAAATAGAAAGAGAGCATATTGAGAAGAGAGAATGTGGAGTGTATTGGTATGATCTTCTGTCAAGTGAACAACTCTATTTATAAGGGAAAATAGAGCTGTTACAGAGACAAAAAATCTCAGCAATTAAGGGACGGTCAAACGTAATTAAGGGATTAATTACGCTCCCTTAATTTCTGCAATTAACAGTCATAAAAACATTTGACTGAACAGAATATTACAGATACACTGAACCTGGACCTAAAACCAAAAACACACAACCCAAAAAGAAAAGAGGGCCTTTGGCCCGCCCCGCAGGGGCTCTACCCGAGCCCGAGCCCGAGCCGGCGCGTGCGCGCGTGTGTGTGTTTGGATCAGACTCACATTGTAACACCCCGTATTTTAATAAGTTGGATAAAATTCTTTTAATTGCTACTTTATATTTAATTACGTTGGTTAACGATTTATATATTTATTTTCTCAGCTAATTAATTAATTTCATTATAATTCGTTACGTTAAATTTAGTAATCGTTAATAAGTTCTTTTAAAAGTTAGCTCGAGTTTGTTTAGTTGACTTTTTATGGGTTCATGTAAATAGTTTTATTTATTTAATAACTTTTTGTTTCTTTCTAAGTCCCTTATCGAAGTCGAGCTAAGTGGGCTCCAGGACGGATCGATTAGCTATTTCGAGTTTGTTCCGCTAAATTAGCAAATATCTTTAAAAGCCGCTAATTTAGTTAAAATCTCTAATAATTCCGATTCAAGCTGATATCGTATTATTTCCGTTAACTAGCTGAGTTTATTTTATTTTCACTCATTAAATTTATTTATTATTAATTCCGTTTTATTACTGAAACTTTTACTAAAAACCGATTTTATTAACTCGAGGCGGTTTTAAAAACGAGCGAATTACTTAACGATGAAGAAACGTACGTATAATTAGTAGCTAGCAAGCTAGCTGGTGTCTCATTATTATTATTATTATATTTTAGTATTACTAATATTACTTGTTGTGACCCGTCACTTTCCCTTCATTTCTTCATTTCCCCTTTTTCGTTTCTCCCAGCAACAACAAAAAGAGATCAAAACTCCATTTCCGTCGACATTCAACCCTAGATCCCGGCCCATTTCTCGACCAAATTCCGTAATTTTTGTACCATTCTCTTCCCCTTTCCTTCCTCCTCCTTTTAAGGTAAGAAAGTCTCCTTTTTGTAGTGGTTTCGTCTTTCGCCGTCTTATAAAAGTGTCGTCTTTTAGCTTCTTTATTCCGTTTTCTTGCCCTTTTTTTGAAGGATTCGAAGACCCGGGGTGAGGCTCGTGCCTTGTGGACCATTTATTCGAAGAATAAGGGGCGTTTAAGGTTATATGCTTATGTGTTGACTTAGCCTTGTTAATTAATTGTTACTTTTGATTGGGGTTTGTCATTGATTGTTGAAATAATAGTAATAATAGCTATATTTTTCTATCGTTTTTCTTGTGTGTGAGTTGGGTTATATTATTGCAAGAGTTGAGATGAATTCTTAAGCGAGAACGATAGTCTTTGAGATGAAGTATTGTTTTATCTTAGTTGGATTATATGGGTGATAAGAATATGAATATTTGGTTTATTTAAGGTTGAGAAGTTGGATTTGTATTAGAGAATGAAGCTAATAAAGCATGAATTTCGTAAAAAGGATTTTGGACTTTCGTTAGATCTATCATGATTAGGTATATACGGTATTTGGTCTTTGGCATCAGGTTGCAATATGTGGGATTGAAATAGTGCATTATTACCTCGTATGGTCATAATTTGGGGAAATTTTCATAATTGAATGTTCATGTGGTGTTGGTTTGAGACGGTTTTATACAAGTTTTATTTATCCATTTTGAGAAAAGTTGGTACCTTTGGATTCATGGTGAAGTGGGTGATTATGTTGGGTAATTTAATTGGGTGAATACTATCATTTTAATGCTTAAAATTTCGTCTTAAGACGGTCACAAATGAGCTTCTTTAATAGTGAAAATGGGTTTTGTCGAGCAGTTTTAGCGGGCTGTTTTGACGGGTTTCTTTATGTTAAATTGAACCAACTTTCTTGCTATTGTCTCAAGTACATGTACATATTTGGATTGGGTCTTTTTTACGGGTGAAATTAGTCTTGGTTTGGCCTAGGAAACCGCCCCTAAGACTACCGGACGATGAGGGATTGGCGGTTGGTCGGGTCGTTTCGTGCGGGGATTGTGGCCAGCCTTGTAGGCCTAGGCCGTGGCTGAGCCATGTCGAGGGTACAACCAGGCCGTGGCTGGGCAGGTGCCGGCCATGGCTAGGCCGTAGTCTTGGTTAGATTAATTTTGACCGTGAAATACGTGTATTCGGCCTTAATTCATTTAACTTCCGTCACTTACTTTTACATCCTAAATTGTTTTCCTACCGCCCATTTATATTTATATTTCTCACATAATTATTTTAGGTGCTTCATATGTGGTTGAAGATGAAGAGTAATTTTGGGTTTTAGAAGCTTTCTCAAGCTTTTACTTGTCTCTTTGCTAGCGTAAGGTAACTATTCCGAGTTACTCGACGAATTAATGTCACATTAGTAGTTAATGTGTGCCTGTTGTTTGAAAAGTGTTTAGGTGAATGAATAATGTTATTAGTAAAGATAATAAGGATGGTAAAATTGTGCTCATATTAATAGTTATCACATGTTAGGATAGTTTACAAAATGAAATTGTAATTATTAGGCTCAAATGAATTTTATAGCGATAATTGTAATGTTTTGTTGATTGTGCCGAAAACTGAGCCTTAGTCCCTTTGTCGATGCGATGTCGATTAATTGAGTGATTGGTCAGCCGCAATTTGACCCGTACCTGTCGCAGGGCTGGGGTTGCGGGTAAAAATTCGGTTGGATGAAATTTTGAATGAATTAGATAATCGGCCTTTTTCTTGTTTTAGGCCATCTATTATATTTTTATTTCACATGTGTAGTTAATTGATTTAAGTAGCTTCTTATATTGTAGAAACGGCCCTAGATTCCCCGAAACCTTTAATATGGTTAATATTGTTAGAATTGGAAATTGGTATTGAATTCTTATTGAGGACACTGTTGGATTTGTATGCTGAATAGACAATTATATAGCCTTTCACATGATAGAATGTTAGAATTCATGTTGGTAAGTGGGACTTTTTGCCCTCTTATGGTTAAGTGGGTGTCTTAATTGACTTGTGTGGTGAGTCGTGGGTGGTGTGGGCTAAAGTATTCAAGTGGGACTAGTGGGACTAGGTCCTAGGTGAGTATTTCGGCCTTCATCATAGATAGGTCTTTATAGTCTCTGACGAGTATATGTTCACCGCTTGATAGCCTTTGTGTTCCTGACTAGTGGATTTATATCCAAGTTGGGGCATGACCTCGGTACTTATTTTGATAGTATGGGGTCGACTTAAGTACTAGCCAACCCTTCGGTGGTGTCCTTAGGGTACTCACTTCACTTTGTTTTAAAAAAAGTTGTGGGTCTTGGGTGCGGTGGTGTGTATCCGCATGTCAGGTCTCTTGTGATTTTAGGCTAGGGTTGTGTTGTCTCTTGGCCATGTTTTCTTAATAGTAACCGCCGAGCCAAGATACCGGTTCGATTACCTTCCCTAACTCGTGGTATAGACTCGAGTTACAAAGTGACTATTGACGGTGCTAAGAACTTATGCCTGTCTTTGATATATTGCCCTTTCTTGTATGGTGATTCTATGAATCATAGAAGGTGAGATGCAAGCCGGCTATGGTTGATAGAGTTTGGATTCCTGGATGTTATGTGATTCACATGATAGTGTAGTATGAGTCGGTCTAGTTTTCACATGCTAGGACTATGTGTTGTTATATTGTTGTTCACATGATAAGCACGATTGTCTAGCATCTATATGCTAGGGCATTGTGTGATTCGTATTCATATTCTTATGTTTACATGTTATATTAATTATGACATTTCGTGGCTGGGAGAACTCGGAGTTACTCCCCACTGACTGTGGCTTTCGTATTTGTATAAAATGCGAATGACAGGTAGGTGATGCATATATGGGGTACATGGACGAGCTAGCGAGCAAAGTAACCTTGGGACCTAGACTGGTTTTATTTCATTGTGACCCTTAAACCCTTTTTATGTCACATACATTTTAGGGACATATGTCTCCCTCTTTTTCTTTGGTTTGTATCACTTTATTCTCATGACTTTAGCATAGTTATGTAAATTAGTCTACGTTAGCATTTGCGGTGTTGACATCCTCCTTTCCGGAAATGTTTGTGAATGGTTTAGAAAAGTTTTAAAAATGACAGGTTTTTAATTAGTTGAACCAATTACAAACATATCCTGTCAGTTTTTCTGTAGAATTACGTGTTTACTTTTCCACAATAAATGAGGGTGTCACACACAGGCCCAACACTCTTAACAAAAGCCTCCTTGGTCCAACTCTTATCCACTTGGGGAAAGAAAAGTAATATAAACATAAAATACCTCCTTCTCCCCACCGATGTGGGAGAAGAGGCAAAATGAGTTTGTGTGTGAAACCATCTCATGGCTGTTTGAGGAAAATTTTAATCTTTTGGTTACATGGTTGTTTACATGGATGAATTAGTGAATAAACCATCTTATTCATGTTTACTATTTGTATTTAATTATGTCATGAAGATGTGAGTTTGGAAATGTGTGATTTGGACACATTGAGTATAATTGGTTGTTTGGAGTGTGTAAACTATTGATTTGAGAACAATTAGGTAAAGTTGAAAAAAAAAATTAGACAAGATTTGACCTGAAGAGAAGTTAAGCACAACTCCTCCTGTTCTGCAAGATATGCAGGATTTCAACTCCTGCTTATCCTCTTGCCATCTTGATGATATTAATAGCACTAGACAAGATCTGACCTGGACTAATGAACTAGACCCACACTCAAGAGTTTGGTCAAAATTAGATAGGGTCCTTGTAAATCACACTTGGATATCTACGTTCCCCAACTCTTATGTTGTGTTCCATGAAGCTGGTCTTTCTGAGCACTCCCCTGTGCTTGTCCATATTTCCGATGATTTTAAAACTCTTAAAAGATTTAGCTTTCTCAACGGTTAGATTAATCATCCTAATTATTTGAAGACTGTTCAAGATGCTTGGAAAACTGAAAAAAAAGGAGCCCTATATTTTGTCTTTTTGAAAAACTCAAAAATGTAACGCATGCTTTGACCAAGCTCCATTTTACTGAGTTTAGGAATATCACTTCTAGAGTCCAAAAGGCCAAAGCTGATCTTCAAACTTATCAGAAGCATCTTACAACCGACCCTCTCTCTAGTAGGCTTATTCATGAGGAAAGAGTTTTAATTTTTAAATATAGCAAGCTTAAATCTTCTGAGCATGCCATATTTCAACAAAGGGCAAAGTTGAAACATATCCAAGAGGATGACAGCTGCTCCAAATATTTTTTTGCGAAGATTGCTGAAAGAAAATATCAGCAAATAATAGGAGGCATAAAAGATCATCATTGTAATATGCATACTGGATTGGAGGAAGTTGGGCAGGCATTTCCGGATTACTATAAGTCTCTTCTTGGCACTAAGACTGTCACTTCTCCTTTGGATTCTTCTTTCTTTGACTCTGGACCTTCCCTCTCTTCTAAGGATCAGCAGTCCCTCATTGCTAAAATCTTTGATCAGGACATTAAAAATGCAGTGTTCAGCATTGATTCAAACAGCAGTCCAGGTATAGATGGATTCTCCTCAGGTTTCTTTAAATCTGCTTGGGAAATCATTGGAAGGGATTACTATAGGACTATTCATAGTTTTTTCAAAACTATAATAAGATGCCCAAGCAAGCCAACACTACTCTTCTCACATTAATCCCTAAGAAAATGGTTCCTTCCTCTGTATTGGACTTCAGACCAATATCTTCCTGCACTATATTCTATAAAACAGTTAGTAAGATTCTATCTCATAGACTCCAACAGGTTCTTCCTTCTTTAGTGGGTGGAGAACAAGCAACCTTTATCAAGGGGAGAAATATATTTGGGAATATCATGATATCCCAATGTCTGGTTAAGGGCCATAAAAGGAAGAATATATCTAGATGCCTCATAAAGGTTGATATTAAGAAGACATTTGAACTCTTTAATGGGACTTCATTGATAATATTCTCAAAATCTATGAGTTTACTAGTACTTTCAGAGACTGGATAATGGGATATATTTCAAGTACTTTGTTTTCTTTAAAAATTAATGGTAGGATTACTGGTTTCTTTCAAGGACAGGGTGGGGTTAGGCAGGGTGACCCTTTATCTCCATACATTTTTGTACTAAGTATGGTGGAGTAAAACTACTAAGACTCGAATTTTGGATGATTAAGACTCGAATTTTAACAGTGTAACGGACTATTTGATTGTGATTAAAATGACTAGAACAAACATAAATAACAATGATGTTTGACAGAAACTCTAAGGACTTAACTTGGACACTTGAATGGACTGTTTTAAGGACCAACAAACAACACAAGGACAGATTTTAAAGCTAACAAAACACTCAACCCAAACAAGGCAAGAAATAGCCTGTTTTGGACAAAAATAAGACCTTACATAACTTGATTAATTTGAATGAAAGCAATGGAAATAAGATTGTTATTTAAATGCTTATGAACTAAACATTCAAATAACAATTTCCACAATGACTTAAAGCAATGAAAACAGAAACTTTGGGACTGTTTTGACACGAAAACAAGAACAAGTAACCGAGATATGACTTAAACTAGATCACGAAACAGGTTTAAGCCTTGGAATTAAACTCAAGATCACGAAGTAAGAGCTAATTCCGCCTCAAACACTAAGTAATGAGGAGTTTTCTGCACTAAGCAAGAAGAAAGTTGATTGAAAACTTCAATTTTAAACTCATATTTTAATTTACTCAAATCTGAGATTCTCATTAGGTTTGCTTGGTTTATATAGACCAAGCCTTACAATCTTGACCCTTGATTACAAACTACATCTAAGGGCCACAAAATGAGCAGCTAAAGGACTTAAAAAATGGCAGCCAAAGTCTTACAATGCTGAAATTGAAAATGACATAAAGCAAAGAAATTATAAAGTAAACTAATAGTCCAATCTTCCTTGTTTGTAGCTCAACTTCTTATTTATGATTATATGGACTGGTTGGAGGCTTGTGGAACCGTGTATGACTCCTATGCTGCACCCAAAAAGTCTCTTGAGCTTTGTTGGAATAAAAGAGGAAAGATTGATAGCGACATTTAGCTCATTGTTCAAAACCGGGTCCCCTTGTATCTTTGCAAAGATTCTTCAAATAATTTCTGAATGGTAGCTCTAGGAGATAAAAGATCCGATACAAAAACGTCCCAAACTCACCCAAGATAAGAATTAGGATGGTTGGAGCCATGACTTCTTAGACGGTTTTGGAGTTAGACCTCAAATTATGACGTGGTACAAAACCGTGGAAAATGGAGCTTGGTGTTGTTTCCAATTTCACTTCAATCCCTCCCTCTTCAAAAGGACTTGTCCTCAAGTCCTTGAAATAATCATCCTCAATTTCCTCATAGCTTGGACTCAGTTCCCCAATATCAAATGTGACATGAATTCCTAAGAGATCAATCTTGTACTTGTTGAACCCAATTTGCTTGATGACTTTGAAAGAACCTTTTTCACTTGCCATGGACTGTTTTTTCCTTTGCATGATGACGTTACTCTTGTTCATATTCACCCATACAAGGTATCCCGGCCTGAATACTTGTGTTTGCTTCAGAGTCATGGACATTTCTTTGCATTTGGTGGCCTTAGCATGGATGGGAGGTTCCTTTTCAACTCGTTTCTTGACTCCTTTCCATTTCTCAACAATTGGCTCGAAAATTTGTATTTGGGCAGCCTCATTGCCGTGGCCATTGCCACTAGCCTTATATTCAAATTCAAATGAGCTAGTTGAACTTGGAATAGAGAATGTAGTAGGCTCACATTGCAAGCTTTCAAAGAAACCATCGATTTGATCTTTCCATTTGAGTAATGCTTGAACCCTTGGCTCCTTGAACTCATCTTTGGCATGGATAATATGGACAGTCCCCACGCCATCGTCCCCTTGACTCACCTTGTCTTTATTGATCAATAATACTTTCTTGGATGGTTCAAACATGGACTCGGGTGGTAGGGGTGCTAGCATAACTTTCTTTGAACAAGGCTTGAAAGTCTAGGTGTTGTCTTGACCATTGTGCATTGAATCTTTATCAAACTCCCATGGCCTGCCAAGTAGAAGATGGAAAGCATCCATAGGTAGAACATCACAAAGAACCTCATCAACATAGCTCTTGCCCACAGAGAAGGACACTAGGCATTGCTTATCCACCTTAATTTCAGCCCCTTTGTTGAGCCACCTCAACTTGTAAGGATTAGGATGATTTTGTGTAGGCAAAGAGAGCTTCTCAATTAGAGTATTAGAAGCCACATTGGTACAACTTCCTCCATCAATGATAAGGTTGCAAAATCTCCCTTGAATGGTGCACCTAGACCTAGAGAGTTGTTGTGACACCCCCCGATAAAGCGGAAAATATAACTTATAAATTCAAGCGAAAAAAGGAATTTTTTGAAGCTTTTAAGATTTAAAGCGCAGGTTCATTAAAATACAAAACACAAATAAAGAATGCGGAGATAAAGTTTAAATTATACAAACGTGATAGTCAATGGTGAGGGAAAATATATCCCTCAAATGACAATACAATAAAAGGTGAGTCTAAACAATCCTAATAAACCAACTATTAGGCTAAAGTGATCGCTAGCTCACACATGTCTTCACCCCATGAATGCACCACTAATACCTGTCATTCATGTAAACATGAACGCCACAGTCAGTGAGGAGTAACTCAAGGTTCTCCCAGCCACAAAATGTCAAAATGAACACAACAAAGAACTCAATTAGATAAATTATGTAATATACTTACAAAAGATATGAATATCAAGTTAATATATTTAAACATGTCAATTAAATGAGATGGAATACGATAGATCAATATTAGCATAATGGAGACTCACTATTCATGTGAAATAATTAAATAATATGAAAGATAAGATTACGGTCATTTATGCAATAGCACGCATTTTAAGGAATTACAGCATAGATATGAGATTAGAATCCGAATCATATGAAACAGTTAAGTAAGGGGTCAATCAATGCAAGTTACAAGAATAGAAACAGTAGCCATTATTTGGAAAACCACTTAGCAAACATTGCACGGGACGTGGCTACTAATGTCACATTCATACTTATGGCTTGCATCTCACCATAAGAACGGATGGGAACATCAATCCCGATGATAATATCGCAACTAGATGGCTTATAGCTCACCCCTAGTATCCGATAGGACCAAGTCGAACAACACATGAAAGACAAATACCAATATCTATAACCAAGCAAGACCTTTACTACTCATATATAAATATATAATTCCCCTGGTAGGACGATAATGGTACTCCCAAGACTCAGTCCTAGTCTAAATCTGGCCAGACTCTCGGGGCAGAACGGTCCCCGATTCGACATGCGGCAGAACAGTCCGCATCCAAGACTCGAAGACAGATCGGAAATCGAGAACCCACAATCGGCATAACAGTCCGAAAGAGGAGGAAACTATGAGTTAAACCCACAAACGGCAGGACAGTCCGAAAGAGGCGTAAAGATAAGTCAAGCAATACGGTATAGTATAAAGTATTATCATAAGAATACGACTCAACCAAGCGATACAAATCAACTTGGAATGAGACTAATAATGTAATGAGCCGATGATGATCCAAGTAAGACATTACATGCCAAATTATATTCATGAATATGAATAAACAACCCATTTCTTCAATATTTGTCACTTGAATAAAAATGTATACAAACGGAAATGAACCATTTATAATAATCAAAACAAGGACTTAATTATAAATGACTCAAATGTAATATAAAACATTTATTACTTACAAGGCATAAACAATTAAGTTGGACTCATATTAAAATGGAAACATGTCATTTCATATACAAATGAGATAATAATGAATATATTCCACAATTATAAACCATGTGAGAAGAATAAAAAAAAGAGAATGTACCCATTGTATATTTTATGTATGTAAACACGATTCTTAGGTTCCAACTAGTATCCATTTTTGTAAATCTTAATGGTCCTGACCCGATTGAACATAGGCAATTACACTCTTTATATGGTGAACTATCATTTGTAACCAATGTACGAGTTTAAGTCCCTTTTACTTTCAATTTTAACAGGAAGGTCTTAAACTTATAGTAAGACTCTCTTAGAGGAGACTTAACAAAGCCTAAAAGTAGCAAAGTGATGTTTTGATGGCTGATATGAACCCTCATAAGGAATCGCACAATGACCCTAATATGATCAGAACTCAGACAATCATATCTCTTTGCACTTATAATTGAAGCATGTTAAAGACTGAATTTCTCCCATACCACCAACCTAATTCACAAATGTATATGTATCCAAGATAGGAGCTAACAAATTGACTCGACTAGTGACAAAATCGACACCAAAATCGCACTCAAAAACGTCCTATGCAGCCCCTTTATTCACGGTTTTCACATAGTCCGTTTGCTATACTTCGACATTAAAGAGACAGGTTTTAAGACGGAATTTAACACGATAAATTCAAGCATACAAGTATTCAAATCTAAAAAAAATGGTACAACTATAGGAGAAAAATTAAAGATATTAATTGAACGGTTTCGCGGACACTTGTACTCTCATCGTATGAAACAGGAGGATAGTTACAAACTCAATGTCTGTAAGTATAATTAATATGCCGAAAGAGTGATGTCTGGGAAACAAATTGTGCAACACATTTCCATAGCCAACTTGCTGATCATCAAAGGATAATGGAAGTGAAATCGATTCTCCTCCCAAACAACCCACCATTTTATTGAGTAAACACGGTCCAAAACTAGCACAAGTTGCGACGGAATTTCACATATAAAACACAAGGCACTAAAATACTTCAAGCAAGCATATAAGTCGGTATAATTCCAATACATTCTACCATTCTAGTGAGAAAAGCACAAAGGACCAAACTTTATCAAACAAAGGTATGTAAAACGACACATAATACGGAATTTCGACATTTTTGTCGAGTAACGTATTACCGTTACCTTAAACGCTCCTTATCCTTCGAATAAACGGTACCATAGCTTGAATCTTCCACCGGGTATTCAAAACCTTCATCAAGGAGCAAGAAAACGAAAGGTTTGAGGCAAAAACCGAAACTTTTTATAAGACGGCGAAAATCGAAACCATCACAAATGTAACACCCCGTAATTTCGGACCGTTATTATATTGCGGAAGTAATTTATTAATCAAGTTGAATTTAATATTAATGTATTTGAAGTAATAATAATTCAATGAAATATAATTCTATTATATTTTGAAGTAAAGTATTTATTTTGATAGTTTCGAAATGTTTAAAAATAGTTTAAATCATGTAAAAACCTTTTATTTCGAAATAAGGGCATATCGGGAAAAATGGCAATTCTTGTGAAAATTAGGCAAACGATTTTGGAAATGGGTCATATGAGTACTCAATCTTCTTGTAATCTCGTGTTTAAGAACTTTGACATTGTCGGAATTTGCATTTGACAAACGGTTCAAATTATCGTCGTAACGAGCCAAAACCGACTAATGAAATTCCGCCAAATTCCCGCTCCTTTCCCCCTTTCCACGGCACACCTCCCCTTCCTCCTTCCCTTTGCATTTTTTATTTTCCACCTTCATTTTCCTTGAACATTCTAAAGCCTTCTAAACTAAAAACACCATTTTTATACTAAAACCTAAGCTTTCTCCGCTAATTTTCATCATAATTTACTCGTTTCTACTCCAAATTTCATAAGGATTACATATTTGGAATCCTCTCTTCATTTCCAACATCCTAGTATGTATTAAATTCATTTTCCCTAAATTTATTTTGTCCACCATTTTTTTAGGGTTTTGATTATAGTGCTTATAATTGTGTTTTTATTGTTTATTTAGGTGAAGATTTAGAAGACGAGTTTGGAGACTCGTATATAGTTGAAGATAGTGGCTAGCATGTATATTAGGAATTGGTATTGAATACTTCTTGCAGGTTGTTGTGTTTGTCATAGATAGGTCTTTATAGTCTTTGACGAGTGTATGTTCACTGCTCAATAGCCTTTGTGTTCCTGACTTGGTGGGTTTATATCCAAGTTGGGGCATGACCTCGTTACTTATTTTGAGAGTAAGTGGTCAGCTTAAGTACTAGCCAACCCTTTGGTGGACTCCTTAGGGTACTCACATGGTTTTATAAAATTGTGGGTCTTGGGTGCGGTGGCGTGTATCCGCATGTCTAGGTCTGTGCAGATTTAGGACTAGGGTTGTGTTGTGTCTTGGCCATGTTTTGATAGAACCTCTGAGCCAAGATACCGGTCCGATTACCTTCCCTACCTCGTGGTATAGACTCGAGTTACAGAGTGACTATTGACCGTGCTAAGAACTTATGCCTGTCTTTGATATATTGTCCTTTCTTGTATGGTGATTTTATGAATTGTAATGGGTGAGATGCAAGCCGGTTACAATTGATAAAGTTTGGATTACTGTTTGTTATATGTTTCACATGATAGCTTAAATTGGTTAGTTTAGTGTTCATATGTTAGAATACTTGATAATTAAATTATTTATCATGTTGTTTACATGTTACATTAAATATGACATTTCGTGGTTGGGAGGACTCGAAGTTACTCCCCCTTTGAATTGTGGCTTTCGTGTTTGTATAAAATGCGATTGACAGGTTGATGATGATTAGATGGGGTACACGGACGAGCTAGTGAGCAAAAGAACCTTGGACCTAGTTTGGTTATATTTTGTAGTAAACCTTTAAACATATGGATGTGTTTATATTTTGGAGGGACATAGGTCTCCCTCTTTTACTTTGGTTTGTATCACTATATTCTCGCGACTTTAGCTATGTTATGTAAATTAATTTGTTAGTATTTGCAGGTTTTGGCACTCTTCATTTGGAAATGTTTGTGAATGGTTTAGAAAAGTTTTTAAAATTACAGGTTTTATCTAGTTGAACCAATTACAAACATATCCTGTCAGTTTTTCTGTAGAATTTACGTGTTTATTTAACGCTAAAAATGAGGGTGTCACAGTTGGTATCAGAGCTTGTTGCTCCCGACGCACGTTTGTGCACCCCACTTAAAATCACTTGACCTTTAAATAATAAACGTGAGAGATGGGTAGGATGGGTAGATTTAGGATTTTATGTGGTAGTCTGTTTGTGATTGGTAATTGTTAAGTACTAATTAAATTTTCTCTTTTGCAAGATGGCTCCGCCAAGAAGAGTTGATGATGCTATTTTACTAGCTCTTACTCAAATTCTCCAAAACTAACAAAACCAGCAGAATCAACAAGCTCCTCCTCCTCCTCCGCCTCCTGAGGGTACTCCAGGCACCTATACTTGGGTGGCTAACCAATTAACCCGAATCAACACTCCCACATATGGTGGAGAAATTGATCCAGTTGCTCTTACGGGGTGGTTTCGGGAGTTAGAGAAAAGCTTTACGTTGTATGATGTTAAGAAGGAACATAAAGTGAAGCTGGCATCTCACTTCCTAGTACGAGAAGCAGATCGATGGTGGTCCATGACTGGGCCTACCGTTTCATCTGAACCGGGATTTGACTGGGAACGTTTCAAGGAATTAGTGGAGGCCCGATTCTATCCGCAAGAACTTAAACAGCAGAAGTTGAAAGAATTCATGGAATTAAAGCAAGGAAGCCTTCCTGTTCAGGCCTTCACTGATAAATTCAACGAGTTGGCTCATTATGCTACTAGATTGGTGAAGGATGACAACGAAAAAGCTTTCTTTTTTTATCTTGAAAAGCTCTCTCCTAAAATCAAAAGCATGGTCTATCGGGACTCCACCAGCTTTGTTTCAATTTACAATGATGCTTTATGGGCTGAGAATGCACTGAAAGACATTGAAAATGAAGCTCGTGCAACTTGATTCCAGTCTTGGCAAGAGGCCTTTATATCCATCTTCTAGGCCCTATACTCCTTCACCCAGGTTCACCTCTTCTCCCCTCGACCCAAACAAGAGGAGATATGTTCCTCTTGTGCAAGTTAACCGGGGTGGTCAATCTTGACTTTTAACAACAATAAAGGTGCTAAAGACCGAGTGTGCTATAATCGCAAGAAACCAAAGACATCCTGGTAAATGCTTCGTTGATCCTATCATATGCTTTTTTTGCAACAAACCGGGCCACAAGGCCAATGTTTGCCTGGAGAAGAAGGTGACGGCTCCTACTACTCCTGCTGCCCCAGAGAGGCCGAAAGGCAGGATTTTTGTCATGAGCCGAGCGAAGCCGAGGCACACCCCGATATCATTCTTGGTACATTTTCTATTTTTGATGTTCCTTGTTTGGTACTATTTGATACGGGTGCCTCTTTATCTTTTATTTCAATGAAACTCTCCGATAAATTATCACTTGAATCATCACATGGAGAAAGCACATCTATATCCTTACCCTCCGTGATGTCTTTTCTGTTCTAAAATCTATCAGGAAGTCCCTATTTCTATTGCGGGATCTATATTTCAGCAAATCTTTTCCGATTTCCGCTTGAAGAATTTGATGTCATTTTGGGCATGGATTGGTTACATACTTATCATGCTCGATTTGAATGTCGGGACCAGAAAATAATTCTTACAAGCCCTTCAGGTCACCGTGTGTCTTATCAAGTGGTTAAAAGACAAACCGGTGCTAAATTAATTTCTGCTATGAAGTTTGTCAATGCGATGAAAAAGGGTCATCAAGCCTTCTTGTGTATGGTGACTCCTTATGATTCTTCCTCTCTCGCCTCCTAAAGAGAATGTTCTGTGGTATGTGAATTTCCGATGTTTTTCCGATGAGCTACCGGAATTCCTCTCTGAAAGGGAAGTTGAATTTACTATTGATCTTATTCCTGGTACCGGCCCTATTGCTAAAGCTCCTTATAGGCTGGCACCGTCTGAAATGAAAGAGCTGAAGGCTCAGCTGGATGATTTGATTGCCAAAGGTTTTATCCAACCTAGCTCTTCACATTGGGGTGCTCCTGTTCTGTTTGTAAGAAAGAAGGATGGATCTATGCGGTTATGCATAGATTATCGTGAACTTAACCGGGTTACTATCAAGAATAAATATCCTCTTCCTAGAATTGATGATCTTTTCGACCAACTCCTAGGTGCTTCCACTTTTTCCAAAATTGACCTTCGTTCGGGCTATCATCAGATTCCAGTCCGAGAAGCTGACATTCCTAAAACCGCCTTCAGTACGAGATATGGTCATTTCGAGTTTACAGTGATGCCATTCGGATTGACCAATGCTCCAGCAGTATTCATGGATCAGATGAACCGTACTTTCAGAGAACACCTTGACAAATGCGTTGTAGTGTTCATTGATGACATCCTGATCTATTCTAAATCTGAAGAAGAACATGCCCAACACCTTCGTGCTATTTTGGAGATTTTGCGCCGTGAAAAATGGTATGCTAAATTCTCTAAATGTGAATTCTGGTTACCTAAAGTGACCTTCCTTGGGCACGTCATTTCGAAAGAGGGCGTTACGGTAGATCCTGCCAAAATCGAAGCCGTTGTTAATTGGAAAAGTCCGACCAATGTTTCTAAAATCCGTAGTTTCCTTGGCTTGGCGGGTTACTATCGGCGGTTTGTGAAGGATTTTTCAAAGATTGCTAGGCCGATGACTCGATTCTTTGAAGAAAGAGTCTAAATTTGTGTGGTCCGAGGAGTGTGAAAATGCCTTCCAGGAATTGAAAAAGAGGTTGACTACCGCTCCGGTGTTAACCTTACCTGAAGAAGGAGTGGACTTTGATGTTTACTGTGATGCTTCTAAGCATGGTATAGGTTGTGTCTTGATGCAAAAAGGGAAAGTCATTGCGTATGCCTCTCTGACTTAGAGTTCATGAAGTTAACTACCCGACTCATGATCTTGAATTAGCTGCGGTGGTGCATGCTTTGAAGATTTGGAGACATTACCTCATTGGAGTCCATTGCAACATCTACACCGACCACAAAAGCCTGAAATACCTCTTTACCCAAAAAGATCTAAACATGAGGCAAAGAAGATGGTTGGAATTGGTGAATGACTATGATGCCGACCTAATTTATCACGAAGGAAAAGCTAATGTGGTGGTGATGCTCTTAGCGAGAAAATCTTGTCATTCTTTGAATTCTTTTCGGGAATTACCTCCTGAACTTGCTTTAGAACTTCAAAAATTGGGAATAAGCCTTGTAAAAAGGGGCTCTAATCATCTTAATGCCATGTCATTTAAACCGACTTCTACCGTGAGATCCGTGCTTGCCTTCCCGATGATCCTACTCTCAAATCCATTCGAGCTAAAATTCAACTTGGGCAAGCTAAGGATTGTAAGATTGATGATGATGGGTATCTTCGTTATCAAGGTAGAATCTATGTTCCGGGGCACTAATTTGAGAAAAAGAATTCTTGATGAAGCACACCTCTCTCCTTACTCCGTTCATCCGGGAAGTACCAAAATGTACAAAGATTTGAGATTACAATTCTGGTGGCCTAGGATGAAGATTGAAGTTATGGAGTATGTCAGTAAATGCCTCACCTGCCAGAAAGTAAAGATTGAGCATCAAAAGCCCGGAGGTTTGCTTCAACCCTTGGATGTTCCTCTTTGGAAATGGGAGTCTATTTCCATGGATTTTGTGATGGCTTTACCCAGGACTTCCACTGGGAAGAATGCTGTTCGGGTGGTTGTGGACCGATTGACTAAGTGTGCTCGGTTTATCCCCATCAAAGAGACCTGGAGATTAGAAGTTCTAGCTCGTGTCTATGTGGATGAGGTAGTGCGCTATCATGGGGTTCCTAAAGATATAGTTTCAGATTGGGACCCTCGATTTTGTTCTCGTTTCTGGACTGCATTACAGGAGGCCTTGGGTAGTAAACTATTGATGAGCACTGCTTTTCACGCCGCCACTGATGGTCAAACCGAAAGAATAATTCAAACTTTAGAGGATCTTCTTCGTGCCTGTGCCTTAGATTTCCAAACTTCCTGGGAGAAATGTTTACCTCTGGTTGAGTTCTCTTACAACAACAGCTATCAAACCTCCATTAAAATGGCACCATATGAAGCTCTGTACGGTAGAAAATGCCGTACTCCAGTCTGTTGGGATCAAACCCAAAATGTTCCAATGTTAGGACCTGATTTGGTGACCGAGTCCATTGAACAAGTTAAAATCATTCGGGAGCGGATGAAAGCCGCTCAGGACCGTCAAAAATCATATGCTGATGTCCGTCGTCGACCACTTTCTTTTGAGGTTGATGATCAAGTATTCCTTAAAGTGTCACCTATGAAAGGGGTGAAACGGTTTGGCGTAAAAGGGAAGCTGAGCCCTAAATATATTGGACCTTTCCGGGTGATTGAAAAGATTGGTCCCTGCTCGCTACCGTTTAGAATTGCCCCCAAATCTGAGCAAGGTTCACAATGTCTTCCATGTTTCTCAGTTGAGGAAGTAAATTAGTGACCCTAGCCATATCATCCAAGAAGAGATACCTGAATTGGAGCCTAACTTGGCGGTTGAAGAAAGGCCAATCCGGATTCTCGAAAAAGCCAACAAGCAACTTAGGAGCAAAGTTGTACCTCTAGTCCGTGTTCTTTGGCGTTGTGGAAATGTCGAAGAAGAGACTTGGGAGACTGAAGCTTCTATGTTAGCTAAATATCCTGAATTATTCTCGTAAGGTATTCCTTTTTCTTACTCTTTTTCCGCGTTACTAGGACGTATTTAATCATAATTAGTAAAGATATTATTCTTATTATAGAACTTTGAACTAAAATTTTGAAAATGCTTTTATGATTTTTAATGGTTTTAACATTAATGAGTGTTAAATCTCGTTATTGGAGACGTCCCAATAATGGGTTTTCTCATTTATTGGTGTAGAAATATTTTTATATCTTGATATGAAATGTGGATGTTTTTGTCTGATCAACAAGAGTATCACCGTTTCATTGAAAAGATACCTATATTTTTCTTATGATTATATTATTAAGATGTTGTTTACTATAATTTCTCTTTCTAAGTTTCGAGGACGAAACTTTTTAAAAGGAAGGGTGATTGTAACACCCCGTAATTTCGGACCGTTATTATATTGCGGAAGTAATTTATTAATCAAGTTGAATTTAATATTAATGTATTTGAAGTAATAATAATTCAATGAAATATAATTCTATTATATTTTGAAGTAAAGTATTTATTTTGATAGTTTCGAAATGTTTAAAAATAGTTTAAATCATGTAAAAACCTTTTATTTCGAAATAAGGGCATATCGGGAAAAATGGCAATTCTTGTGAAAATTGGGCAAACGATTTTGGAAATGGGTCATATGAGTACTCAATCTTCTTGTAATCTCGTGTTTAAGAACTTTGGCATTGTCGGAATTTGCATTTGACAAGCGGTTCTAATTTTCGTCGTAACGAGCCAAAACCGACTAATGAAATTCCGCCAAATTCCCGCTCCTTTCCCCCTTTCCACGGCACACCTCCCCTTCCTCCTTCCCTTTGCATTTTTTCTTTTCCACCTTCATTTTCCTTGAACATTCTAAAGCCTTCTAAACTAAAAACACCATTTTTATACTAAAACCTAAGCTTTCTCCGCTAATTTTCATCATAATTTACTCCTTTCTACTCCAAATTTCATAAGGATTACATATTTGGAATCCTCTCTTCATTTCCAACATCCTAGTATGTATTAAATTCATTTGCCCTAAATTTATTTTGTCCACCATTTTTTTAGGGTTTTGATTATAGTGCTTATAATTGTGTTTTTATTGTTTATTTAGGTGAAGATTTAGAAGACGAGTTTGGAGACTCGTATATAGTTGAAGATAGTGGCTAGCATGTATATTAGGGTTTGGTGTTCAAGGTGCTAATTGCTCATTCTTAGCTTAAGGTAACATATTTCGAGTTACTCGACGAATAAATGTCACATTCTTTGCTTTTTGTGTGATTTTGTGTATGTTAATTGAGTGGTTTATTTCACATGAAAATATGGGTTAGATTCATGTCTTTTGTAAGTTTATGTTCACATATTAGTATGGAAATGAAATGGGAATGATTAATTGATGCTTAAAACGATGTTAAAATGAACAAAAACGGAGAAACGGAGAATTGGGGGTGGCGGCACAGCAGGCCCAGCAGGCCCGGCAGGCCCATGCAGGCCCACGGCAGCCCTGGGTCGGCCCGTTGCTTGTTTTCGTGATTTTTCATGCGTTGTTCGTCGTTTCGGGTTTTTTAATGTTATATTTAGTATAAGTAACATATTGGTAATCTTAAGAAATGAATAATGTTAGTAGTAAATATAATGTTGATGGTAAAATTATGCTTATATTGGTAGTTTGCACATGTTAGGATAGGTTATGAGATGAAATTGTAATGAATATGCTTGAAATGAATTTTATAGCGATAATTGCAATGTTTGGATGATTATGCCGAAAACTGAGCCCTTAGTCCCTTTGATCAATCGATGTCGATCAATTGTGTGATTGGTCAGCCGCGATTGAACCCGTACCTGTCGCAGGGCTGGGGTTGCGGGTAAAAATTCGGTTGGATGAAATTATTGTGTAAATGGGATAATTGGCCTTATTCTTGTTTTAGGCCATCTATTATGTTTTTATTTCACATGTGTTGTTAGTTGATTTGAATGGTTTCTTATATTGTAGAAAAGGCCCTAGATTCCCTGAAACCTTTAATATTGTTAATATTGCTTGAAATGGAATTGGTATTGAATACTTCTTGCAGGTTGTTGTGTTTGTCATAGATAGGTCTTTATAGTCTTTGACGAGTGTATGTTCACTGCTCAATAGCCTTTGTGTTCCTGACTTGGTGGGTTTATATCCAAGTTGGGGCATGACCTCGTTACTTATTTTGAGAGTAAGTGGTCAGCTTAAGTACTAGCCAACCCTTTGGTGGACTCCTTAGGGTACTCACATGGTTTTATAAAATTGTGGGTCTTGGGTGCGGTGGTGTGTATCCGCATGTCTAGGTCTCTTGTGATTTAGGACTAGGGTTGTGTTGTGTCTTGGCCATGTTTTGATAGAACCTCTGAGCCAAGATACCGGTCCGATTACCTTCCCTACCTCGTGGTATAGACTCGAGTTACAGAGTGACTATTGACCGTGCTAAGAACTTATGCCTGTCTTTGATATATTGTCCTTTCTTGTATGGTGATTTTATGAATTGTAATGGGTGAGATGCAAGCCGGTTACAATTGATAAAGTTTGGATTACTGTTTGTTATATGTTTCACATGATAGCTTAAATTGGTTAGTTTAGTGTTCATATGTTAGAATACTTGATAATTAAATTATTTATCATGTTGTTTACATGTTACATTAAATATGACATTTCGTGGTTGGGAGGACTCGAAGTTACTCCCCACTGAATTGTGGCTTTCGTGTTTGTATAAAATGCGATTGACAGGTTGATGATGATTAGATGGGGTACACGGACGAGCTAGTGAGCAAAAGAACCTTGGACCTAGTTTGGTTATATTTTGTAGTAAACCTTTAAACATATGGATGTGTTTATATTTTGGAGGGACATAGGTCTCCCTCTTTTACTTTGGTTTGTATCACTATATTCTCGCGACTTTAGCTATGTTATGTAAATTAGTTTGTTAGTATTTGCAGGTTTTGGCACTCTTCATTTGGAAATGTTTGTGAATGGTTTAGAAAAGTTTTTAAAATTACAGGTTTTATCTAGTTGAACCAATTACAAACATATCCTGTCAGTTTTTCTGTAGAATTTACGTGTTTATTTAACGCTAAAAATGAGGGTGTCACAACAAAAATGAGACTTTATTACCTTGAAAGAAGGAAGAAGGAAAGAGGAAGAGAATGGAGCAAGAATTAAGGAAAAAGGTTGAGAAACGAAGTCAGGATCTAAGGTTTAAGCTCGACGAAAATGGAGCTTTATGGTTCTGTTTGATTTTTTGTTGGTTTGTTGTTGGTGTGGTTGCAGGTGATACGAAAAAGAAGAAGAGGAAATGAAGGGGTGGGGACGGGTGGACACTACAACAATAATATATAATTAATAATAATAATAATAATAATAATAATAATAATAATAACAATAATGAAAGGGTTATGTAAATGTAGAATGTAAGAGGGAGGTATGAGTGTTGTCAACCTTTGATTGGTTCAGATTAAAAATAGTCTCACAGAAGAAAATGTGGCGGTCTATTGCAGAGGAAAATTCGCCTTAAACCTACTACAGTTTAAGACGGAGCTTTATTATTATTATTGTCGCTATTAATATTATCCGACAAAAATATTTATTTTACATAAACAAGCTTGTGAAAATGTAACTTATAAAATTTATGTTCAAAAGGAGATTAATTAAATTAAATATTTTAAAAATATAAAATAAAGTAATCGAACGGTTAAATAAATTTTAAATGTCAGAATGAGAAATTCGCGGGTGTTACAATCACCTCATTTTTTAAAAAGTTTCGTCCTCGAAATTTGAAGGTAGATAAGAAAAGTTATAAAAATAAAACTGAACTTTTAAAATCGGTAACCAAAACATTAAAAGGTTACTTACATGTAAGAATTAAAATTTCTTTCAAAAGTTTTAAATAACATTTTCTGACAGAGCCAGGTCGAAAGGTAAATCATTTGTATAAATCAAAAATCAAAATGCCTTCACAAATATTTATGAAGAGTTTTCCAAGTATAAGTCTCATTCATGGAACGAAATTGCTCTTGTCGTGCACACAAGAACGCTAACTTTCCAAATCAAAGACAAATTTAAAACAAAATCACTCATCGATAAGCGTAAAATAAGTTATTAAACGTCTCTAATAACGAGTTTTAACATCCGATCAACGTCAAAATCAAAAGAAAAAGGTTATTCACTCAAATTTTCTTTTGCAAAAGCCAAAATAGAGATAAAGGTTTCACTTTTAAACTCAAAAGGGGTCAAATTCCTGGAAATATAACATTAAACTTTCACCAAGAAATTTTAAATAGATCAAAGTTAACAGGAATTGTATAAAATTTAAAGGAATCTCGGATTTAGCAATTAAAATCATGTTAAAGAAGTCTATACTCAAGGAACAAATATGGAATAAAATCAAATTTTCATTTTCAAACCTCTAAAATAGGTAAGGTTTTGCAAAAGTAACATCAACTTCTAACAACGAATCAAAACTGGTAGCTTGAAATGTTTAGAAACTTTACGAAGTGAAAAGTAACTTAGACATCATAAAGGCAAATTACGCTAGGAGAATCCAAACTTAACCAACAAAAGAGCTATGATGAACTTCCTAGGGGTAAGAATTGAAGTAAAGTTTACAAGGACGTAAAGATAGAGTTTCATAGGTTACCAACATCAAATTTTAAGGGGGAGCATGATGAAGCGAGAAAGAGAGGTATGAGCGGTAACACTTATGGTCAAAGAAAAAAAGGAGATTAGACAGCAAGGGAACGCTAAGTACTCAAATCTCAAACAACAACAGCATCCTAAACGGTTCCGAAAACTTCTTAACAACATAACTTATAACCACAACACTCTCAAGGATCTCCTCAAAATATTTATGTTACTTCATCTTAAGTCATCCCATGAAAGAAGGTACTTTACAATAAGTGTGTTTTCACCACTCCAAATCCTCACACATCTACTAACCACCTCCACGAGGTCAAGGTCAAAGCTCCTAACAACGCTATACCCATATCCAACTAGTGTCAACTACGAGTTTCTCAAAATGGTAAACCATCAATCAAAAATCCAAGTTCAAAAGTTCTTTTATATAATCTAACATCCCAAAGAGATCTTGTTATACTCTCGAAATCTAAAGCATAGATGGTGACATTCTCTAAGTTACGAGACAACCACCCAAAACATCTAACTCATCTCAGCTCAACATCTATCGATCCTAACTTATAATTACATCCCCAAGAACTCTAGCTACTAAGCCTCATTACCGCAAATTGAATGCCCAAATGAGATTCTAAAACTAACAACAACTCTCGCCTAACATGGTTCTTATATAATCATCACAACACTCACAAAAGTATACCGACCATGCTAACCTCAAGCTCAACTCAAACTTCCAAGTAACACTTTCATCACCAATGACCAACAACGTCCTAGAGGTGTTTCCTTCCAAGCTCTCATCATAAACTCTACTCCATGTCAAAACCCAAGCAACAAAACTCAAGTTACCAAATCCACAAATTCTAAGTATAAACGACAAGGCTAAGTTCCATAGTCTTAGTATCATAGGCAACTCACACTTAACACACATAATTCCACCAATCAATTATACTCACTTTACCAAAGAACTAGGTATAAGAATCACTAAGTATGTCTCACCACACTACCTAAATCCTTCCAACATCACAACTTCTCAAAACCAAGAGTTATGGGTCAACCACAAACAAACTCCATAAAGCCAAGTAATCCAACCAAAATTAACATCTTACAAAAGAAAGAGAACTATCAAAAAGGCGTTAAGAGAGGATTAGCAAGGATCAAAGGACAAGTTAGGGGTACAAGAGTAGCTTTCAAACAAAACAGAAGAGAGTTTAGAAGAAGGATAAGCACCAAGAGATAAAGAATAAGGCAAGATACACAAAGAATGAGAAACATCTTCGAGAAAGTAGAAGCATTCTTCAAAGGTTAAACAAATCTTCAATTTTCGGCAATAGGCGCCAAATCTTGATCTTCGCGTTGGTAGGTTTACGGTTATTGATCCAAGGGCACAACAATTATTAAATGACAATCAACAAACATGTTAGAACCTAACAAAGAGCAAACACATTACAGACTACCACCTTAGGTCCTTAAGTCTATCCATCTCTCACTCGTTATTCAAAGTCAAGTTCAAATTTAAATTTGGGGTACACGTGTGTGCGTTGGGAGCAACATAGGCTCTATACCAACTGTGACACCCCGCGATAAAGCGGAAAATATAACTTATAAATTCAAGCGGAAAAAGGAAATTTTTGAAGCTTTTAAGATTTAAAGCGCAGGTTCATTAAAATACAAAACACAAATAAAGAATGCGGAGATCAAGTTTAAATTATACAAACGTGACAGTCAAAGGTAAGGGAAAATATATCTCTCAAATGACAATACAATAAAAGGTGAGTCTAAAAAATTCTAATAAACCAACTATTAGGCCAAAGTGCTCGCTAGCTCACACATGTCTTCACCCCATGAATGCACCACTAACACCTGTCATTCATGTAAACATGAACGCCACAGTCAGTGGGGAGTAACTCAAGGTTCTCCCAGCCACAAAATGTCAAAATGAACACAACAAAGAACTCAATTAGATAAATCATGTAATATAGTTACAAAAGATATGAACATCAAGTTAATATATTTAAACATGTCAATTAAATGAGATGGAATACGATAGATCAATATTAGCATAATGGAGACTCACTATTCATGTGAAATAATTAAATAACATGAAAGATAAGATTACGGTCATTTATGCAATAGCACGCATTTTAAGGAATTACAACATAGATATGAGATTAGAATCCGAATCATGTGAAACAGTTAAGTAAGGGGTCAATCAATGCAAGTTACAAGAATAGAAACCGTAGCCATTATTTGGAAAACCACTTAGCAAACATTGCACGGGACGTGGCTACTAATGTCACATTCATACTTATGGCTTGCATCTCACCATAAGAACGGATGGGAACATCAATCCCGACGATCATATCGCAAATAGATGGCTTATAGCTCACACCTAGTATCTGATAGGACCAAGTCGAACAACACATGAAAGACAAATACCAATATCTATAACCAAGCAAGACCTTTACTACTCATATATAAAACTATAATTCCCTTGGTAGGACGACAATGGTACTCCCAAGACTCAGTCCTAGTCTAAATCTGGCCAGACTCTCGAGGCAGAACGGTCCCCGATTCAACACGCGGCAGAAAAGTCCGCAACCAAGACTCGAAGATAGATCGGAAATCGAGAACCCATAATTGGCAAAACAGTCCGAAAGAGGCGGAAAATATGAGTTAATCCCACAATCGGCAGGACAGTCCGAAAGAGGCGTAAAGATAAGTCAAGCAATATGGTATAGTATAAAGTATTGTCATAAGAATACGACTCAACCAAGCGATACGAATCAACTTGGAATGAGAGTAATAATGTAATGTGCCGATGATGATCCAAGTAAGACATTTCATGCCAAATTATATTCATGAATATGAATAAACAACCCATTTCTTCAATATTTGTCACTTGAATAAAAATGTAAACAAACGGAAATGAACCATTTATAATAATCAAAACAAGGACTTAATTATAAATGACTCAAATGTAAGATAAAACATTTATTACATACAAGGCATAAACAATTAAGTTGGACTCATATTAAAATGGAAACATGTCATTTCATATACAAATGAGATAATAATGAATATATTCCACAATTATAAACCATGTGAGAAGAATAAAAAAAAAAGAGAATGTACCCATTGTATATTTTATGTATGTAAACACGATTCTTAGGTTCCAACTACTATCCATTTTCGTAAATCTTAATGTTCCTGACCCGATTGAACATAGGCAATTACACTCTTTATAAGGTGAACTATCATTTGTAACCAATGTACGAGTTTAAGTCCCTTTTACTTTCAATTTTAACAGGAAGGTCTTAAACTTATAGTAAGACTCTCTTAGAGGAGACTTAACAAAGCCTAAAAGTAGCAAAGTGATGTTTTGATGGCTGATATGAACCCTCATAAGGAATCGCACAATGACCCTAATATGATCAGAATTCAGACAGTCATATCTCTTTGCACTTATAATTGAAGCATGTTAAAGACTGAATTTCTCCCATACCACCAACCTAATTCACAAATGTATATGAATCCAAGATAGGAGCTAACAAATTGACTCGAACTAGCGACAAAATCGACACCAAAATCGCACTCAAAAACGTCCTATACAGCCCCTTTATTCACGGTTTTCACATAGTCCATTTGCTATACTTCGACATTAAAGAGACATGTTTTAAGACGGAATTTAACACGATAAATTCAAGCATACAAGTATTTCAATCTAAAAAAAATGGTACAACTATAGGAGAAAAATTAAAGTTATTAATTGAACGGTTTTGCGGACACTTGTACTCTGATCGTATGAAACAGGAGGATAGTTACAAACTCAATGCCTGCAAGTATAATTAATATGCCGAACGAGTGATGTCTGGGAAACAAATTGTGCAACGTATTTCCATAGCCAACTTGCTGATCATCTAAGGATAATGGAAGTGAAATCGATTCTCCGCCCAAACAACCCACCATTTTATTGTGTAAACACGGTCCAAAACTAGCACAAGTTGCGACGGAATTTCACATATAAAACACAACGCACTAAAATACTTCAAGCAAGCATATAAGTCGGTATAATTCCGATACATTCTACCATTCAAGTGAGAAAAGCACAAAGGACCAAACTTTATCAAACAAGGGTATGTAAAACGACACATAATACGGAATTTCGACATTTTTATCGAGTAACCTATCACCGTTACCTTAAATGCTCCTTATCCTTCGAATAAACGGTCCCCAGAGCTTGAATCTTACATCGGGTATTCGAAACCTTCATCAAGGAGCAAGAAAACGAAAGGTTTGAGGCAAATACCAAAACTTTTATAAGACGGCGAAAATCGAAACCATCACAAAAATGAGACTTTATTACCTTGAAAGAAGGAGGAAGGAAAGAGGAAGAGAATGGAGTAAGAATTAAGGAAAAAGGTTGAGAAACGAAGTCAGGATCTAAGGTTTAAGCTCGACGAAAATGGAGCTTCATGGTTCTGTTTGATTTTATGTTGGTTAGTTGTTGGTGTGGTTGCATGTGATACAAAAAAGAAGAAGAGGAAATGAAGGGGTGGGGACGGGTGGACACTACAACAATAATATATAATTAATAATAATAATAATAATAATAATAATAATATTATTATTAATAACAATAATGAAAGGGTTATGTAAATGTAGAGTGTAAGAGGGAGGTATGAGTGTTGTCAACCTTTGATTGGTTCAGATTAAAAATAGTCTCACATAAGAAAATGTGGCGGTCTATTGCTAGATGGAAATTCGCCTTAAACCTACTACAATTTAAGACGGAGCTTTTTTATTATTATTGTCGCTATTAATATTATCCGACAAAAATATTTATTTTATATAAACAAGCTTGTGAAAATTTAACTTTTATCAAATTTATTTTCAAAATGAGATTAATTAAATTAAATACTTTAAAAATATAAAATAAAGTAATCGAACGGTTAAATAAATTTTAAATGTCAGAATGAGAAATTCGCGGGTGTTACAATTGTTGTCTTTGGTTTACTTCCATAGGTTGAGTACTCAATGCTCTCCAAATCACCAAACTCACTCCCTCATCCGGTTCTACAACCATAGCAGCCTCCTCTTGCTTCTTAGACTCCTCACCATCATCACAAACAAGTATTTCATCCTCACCCCAATGCACTACCTCAAAGCTACTAAGTGCTCTCTTATTTGGACATTGGTTAGCAAAGTGACCAAAGCCTTGATATTGATAACATTTCTTCAAAGATGTGGTGTTTTTGTGTGAACTCATGGGTGCTTTGTCTTTGTCACGAGTGGGGGGTTTGTTTTGAGAGGTTGGTTCATCAACCTTGGCCTTGGTTTGGGTGTGGTAGGGGTTGTTTTGGCGGCTGTTTTTGTGGTGATAGCTCTCCTCTTTCCCAAATTTTTAACCCTCAAAGATAGGTTCATGGCCTCCTCAAAGGACAACACTTGATGCATTCTTACCTTACTAGCAATCTTAAAATCCGAACCCTCAATAAACCTAGCAATCTTTTGTTCGGGTTGTTCATTGACTTCACATTGCAAGGTTAATTGTTCAAAGTCTCTAAAATAAGACTCAATGGGTTGTTGGTCTTGTTTAAGTTGAGTGAGCCTAATAAACATGTCTTGATTGTAGTCTCTAGGCACAAACTTATCCTTAAGTTTCTTTTTAAAGTTAGACCAGGACTTAATAGCCTCTTTACCATATCTTCTTCTCTGATTTTCAAGTTTTCATAGCAAAGAGAAGCATAGCCTTTGAGTTTCAAGATTGCAACTTTGAAAGATTTTCTATCCGAATAATATTTAAACTCAAAAACTCTTTCAACGGTTCTAAGCCAATCTAACAAATCCTTGGGGTTTGGACTACCATAAATATCAGGGATTTCTACCTTTACATCCTTGTTGTGCTCTTGTTGAAAAGCCTCGACCATGGAGTCCTCCGAATCTGAAAATGGCTCCTCTTCTTGGACACCTCGGCCTCCTCTTCCACCCATGTAAGCACGGCCTCTACCTCTGCCCCGTGGTGGTTGTCCTCTTCCTCTTGGTGGTGTTAGAATGTTAGCCATGATAGCATTGAAAGAATCCAACAACAAGTCACATTTTTCTGAAAGTTGAGTGACTTGTGTTTCAATTCCGGTAAGCCTCTCTTCACTCATGGTTGTTTTTTTTGTATTTTTGAAGGTGGTTAAGGTATGTAATGACCTCAAAACCCAAGACTAACACCAGATGGAATTGTGTTATAACCTTGCTGTGATTCCACTTTGGAGTAAAACTACTAAGACCCGAATTTTGGATGTTGAATTTTAACAGTGTAACGAACTGTTTGATTGTGATTAAAATGACTAGAACAAACATAAATAACAATGATTTTTGACAGAAACTCTAAGGACTTAACCTGGACACTTAAATGGACTGTTTTAAGGACCAACAAACAACACAAGGACAGATTTTAAAGCTAACAAAAGACTCAACCCAAACAAGGCACGAAACAGCCTGTTTTGGACAAAAATAAGACCTTAAATAACTTGATTAATTTGAATGAAAGCAATGGAAATAAGATTGTAATTTAAATGCTTATGAACTAAACATTCAAATAACAATTTCCACAATGACTTAAAGCAACGAAAACAGAAACTTTGAGACTGTTTTGACACGAAAACAAGAACAAGTAACCGGGATATGACTTAAACTTAATCACGAAGCAGGTTTAAGCCTTGGAATTAAACTCAAGATCACTAAGCAAGAGCTAATTCCGTCTCAAACACTAAGTAATGAGGGCTTTTCTGCACTAAGCAAGAAGAAAGTTGATTGAAAACTTCAGTTTCAAACTCATATTTTAATTCACTCAAATCTGAGATTCTCATTAGGTTTGCTTGGTTTATATAGACCAAGCTTTACAATCTTGACCCTTGATTACAAACTACATCTAAGGGCCACAAAATGAGTAGCTAAAGGACATAAAAAACGGCAGCCAAGGTCTTACAATGCTGAAATTGAAAATGACATAAAGCAAAGAAATTATAAAGTAAACTCATAGTACAATCTTCCATGTTTGTAGCCCAACTTCTTATTTATGATTATATGGACTGGTTGGAGGCTTGTGAAACCGTGTATGGCTCCTCTGATGCACCTAAAAAGTCTCTTGAGCTTTGTTGGAATAAAAGAGGAAAGATTGATAGCGACATTTAGCTCATTGTTCAAAACTGGGTCCCCTTGTACCTTTGCAAAGATTCTTCAAATAATTTTTGAATGATAGCTCTAGGAGATAAAAGATCCTACACAAAAACGTCCCAAACTCACCCAATATAAGAATTAGGATGGTTGAAGCCATGACTTCTTAGACGGTTTTGTAGTTAGACCTCAAATTATGACGAGGTCCAAAACCGTGTAAAATGGAGCTTGGTGTTATTTCCAATTTCACTTCATATGGAAATTCTTTCCAAGTACCTCGGGACAATATGCTACAATCCCTAGGTTTCTTATCATCCAAAGTGCAGCAAGATTAAGCTTACTCACTTGATCTTTGTAGATGATCTTATGGTTTTCACTCGTGGAGATTGCCCATCTGTTCATGCCATCAAGTGTATCCTTCTGAAATTTGGTCAATACTCAGGATTGCAAGCAAATACTGGCAAAACTAATATCTATTTTGGAGGGGTGTCTAGTGAGATTAAAGATCAGATTCTTTTTTTGGTCTAAACCATCCGGTAATCCGAACCACATTGGGCCGACTAATCCGGATTTCGAGGCATGTCCAAGGATTACGGTATTTAAACCCCTCCCAATTTCAGTTGTGGGGGATCGATCCGCAGACCTCCATACCAAGCGCAGCCCCATGCTACCACTGCGCCAACCAACAATTGGTAGATCAGATTCTTAATGATATGGGGTTTGTTCTTGGCACCTTTCCATTTAGACATCTTGGAGTGCCCCTGCATACTTCAAGAATTTTGGAATGTTTGATCAGTTAATAATTAGGGTCCAAAACTCTGTGTAACACCGACCCTCAACGATGCTCTCCTATGCTGGGAGGGTTTAATTAATTAATTCAGTAGTGTTTGGCATGGAAAATTTTTGTTGTTCCAGTATTCTATTACCCAAGGAGGTGATTAAAAAACTCAACAAAATTTGTAAAGATATTTTTTTGGGAATTCCCGATAAAGGTAGGAGGCTAGTCTTTAAAAGTTGGAGTCAAATTTGCTCACCTTGGAGCTCTTGAGGTTTCAACATTAAGGACATCACTAACTGGAATCTATCATTACTGATCAAATGGATTTGGCAACTTTATAGACTTATTGTTGGTATTTAGGCAAACTGGATGCAGAAGTATATCCTTTCAAATCAAAATATCTGGACCATTCAGGCCAGAGAACAATTCTCTTCTAATTTTAATGCCATTCTATATGCCAGAGATTAATTCATCTGTAGAGCTGCGTCTATTCAGTCTGCTCAACAGATCTTAGGCAGCTGGATTAAAGGGCAAAAACTGCATCTCAGGGAGGTGTATCAATATTTCAGAGCAACTCCTCCTATTGGGTCTTGGACTAAATGATTGAGTCATTTTGCTATTGCTCCTAGTCATAGGATCCTTAGTTTTATGGCTGTCCAGCATCTCCAAATGTCCAATAGATGCTATCTTTGTGAAAGTCAGTTGGAAACTCATCTCAATCTATTTTTCACTTGCAAATTTTCATGCCATGTTTGGAAAGGAATCATGGAAGGGATGGGTTTGTATAGACCAAGTCCGGGGTTAGAAGGAGAACTGAATGCTATTGGAACTTACACAGGCTAGAAAAAAATCTGGTTTTAAATGTCTATTTTATCCGTTGTTCAACAAATCTAGAGAGCAAGAAACAAGTTGGTGTTTCATCAGAAGAAGGAAACTATTCAAGAGGTTATAAGGAGGGTTCAATATAGGGTCTCTATCAGATTACTTAGCAAAGTTGGCACTAGGTATCAAGATCAGATTCTCAAGCGCCTGTGTTCTTAGTACTAGTTTTGTATTGCTTTGGCAATTTAGTTCTGTTTGAAATTTAGTGTGTTATTCTTTGCAAATGTAATTTATTTTTTGTTGAAATGAAATGATAATCTTTTGCAAAAAAAAAAATTCGGCAAAGTTGGTTGTTATAATATGTAAACTATTGATTTTCGTCTCAAGTAGGCAACCCGTCCCATGATTTGAGTTGGGCACGGCACTTTGGGGTTGGCACGACACCATTGGCATGGTCCCTTGGTGTCTGATGGTGCACGGCACGACTGAGAAAGGCAAGGCACGACCCCTTGGCTTCTACAAATGGCCGGCACGATTCATGCCACGCCTTCAACAACTTTATTTCTTTCTTTGTTTTATGCACTTTATTGACTTATATTAAGCCACGGGCATGCATTGTGGTCCTTGTGTTACCCCTATATCGTAGTGTGTGCTTATGGATGGTTCGAGTTTGGTTGGTTTACGTTTTGCCTCGTGTTTTATATAACGTAACTCATTTGTTATCACTTGTTTATATATTATTCAAGTAACATGGAAATGTGAAATAAAATGTTTGTCCATGTTATTAGAGTATAGGATGACATAGTATACTTCATATACGAGTTATGACTTGCTCATTATCGTTCATTTATCGAGTTTCAAGTATGAAATGCTTGTCTTGAACATTGATTTTGTTTAGCCGTATTCTCGTGGAAATGCCATTATGATATACATTCTTGTTTGACTTGTTTATGCATCTCTTGTGCCGTTCTGCCGAAATTTGGTTATCTCATTCTATTTCCGCCTCTTTTGTGCCGTTCTGCCGAATTCGGGGTACTCTACTTCCATTCTGTCGATCGAATCTTGAATACAAAACGTTTATCCCATTTAGAATCGGGAAAAGTTTATCCCGAGAGTCTGACCAGGTTTAGACTAGGACCGTATTATATTATCGTCGTCCTACTAGGAGGAAATAAGTCTAGCAATAGTAAAGGTCTTACATTGTTTTGGATATTTGCACATGTCATGTTTCATTGGAATTCGTGTTCGTTATGACTAGTCGTACTTATGTTCTTCTACTTTTGTCACACTTGTTTGAGTATGCTTAAGATATATTCACTTATCGTTCTACTATGCTTTCTCTTATTATGTTAACATATATGATCCTATGTTTACTCTATTCAAGTCAATCACATCTTGCTTTGATATGCCTTGTTTGATTATGTTCTTTGTTATGTTCATTTTGATATAATGTGGCTGGGAGAACCTTGAGTTACTCCCCACTGACTGTAGCATTCATGTTTCATGAATGACATGTATTAGTTGGTGCTCTGTGGGGTGAAGACATGTGTGAGCTAGCGAGTACCGTTTACCATTGGATTTTTGTCTATCGTTAAGTTTAGACTCACCTTTCTAAACTTTTTATTCGTGGGATATCTTTTCCCCCTATTTTTAGACTTGTTTTTAAAACCTAAGATTACTTTTATTTATGTGTAGTGAACCGTCGTTTTTGAACTTTATAAGTTTTCAAAAACCCGTGTTTTCCGCTGCGTTTTACTTATTTATTGTTACGTTTTATCACGGGGGTTCACAGTTGGTATCAGAACCTACCTTACTCCCGACGCACATACGTGTACCCCAAACTTTAACTTGAACTTGACCTTGCTGGAATATGTGTCCTCCGACAATAATGCGATCACGACTGTTGATCATGATGATCACATGTTTAAATCTCATTATAAAGAATACAATTGGGAAGTAATTTTTTTACTGTCAACTGGTCAACATATATCGGTAATGATTGGTCGACTAGAGTTTGACATTCTTGTCGTGTGACGGTGGTGATCGATTGACCCCTAGGTCATACCTATAGGGCAACACTCTTAATTGATCATTTAATTAATCGTATAATGTTACGAGTTAATTAAATTACTTGAAAATTGACGGACGATTTTGGAAGTAAAATTTACGTATCACATTGAAATTTGATTAAATGAGATACGGTCTGAGTAATCGAATTGTATCATTACTCAGATGAAATTATTGTTTAAGGAAACAATTAAATTTGAATGAATTATTATAAATACGATTTATAAATTGGTAAATTATTTTGGTACAAGTAATTATGAATTACTAAGTCGATTTTTGCATATGACGTATTTTTATTAATACGTTGATTTTTAATATGTTAAAAATACATAACAAATTTATGTTACATATGACATGTGACAAATTGATAAATTGACAAAAATAATATGGATTCCATATTATCCATATGGACCGAAAATTAGGTGAGGATTAAGCTAATTATATGTTGATTATATTAGTGGAGGGCATGATGATTACCCTAGTCACTAGCCATGCAAACCTAATGCTCATTGTAAAGAACAATTTATGCATGCATTGGCTCCTCTTTGCCCTCTCTCCCACCCGGTTTTCTAGAGGCAAAAACCAATTGGTTTTTCCTCTCCTTTTTACCATATACTTAATAATGTTATTGATGTAGTACTCATTCTTTACTCATCCAAAAATTAGAATTCTAGAGAGACAAAAAGCTCTCTTCTTCTTCTCTCCCAAAACCGAAAATATTAAGTGTTTTATAATATTTTTGGGTCATTTTTCTACAAGATTAATATTGTACTAGTAACTATAATATTAATTTTAATTAAGAGAAAGCTTTGGGTATAAATCCTTGGGAGAGATCCTACACTTGGGTCTTAGTTCATCCAAAAGGGAAAGCTCAAGAACAAGAGAGAAAGGTGATCTCTCTTGTGCCCATTAAACCGAAAATCACAATGTATGAACATTTCCTCTTTATTTTGTTTAATAGTTTGCTTGCATAAGATCATTAGTTAATTTTATGACAAATTAATTTAAAACATATATGAATATGTAAGTATATAGATCTACTTTTCCTTCAGACCTTGAATAATGAATGAGAGATGGGTAAAACTAAGGACCTAAGTTGGTAATATCTTTGTGTATGCTTTGTAGTAGGTTATAACTTGTTAGATTTTGTACCTTGAGAAGATGGTGTGACCAACCAATGTTGAGAATATAATCATGCAAGCCGTCACTCAAGTTCTCGCGAATCAACAACAAGCCAATGTTGTTCAACATGACGGGAACCGACAAGGAAGCTTTGCTTGGATTGTAAGCCAACTTGCAAGGAACAAGGCTAAGACCTATGGTGGTGAAGTGGATCCCATTGAGCTATCGGAGAGGTTTCGTGACATGGAGAAGAATTTCTCTCTTTGTTATGTTCAAGAGAGGGACAAGGTGAAGTTAGCCTCTCACTTTCTTGTGAAAGAAGCCGATAGGTGGTGGATATTGACCGGTGCTACCATTACTCAAGACCCTAACTTTGATTGGAGTCGCTTCAAGACTCTTGTGGAGACTCGTTTCTATCCTAAGGAGCTCTAGGAACAGAGATTGAAGGAGTTCATGGACTTCAAGCAAGGAAAACTATCCATTCAAGAGTACACCGACAAGTTCAATGACCTTGCTCATTATGCCTCTAAGTTTGTGAGAGATGAAGAGGATTGTGTCTACTTATACAAGAACAAGTTGAATCTAAGTTGGAGAGCATGGTGAGAAGAAACTCAACAACTTTTGTGGAAGTTTATGATGATGCCATTTGGGCCGAAAGTTCTTTGAAAGCTATTGAAGAAGAAGCCATGCCTCACACCGCTTCTCACTCTCATCACCCTAACTACCATGGCAAGAGACCTTTTGTTCCCTCATCTACATCAAACTTTGCTAACAAGAAGAGTTTCGTGCCAAGAGGATAAGAGCCAAGTGGACAAGCTCCCCAACCAAACAACGACAACCTTGTGAAAGCTCGCATGTGCTTCAATTGTAGGCAAGCTTTACACCCCGGAGTTGGATGCTATGGTAAACCTTTGACTTGTTTCCATTTCAAGAAGCTAGGACATCGCTACAATGATTACCCCGAAAGGAAGGATAATCCTCCTACCAATGCCAAGACAGGAGGTGTAATACTCCACTGAACTGAAGATTTTATTTGGGTGGGGTACTCCCTTGAAGAGCTATATTGATAGGCTTAAAATCTTACTAGTGCTTAAAGGCACTGAAAGTACTACTCATATCAACAAAGTGCACTTTCTTTTTTGGTTATCCATGCAAAAGAACTCCCCAGTTAAGCGTGATTGGCTAAGAGTAGTCTTAGGATGGGTGACCTCTTAGGGAAGGTTCTCGGCATGCGTATGAGTGAGGACAAAATACGCTAGAAAGGACCCGTGTTGATCTGTGGGCCATGTACACAGCCTGGCAAGCTACCGTGAGTGACCGCTCCCGACCCTAGGTTTGGACCGGGGTGTTACAAGTGGTATCAGAGCAACCCTGCGACCGACTGGTAAACCTGCGGCCTGGAGTACCTGGGTCAATAACCTAGCGGGAGAGGATTCTAGGCTTGGCTCGGCTGCGGTCAAATGCTGCCAGGCGTAACGAAGACATTGCGTTCTTTAAGTGGGGGTGTGTAATACTCCACTGAACCGAAGATGTTATTCGGGTGGGGTACCCACTTGAAGAGGTCCATTGGTAGGCTTAAAATCTTACTAGTGCTTAAACGGTTTGAAAGTACTACTCATATCAACAAAATGCACTTTCTTTTTTGGTTATCCATGCGAAATAACTCCACAGTTAAGCGTGCTTGGCTAAGAGTAGTCTTCGGATGGGTGACCTCCTGGGAAGGTTCCTGGAATGCGCATGAGTGATGACAAAATGCGCTGGAAAGTACCCGTGTTAATCCGTGGGCCATGTACACAGCGTGTCAAGCTACCATGAGTGAGCACTCCCGACTCTAAGTTTGGGACGGGGTTTTACAAGAGGAACTAGCTTTGTCATGAGTCGAGCCAAAGCCGTCGCTCATTCCGTTATCATTACGGGTATGTTTTCCATTCTTGATCAACCTTGCCTTATTATTTTCGACACTAGCGAATCTTTATCTTTTATATCTTCAATGTTTTCGGAAAATCTAGCCCTTGAGGCTATTCCTAGTGAAGATACTCTTATATCCTTACCATCCGGAGATATTATTTCTTGTTCTCTCTCCTTTTCCGATGTCTCTATCTCTATTTCGGGAACTATATTCCCCGCTAACGTTCTTCGTTTTCCCTTTGAGGAATTTGATGTAATTTTGGGTATGGATTGGTTATCCAAGTACTATTATATATTCAAGTGTAGAGATCAAAAGATTTGTCTTAAGAGTCCTTTAGGTACCCGTGTAACCTATAAGGGAATCCGTTACCAAGTGGGTGTGAAGTTGATTTCCGCTTTGAAGTTGATAGGTATGGAGAGGAAAGGTTACAAAGTCTTCTTGTGTGTGGTGACATCTACCTCTTCTTCGTTGCCTAAGCATGAAGAAGTGCCTGTTCTTTGTGAGTTTACTGAAGTTTTTCCCGATGAGTTGCCCGGATTACCTCCCGAGCTTGATGTAAAGTTCTCTATTGGCCTTTTGCCCGGAACCGGTCTGATCTACCGTATGGTGCCAACCAAGTTGAAGGAGTTGAGAAAGCACCTTGATGAGATGATTGAGAAAGGTTTCATTCGACCTAGTGCCTCACGTTGGGATGCTCCTGTTCTCTTTTTGAAGAAGAAAGATGGATCCATGAGACTTTGTATTCATTACCGTGAGCGCAACCGTGTTATTATTAAGAACAAGTATCCTCTACCAAGGATTGGAGATTTGTTTGATCAACTCAAAGGTTCTTATTCTTTTTTTAAGATTGATTTGAGATCCGGTTATCATCAAATCCCCGTTCGTGAGTCCGATATCCCTAAGACCGCCTTTAGCACGAGATATGGAAATTTCGAGTTTATGGTGATGCCCTTTGGTTTGACCAATGCTCCCGCTATCTTCATGGACCAAATGAACAGAACTTTTAGTGAGTTCTTGGATAAGTAAGTTGTGGGGTTCATTGATGATATTGTCATCTTTTCCAAGTCCGAAGAAGAGCATGCCGATCATCTTCGTACCATTTTGGAGATTCTTTGCCGTCAAAGTGGTTTGCCAAGTTCTCTAAGTGTGAATTATGGTTGTCTATGGTATTTTTCCTTGGCCATGTGATATCTAAGGAAGGTGTTATGGTGGATCCTTCAAAGATTAAAGTCGTGATAGAGTGGAAGAGTCCTACCGATGTTGGCGAGATACAAAGTTTCTTGGGTTTAGCGGGTTACTACCGTCGCTTTGTGAAAGATTTTTCCAAGCTTGCTAGACCGATGACTCAGCTTTTAAAGAAAGAGACCAAGTTCTTATGGACCGAAGCTTGTGAAGAAGCGTTCTAAGAGTTGAATAGACGGTTATCTACCGCTCCCGTTTTGACCTTGCCCGAAGATGGAGTTTATTTTGATGTTTTTTGTGATGCTTCTAAGATGGGTTTAGGTTGTATTCTTATGCAAAATAGAAGAGTTATTGCCTATGCTTCGGGACAATTTAGAGTTCATGAAGTGAACTACCCTACTTATAACCTTGAGTTAGCCACCGTTGTTCTTGTATTAAATATGTGGACACATTACCTCATTGGAGTTCATTGCCTTATCTACACCGATCATAAGAGTTTAAGGTATATCTTCACCCAAAAAAAGTTGAATATGAGACAACGATGATGGTTGGAGGTGGTGAATGGTTATGATGTAGAGTTAGTATATCATGAAGGAAAGATAAATGTAGTTGCCGATGCCTTTAGTAGAAATTCGACTCATTCTTTGAGTTCTATCCATGTTTTTCCCGATGACCTTTGTGCCGACTTCCGAATATTGAGCATCCGATTGGTGGAAAGTGGTTTAGATTATCTTGGTACTATGGTTGCCGATCCTGTTCTTCACCGTGAGATTCATGATAACCTAGTGGATGATGCTACCTACAAAGGATTTAAAGCCAAGCTTCTTGATGGGAAAGCTAAGGATTGTGAGATTGATGCTAGTGGATATCTTCGTTATCAAGGCCGCATGTATGTTTTCGATGCCAATGAGTTGAGAAAGAGAATTCTTGATGAAGATCATCTATCCCCTTATTCAATTCATCCCGGAGGTGACAAGATGTACAAAGACTTGAAACTTCAATTTTGGTGACCGAACATGAAGAATGACATTGTGACATATGTTGGAAGGTGTCTCACTTGTCAAAAAGTAAAGATTGAGCATAAGAGACCTAGAGGTTTGCTACAACCATTGGATGTTCCTTTGTGCATCCCCATGGATTTTGTTATGGCACTACCTAAGACCGTTGGTGGAAAGGATGTCGCTTGGGTAATTGTGGATAGATTGACCAAGTGTTCTAGGTTCATCGCTATTAAAGAGGCATGGAATTTTGATCGACTTGATAGTGCCTATGTAGACGAGATCGTTCGTTACCATGGTATTTCTAAAGAGATTGTGTCGGATCGTGACCCTAGATTTTGCTCAAGATTTTGAAAAGCTTTGCAAGGTTCTATTGGTAGTAAGTTGTTGATGAGTACTGCTTTTTATGCCGCCACAGATGGACAAACCGAAAGAATAATTCAAACTCTTGAAAATTTGTTGTGTGCTTGTACCCTAGACTTTCATACTAGTTGGGAAAAAAGCTTACCTTTGGTGGAATTCTCTTAGAACAATAGTTATCATGCTTCTATCAAGATGGCCCCTTATGAATCCTTGTATGGAAGGAAGTGTCGTAGCCCGATTTGTTGGGATCAAGCAAGTCATGTTTGTGATCTAGGACTCGAGAAGCTAGCCGAGACGATTGACCAAGTGCATCTCATCCGAGGGAGAATGAAAGCTGCTCGAGACCACCAAAAATCTTATGCTGATGTTCGTCGCCGACCCTTAGATTTTGAAGTTTGTGATAAGGTTTTCTTGAAAGTATCCCCTATGAAGGGACTGAAAAGGTTTGGAGTCAAAGGGACGTTGAGTCCAAAGTACATCGGACCTTATGAAGTTATAAAGAGAATTTGTAACGAAGCTTACAAATTGGATTTACCCCCGATTTTGGGTAAAGTTTATGATGCTTTTCACGTATCTCAACTTAGGAAATACATTAGTGACACAAGTCATGTGTTGCAAAATGAGATTTCCGAGCTTGAGCCTAGTCTATCATTTGAGGAGAGAACAATTAGCATTTTAGATAAGAATGTGGACACGGGCCACCCACACGCCAAGCCAATATGTGGACATGCGGCGGTCGGAAAGCCACGCTCGGCGGCGTATTAAATGCTTTCGACCAGATCGTTTTAGGTCACTCGGTTTTGTCTCGATAAGGGTCTCGAAACGATGCAGAGATGTTCGGAGTCACCACCAAGCAATTATGGGATACTTGGAAACCGTTCGAATCCACTTTATAGCTAGGTCAATCAAGGCAAAAAGCGGGGCTTGACATATGTACTAAAGATAAGGAATCGTCCCTGTTTGGCATCATATCACTAGAATGACTCTCAGTCGCCCTGGATAAGGTCGTCCACTATCCAAAGTTTTTAAGTAAGAGGTGAGGGTACTCTCAGTCGCACTAGCAATTTGAAGTCCTTCCTTTGCTCGCCTAGCTATCTTACTTCTTTGCGCATCTCAAGACAGCTACATTCCCGCTCCAAATTCACTCTTCCTCCAAATGAATGCTAAATGGACGGTAAAAGGCTCGATTTCACTAGTTTCTGGTCCATTCATGCAAATAGAACAAAACAAACCAAAGTAGCATATTCGGGGCATTTCGTAGCATAAAACTACGATAATAGCATAGAAATACGAGCATAAAAAGGCCAAAAAGGACTATATAAAATGCACGTATCAAATCTCCCCAAACCAAACGTTTACTCATCCTCGATTAAACTAAATGCAAACTAATGGAACGGAAAAGATAACTCAGAGCTAGCTACAAATGCCCACTTAAACCAATTTAATGCAAGCAAACTAACACTTATAGAAAACAGTCAAATGCAAACGAGTTGTAAGATGTTTATAAAATAGCTGACCCGCCGACCTTGCAAGACCTTTAATAATGGACTCTCACGGGTCACTCCTCTCTCATGAAGCAAAGGGTGAACATATGAATGTAAGAGAGAAAGAAAATAGTCGCTCACCTAAACTACGACCTACATAAACATGCATGCAACTAATATGATAGACAATTCTAACTACCGTACATACATTCCAACCAACAAGGTCCTGCCACAGGCGAGGGCTTACAAAAATATGGCAAACTGAGGCAATGGGTAAGAAAAGGCAAAACATTTATGGGAATGTGGAGGTATAGGTGGCCAAGTTAGTACCTAAACAAAACCATATGACAACATCCGTTTCTCACTCAATTATAGAATTAAGCATGAGTGCCCTTCATTTTGCACAAAACTCACCAAACCAAACTGAAAATACTCCTCAATAAATGTAAATAAAGCATAAGAGCGAAACCATCAACAATCCCCTTTTTTTTTCTTTTTTTCTTTTCTTTTCTTTCATCACGTCTTTTTCTTTTTTTTTCTCTTTTTCTTTTTCACGTTTTTTTTTCTTTTTTTTTTCATCCTCCTTTTCTCATAAATTACCAACTCCAGAACAATACAATACAAGCCAAACTCGGCACAATGAAATATATATCACAAAACAATCTAAACTAGCTTGACAAGGCAGGCTAAATTTGGATGTAGTTAAGGGTCAACAGGCAAATTTGGCTAATGTGGAGTTAAATGGGTAAAAATTGTAAGCACCTCCCTGCATGTGACACCAACCACTAACCCGAATTTATGCTGGCAAAAAGCAATTGAATTTCATATACGTGCAAATTGATGAACATGCTATGCAAGGAGTAACTACTCACATACCTACATGAAACTGGTCACAAATGACACCAGTTTCTACAGCTCTAATTCCTTAGAAATTATAAGTAGTTTGCCAAAATTTTCAGGTGAATTCTATTCGTTCAGCTAAATTTTAACATAAACTCGTAGATATGCAAAAATACAATGCTAAAAAGAATAATAGTTTATGCAAGGCTTAAGCAAAAAGACAAATTATAGTGCAATTTCATCATTGAAATCTACCGTTCCGACTCAACCTATATACAAAAATAAACGTGATTTTTTTGAAATTTTTTAATTTTTATGAGATTTTGAATTTTATAAAGAAATAAATAAACAACAATGCATACAGAAAAAAAAACGTGATAACAGAAATGCAATAAAAACGTAAATGCAGACACAGATGTGGATGCATAACCTCCCTAAACCAAATCGTACAATGCCCTCATTGTACCAAAACATGGAAAGGAAATGCAAACTGAAAGAGGAAGAGTGTAGATGCGGAAAGCTTACAAGATTGCGCGAATAAGGGACCTCCCCAAACCAGCCAGCAACGTGGGAGGTCGCTAATAGCTGCCAAATACCGCCGCAAGAAGCTAATCCAAGCAAAAGGCATCCAAAGGCACTCGATCAAGAGAGAATCATACTCGATCGAATGAACTGGGCATACTAAACTACTCGATCGAAGAAGAATAATGGTCGATCGAGTTGTTTCTCTCTTTGCAGATATTTGATCAAGTAGCATAAATGCCCGATCGAGTAGATTCATCAGCAAAAGGATTAGATCGAGTATATAAAGTACTCGATCGAGCCATCCACAATAGACTCCTGCAAAGACGCAATAAACAACCACAGATACGACCAAAACCAAGCCTAAATTATTTAGAGTCTATGGTTCATAAACTAATTATTATACACACAACTGAAATGTTTTGAAAAATAGCTAAAAATTAAAACTCCGGGTTGCCTCCCGGACAGCGCTAGTTTCAGACAGGTCCCAGCTCGACCTTCTTTTGTTCAACAGCTGCTCCAGTTAGTCGCGATCAAAGTAACTCAAAGCCCTTAGCATTAGATCATAAATCTGCGCATGTGCTACACAAGAGCATAAGTAGCACCAAAATAAAGAGGGAGCACATAAAAACAATCTAAAGTATCATCTGAGCCTAACAAATTTCCGATGACAAATACGGTGAAACATTATTAACTTATTTATCCAACTGGGAGGGGGTGAAGTATTGAAATATAAAGCATTGGTCATATGAGGTAGTGTACTTTTTATACCAATAACAAAATAATTATCATTAATTACCTCAGGTTGATTACTCCTAACGTCGGAATCATGACAAAAGAGTATATTACCTCTTCCGTGCTAGGAACAATTACTGACTCATCTGTCTTCTCATTCCCCTCCTTTGAGGGTTCTGTCCCATATATCGCAGCCTCTAAAGCATCCAACTCGGCTTTGAAAAGGGAGGATTCATCGTAACGATTGTCTTCATCACAATCGTCATCCAAAACGAACCAAGATGACATTTCATTACTCTCCATGGCCAAGATCAAAGGTACTCAAGCCTTCCTTTTGACGATCTTTTACCTAGAATTGTCTAGGTAGGACCTATCAAAACAACACTAGAGAAAAAAGATGAGAACTGCCTCAAGGAATTAATCCCTTGAGGCTAAAGACAGACAAAAATAAACAAGCAAATAAAATAGTTGCCTCCCCGGCAACGGCGCCAAAATTTGATACCGTCGTTCAGTACCAAAAATAAATACCTAGATACTACTAACAGAAGTCAGCGGTAAGTAGGGTCGATCTCCACAGGGAGGCGGTCACTATCTACTTGTGTACTCGGTCTGTCTAAGATCACAGTGGGGAGTTTTTAATTGTTTGAACTAAACTAAATAAGATAAAGGCAAGAGAAAGGGATAAGAGAAATTAACAGGAAAAAGAGGGAACTAGGATGTCGGGTCATCAATGAAGTTAGTCAATCGCAGTTAAGGTCACAGATTGGTCGCATGTGTCGATCTAAGAGGCACCGAATATCTCCTTCCGGTCTCAATTCGCCCTAAAGCACAAATAGCTTAGCTTCCGCCCTCACTACGGTGCCCTAATGTTCGCTACGAGTCTCACCCTTTCCAACTTTATGATCCAGGTTAAGGTTTACTAAGATAAAATGGCTAATTGCATCGACTCAATTTGACAGCAACAATTAATGGTAGCGATTAACAACATAGACACAACCACAATAGACGATCTGTAAACCTAATTAGCAATTAACATTCACTCATCGAATCTCTTAATCCTAGCAAGGAGAATTAGCTAGACATAATAACAAAAAGAGAAAAAACAGAAGTAAGGGAAATAATAAACATTAAATAAAGAGAAAAGTGAAAAGAAAAGATTACAGAGATAATAGTCCAGAGAAAGAGAGAAGAGCAGTTTACAGAGAAAAGAGTAGAGTAAAGTATGAGGTCTGCCCCCAAATGGCGTCTAATCTCATCCTTTTTATAGCAAAGGCGATTCTTATTTAACCTAATAGTGAAATAAAACAAAAAGCCCGTGCCCAATAGCAATTCCACTCGATCGAGTGATTTGAAACCACTCGATCGAGCAAACTCAAGCTCAAACCACTCGATCGAGTAGAAAATCTACTCGATCGAGTAAACCCTAAAATGCAACTACTCGATCTAGTAGAATAAGGAGTCGATCGAACACAATTGTACTCGATCGAGTACTTTCCAGCAAACAATTCCTGCTTCGCACACTGAACTTCAAACGGCTGCCATTTCTTCATTACTTAGGCAAACATGACGATTCCGGTGGCGTTGGAAAGCTAAGAGGACAAGATTTCATCTCCAATTGGAATCACCAGAAAATAAGTTTTAGAACACAAGATAAGGCTATTCAAAATAGGCACTAGCAATTTGAAGTCCTTCCTTTGCTCGCCTAGCTATCTTACTTCTTTGCGCATCTCAAGACAGCTACATTCCCGCTCCAAATTCACTCTTCCTCCAAGTGATTGCTAAACGGACGGTAAAAGTCTCGATTTCACTACTTTCTGGCCCATTCCTACAAATAGAACAAAACAAACCAAAGTAGCTTATTCGGGGCATTTCGTAGCATAAAACTATGATAATAGCATATAAATACGTGCATAAAAAGGCGAAAAAGGACTATATAAAATGCACGCATCAATCATCGGGTGTTTGTTGGGGTTTCAACAGATACTAAGTATCTATATAGCCCCCACTTTGACTGAGGCTTGGACAGGGCAAAAGCCAAAGTACAGCCCCTAGGTTAATCGAAGACTACAACCTGGAGACTGGAGTGACGTCGAGGCAGCTCGAAAGGATTTTGGCCAAGGACCTGCCGTGGGAAAAGGCGACGTCGACACGACACCGGGATTCAAGTTAAGGACCTACCATCGGGAACAGTTTAGAGTCTGTCGACTGCCAGCGTGGGTCGTTTAAAGTCCGTTAGACTACGTATAAAAGCTCGTCAGCCATAGGAAGGAGTCATACCTAGGAATCTTCGGGATATGTCTTTGAATTGTTCCTTGTTCACGCGTAAAGGGTCGCCAGCCATCGTGGGTCGAGTAATCGACTGCAAAAAGTAGCCGGATTTTATCGGGCTTATTTCAAGAGGTTGCTGTGTAGAGACTTGTTTGTCGTTGAACGTCGAATAATCGACCGCGGAAAATAGGCGGATTTTATCGGGCTTATTTCAAGAGGTTGCTGTGTAGAGACTTTTTTGTCATTGAAGATTATTTTAGCAGGATTTCTCACAAAGATAATGTCCTGCCAGGGATGTAATTGCTGGGCAATCTAACTCAAAATAACTAAACCTGACTAGTACGATTGATTAAATAAAGAACGAATAATATAATGAGACACAAAGATTTATACGTGGAAAAACCATGGGAATAAGGGAAAAAAATCACGAGCACCAAGCCAGGAGGGATTGTTACTATGATTATGAGTATCCTGACAGAAAATGTGTATGTCAGGCTAGGAATAGAGTATGATTGTTTAATAATAATGCTATGGTAGTTTATGATTACAAAGATGAGAGTAAAATGCGAGTGAGTCAGTGATCCTTTCTTCTTTCTTCTCCTTGCTATTTATAGTGGCCTTCTTCTCCTTATAACGGTCCTCCTAAATTTGTTTTAGACTTCCCTAGTAAATAGGCCTCATGCCCTATTTACCCGGGAGTGGTTGGTTGACTCCTAAGACTATCCGCCTTTATTTGCTAGGTTGACTGCTTCATACTTGTTATGGGTTTTGTTGAATAAGTCTCCCGTGTAAATTATAGGAACCCCTTTTCTAAACGTTAGTTGTTGCCTGACGCGTTCTGGTAGTGCTTATCATGTAGCTTGGTGAGATATCTCTTCAGGCCTGGCCTGATAGATGCCTGACTTGTCTTTCCCTTCTGACTATTAGATATCTTTTGTTCAGGCTTGGCTTGGTCGTTGCCTGATTGTTGTATGGTCAGGTAGGATGATTCTAGGCCCAACAATTGCCCCTTATCTTAATTCCCAATGGATCTGGCCAGGGATAAGGAGATAAAAAATTCGGGCCAGGCAAAAGTATAATAATATTTACCAGAAAAAGATTTGAGTTCCTTTCAACTTCTATAACGGCTAGTGGCCATAAATGAGGTAGGTTCATTAAACCCTAGGAAAGTCAAGATTGGATTAATCTACTTGTCTTATCCGTTGGATTTTTGCGGCTATAAAAAGCTTGAACCGTTTGCTTGCTTCCATATTTGCATTCTTCAATTCTCTAAATTTTCTCTCTTCTCTCTAATTCCTTTGCAAAATAAATCCTTCTTTGAAAATCAATTTCATATTCCAATCATAAAATGGCTGGTGGAAGGAGAAAGGCTGCTGCATCAAAGACTGCTGCTGGGGCTCGACAGGCTCCAGTAGTGGTAGATGTTCCATAAATTATTCCTGAAGATGAAGTTATGGATATTTTTGCCCCTGTAGAAATTCGGTCTATTACTGTAACATTCCGTTTGATGTTATGGGTAGTTTGATATTGGATTTGCTAGTGGATGATATATTACGGAGCTAGTTGGTAGTATATGGAGTTAGTGTTGAGAGAGATATAATGGAGTTTATACGATATCATGAGCCATATTGTGGAGGTAGGAATAGTTAGTGGAGTTGGTGTTACGAGTTCATGTTTGGTTGGAGTTTTGTTTTGAGTTCTTAGTCACGTTGTTGTGTCTTGATCGAGTTAGTATGGTTGTTTTTGAGTATGGGTTGAACTTCGGGGACGAAGTTCTTTTTAAGGAGGGAAGACTGTAATACTACGGTTTTATGAGTCTCTGGGTACTCTATCGAGTAGGCCTTACTCTGTCGAGTAAGGGTGAGTTGCGTTTTAAAATAGTTTCTGACCTGTTGGGTACTCGATCGAGTAACTATGATACTCAATCGAGTAAGAGGCACTCGATCGAGTACCTTAGCTACTCGATCGAGTAGCCGGTTTACGGGGAGTTATTTCTCGGGTTTTGTTAATTATGCGATTAAGGTATATAATCTTTTCCGTCATTGTTCTTAAACACTTTTCAAAACCTAAATTACTGTCAAGAGAGAAAGCAAAGTACGTTCATCACTTTAATCGCATTGTTAGAAAATCCCGGAGTTTGGAAGGTCGGATTTCACCTTTCGTTATACCGTTGAGATCCTTGCGTCGAGGGTAAGATCTATGTACCGTTTTTATAGTTTTCCTTAAATTTGGTTAAACCCTAATATGGGAATTTGGGGGTTTTTGTGTAGATTGTGATTTGGTAGTGTCTATGTGTTTGTATGATAGGAAGAGGTTTTGTAGAAGAGGTTTTTTGATACAGCTTTTGATACCGTCTGACTGTTGTGCTTTCCAGGTAGGATTTCCTACTCAGTATTAGTCCCATAATGGGATTATTGTTGATGTGTTGAGATTGATTGTTTAATATCGTAATTGTATTGTGACGACTGTGATTGTGATTGTGACTGTTTATCTCTGGTTCTCGAGATGCGTTCTCGGCTGAGTAGAGTCACTTCCGGGAGTGGCTTCACGCCCTAGTTTTGCCTCCTGTGGAACCCGCCACAGGAGGGATGTGCACATTAATGGACAGGGTTATCGCTCGGTATGATGAGCGGGGCTTAGGTGGGAACGGTGCGGTCCCCCATGGCGTGGTCGGGTCCAGTGGACAGTCGGTGATTGAGATTGATGGGACTGGTGTGATTGTTTGTGTGACGGTGTGAATATCTGTTTAACGTATTGTGGATATAAATATAGATTGTGTGATTAGTACTGACCCCGTGTTGTTGTTTGTAAAACCTGCGGTGATCCATTCGGGGATGGTGAGCGAGTGGTGAGCGAGGTTTGAGTTGAGTCGGGATAGCCGGGATGTACCACCGTCTGACGATAGAAGTCTTCCGCTGTAGCTTTGCTAGTTTTATAACATTTCAGTTAATTCAGTAGACAGTTGGTTTTGAGAACATGTATCGTATTTTGGTATTTGGTTTCAGTTGTAACCTTTCACTAAACTTATATTATTTAAAGTTGTTTCGTTATTGTCTTATGAATATCATGCCTCGGGTAACCGAGATGGTGGCATCCTTATACCTGAGTGGTCCTGGTAAGGCACTTGGAGTATGGGGGTGTTACAAATGGTATCAGAGCGACGATCCTGAAACCTGTAACAAATAAATCTAATGAATATAGGGAGTCAATTAAAATGAACCCGAGATAAAGGTTGTAGGAGCTAATGCAAAGGCTTGGGAGACGTCCTAAAGTCGCGAACTTGCCCTACAATTTTGAACCGGTCACATGGGGGGTGTATGTCAAGGTCGTATGTGATGCTTGTTGACTCGTATGAGAATGTGATGATGTATGTTGTAATTGTTGGATGTTTGGAGTAGAAGGTCGAGTTTGTGAATGAAAGGTTGGTGAAGTATATAGAACTGTTGTTGATTGAAAGTATGTTGCATGATAGTTGGTTTACAATGTTGGTTGGAATTGTTAGAAAAGTGTATGAGAATGATGAGTAATGTGGTGAAAAAAGGGAGTAGTTCATATGTGATATGATTATACATAATTTTGTTTGTGTAATTTTATATAATGATTTCATATACATGCCTACTATTGTTCATATGTACATGTTGCATGAAGAATGTGGTTGAAATGGATGAATTGATTGGAAAAGATGGAGTGGCAATAGCATGAGAATACGAATTTTGTGATTATGAATATGTTTAGGTGACGAAGTGTATTTGTAATATTGATGTATTAGTAACATGGAATAGGATTTGTAATGTATGAGTATGATTTGTCTTACGAAAGGCTATAGAATAAAAGCATGTGGGTAGTGCATGATGAATGTTGTTGCTTTGCTTTTGAAAATAGTAATATGTGATTGGGACTACTGGTTTCATGAGTATTGGGTTGTTTTTGTTTACCTTGTTGTCGTTTAAGTTGTTTGGAAGTAAAATCAAGTAGTTATGTTTTTTTCGATTATAAAGAGGTTGTCTTTAAACTGTTATAACTTGATATTCATAAATGATTTTAATGTAATTCCAATTGGAGGTGATAGCTTGTTCTTTTACGATTCTAACGATAGGTCACACGTCCAAAACGACCAAGAAATGAGTGAGTTATGGCTGTTTTACGAAAACTGGACAGTGCTGAGAAATGCGTAGGTACTCGATGGAGTAGCCTTGGTACTCGATCGAGTAGGGGGTACTCGATCGAGTACGTCAATTACTCGATCGAGTGGCCCTGGTAATTTGTTTTACGTGCTTATGATCTTCACCTACTCGATCGAGTAAGTCACTTACTCGATCGGGTGGCCTGTACTCGATCTAGTGACCCCTGTTTCGGGTCATGTGCTTATCTTTTGACTTTCGTTGCATATTATGTTTAATACAAAGGTGTTAAATTATTTCTTTATGCATTGTTTTACGTATTTGTTGGTCCTGAAGCGTAAGTTACCCAATCTTATGATGTAAAGAGTGACATCTATGATGAGTATGAGTTCGGTGGGGAGGACATGAGTTATATGTGTTGTGATAGGTAGAGGAAAAAGAATAGGGAGTTTGATAAGGCTTAATTGAGGCTTAGAGCATGTTGTGTAAGACGAGATGAGTGACATGATTGTATGTTGAGTAATGAAAATGTAAGTGAATGTGGGCAAGGGATGATGTAAGTTTAAGGAACGTGAGAATGAAAAGATTGAAGGAAAGGATGTGGATAGTAGCAACCTGAGATGTATAACGATTTATGGAGGGAGATGGTTAGGAATCGTGTTGATTAAGAATATATGTAATTAAAGGTCGTTTCAAAGGAATTGAGTGAACTTAATGGAGACATGTCGCGACGTGGATTTGCAGATAGTGACTGAGTTTGGAAATTTGTGTTATCGAGGGACGAAACTAATGTGTGATTTCCTTGGGCAATTAACGGTATAAAAAGAATTTTGATTTCTAGAGATATAAAAAGGGAGATGTAATTGTTTGAACATTAAACGTTGATTCTATGGACAAATTAGTGGCAAGTGTGAGTGAGTGGAGTGATGAGAAGGGACCCATGGTAAGGAAGAGTGAGATAATATCTATAAGAAATAATGGGATTGGAGTTTTGGAGCAATGAGAAGGTGATCGGAGCACTAAAAAGTTAGGAAGAAGTAATAAGGAGTTGAATGGTTAATTGCTTTTGTCGAGTGTAAAAAGAAAAGAATGAGGGGAGTAAAACTAAGGAAATGTTCACCGGAGTTATGTGATATAAAAGTAAGGAATCGTCGAAATGCATGATACTATCACGAGGAATTGAATTAATGGTTATATAGGAGTTTCAGAACAACATGATTAGTCTTGAGTTTTGAGGAATTAAGGAAAGTAAGAAGTTGGTAGAAGATCTGCATGATATGGGATTTTGGTGGAGAGTTAGATGATGATACAATTAAGGATAGTATTGGGAAGAATGTTGGGGTAATTTTATTCATGGATTCGATGTTCGTTGTTTGGGATGTTAACCAAAGATAGGAAAGAAATAGTGATGTTTAGAGATGAGTGAAGAGGTTTGATGTCCGGACAGTGGTAGTGTCATGGTTTGTGACTAGTGGTTAAGGGTGGTGGTATATTAGAAAGGTAGCAATTCTAAAGAGGTTGATTTAGTAGAGACCAGATTGATAAATATGGTCATGAAAGAGTATAACATGTGGTTATATGAGGCAGTTGTTAGTAGTTGAGTATTAATGGTGTGGCTACATTTGGCAGAGGGTGATGGATATGCGAATGGGATAATATGTTATGAGGTGTATACGAGTTAAGCTTGGGTGAGAGGTAACTTTTATCAGGTGGTAACTTACGTGATCAGGATTGACTGGTTGAATGTGATTACGGGTCTGGGATATATATATATATATATATATAAATGTTTGTGTGAGGTTTTGACCTCACAAGACGTGGTATGGTGTGATTATGATTGAGTTGTTATTTGAATGTTCTGTAATGCATGTTGGGTACGCTAATCTAATTGAACGATATTCAAAAAGGTAATAATTTGATTGATCTGGCATGGTTAGTTATAATTGTATGTGTATTTATAATACATATGTATTCCGTGAAATGGTAGGAATAAGGCTCATGAGGTGCTTATCCATTTATTCATATAATATGTTGCGTTGTGATTGAGTAAAGTGGATTTGAGTAAGTTTTCTTGTCCGAAAAGTTATTGCCGAGTAAGTGTTTATGGAATTATATGTAGTTGTGATGTCTATCGATGTGGTAGTGGTGCCTCGGGTGGTGATCCGGGCACGGTATTTAGTGTTGTGATGTGGGTATTTTCGCACTGCGGTGTGGCTGTTGGTGGCGGTGTTGCGATTCCGCCACCGGTTGTGGTGGAGTAGGCGGGATGATTATGATTTGAATTTCGAAAGTACATACCAGTCATACATAGATCGTTGTTGTTTGTTTGCTGTTGTTCCTTGCGAGTTTTGGTTGAACAGGTGGACTGTGGTTTTGTTTGTTGATGTTTCTGACCAGTTTCGGTTTGGGAATGAAGGTAGAGTATTATATGAAAGATAGTTGTGCATGTTTCCATTGTTGTCATGGTATAGTGATATTCTGTTGATGGGACACAGTTGTGAGAAGTTGTTACAGTAATTTTGATCTTGTTTTAGGATGAGTTATCGGTAGACATAGTCATGACAAGTGATTTATGGAATATGTGTTGTACTGATATGGAAGATGTAAGTGGTTCATAATCTCTATTTGGGACAGTGAGTATAGGGTGTTGGAGAATAGTATCATGTTAAGTGATGAATGAGTTTTGTGGTAATAAAAGAAAAGAAATCGAAGATCTAGTGTGAGTGTATATCATAATTGTGGATCGTGAGTTATGAGTATGGAAATGGTGCACGTATAGAGGATTAGGTCGTTTTGGCGGTAATAGGGAACAAGTGAAGTTTTGGGTTAAGCTAAGGATTTTGTGGTATAGGTTAGGTGGTGTGCCGAGTGAATTGAGGTGGGAGAACTGTTTAAGTAAGAGAGCCGTGGATATAGGAAGGGAGAGTGTCTAGATTATAGGCGGTTATCTTTGACATGTCGTGGTGATGACAATATGGAGAAGATATAGCTAAAGATTTAGTATTAGTGAGTTACGAGGACGTAACATTTATCTTAAGAGGAGTAGGATGCGATAAAAGAGAGTTTCATGGTTATGCATGTTGTAATATATTTGGAAGTAGAGTTTTAGCATAGCGTAAAGGGGGGATTTGTTTTGTGGTTGATACTGTTAAAAGGCCATGGTCGTGCTTGTAGTAGTGTGATGCTTCGGAGTGTGAGAATATTTTATGTAGTGCTGACAGTTGGATGATGATGTTATGAGTGTGTGTAAACTTCGAGGACGAAGTTCCTTCTAAGGGTGGTAGAATGTAACATTCCGTTTGATGTTATGGGTAGTTTGATATTGGATTTGCTAGTGGATGATATATTACGGAGTTAGTTGGTAGTATATGGAGTTAGTGTTGAGAGAGATATAATGGAGTTTATACGATATCGTGAGCCATGTTGTGGAGGTAGGAATAGTTAGTGGAGTTGGTGTTACGAGTTCATGTTTGGTTTGAGTTTTGTTTTGAGTTCTTAGTCACGTTGTTGTGTCTTGATCGAGTTAGTGTGGTTGTTTTTGAGTATGGGTTGAACTTCGGGGACGAAGTTCTTTTTAAGGAGGGAAGACTGTAATACTACGGTTTTATGAGTCTCTGGGTACTCTATCGAGTAGGCCTTACTCTGTCGGGTAAGGGTGAGTTGCGTTTTAAAATAGTTCCTGACCTGTTGGGTACTCGATCGAGTAACTATGATACTCGATCGAGTAAGGGGGCACTCGATCGAGTACCTTAGCTACTCGATCGAGTAGTCGGTTTACGGGGAGTTATTTCTCGGGTTTTGTTAATTATGCGATTAAGGTATATAATCTTTTCCGTCATTGTTCTTAAACACTTTTCAAAACCTAAATTACTGTCAAGAGAGAAAGCAAAGTACGTTCATCACTTTAATCGCATTGTTAGCAAATCCCGGAGTTTGGAAGGTCGGATTTCACCTTTCGTTATACCGTTGAGATCCTTGCGTCGAGGGTAAGATCTATGTACCGTTTTTATAGTTTTTCCTTAAAGTTGGTTAAACCCTAATATGGGGATTTGGGGGTTTTTGTGTAGATTGTGATTTGGTAGCGTCTATGTGTTTGTATGATAGGAGGAAGTTTTGTAGAAGAGGCTTTTGATACAAAATTGTTGATACCGTCTCGACATTTGTTGTGCTTTCCGGGTAGGATTTCCTACTCGTATTAGTCCCATAATGGGAGGATTGTTGATGTGTTGAGATTGATTGTTTAATATCGTAATTGTATTCGACGATGATGTGATTGTGATTGTGATTGTTTGTCTCTGGTTCTCGAGATGCGTTCTCGGCTGAGTGGAGTCACTTGCGGGAGTGGCTTCACGCCCTAGTTTCGCCTCCTGTGGAACCCGCCACAGGAGGGATGTGCACATTAATGGACAGGGTTATCGCTCGGTATGATGAGCGGGGCTTAGGTGGGAACGGCTGCGGTCCCTCACTGGCAGGACTGGTCCAGTGGACAGTCGGTGATTGAGATTGATGGGACTGGTGTGATTGTGTGTGTGACGATGTGAATATTTGTTTAACGTATTGTGGATATAAATATAGATTGTGTGATTAGTACTGACCCCGTGTTGTTGTTTGTAAAACCTGCGGTGATCCATTCGGGGATGGTGAACAGTAATTGAGCAGGTTTGAGTTGAGTACTGGGATAGCTGACTTTAGAAGTCCTCCGCTGCAGCTTTGCTAGTTTTATAACATTTCAGTTAATTCAGTAGACAGTTGGTTTTGAGAACATGTATCGTATTTTGGTATTTGGTTTCAGTTGTAACATTTCACTAAACTTATATTATTTAAATTTATTTCGTTATTGTCTTATGAATATCATGCCTCGGGTAACCGAGATGGTGGCATCCTTATACATGAGTGGTCCTGGTAAGGCACTTGGAGTATGGGGGTGTTAAAATTACGCACAAGGGTGTCAGGTTTGCCCCTGTAAAATCATTGTCTGCCTCTTTCCCTGAGGCCAATCAATTGAAGCCTTCTTTCGAGCATTACTTGAAAGGTAGGGGTTTTCTCCCCTCTGGTGCTGGGGCCTGGGTCCCTGAGAGTGGTCCAGTCAGGGCTAATTGGTGCAGTCCTGGTTGGTTCTGTATCTTTGAATGGGCGTTTAAAGGAGGTTGCAGGCTTCCCTTTTCTCCATTCATGGTTGAGGTCATCAGGGCCATCGAAGTCGCCCCTTTCCAACTTATGCCAATGGTTTGGAAGATTTTTCAATCTTTTGAACACCTATGTGCCAAGCAGAACTTGGTGATTACTCTTGAAGATTTCAAGAATGTCTACCATTTAAAAAGTAATACCACTGGACGCTTCAATCTTCGAGTCAGGGCAAAGATGACTCATTTGATTACCAATTTTGATTCAGGCGACGACAAGGCTTGAGCCACAACCTATATGTTCATCAGGGCAGATTCTGTTGCCCCTGATCTGGATTATCTTAACTATCCGGCTGTGGAGGGTGGTAAGTTCTTTTCCTTGCATTCAAATCAGGTTATAACAGTATGTAGATTATATTTTAAAGATAAACTTACTTGTGATGTGTTTGTAGTGGCTGATTGGGCTAATAATCCTGATGCTAAGGGGTCGGCTGACCGGATTGCAGCTTTTATGGCCCTGCCGGATGAGGAGAGGGTGTGGCATGCCTGCCTTGGACAGGAGCCCATGCGTCGTTTAAAGAAGGCTAAATTGAGCACTTACAAGGCTGTCAGAGGTGCCAAGTTTGAGGGGCCTCTTCATCAGGTAGTATGTTTTTTTGTCTTTTCTTTCCTCAACATATGTTAGTATTATTGATATAGGATTTCATCGTGTAGCTACCAGGGCTTCTGCAAGGATTGCCAGTTTTGGCTTGTCTTTACTAAAGGCAGGCGTTTCTCAGATCACAGGGGAAAAGTCCCGGAGTAGTGAGGCTACGGGGAGTGATAGTATGTTGCCAGTCCAGGTCTCTGCCCATTAGGCACAGTTGGCGCCTCCTCCTCATGTTGAGGTCGATATTGATGAGCCTAGTCAGGCTGGAAAGAGGAAAAGGTCGGATGAGGCTTCTGAGGGAGTTGGTGGTATGAGAGAGGTCAGAGAGGTTAGGGCTAGTCTTGCTAATGTTCAATTTGCTAAGTAACAGATCCGGGCTCACTCTTTCTTAGTTGATAATCCCTACTACAAGTACCAGGCTGAGGAAATGTCTGCCCAGGTAGTGGCTGCTATGTATCGTTCCAGGGACTATGCTGCTAACTTGGTTACCATGCTGCAGGAAGTATGACTCTTTTCTCCTTAGTTTTGTTTTGGTTGTGTATTTCTAGCTTGCCTGATTTATGATTTGCTTGTAGAATGTAAATGACATGTTGAGAGGTGCTGGTTAGCTGGAATCCTCCAATGCTAAAAAAGAGACTCTAGACTGGGAGGTGTAATGCCTGAAGAAGTATGCTGAATCATTGAAGACGGATTTAGAAGTGTTGAAAAAGGAAAATGTATCTCTGAAGAAGGAGAATGAGGCAGGCAAATGCAAGGCTGGTTGTGGAGACGTCAAAGTTGGGGTATGCTGAAAATGTTGTGAAATATACCTAGGCTAAGCTTGTTACAGTCCAGGAAGAATTGAAGGCTGAGAAGTAGGCTATGCAGGATCAGTTGAAGGTAAATGAGAAACTAGCTGCTGAAAGGGATGTGGTGCAGGGTAGGTACAAGGATGCTTCTATGTATTTATTTGGCAAGGGTCGTGTAGATGCCATGAAGGAGCCTATTGAAGTCAGGCCATATTGGAACCCGGTGCAAGAAATGGCTGATCTCAATGTCACCTATCCTAGTCTTTGCAAGCTGCATGCTGATGATGAGGTTGACTCTCCCCCTTCCAAAAAAAGCGGTGAGGATGATGAGGATGAGGATGATGAAGAGGAGGAGACGGCTGATGAAGGCATTAGTTCTGCTACTGCATCAAAGGCAAGTTGATAGCTTAGCTTTTAGGGTAACACTTTTTTGGCCTATCCAGTGGGGATGTTCCCTGGATAAACTTATCTTTAATTTTTTGTGCAAGCTGGTATTTGTCCTACCCAGGGAGGGATGTTCCCTGGGCCAACTTTGAATTTTAAGCTTTTCCTTTGATATAATTTGAAGGTGTTTTCCTGTTCCATTGTGTGCCTTCGTGTAATTAGGTAGTACCTGCAATAATGTAATTTGAGCCATTTTGTTAAGATAATGCCTGTCAGGAGGGCTTATGGCCCTCAATCCGTTTTAGGAAATTATGGCTTTTTTGCCTGTCTGGAGGGCTTTTGAGAAAGAGGGGTGGTTGCCAGTCAGGGGGGGCTTATGGCCCTCAGCCTGTCAAGAGGGCTTTAAGACAAGTGGTCTTGTATTTATTTCACCATCATACATGTCTTATTATACTGAGCTCAGTTTTTATGTGGTTTTTAGATGTGGCAGAAATGCCAAGGTTTGTGAAGTATTTCTGAGATGCTGTTCAGGTTGGGTGGAGTGGCCCTCAATCCTGAATATTTGTTTAAGCCTCTAATTATAATGATCTAGATAATTATAGAAAAGGTGTAAAACAAGTTTTTAGGATTTAGCATGGTAGTATAGTAAAATTGTAATCATAGTGGGCAAGAAAAAAAGTAGGAATATAATAGACAAGTATTCAGGCAAAATTGCAATTAGCAGGAAAGCACATACTAGGATCATAGAGAGGTCATAGATTATTACATTTAAGGGGGGGGGGGGGGTTCTCACATAGAATGTTGCCAGGTAAGAGATTAAGTTAATGGCCTTACCTGGTTTGTAGCATAAGATAATAAGTTTATACATGAAATAGTTTTAAGTGGGAGATGTTTCAGGATCTGGGGATTATTTCTCCATCCAAGGTCTGTAGCCTGTAGGCTCCCTGTCCCACTATTGAATCAATCAGGTAAGGTCTTTCCCATATAGGAGCTAGTTTGCCAGCATTCTTATCTTTTGTATTTGGGAAGACCTTTCGTAAGACTAGGTCTCCTTCCTTAAATACCCTGATGTTTACGTTTTTATTGTAGCTTCTAGCTACTGTTTTATGGTAGGAAGCTATTCTGATCTTGGTTGTGTCTCTTAATTCTTTAGCCAGGGTCAGGCTAGCTTGCAGTAGTGACTTATTTTCCTCTATAGTGTTCAGGCTGCTTCTATTAGTTGGTACATGGATTTCCGCTGGGATCACTGCTTCACAGCCATAGACAAGGGAGTAAGGGGTCTGGCCTGTGGATGTCTTAGGTGTAGTTCTGTCAGCCCAGAGGACTAGAGGGAGTTCTTCAGCCCATCTGCCTTTTCTTCTCTTTAGTTTTTTCTTTAGGCAGATGATCACCACTTTGTTGCTAGATTCAGCCTGGCCGTTTGCTTTTGGATAGCCTGGTGTAGAGGTTACCAAGTTGATATTCCATTGTGCAAAGAAAGCCATTGTTCTTTTTCCCCACAAACTGAGTACCATTGTCACAAATTCTTTCTGAGGGGATGTCATATCTACATATGATATTGCGTTTGATGAATGATATGACATCCTTGTCCTTGACTTGCCTGTATGAGTCAGCCTCTATCTACTTTAAAAAGTAATCAGTCATGGCTATCATGTAGACTTTTTGTCCAAGAGCTTGGGGTAGTTTGCCTACAATGTCCATTCCCCACTTCATGAATGGCCAGGGAGCTGAGATGAAATGTAGTAGCTCGGATGGTTGATGGATGAATGGAGAATGAAGTTGGCAAGCTTCACATTTTGAGCTGTAGGCTAGGCAGTCAGCTCTTAGGGTTGCTTGTTCTTAGAACCTTGCTCGCCAGGCTTCTGCCGCCTTTGTGATTCCCACAGTATCCATCATGTATGTCCTCAATAACCTGTTTAGCTTCATGGGGTTCCAGGCATCGCAGATACGGTCGAGCCTCAGACTTTTTGAACAAAATGTTATTTATAATAGTATAGGTAGAAGCTTTAATTCCAAATGCCCTTGCTTCATGCCTGTCTTTGGGTAAAATCCCCTGTAAGAACCAATCATAGTATGGCTTGGTCCACGAGTTCGTGTCCTCACTGATGGACAAATTTGTTCAGGCTTTGTAATGGTCGGTTCTAACAGGTGAACAATAGGTATCTTATCAAATACAGCAGGGCTGAAATTTGATCCCAGGCTGGCTAGGGCATCAGCCTAAGTGTTTAAATCTCTTGGTATTTGATCAATGTCAAATTAACTAAACTTTTTACAAAGGTTTTTGACATAGTCTAACTAAAGAATCATTTTGGAATCCTTTGCAGCGTAGCTTCCTTTGACTTGATTGGAAATTAAAAGTGAGTCAATTTTTACCTTGAGGTTTTGCACGCCTAGATCTATACATACCTTGAGTCCAGATATCAGGGCTTCATATTCAGCTTCATTGTTTGTTGCTTTAAACTCACAGCTGATAGCCTGAGCTATTAAGTCTCCCTGTGGTGATTTTAGTACTAATCCTATGCCAGTTCCTCTCATATTGGTTGCTCCATATATATGTAAGGTCCATTCATAGCCTAGTTTTTAGGTGTCTAGATGGCTGACCTCTTATATGAGGTCAGGTTCTAGGCTGGGACTAAATTCGGCCACAAAGTCTGCTAAGGCCTGGGATTTAATTGTTGTCCTGGATACAAAGGTTATATCATAAGTACTTAGTTGTACTGACCATTTTGCCATTATGCTTGAAAGTTTAGGTTTCCTTAGGACAGATTTGATAGGCAGATTGGTCCTGACAATTATTGGGTGACTCTCAAAGTAAGGTCTGAGTTTTGTGCAGGATACAATTAAAGCAAGGACGTATTTTTCAAGTAGTCCATACCTTGTTTCTGCATCCAGGAGACTTTTACTTACATAATAGATAGGGTGCTGTTGGCCGTTAACTTCCTTGGTCAGGACTCCACTTACTGCAGTCTCAGTGACTGATAAGTAAACCGTCAGGGGTTCTCCTTTGTTATGTTTGGACAGTAGTGGAGGAGTAGCCAGATAAGTTTTTAATTCTTGAAAGGCTGTTTCATGTTCAGGCATCCACTTGAATGATTTGTTCTTTCTGAGGATGTCATAAAAGGATCAGCATCTTTCAGATGATCATATGAATCTGTTCAGGGCTGCAACTCTTCCTGTTAGTCTCTGGATATCTTTGACTGATTTGGGAGATTCCAATTTCAGGATGGCTTTTATCTGTTCTGGGTTGGCTTCAATCCCTCTTTTTGTCCCCATGTATCCTAGGAATTTGCCTGAAGACACTCCAAAGTGGCATTTGGAGGGGTTGAGTTTCATTTTGAATTCTTCCAGGATTTTGAAGGCTACTTCCAAGTCCTTTACATGATCTTCTGCCTTCTTAGAATTTACCACCATGTCATCAATGTAGACCTAGTCACCAATTTGGTCTTTGAACATCATGTTGACCAGGCGTTGGTAGGTAGGTTGCCTGCTGTGTAGCAATATATGCCCCTTTCCGTGATGAATGTAGCGTTTTCCTGGTCAGCTGGGTGCATTTTGATCTGGCTGAATCTACTTGAGGCATCCATAAATGTTAATAGTTCATGCCTAGCTGTAGCATCAACCATTGCATCAATGTGAGAGTGGGAATGGATCTTTTGGGCAGACTTTGTTAAGATTAGTGTAGTCTACACAAACTCTCCACTTGTCATTCTTCTTTTGTACCACGACCACGTTGGCCAACCATTCATGGTACAGTACTTGCCTGATCATTCCCGTGTCTAAGATTTTGTCCACTTCTTCCTTAATAATAGTGTTGCGCTCATGGGCAAACTTTCTCCATTTCTGATGTACATGCTTAAAAGAAGTGTCAATATTGAGCTTATGGGTAATAATATTAGCATCTATGCAAGTCATATCAAAATGGCACCAAGCAAAACATGAAGATTTATTCTTGAGAAAACTTACTAGTTCTGGTCTGATATTGTCAGGGACATCAGATCCTACTAGTACGTGCCTGTCAGGATACTCAGGGTCTAATATTACCTGATCTATTTCCATTTGGGTTTCTGCCACATAAGTGCTCCTGACAGGGTACTGTAACTGCTAGGCGAGAGACTTACCTGCCTTGGAAGGTTTTAAGGATTCAGTGTATCATTCCTGGGCAGACTTTTGTTCACCTTTGATGGTTTCTATTCCCCATTCCGTTGGTATTTTGACGCATTGATGATAGGTTAAAGAAATTGCTCTGACATTATGGATCCAAGGCCTGCCTAGGATTGCATTGTAGGATGAAAGGCAATCCAGGACTCCAAATCTTTCATATGATGAGACTCCTTCAACGTAGGTAGGCAAGTAGATTTCTCCCAGAGTGGTCTTGGTTTCACCACTGAATCCTACCAGGACATTTGATTTCTTTATGATCTGGTTCTCATCAATCTTCATGGCTTTCAAGACGTTAAGCACAATTAGGTTGACTAAGCTACCACCATCTACTAGGATTCTAAGGACACGTGCAGTCCCAATTTGCATAGTAATGACGAGGCCATCATGATGGACGTCCGGGATTCCCTACATATCAATATCATCAAAAGTAATTTGAGATAAATTTCTAGGTTTAAAGGGAGTTTTTGACTCCATGGCTATTTTCTTTGCAGCTGAGCTAGTCAGGCCGCAGATCTCAGATCCTCCATTGATGAATTTGACTTCATAGATGGGTGGTGCTGGGGGCAGGTCACGTTGTGGTATTTCCTGATCCTTTCTCGATCCGTTATCTTCCCTGTTCTTTGATGGCATCAAATCTTTTAGGTAGCCTTTCTTTAACAGGTAGGCCACTTGTCTGCGTAGACCCAGGCATTCTTCTGTGGTGTGTCCTATGTCCATGTGAAATTCACACCATCTTGATGTGTCTTTCCTTGAGTTGGGATTGTCCGTCTTTTTTTGCCACTTGACAATGTCTCCCATGTTGTCAAGCCTTTTGATCAATCCTACAGTATCAACAGAGAAGTTATATTCTTGAATAGGTGGGTAAGTATAAGAGTTACCTCATTGCTCATGAGCATAGTTGACTTCTGATCTGTCTTGCCTAGTGTAGGGGGATGGCCTGGAACTGCTTCCTCTATGATTAGAGCTTTTTCTGTTGGATTTCTCATATCCTAAAACACTATTAGTGGCTTCAGCCTTGAAGCTTTTATCTTCTTCCAGTCTGATGTAGCCAATGGCTTCTGCCTGAACATCTTCAAAGGTCAGGCAAGGTTTCATGGTCAGCTCGTCATAGAAATCGCTGTCCAATGGGAGTCCCTACCTCAAAGCTTCCTTATCTGTTCCGACATCACATCTGGGAATTGATACTTTATCTTTGTTGAATTTGGTCAGGAATGCTCTGATTGTTTCGCCAGGCTTTTGCTTGATTCTATATAGGTCACTGAATCTCTTTTCGAGTTCCCTGCTGCTGGCGACTTGATGGTTGAACGAGTTTATCAGGTCTGCAAAGGACTTGATGCTTCCATTTGGCAGGTTTATGTACCATTGAAGGGCATGTCCAGTCAGGGTTTTTCCAAAACCCTTGCACATGCATAGTTGTTGTAGTTCACTGGGTATGGAGGCTGCCAACATTCTTTGTTTTTAGTAGGCTACATGGTTTTGAGGATCTGTAGTTCCATCATAGATTCTCATTGATGGCACCACAAACATTTTAGGAAGATCTATTTTAGCTATCTCATCCACAAAGGGAGAGTCAGTATAACTTTCAGGGTTGGCTTCCTTAATAGTTGCAGGCACTCCAGGAATCTTCTCAAATTTTTCATGGAGTTTTTTGATCTCCTTGAGCATGGCCATCATTATAGCTGCGTTAGTTTGATCTGGGATGGCCTCTTCATTTGGAGTATCTTCTGAGTCTGAATCAAGGTCCCCTGCTTTGGACTTTGTTAGAGTTGGAGTACCAAAGTTGGAGAAGTCAATGTTTCTGATTATTGAAGAGAATGGAGTTCCAGGCTGAATCTTCAATTTCGAGCCTGAATCATTATCTCCTAGCTTTTGCTTTAGACTGGACTCTGATTCTTTTAGTTTCTGGACTTCAGCCTCAGCCTGGGCCATTTTCAGCTTCAGTTGCTCTATTTCCAGTAGTTGTTTGGCGGCAGCCAATTATTGTTCTATTCTGTCTCCAGTCATTTATTGGAAGAGTTTTTGTGTTGTTTGGAATTAGGTTTTGATTATTTTTTAGATAGATGCCCCACGGTGGGCGCCAATTATTTTAGCAGGATTTCTCACAAAGATAATGTCCTCCCAGGGATGTAATTGCAGGGGAATCTAACTCAAAATAACTAAGCCTGACTAGTATGGCTGATTAAATAAACAACGAATAATATAACGAGACACAAAGATTTATACGTGGAAAAACCCTGCGAATAAGGGAAAAAACCACGGGCACCAAGCGAGGAGGGATTGTTACTATGATTATGAGTATCCTAACAGGGAATGTGTATGGTAGGCTAGGAATAAAGTATGATTGTTTAATAATAATGCTATGGTAGTTTATGATTACAAAGATGAGAGTAAAATGCGAGTGAGTCAGTGATCCTTTCTTCTTTATTCTCCTTGCTATTTATAGTGGCTTCTTCTCCTTGTAACGGTCCTCCCAAAGTTGTTTTAGACTTCCCTAGTAAATATGCCTCGTGCCCTATTTACCCGGGAGTGGTTGGTTTACTCCTAAGACTATCCGCCTTTATTTCCGCTAGGTTGACTGCTTCATACTTGTTGTGGGTTTTGTTGAATAAGTCTCCCGTGTAAATAGGAACCACTTTTCAGAAAGTTAGTTGTTGCCTGACGCGTTCTGGTAGTGTTTATCATGTGGCTTAGTGAGATATCTCTTCAGGCCTAGTCTGATAGATTCCTGACCTGTCTTTCCCTCCTGACTGGCGCTTGTCTGGATGCCTTGTATTAGATATGTTTTGTTCAGGCTTGGCTTGGTCGTTGCCTGATTGTTGTCTGGTCAGGCAGGATGATTCCAGGCCCAACAAAGATCGATTAATCGACTGCGGGAAATAGCCGGATTTTATCGGGCTTATTTCAAGAGGTTGCTGTGTAGAGACTTGTTTGTCGTTGAAGGTCGAATAAGCGACTGCGGGAAATAGCTGGATTTTATTGGGCTTATTTCAAGAGGTTGCTGTGTAGAGACTTGTTTATCGTTGAAGGTTGAATAATCGACTGCGGGAAATAGGCGGATCTTATCGGACTTATTTCAAGAGATTGCCGACACTTGTTTATCGTTTGAAGGTCTGATAATCGACTGCGGGAAATAGATATATTTTATAGGGCTTATTTTAGGAGGTTGCTGTGTTGTTAGTGGGGTCCGTAGGGAGGTCTCCGATATCCTGCTGGGGAATTTTGGTGTTTATATTTGATGTTTGCAATGTTAGAAAGAGATAGGATTTTGTAGTTTGAGCCTGGCTCTTGCGGAAGGCGGCCTCTATTATCGTCATTCGTGTTTTCGAATTTCGAAGAGAAGTAACGATTTTTATTGCCGTTTGTTTTTTTGAAAATTTGTGGTGGTAGCGAATTTGAATTTTCGCCGTTCATGAGTTGGAAAATTTTGTTGTGATAGTAGCGAGTTTTACATTCGCGATTTGCTATTTTTTTTGAAGATAACGATTTTTAATTCTGCCGTCCTGCGATTTTGTTAGAAATAGCGATTTTTGAACTTCACCATTTTCTATTTTTTTGTTTGAAGAGAAGTAACGGTTTTTATTGCCGTTGTCCTGCGATTTTGTGAGAAATAGCGAGTGTGAACTTCGTTATTTATTTTGTTCAGAAGATAATGGTTTTCACTTCCTGTTTTGTTTGAAAAGGACGGTTTTTAATTCCGTTGTTTGAAATTTGTTAAAATAACGGGTTTGTGTTTCGCTATTTGGTTCATTGTGAAGAAAATGACGGTTTTCAATTCTGTTGTTTGAATTGTGAAAAAGAACGAATTTGAATTTCGCTATTTTGTTTTTTTTGTTTGAGAATGACGGTTTTTAATTTCGTCATTGAAACTTGTGAAATAGCGGGAATTTTTGTAAAAATTGCCCAAAGCCCAAAATTTCACTGAGATTGCTGGGATGACCTCAAAGAGGCGCGAGCCTTTATGCGATGTAAGGAGCCTCTACTTATTTCTCTAAAAGACGCGATGAGCAGCAGCTCCTTATTTTACTTCGTCTTCTTCACAAAAACACATGAAATCACCATTTTTCGCAATTGTTGATCCCTTTTTTTGCTTGTATTTGTGTTACAACCACTATGTCATCTCAAGGTATGTGAATCCTCATGATTCAATTTGATTTTGTTTGCCTTTTTGTTGATTGAATTAGGAGAAAACCCTAACCCTTTCGAAATCGATTAAGGCAATTTTGTTTTGCCTATTTTCGAGAGTAATTGATGCTTGCATTAGGTTAGAAACCTGTTTAGGAGTACAGGGGTGCTTTTAGTTTGAATTTTTATCCCCGTTCCCGCTCCCTAGGTGCAAAAAACGTGAATGAGACAAAAGACCGTCTCATTTTGCAATGTTGTGCTTGTTTGCTCGAGTTGTGTGCCCCACTAGGTTGCATTGTAGTCAGGGAAGACCGTGTTTGCTGCGTTAAGCCTTCGTTGGGTGTTGGGGGCAAAATTTTAGCATTTTTCCTTTAACAGACGGTCTTATGTGGACGAAATAAGCGTCTGTTTGGGTTCAAACTGAGCCATTTTGCTTTGAAATATACCTTAACAGTAGTTTAGGTCATTTTGGGGCGTGACCTAGTCACGTTGCTTTGTTGTGGTCGTAATTTGAAATTTTGACCTGTTTGTGCTCAATTTTGCGTAAAATTGCCCTTTTTGAGATGTGTAAAATGCCCAGTTGTGTCGGGAATTTTTGTTGCTTATTTTTTGCAGATTTTCTGTAGGTCCGAGGGTGGTGGGTTGTTTTTGTAGTTGTTTTTTTGCTATTGCTTTGACTCGTCTTTTGCTTGAAAAGAAAGGCGAGTCTTTTTTTGTGAGTTTTTGTGTTGGATAGGATTGGGCGGGTTTGCCCTTGCTGTTGTTTGCTTTTGTTTTGTATTTGCAGGTGATTTTGTTGTTGGTATTTTGTCCGTTTTGTGCCGTCGAAATGCCGAAATTTCGGCTTACGTTGTTTTTGTTTCGATTTCAGGCGAGTGTTCGGGGGCTGCTAGGCCCGCTAGGTCCGAGGCTGAGGCCTTGGAGGAGGAGGAAGATCCAGGAGGAGGAGGGACGACTGTCATTTCGTCTTTGTCCAGTTGTGTTTTTTCCTGGTGGCCTTTGTCCAGCCTTTGATCACGTGTTGTTCATTGGCTGTTGTCTACAGAGATTTGGACGTCTGATGATTGGAGTTCAATACAAGAGCGTCATTGTAAGTCGCGGCTTTCAATCGTCGCTGAATTCTGATGATTGGGGATCAACATCGGGGTGGCACCCTATGTCGTGCCTCTTACTCATCGCTGAATTCCGATGATTGGGGGTTAACGTCGGGGCAATGCACTGTGTCACAATTCCTGATCGTCTGGTCGTCCGAAGTCTTCCAGACACCTTTTTATTTTTTGTTTCGGAGTACGAAAGAGGGGTTATCGTCATGGTAACCACCTCTGGTTCCGCTATTCCTCCTTTTCTTTTCATCTTATTTCATTTATTTTCTGGTTAGAAGGATGAGGAGTGCTTAGTTCGGTAGGTGGCGGATAGCCCCCAGTTCATTGTTTTAGGCCAGTGTCTTGTACCGGATCCATTTTATATGGTCAGTCGTTTGTATCAAATGTGAGTTGATGTATTTTGCGTGAGGCGGTTTGTATATATGTGTTTTTAGTTTGTAGTTTATTTGTGTTTGGCTTTTTTGTGTTGTGTTTCGTAGAAGCGCGGTCAACGGCTGATTCCGCATTTGCTCCTGCATCGTTAGTGTAGAAAACAGGCAACAGGTAGCGCATGCACATATACGCAAGCATGCAAAATATATGTTGAAAATATAAATAACCACGATGACTCAAAGTTAAAATTGAAATTGTTTGTTGAAAATGAATTTTGAAAATTCCGTGACAAGGCGTCACGTTTGGATTTTTCAAATGAAATTGTTTTGAAATTTCGAGAAATTAATTCGTGTTTGAATTAAATGGCATCGAGTTTTGCAAAAATTGATTTGCAACTCAAAAATTAAAACTCAAACCGCCATGGATTAATTTTAAAAAGATATTTGTAAGTGCGTTGATTTTGATTTTTGCGAGATCAATACTCGGATGTGCAAATACATTTTGAGAAAAATTGATGTTATGTATCAATTTTGTGGAAATGCGAAATTTTTTCAAAAGTTTCCACTGACATGGAAATGATCCGTGACGGATAGGGGCGACTAGCCCTTCCCCCCTAAAAAAAGAAGAGAAAAACCCGTATGTTTAAAGCTGCGTCATGGAAACCGTGTCGGATTTTGTAAAACGTGAATTCAAGGAAATTTGAGTGTGAGAAAAGACAAAAAATTCAGCCTGAAGAGGCGCGAGCCTTAAGACATGAAAAACTATGCGTCAGAAAGAAGCACATTTTGACAAGGATAAGTCAAAGTGCGGATCCTTGGAATCAACCCAAAGAGGCGCGAGCCCCTGGGCGATGCAAGGGAGCTCCCCTTTGTTCGGAAAAAAAGATGCTGATTGTTTTGTATAAATAGGGACATTTGTGCTTCGTTGTTTCATCATCCGAAACACGAAAAAGATCTCTACGAAAACCTTCTCTTCTTCCACAAAATAATTCATGGATACTTTCGAAAATAGGTTGCGGCATTGGTGTCGGGATTTATCACCTCCCGAGAAGTATCAACTCATTATAATGGGAGTTGGTCAATTGTTGGTGCTCCTCAAGTTACGGTGCAATCCTCGTTCCTTGAAGCATGCTCTCGTTTTTTAAATTCGAAACATTATGTTTTCGTTTTCCCGAAAGGTAAAATTTTCCCTCTTACCGAAGAATTGGGTGCTATTGAAGGGGGTCTGGGTTGTACTCTGGTGCTTCCTCCAACTAGGTTGTGTTATAAGGAGAAGTTTTGTTCTATGTTAGGCTTGTCGACGAGCCATGTGAACTTCCTCCTTGCTCCTCATGGTGTTGACATGTTGACTATTATCAATATCGTTTCAAACCGCTTGGATGTTAATATCTCGGAGGTGACTATGAGAAGGGCTTTTGCCTTTTGCCTAGTGCGTGCTTACCTCCTTGTCATTGCTTTGAAGAAGGAGGGGTCAAGATGGTATGGTAGAATGACCCTTGTGCTTGTTGTTGAGCAAATGGAGCGCAGGTGGGATCCATCGTGGTCGGTGCTTGGTGAGATCGTTCAAGCTTTGGACAAGAAGGGTTCTTGTGGAGAAGCCCCTTCGTTTTGATCTCCAACGATCCTCCAAGTATGGCTCATGGAGAGGCTAAGATATGTTGAGCCTCCGGTTGATGCTTCTTCTTACTCCTTCCATCATCTTACCATGAGGAAGAAGTTGTATTCGGATAGCTTTGCATCCACGAAGGCATATTGGACCTCAAAATTGGTGGAGGATGGCGGTCCTCATATACGTTGGGTGGTGGCGTGGTGGCACTTGAGGTCCTTTACGGGGTTGGCCGCTCCGGCCGCTTGTTCTTTCTCTTTGATGGTTGTGGGCTTGAAGGTTGCTTCCTTCATTTATCCGGAAAGGGTTCTGAGGCAAATGGGCCGTCAACGAAAGCTGCCCGCTCAAGATACTCTCGTCCAAGAGAGTGTATTTCGAAACTCCGAGCTTGTGGAGGCTTTCGAGAGGTGGTGGGCTACTCGGCCGACTTGGGAGGTACCAAACCCCGCTCCAACGACATGGGTGACTCCCGCTTATGTCAAGTGGTCAAGAGCTTCAACCTTGGAAGAAAAGTCAAAGTTCCGCAAAGACGAAGTCGTCGATTTGAAATATAGGGAGGTTGGAAAGGTAAACCGCGCCTTTTTTTATGCTTTTGGCGATGATACGAACACGGATGTGGTGAGGCCACAAAAGAGAAGGAGCTTGGGTCCCAAAGAGGCAGTTAGCCGTATGTGGGCTCGGCTCGGGTCGAGTATGGGGTCTTGTAAGAGACCGGATGGTGTTGCCATTGTGGATCCGTTAAGGATCTGTTCCGAAGAGGAAGCCCATGCTAGGCGGGCTAGCAAGAAGAATAAAGAGAAGATGTACCCCAAAGGCAAAGGCAAGGGTAGAATGGAAGAGTGAAGACCTCCATTACCTACTTTATTATTATGTTGTATTAGTATTTGTGTGTTTTTCTTATGTTGTATTATCTATGTATTGTATGTTTGTGTGTGTGTGTGTGTGTGTGTGTGTGTGTGTGTGTGTGTGTGTGTGTGTGTGTGTGTGTGTGTGTGTGTGTGTGTTAGTTTTACTATATAAGATGTCTTAGTCGACGCTCTAGCTCGACAAGTTGTGGACTTGCTTTGCTTCATTTGTTGTCAAGCTTGTAATCCTTCTCATTATTAATTAAATAAGAGGATTGCTTGTGCTAATAGATGTTGTGAACATTTGTTGTTTCTCTATCCATCTTGTAAAGCTAATTCGGCTTGAATTATCCTAAACATTGCACATGTGAAAGAGATTTTTGTGAGAAGGGAGAAAGGCTTTTTTTTTTGTTCTTTTTCGTTTTTGTGGAAAAGGGAATGTTCCCCCTTTTTAAAATTTGTATGGGTTATTGTTTTGTGTGTGTGGGATGGTTGTATCCTTCTTGTGTAAGAAAAGATTGCCTACGTATTCTCCTGAAGAGATGAAATCAAACCAGGCTCGTTTTAGGGTTTTTGTGAATTTTTGTTTGGGGTGTTGTGGTTGCATCCTTCTTGTGTAAGAAAGGATTGCCTACGTATCCACCTGAATAGGTGAAATCAAACCATGCTCGTAGTTTAGGTGTTTTGTGAATTTTTGTTTGGGGTGTTGTGGTTGCCTCCTTCTTGTGTAAGAAAGGATTGCCTACATATCCACCTAAAGAGGTGAAATCAAACCATGCTCGTAGTTCAGGTGTTTTGTGATTTGTTTTTGGGTATTATGGTTGCATCATTCTTGTGTAAGAAAGGATTGCCTACGTATCCACCTGAAGAGGTAAAATCAAACCATGCTCGTAGTTTAGGTGTTTTGTGAATTTTTGTTTGGGGTGTTGTGGTTGCATCCTTCTTGTGTAAGAAAGGATTGCCTACGTATCAACCTAAAGAGATGAAATCAAACCAAGCTCGTAGTTCAGATGTTTTATGAATTTTTTTTGGGGTGTTGTGGTTGGATCCTTCTTGTGTAAGAAAGGATTGCCTACGTATCCACCTAAAGAGGTGAAATCAAACCATGCTCGTAGTTCAGGTGTTTTGTGAATTTTTGTTTGGGGTGTTGTGGTTGCATCCTTCTTGTGTAAGAAAGGATTGCCTACGTATCCACCTGAAGAGGTGAAATCAAACCATGCTCGTAGTTCAGGTGTTTTGTTTGATTGGTCAAATGGATGGTGCCTTTGACAAATCAAAGGCTGCTGGAAACATGGCAAGGGGACATAACTTAGACTCGATTAAACATGCAATTTCAAATCAGAACGTTTTGAGGAATTAACTTGAAAGGAAGATTGCGGTCACTAGTTGTGAAACTAAGGACCAAGTCGCCTTCTTTGATGTTTCTGGGTTCGACTTTTTTGTTTAATGCCTGTTGTATACGTCGTTGGTATAGCTGGACGTTGTGCAAGGCGTTGAGTCGCCGTTCATCAAGGAGTGTGAGTTGCTCGAACCTTCGACGGGTCCATTCCGCCTCATGGACTTGACTTTCTAGTAAGATGCGTAGTGATGGAACCTCAAACTCTACTAGTTGTACTATCTCTATACCGTATGCTAGGTAGAAGGGCGTTGCTCCTGTTGGTGTTCGGATGGAGGTTCGGTATCCTCAAAGTGCGAATGGGAGCTTCCTCCGCCAATCGCGGTAATTGTCTTGCATCTTCTTGATTATGGTGACAAATGTTTTTTTTGCCGCCCCTACCGCTCCGTTGGTTTAGGGACGATATGGGGAAGATCGGTGTCGTTTGATTTTGTATTTGTCCTGCAAGGCTTATTTTTCGGCCCTGAAGTGGGAGCCTTGGTCACTTATGATTTCATGGGGTGCCCCATATCTGCAGATGACGTTGTCTTACATGAACTTGGCCACTTTTTTGGCGGTCAAGACTGCATAGGATTGTGCTTCTAACCTTTTGGTAAAGTAGTCGATTGCGACGAGGACAAAGCATTGTCCTTTGGTGCCTATTGGGTTGACTTTGCCGATGATGTCGATGCCCCAGGTCGAGAAAGGCCAGGGTGATGTCATGGTGTATAAAAGGGATGGTGGTATGTGTTGTATGTTAGCGAAGATTTGGCAATTGTTGCAATGTTTGACGTAGTTTCTACAATCGGCTTCCATGGTGGTCTAGTAGTAGCCTAACCGCATGATTTTTCGGGCTAGCATCATTGCGCTCATGTGAGGGCCACATTCTCCGTCGTGGACCTCTTCCATGACTTTCTTGGCTTTTTGGTGGTTAATACAAAGGAGAAGGATCCCCTGGGGTGTTCATTTGTATAGTTGTTCTTGGTTTATCACGAATTGTGATGCAAGTAAACGAATGGCCCTTTGTCGTCTTGTATCAGAGTTAGGATGGAATTTATTTTTGGCTTTGTGGTTGAGGATGGCTTGGTACCAAGGTTCGACATGTTTTTACTCGTCGTTGTTGATGGCGCATATGTGAGCTGGCTCGCTCCATCTCTCGACACATAGAGGCATGGATGTCATGTCGTCGGGTATGTTGACGAGCGCGGCAAGTTTTCCTAGGGCATCGACAAATTGGTTTTCCTCCCGTGGCAAGTGGAAGTAGTCGATTTGGTCGAAGAATTCAGCTTCCTGGTTAATTTTTGCTTGGTATGGTGCTAGGCTATCGCTTCGGATTTTCCATGATCCGAACACCTGATTGATGATGAGCGAGGAATCGCCGTGGACTCTTAACTTCTTGATGCCAAGTGTTATGGCTGCTTGTAGGCCGATGAGGCATGCTTCGTATTCGGCGGTGTTGGCACAAAGGATGTCTTCGCAAGGAAGTGACCATGTGTCGGTCATCGGATCCTCGTTGACGGGATTTTCTGCTAGGAAATCGGCGACTGCCCTTACCTTGATAACCTTGAGGGTTACAAATTTGAGGTCAAATTCGGATAGCATGAGTGTCCACCTGGACAACCTTTCGTTTAACACAAGCTTTTCGAAGATGTATTTGACAGGGTCAATCTTGGCGTAGATGTGAACCGTGTAGCTGAGCTTGTAATGTCGTAGCTTCTTTATTGACCAAACCAGGGCAAGGCATGTCTTTTCTAGTTAGGTGTATCTTGTTTCGTATTCGATGTACTTTTTGCTGATGTAGTAGATGGCTCGTTCTTCGCCGTCGACTATTTGTGCTAGCAATGCTCCCATCGCTGTGTCGGTGACAGTCATGTATAGGGATAAAGGAATTCTCTACTGAGGTGGCATGAGGATGGGTTCATAAATCATAGTGAGCTTGGCTATGAAGCGGCTGATGTATTGGACTTGACCGAGAAATCCCCGAATCTCCTTCTCGTTCTTAGGCCGAGGCATTTGTTGGAGAGCTTTGATGTTGGTGGGATCGATTTCGATGCCTCTTTTGTTGACGACGTGTCCCAAGCGTTTTCCGGAGGTGACCCCGAATGTACACTTCTGACGATTTAGTCTCATGTTGTATTTTCGAAGGCGAGCGAAGAATTTTCGAAGGGCGCTGATGTATTCGTCTTGGTCTTTTGATTTGACGATCATATCATCGACGTATACCTCCACTTCCTTGTGCATCATGTCGTATAAGAGAGTGGTGGCGGTTCTTTGATAGGTTGCTCCGGCGTTAATTAGGCCGAAGTGCATGACGATGTAACAATATGTACCCCACTGCGTAGCGAATACAGTCTTGTGCATGTCTTTCTCAGCCATTTTGATTTGTTTGTACCCAGCATACCCGTCCATGAATGATAATAGGGCGTGCTTGGCGCTCTTATCTACCAAGATTTCAACATGTGGCAGAGGGAAGTTGTGTTTTGGACATGCTTTGTTTAGGTCTCTAAAGTCGACGCAAAACCAAATTCTCCCATCGTTCTTGGGTACGGGGACTATGTTGGCCACCCAGTCAGATTATTCAGAAACTTTGATGAATTCGGCTTTGAATTGTTTGTCTACCTCTTCCTTGATTTTCAGGGCCCACTCAGGGCGCATACGGCGCAACTTTTGCTTCACGGGTTTAGCTCTAGTCTTAATGGGTATCCTGTGCTCTGCAATCTGTTTGTCGATCCCAGACATGTCTTTATAGGACCATGCGAATACATCCTTGTATTCGTGCAAAAGGTCGATGAATTGCTGTCTTTCTGAGGGGTCAAGGATGGTCCCTATCCTAAGTTCTTGAGGTGCATTGTCGGTCCCTACATTGATGGGTTCGTTCTCCTCAATGATGGGTGTTCTATGCTCACGTTTGTCGAGTTCTTTGGCTAGATGAGGTGGGTAGTCACTCAAGTCAAATTCCTTATATTCATTCAGAATTGCATTGAAGTTAAATGGAGACGACTAGTAACTAAACTTAGCATTCATTAAGTCGCCCTGAGCGAAAAGTTCGGATAGGACAGACATCTCATGGGCAGTCACAGGAGACACAGTAGAGAAGGTGGCCCCTAGAACAAGCTCCAGGTTGCTACCTTCTGCGGGAGTAGGGGTGACCTTAGTTGACTTTGACCGGGGCGTCGGGAGCGCAAGGACCTAAGACAGATTCTGGCTCAGACTTGTCATTAGATTTAGATTCAGACTCACTTTCATCTTCACTTCCCTCTTTGAACATGGGGCCTTCTCCGGTTGTGATCTTGAGAATGCGGCCTTGACGATCAGTCCACTTGACAGTCTTCCTCCAGCCTTCAACAACTTTCTCTGGGTTAGCATCAGAGATTAAGGCAGTGGGATCGAATTGGTTTTCTTTGAGAGCAATGTTTATGATGTCCTCATAGTTGTGATGCTTGATGTTGTCTTCTCCAAAAAGGAGGCTTACGGCTTGCCCGTCTAGGCAAGGGGTTGATTCGGACTGGGTCGACGTAGCTTTGGTGTTGTCGGGGATGAAATAGCAGTCTTGAAAGACTTCTACACCCGGGTGCTAGACCTTTGCTAAGAGGTCGTATGTTGGCTCGGGGAAGCCATTGTAAAGCTCGGACTCTCCCTCGGGGACGAAGTAGACCTTCAGGGTCAAGTGGTAGGGGTGGAGGATAACTCATTGCTTTTTGCGCTTTCTTACGAGGAGACCCATCTCCTGGATGTATTCATCGGTCGGCTCGTAGCCTAGTCAAAATGGGATATAAGGGACCTTGGCCAGTTTCAGGGAGGTAAGGTGGTTTTAACTGGGTTGAGAGGTAGGCCCGGGAAATAACCCTGGCGCATTAAGATGTGGTTGACTGTGAGGTTCGAGAACGGATCACAGTCAAAAGATGCTGGTTCGTCAGTTAGGGCATTCACAGCTTGGAATCACCACATTTCGTTATCGACCTCCTCGATGATTTGAGAGGCCATCCCCTTTTTCACGACACCCTTAACTGGGAATGCAGGAATTGTGATTGATTTCCCGTTGAAGGGGACCCTAATTTTCTGATGAAGGGTTGATGTGACGGCTTTGGCAGCATGGATCAAGGGGTGCCCTAGGAGCATATTGAACGATGCGTCGATATCGAGCACTTGGAAACTGGCTTGTCTCTCCAAAGGTCCCGTTGTGAAGGTCAGAGTGATAAGGCCTGCGACCTTAGGACGAGTGCCGTCGTAGGCGCGAACTCCTTGATTGGTCTGGATTAAGTCAGCTTCCTTGATCTCAGTCTATGAGCTGTTTTGAGGGGAATGACGTTGACTGCAGATCCGTCATCCACCAAGACCATGGGTACGTTCTTCTTCAGGCACTGCACAGTGATGTACAGGGCCAAGTTATGGTTTGCTCCAAAAGGAGGGATATCTTCGTCGGAGAAGATGATCGGGTTGTTCAAGTCAGGGACATCCCTGGTCATATGAGCTACCACTTCTTCGGGTGAGGAGGTGGAAGGCACTGTCAATTTCCCTAAGGCTTGAAGCAAACCCTACCAATGCTCAAAGTATGTGGCAATCAGTTGCCAAATAGATATTTCGGCCTTGGCCTTCTGGAGTTGCTTGAGGATCGAGTTCTCGAGAACCCTGGGTTGAACGTCCACGTCCGGGACGATTTGGTCATTGGTTGTTGTCGGATTATTTGTTGTGTTGTTTGGGTTTTGGTAAGGGCGTCCAAATCGAGCAAGGTTATCAATCTCTTTGGCTCATTTGACCTTTCCTGAGACAATGTAGACATCAACTACTTCGTCTCGCCAGATGCCGTTGATTTCGGGGTCGCGAGGGTACCTTAGAGGGTTATTCCTCGGAGGATAGTTTTTGTGGGGGTAGTTTTTGTGGGGTTGATTATTATGGAGTTCATTATAGTGGTTTATATTATGAGGTGCATGCCAGAATGGTCGCGGGAGTAGTCCCTTCTAGAATTGGGGGTTTTGGGTGCTTGAAGGACCCTCCCGTGGGCGTGGTGCATGTGCTGGTGGGTTGAATATTAGCCGGTGGTAAGCATCCTCAAGTCGGGTGATCCTTTCCGAGAGACTGGCTATGGCTTCTTCATCTTGCTGAAACATGGCGAGCATGGTTGCGGTCTAAAATACGAACATCCCATCCGGGGTGTCATTTCAAAGGCATTGACCTCGTCTTCAATAGACAGGATGAGGTGTGAGCAATCCAGAGTTGGCTCGTCATCGGAGATGGCGTGGATTCCCAAGGGGTTTATTTTGTTGTTTGGTTTTGCTAGCGGAAGTAAGGGTAGTTCTCGTTTCTCGATCATATCCTGGACAACGTGCTTCAACTTGAAGCAAGTTTCTGTGTCATGGCGTTTGCCTTGGTGATACTAGTAATAGGCATTAAGGTTCCAAAAGCAGGTTTTTCTTGCTTCAGGCGGCTCCGGAGTGGGCCCGATTGGTTGCAGTTTCCCTTGGCTCATGAGCCTTTTTAAGGCGCTAGCATAGGTTGATCCCAAGTTGGTGATTGTCCTTTGGGGACGCTCGGCTTTCTTTGTAGTTGGTTCGAGGAGGTTGACCTCGTTAATTTTGTTTGCTTGACCATAGAAACGAGATCCGGTTGATGTAGACCCCTGATAGCCTCTACCCGTGCTCTTGGCTAGAACGACCTTGCGTAGGTCATCTTCGATACGGGTCTCAAGGATCTGCAGATCCTGGAAGGTTTTGATGTTCTGATACTTCAGCAGGTTGGCATAAATTCGACGGAAGTTGTTGACAACTTTCTCCACCAAGGTTGATTCGCTCGGTTTACTGACCAATTGAGTGTTCACCCTCCTCCAACGGGTTAGGAATTCGGTGAATGCCTCTTTGCTGTTTTGGGTTAGGACCTCGAGAGTGCGGGTGTTGGCTTGGATTTCGACGTTGTCGGCGTATTGTTTAGCAAATTCAACGGCGACTTCGTCCCAATTTGTAATGCTCTTTGGGTCGAGGGAATTGTACCATTGACGGGGAATCGGTTCCAAGGACGATGGAAAGATCCGGTTGAAGAGTTCCTGTTTGACCCCTTGGATGGACATGTAATCCTTGAAGGCTCGGATGTGATTGAGTGGGTCCCCCACCCCTTTGAACTTAGGTACATTAGTTAAGGTAAAGTTGTCAGACAGTTGATCCCCGACAGGCTCGAACCTTCGATTGTTCTCGAGGTGAATGTTGTTTCCACCGGCCAAGAGTTGCTCTTCCAAGAGCTTAAGCCTTTTCTCGGTTTCGGTTTAAGGCGAAGTATTATGTTCTCCGGTTTCCTTGTTTTTCAAAGTGTCGATACGGATCTCAACACGGTCCAAAGTGACCTTAAGGGCTGTGAGCAGGCTGGCTAGTTGAGCAGTTGTGAAAACACTGTCGTCATCATTGTGTTAGGTTCATAAACTCCTAATTAGACTCATCTAATTAATCTCTAAATTACTTGTTATTTAGGTTTACAAGATTTAGTGCATGCAATATATAAATAAATGAAATAAGGAGAAAACGGATTTATCCTTACTAAATGGTGGACCGACTTATTTGGGCACAAGGTAGGACACCTTCAAACCTTGTTCTTGAGCTATGAATAAAAGGATGATCCTCCAAGTTTCAAAGTAGAAACTCTCCTTTTGATTGCACCCAAGATTTTACCCAAATTATTTCTAGTAATATTAACTAGATATTACAAGAAATTAAAAACCCTTAATATTTATTTTATTACTACTCTAGTAATGAGATAATAATATTATGGTTGTGTCCACTTGTAACCTTATTTTATATCATAATATATATATCTCACATTTTACGAAAAAAAAAAAAAATTTATGGTTGTGAGATTTTAGGGGGAAGCTTGCATAAGAAAAACTAGTGTAAATGAGCAACAAAATTGCCCCTTAATAGGCTCCCCAAAAACGGCACCCAACATCCACTAGTGGACAATTTTTTTTTCTTATTTTATTTTGCATGCTTAATAGGTAATGAGTACTTTAGAGTAGGTTTGTCATAAGCATTCAAGTAGGTGATAATTACATGCATGTTGATTATTAAACAAAATGCAAAAATAAAAATGTTGTCCAACAACATATGCATTTCGGCCACAATGGGTATAAAATGAACCATTTTGATTTTGTAATGTTTGTCACACAAATATAAGAATCTAATATTTATTTATATTACATAAATAAGCATTAGTTTGATCATATAACAATTATATAATATAAACTAATAATTAATATACACTTAACTCTTAAGTGATAATTATGTCATTATATTAAAATATAATGAGTCTTATAATGTGTCCTATTACTATCTCCCACTCAATGCATGGTGTCTCGCAGGTCGTACTTGCATGTGATCATGTCTAGAGTGCTTTCCTCGATCTGGAGAGCAACTGATTGACCGGAATTATCTGCCATAGATACCATCCGAGCGTGGCCACGCATTTCAAGTTCACTACTCCTCGAGGGGCCCTGAGATTTAGATAGCCCTGACAAGGAGGTGGACAATTCCTATCGCACTGTTCCCTTTGTTCAGCCACATTTCATGATGACCCAAAAGATGCCCATTTGCACTCCATTTTCGGAAGTCGTAGAGCAATAATCAAAGCCAATCAAAAACGGTGCCAACTTGGGCAAAAAGTCTCTTGTCAAAGAATCGACTTAAAAAGAATACTATAGTAGTTCTCGCCACGACTAGGATATATAAAAATTACAAGAACTCTATAAGCGGTCACTGCCCGACCGAGTGTCCCATACAGTCTGCCTATGTGATCGACTAGTCATCTCTTATGACCCTATGGAACTTGAACTTGCCATCAATCGACTCACACTCTAGTCACTAGGAGACGTCACCTCATATAAGTGACCAGGGGCCAATACTATGTTAATCCAGTTCACTTTAATATGGTTCAATGTTGTCCTTACAACCTATTTGGATATAATAAAGTAAAAGAGTTTAAAATAAAACTCAAACGATGAATGTATTATCACATTTGTAAAATTAATACAATATCAATTACTACATAATCTATAATCCATAATTAATTTTGTATATAATTGTACATTTCAATTGAATTCAATTGAAATGGCATTACTTATCATGTTAAGCCTATGAGAAGCCCTTGGTCAACAAGTTTTAGCAACATCTTGCACCTTACTTAACCTCATTATATACTATTTCCCTTCGTTATCTATAATCTTGTATTATAAAACCTTTTGAGTACGTGTCTAGATCCAATCTAGACATAGGCTCTCTTGCCTTAGGATAGCTCCCACTGTCCTCCCAATGTGTGGGATTCATCCTTCTTGCATATCTCATAGTTGCAAGTGTACTCAAGGGATCAACTGATCACCACCGTCAAACGACAGTAACGTCAAACTCTAGTGAGCCAACCGTCACCGATAAATGTTGATCAGTTGACAATATAATATCCATTGTATATTTCTCATTGTTCAAGTGTCTAGAAAGTTTCTCGTAGATTTACTCCTCAAATAATCATAGCCAAGGTGGTTCTCCAACCATCCTTATGTGTTAGAATATGGTTTTGTGTAACTCATTGCACATAAATCCAAAAAATATTTCAAAATATTTAGCTTCATATCTTAGTCCTTTTTGAGTACTAACAGATGAACTATATGGTTATATAGTGACTTTCATAAGGATTTGATTTTAATTTCTCGTTATACTCTAAGTATATGAAGTACAAGAATAGTGATACACCTTAGCATAATGAATTAATCCAGCAGCGGAAGAAAATGGATTCTATTTCTACATGTTCAAGACTTTTGAACTTGTCAAGATTCTTATTAACATAAGAATATTAACTTTATGTTAATATCCATCGAACTGGATATCTTAGAGATTTATTATTCTTCTCCTAAGTCTTTGATCACTCATAGTGATCAATATGTTATTTACATATAAGACTAATAATACCACCCTACTCCCACTAAACTTCATGTATAAACAAAACCACTCGGCAAATCGAGAAAGGTTTATTACATGACTAAAACATACCATTCAACTCCTTGACTTCAACTTAAGATTTCTTATTAAGTTCGCATCCTATCTTAGGATAGTTGTGATTTACAAAACTCATGCAAGATGATTTTAAAATCCAACAATCAAATAATATTATGAAATCCGAATTTAACGAAGCGTTGCAATTGGTGTAAACCTCTTACCACCAATCAACCAAGTCATGGAAAAATCTTAATGTTTATGTTCAGTTCGGACTTTTGCGGAGTTGAAACTAGATAAAGCATCTTAATAAGTCACAGCTTTGTTACTTTCAAAAAGAACATGACTCCGTCCACTTAGGTTTCGAAGAAATATTTACTGATTTTGACGAAGAAAGAACATTTTCATACGTCTTATGATTAGTCTGTGGCTCTTGAACATTTTCTCCCACTCCGTCTTTAAAAAAAATAATCCTCTTTTCTTAATAGACAGCATCACGAGCCACAAACCCTTCGTTCTCGGGATCATGTAGGAAAAATGAGCACATGTTTACTATCGAAATAAGCTACAATTTAGGTACTATGCCTAAACATATCTCATATGAAATGTAGATGATTGATTTAACTATGTTTTGTTTTAGTGGAAAAATTAAATTCCAGAATATTTTATAACAGAAACTACCTCCAACTCTATTGTAAAGATTCAATCATATCATATAGGATTCTTTGTCACTTTCTAACTCACCTTATCTAATATTATGTGCTTATGAAGGTGAACTTGTGATATCATATCACACTCTTTTTAGTGCAAATCAAAGTCAGTACTTTATTGTTCCCCACCTTAACAAAGTACTAATACTTTGGTTTTATAATCTCTAGGTTTTGATACTTTTAAAAATTCATTGAACTTATTCAAAGAATTTCTCTTCTTACCTCATTAGGTGGATACCAAGTATCTACCTAGTTCGTTGGTAAAAGAGGGAAAGAAGTAATAACCTTTTCTGATTGAAATTGTATTCGACCATACACTTCAAAGTGTAAATAGGGCGAATATCTTGCTCTATTCATAATCCTTTTCAAGAAGAAGATCATGAACTATCTTGCTTTGAATACAAGATTCGCACATACCAAGAAATTCCCAATCAAATGGTTTGGGACACTAGTCAAAACTAGTTTCTAAATGCGATTTTCAATCGAGATTTGAGAAATGATTGGGGTCACCTACTTGAGACTTGTATATATGACATTTTATTTCTAGTTTGAATATAATTACCTTGATTTGTATGGTCTCACCATAAACTTAATCGTGGTATGTAAGGGTACAACGCTTTTTTTAATTGCAAAATAGTGAAACCCTTTGCGTTTTATACAAAACTTGAATTATATTCTTATTTAGAGTTAGTGTACTTCATAACAATTATTGAGGTACATTTCTAAATACAAAACTAAAATGAGTACACTACAACATTCTTGTTAGTTGTCATACGATAATGCACAAATTTGTATCAAATACTCATAATGTGGTAATTAGCAAGAATGCAATGTCAATGTCATTGATATTCAATTAGGAATATGTTAGAGTCACACGACCAACTTCCTTGATCTTTACTTAATCGGGGTTTGTATCTATTTTGGTGTCTAACACTTTCTCTTTTGAGCCTAGTTCTATCCTTAACAATTAAGATAGGTGCTTACTTCTTATCGCTCCCACTGACTTCAAGAGTTTTTACTTGATGAAGACTTATCTTCATATTAATTCCTAGTTAATGCTTCACAAGGCTTAACTCTATTGTGGTATTTGGTTAATCAAAATTTCTAACAAATCAATTAACCAATTTAACATTGTCATGTTCTTAACTAATTAAGTGCTTGATGACAAGTCTTAAGGTTGACCAATAAGACTTTTGAATTGTGGATGCATAGAAGATATCATCAAAACATATTTTGACTAATCATTACTTCTATTCATATTTCTTCACAAGAAATCATACATAGGTATGTTAGGAATTTAAGATGCTAATCATATATGACATAGGACAATTCCTATGGAGTTCTATGGAATAGAACGATTCCTATGAAGCTAGTCCATGCCTTATTTAAATGGTTCAATTGAGGCTTTTAGGAAGGAGATTCTATTCGTCTTTATCTATAGTGGTTTAATGGAGACATAAATTAAAATCGACATGACATCGTATATGTCTAGGAGCAAAGATATAGAACCAAATTAAACAACGAAATAGTGGGAAACTAACATTCATTGTAATATATGAAAACTTTTAGCAAGTCACCCAATTATATAAACGATTCCAAGACCCAAATTCATACTAGCTTGATTGTGGGACAATGGTCCCTCTACAGCCTTTACTAATACAATTTGGTGGGTTAACTTGTTTAACCGATTCTACACTTAGAATTCTCGATCGATGAAATTACATTAAGTTCATCTTTAGTTCGGACCTATTGAGACAACGGTCCCTCTAATACTTCCGTTGAGATCAACCAAATTTCAAAATGTAATAACATCTTATTACCCCACTTACCCAACGTTAAAGAAAGCACCCTGGTATAATATTTCAATACCATCTTGTACCCCTAATGAAATTGGGATTCATGAGTTCCTACTTGGTCGGACTATCGTTTTCGGTTACTTGTCGTTAGGAGCACCTAGACCAAAACAATATTTATAACTTCACAAACAACTCTACTATTAGTAAAGAGGTAAGTAAAGGCCGTTTCCCAAGGGACGGGTATTGATGTAGGATTTTCGATTGCATGTAGTGGTGTCTAAGGGCGTCACAATTTAGGTTGAGATAAGAAGATCACTAAACTAAATAACAATGTAAATAAACAAGCAAGATGATCAAAATGAGATGTAAACAGTTGATTAAAAGCACTAGGGTGTCATGGGTTCATAGGGGATTCTTGGGAATTGATCATGCAAACATATTCTCAAATTATAAGCAAGCAATTATTGTTGTGATAGGATCGAATTGGTTTATATCTTACAATCCTAGAAAGGTTTGGGTCCCGGAGCCGAATCGATTAGATTGCACAACACCTACAAGTCGACTTAATCCTCCATACTTAACTATATGCATGGTCTAATGAGACTCGGGTTGGTTTATGTCTTACAAGTCTCATTGAAAAGGTAAGTGATGGGTAAAAAAAGCAAGGATTCATAGGCTCGCATTTCATCAAACATAACATGTGCATAAGTTGATATCACAACAAGCAAGCAAATAAATTATGTGAACATATTAGATTAAGCATGAATCATCCCCCATGTTGGTTTCCCCTAATTCCCCATTAACCCTAGCTAAGGAAACTACTCACTCATTATCAAGTTTAACATGCTAACAAGATTGTCAATCATATTAACAAAGCAAAACATGATGAATGAATGGAAATGATTAACAATAATTTAAACAAGGGTTAAGAGAACTATACCTAATGATGATTCAAAAATAATAAGCAAAGAATAATAGAAGTACTTGATGATTGATGGAAGGTTGTCAATCACCCAATAATACCCAAATAATCTTCAATTACCCAAAATAAATGATGAACAATAGAGAAATTAAGGAAATGAGATTTGTATTAATGCTTAATTAAAAGTTGATTACAAGATTAAAATGAGATTAAGATTGCATAAGAAGAACATGCTAATCTAATTATTACAATGGGGTATTTATACTAAGGATTAGGTACATAAATTAGGGTTACTAAGGGCTTAAATGACGATTAAGACCCTTAAGAAAATTTGAGGAAGTGCTCCTCTCGAAGGAGATGCTCATCTCCACTTTGCTAGTCTTCAAGGAATATGCGCATCCCGAGTGGATAAAGGGAGAGGACGTTTTTCACTGTGAAGGAATCCGAGCGCCCAGATGGTCGGGACGAGCGGATTGTAGAGGTCCAGGACGAGCGGACTGGGTGGTGGGACGCTCGGATTCCGGAGGGCTAGGACGAGCGTCCCGAGGCTGCGACGAGCGGATAGTAGCTCAGCAAGCTTCTTCTTCATTTCTTCTTTTCTTCTTCCAACAATCCTCAAGGATTTTATTGGGGATGCAAGAATCTTCTAATCATTGCCCATCTACTACATTATTTACATAGGCCTTTTAGTCTTGTCTTCACTTTGATGCTTGGTCATTAGATTCGATCAATTTAGCTCAATTTTGCCATGAAAATGCAAGGTTTGCACTCCTCTCCTACCAAGGAAACAAAACCTCAACGAATATGCAAAACGAAAGACTAAAGATAGTAAATAACCCAATTATGCACTAAAAAGCATAGGAACGAGGCTAATTCGGGGATTAAATATGTAACACCCCCATTTGTTCGGGAGCCTTTAGCTAGACATTCCCAAATAAATAGGACTGTTACCATCCCGGTTTCCCGAGGTAGTAAATAACAAAGTCCAACTCACCAAAGTACTTTAAATAAAAACTTTAATGATTACATATGTTTTACAATTTTGATCAACTAAAACTTAATATAAAAATAAATACAACTTGCAGCGGAAATTAAATAAGTGATATAACTATATATGTGATCTAAACTTCATCTATGGTTCCAAGTTTGGCTCTCATCCCAATGCTCCCAAGTCAGCTAATCTTTGGTACCTGTCAAATCTGCTCCCCATAAAATGGTTCACCGCAGGTGTTCACGAATACACAATCAACCGCAAGATTGAGTAGGAATAAATACTAACAACAAAAACATACGATAAAAATCCAACTTCCTTTTTATATTGCACAACCCCCTGACAACGTGCCCATCATTTTTCTTAGCACACCTCCCTTAACAACGGGCTCCCTTTACATCATTCCAATCGAAGTTGAAGTATCCACCATCCTAACAGAAGTTGAGGTATACATCATCCCAACCGAAGTTGAGGTATCCACCATCCCAATATAAAACCGAGGTATCCAACACAAATGCCATGATCAACAACAATACTAATCATCTCAGAACGAGTCCGAGGTATCCAATAATTACGACATGAGATAACCAACAATCACAATATAAACCAATGACATGTACTTCACAACTGATATTCATCCAACAACATTATCGAGTCAAAGTTGAGTAGGATTTATCCCTACCTGGCAAGCGATTCCTATTAAGCGGCTTAAGCAATCCAAATAATTAAAGCAATCCAACCCGACTATAATTCTTCACAACCGTCACCTAATCAAAATAGTATAATTAAATTCAATTATTTATTATTACTTTTCATTTTTAATTATAACTTATATTCATTATTCATTATTCAAATTAATTACTTATTATTATTATTAATTATTAAGGGTTACGATATTAAAACCCGCTTACAAAATAAACACACCCCCCACTATACACCATGTAAAACCCGTCACAAACACCCCCCCTAAACACCAGCTCCACCACCACCAGCAACCCATAAAACCCACGCCCTAATCCACCCGACACCACCAACACCCCTCTGACACACCCACAAAACCCGTCTCAAAACACCACCTACCGCCACCTACGCTGTCGCCTACAACCACCACCCAACTCACCAATCCACCCTCGACACAAACCACCCAATACCACCCCAACCCAGACCTCTTACAACCACCAAAATTCCCTCCAAAAACCGGCAGCCTAAACACGTCCTCCTCCCCTGTTTTCGCCACCACCGCCGCAAACAACCACCTGCCACCTTATCACCACCACCAAAATGACCGACCACCTTCCCCCATCACAACCCTTCCATACCCAGGTCAAGACGAGGTCAATTAAGGGTTCAATTACCCATTCCAATCACCCACAACCAAACATGTATAACCCCCTGACCAGCCACCTTTAGCCACCCTAAACACCATCCTACCACAGTCAATGACGGTCAACAAAGGTCAGGTCAGAAACTTTGCAGTCCAATGTTGCTATAGGTGCAATTCCCGAGTCCTATGGTGGTCTATATAAGTCATACTATCGATCTAAAGATGCTTGCATGAAAAGAATATAAACTGATTTAAGATGAATAATTACCTCGAGTTGATTAATTGATTTATGTTAATTCCTTCCTCTTCCGTCTCCTAAAGCTCCTTCTTTTAATTTGTGAATTATTTCTCAGATTTAAGGAGGTATTTATAGTGTAAGATTTAGAGAATACGAGGCCAATTAGAAAACCATGTAACTTACCTTATTCTAATTACTATAGGAATTGTCATTATAATTATATCATTATTATTATCACAAATTATTAACCTTACCATAACTAGGATTTCCTCATATAATACTAACTAATTTATTATTGCCATAACTTTATTTTTATTATTATAATTATAATTACCTTTATATATTATTATTTCCTTATTATATTATTATAATTTTTCCGATATAAATCCCGATTACACTAATACCAATTAAATAAGTTTCGGCCCATATAATAATAGCACACGACCCAAAGCACAAATATTAGCCAAACCCAATTCCCGACTTGAATTATTAATTTATTATTTAATTAACGTCTTACTTGTATTTATTATTAGAAATGTCATTTAATCACTCATTAAATTACATAAATTGTTCTTATAAATTATTATTAAAATACGGGGTATTACAGTCTTCCCCCCTTAAAATGAACTTCGTCCCGAAGTTCGCCCACAACTACCACCACATCATTTATAAACATTCCTACAACTAAGCATCATCCAACACCATCATCCATTTACGATTATCATCCATACCAATCGCATCACAAGGTATCACAACAACAATTCATAACATTCGTAGTATTACATTCATTCCCCCTAAAAATTAACTTCGTCCTCGAAGTTCGGAATATTAACCAAATGGAACAACCAAATCATTATTGTAATATAAAACATGAAACACACATTGTAATATAAAACAACTTTTATTTCCAACACTAATTAATGGTTAACTGAATACAAAAATATTTGATTTACTTCCGAGTAGCAAAACCACAACTTAAACTAACTTTATTTAAACTCTTGGCAAATACATTGCCACAATAAGTAGTAAAATATCACAGAAGCTACGCATAAATGTTTAGTTACTTTTTCTTAATTCATATGACCCTTCTAAGTCTATTCCCAAGACGAGCCCATTTGTGCTTCCTAGGTTTAGGATTAGATGTATACTTTTGTTCAAAATAAATCACATCATCTTCCATCTCATAGTCTGAGGCTCTCTGCTGTCGAGGTTGAAGTCTATCATTATCATTATCATAAGTTCCAGTCCACATAATATCTACCACTTCCTCCTCCTCCTCATCATCATCGCTAATCTCTATCACCTCACAAGCTTCACTCTTGTTTTCTCCAAGGAACATACATGACTCTCCCTCCTCATCACTACTCCCATTGGTATGATTAAATTGTTCAGGTCCAAGGTTGATGCTATGGTTATCAGCCCAACATACATATACTAGGTATCTTAATCTGTCTAAAACGACATCATAGGTGAGATGTGGAGGATAGATAGATCCATAATAATGACTATGATTCACATGCATCTTGTAGTTATCATACTCAGTCATGTAATCTGCTCTTACTTTCCCTAAAGGTCCAGAGAACGGTAGAGTGGTAACCAAAGTGTAGGCTCTAAGATGAGTGTCAGTTAGGTACTTTGAATTCACTAGAGCTCCATAAACATCCATTTGAGATTCCAAGGCTTTGCAATGCTCGTTCAAATCTGAGTTTGGGTACATGAATAGGTCCTCTGGGCACGAAAAAGGGTTCATCCTAAGGAATACAAGGGAATCAAGTTAGGTTACGGAATTCATATGCTAGTGTTTGTGCTATATAGGATGCATATGGTTACTAGATGTATGCTTGGTATGCATGGAAATGCTATAAATATGCCAACTATTGGTTTGGTTTGGCGGTCACTTAATCTAATGAGGTATTACCCACCCTTCCTTCACCATCGATTTATTATTCGTTCATTTTAATTTATATCATTCATTTTAATTTCTATCAAAATCATCTAACTTAAACATAGAGGCATAATCGGCTTAGGGCAACACGTTCCGCATATCACTAGACATATTATTCTACTCCACATAGTTGACAACATCAAAATAGAGAAAGTAAATGAACCATGAGAAAAAGAATCAAGTCAAAAATTTCAAAGGGTCAATTTATAATGCATTTTACAAGCTACTTGGTCGAAACAGAAATTTTACAGCAACTTATCAGAAACTTAGGTCAGCTTGTAAAAATCACTATTAATTGTCAAAATATTTTCTTAAAACGTGGCTTACCAATTTAGAAACATACATGAGTCTATTAAACATTGGCATTGGAATTATAACAAATAATCATGTAGTTTTTAAATGGCAAATTTTACAAAAACATGGCGCGAAAACATCACTGTACCAGGAATATTTCGACTACTGTCCACTAAAATATTTATTTCTCCTAAACCATATATTATTTGGATATGAGACCAGTGACATATGAAAGCTAACTCACAAGGGTATCACACATAAAAATGTTGGGCAAGAATTTTAAACCGACAGTAAATGGCAGCCAAAACAATCAAGCGATAAAATTTCGAGAAACCAACCAAAATCACAACAATTAATACTTCACATGTTTAATCATATTAACCACTTCCACATACATGCCAACAAATTTTTCCCATATCATCACGCTTATAACAATGCTTAAACAAATCATGTCACACCACTCCTCCGTAAAATAGGGTTACGCCCCCGAAACCGCAACCATTAATGACAACAATATGCAACCAAGACAGATAAAATTCCTAAGAGAAACATACTATATTCATTTTAATTTACCCCACAATCTCAAGTATTCTCTCAAGTTTACCGGTTCAAAACTGGAAGGGCCGGAAGTTTGGTGTGAGGGGCTCTACTCATCCCAAGCTTTAAGTGGGCTCCTAACAGTTTCTACCCGGGTTCAATTTATTAGACACGTCCTATATTCATTATTAGGTTCATTGGTTAGGCCTGAGGATCATTTTGCTCTGATACCACTTTGTAACACCCCCATTTGTTCGGGAGCCTTTAGCTAGACATTCCCAAATAAATAGGACTGTTACAATCCCGGTTTCCCGAGATAGTAGATAACAAAGTCCAACTCACCAAAGTACTTTAAATAAAAACTTTAATGATTACATATGTTTTACAATTTTGATTAACTAAAACTTAATATAAAAATAAATACAACTCGCAGCGGAAATTAAATCGGTTCCAAGTTTGGCTCTCATCCCAATGCTCCCAAGTCACCTAATCTTTGGTACCTGACAAATCTGCTCCCCATAAAACGGTTCACCGCAGGTGTTCACGAATACACAGTCAACCGCGAGGTTGAGTAGGAATAAATACTAACAACAAAAACATACGATAACAATCCAACTTCCTTTTTATATTGCATAACCCCCTGACAACGTGCCCATCCTTTTTCTTAGCACACATCCCTTAACAACGTGCTCCCTTTACATCATTCCAACCGAAGTTGAAGTATCCACCATCCCAACCGAAGTTGAGGTATCCATCATCCCAACCGAAGTTGAGGTATCCACCATCCCAGTATAAAACTGAGGTATCCAACACAAATGCCATGATCAACAACAATACTAATCATCTCAGAACGAGTCTGAGGTATCCAATAATTACGACATGAGATAACCATCAATCACAATATTAACCAATGACATATACTTCACAACTGATAATTCATCCAACAACATTATCGAGTAAAAGTTGAGTAGGATTTATCCCTACCTGGCAAGCGATTCCAATTAAGCAGCTTAAGCAATCCAAATAATTAAAACAATCCAATCCGACTATAATTCTTCACAACCGTCATCTAATCAAAATATTATAATTCAATTCAATTATATATTATTACTTTTCATTTTTAATTATAACTTATATTCATTATTCATTATTCAAATTAATTACTTATTATTATTATTATTAATTATTAAAGGTTACGATATTAAAACCCGCTTACAAAATAAACACACCCCCCACTATACACCATGTAAAACCTGTCACAAACACCCCCCCTAAACACCAGCTCCACCACCACCACCAGCAACCCATAAAACCCACGCCCTAATCCACCCGACACCACCAACACCCCTCTGACACACCCACAAAACCCGTCCCAAAACACCACCTACCGCCACCTACGCTGCCGCCTCAACCACCACCCAACTCACCAATCCACCCTCGACACAAACCACCCAATACCACCCCAACCCAGACCTCTTACAACCACCAAAACTCCCTCCAAAAACCGGGTGCCTAAACACGTCCTCCTCCCCTGTTTTCGCCACCACCGCCGCAAACAGCCACCTGGCACCTTACCACCACCACCAAAAGGACCGACCACCTTCCCCTATCACAACCCTTCCATACCCAGGTCAAGACGAGGTCAATTAAGGGTTCAATTACCCACTCCAATCACCCACAACCAAACCCGTTTAACCCCCTGACCAGCCACCTTTAGCCGCCCTAAACACCATCCTACCACGGTCAATGATGGTCAATAAAGGGCAGGTCAGAAACTTTGCAGTACAATGTCGCTATAGGTCCAATTCCCGAGTCCTATGGTGGTCTATATAAGTCATACTATCGATCTAAAGATGCTTGCATGAAAAGAATATAAACCGATTTAAGATGAATAATTACCTCGAGTTGATAAATTGATTTATGTTAATTCCTTCGTCTTCCGTCTCCTAAAGCTCCTTCTTTTAATTTGTGAATTATTTCTCAGATTTAATGTGGTATTTATAGTGTAAGATTTAGAGAATACGAGGCCAATTAGGAAGCCATGTAACTTACCTTATTCTAATTAGTATAGGAATTGTCATTATAATTATATCATTATTATTATCACATATTATTAATCTTACCATAACTAGGATTTCCTCATATAATACTTACTAATTTATTATTGCCATAACTTTATTTTTATTATTATAATTATAATTTCCTTTATATATTATTATTTCCCTATTATATTATTATAAATTTTCCGATATAAATCCCGATTACACTAATACAAATTAAATAAGTTTCGGCCCATATAATAATAGCACACGACCCAAAGCACAAATATTAGCCAAACTCAATTCCCGACTTGAATTATTAATTTATTATTTAATTAACGTCTTACTTATATTTATTATTAGAATTGTCATTTAATCACTCATTAAATTACATAAATTATTCTTATAAATTATTATTAAAATACAGGGTATTACAAAATATGCTCTAAAATGAGTCACATCAAATATCCCCAAACCGAACCTTTGCTCGTCCCGAGTAAAGAGGTGACAAAACTAGGACCCTTATTCAAACTAACCTACTAATATAACCGATATGAGACAATTAACGGGTCTCACTCCGCCCCTTCAACTCACAACAAGACAACCATGAGGTAGGATGCCTTGTTGCAAGGCAAGGTAGGTCTTGCCAAAATGGCGACACATCCAATCATTAAGGCACACAAACCAAGTAATGGATGCATCTATAAAAGAATAGCCACTTTCCTCATCTAAGTGGCGGAAATAATCTAAAGAGGAAACAATCTAAGGGTACACACTCCATTATAGATACAATTTCTTCAAGTTACTAAGCCTAGGAGGATACTAATAAATCACCTCCATGATGTGTCAAGCTAGGGTACCTTTGTCCTCAATCGTTAAGTGGCGGAAATTCCCCTTCTTGGCTAGACAAGAAGAAGGGTCGTCCCCCCTCTACCATGCACAAAAGTGGATACGATGGAAAAGGGATCAATAGTATTTAAGTTTCATATGGGAGTTTGCTTTTGTTGTTATTTTTCCCCCCAATTTGTGGCATTTGTCATTTGAGAACACTTTCTTTTTGCCATTTCTTTGATGTTTGGCATTTCAACACTTGACAATTTCAACTTTTTGCATTTTCTTTTGAACATTTTCAAAGCTACCCCATTTATAGGGAGGGTGCCTTATATTTGAAGCATAGGAGTTTTCATTTTTGTTACTCCTCTTTTCTTTTCGATGCAATTGCAAACTTTCTTGACTTTTCATTTCAATTCTTGAACTCAAATTTTTGAACAATTTTTGTCCCCATTCCCTTTTTGATGACAAAATGTGGTAGAACATGGATGATGGTTACATGGTTTCAAGGGTCACCTTGGAATAAACGGTAGCCAAGGAGTTATCACACCAGAAGGTACTCTTGGCTAGGCCTTAATCCATGGGTCAAAGGATACTAGCATGACACATCCTAGGGTGTTTTACAAGTATTCTAACAAGCAAAGTCTCAAGAAGAAAAAGTATCTACAAGGGCCTCATATACACTTGTCAAGCTTCCCAAATAGACGGTTTTACAAAAACTTTCCTAACATGCAACTACATGGCATGATGCAACTAACATATATACATCTCTAATGCATATGCTTCTACCAACTAGTATGCCAAATAAACTAAATGCAATCCTAATTTCACATTATTTTTACCGCATCAATCAAAATAAAGCAACATAGTCATTAACATAAAGAGGAAAAAGGGGATTGGAAAGATTATACCATGCGGTCTTCAATATCCTCATGTCTCGGATATGGCATAGTCGATCAATGTGAAAAAGGATGAACAAACACAATGTATACAAAACAATATATACAACACTACACTTCAAAGGAAATGAACATGTTTTTGGATTTTTCAATTTTTCAATTTTTTTGTATTTTGTTTTAATGAAATTAAAGGACATATTTTTTTGTATTTTTCAAAATTTTCGATTTTTATCATTTTTGTTTTAAAAAGGTCAAGTTAGAATTTCACATCCCCACACTAGTATGGGCATTGTCCTCAATGGCCAGTACGATAGGAAATTATGCAATTTATATGAAAATGCATGATTTTTAAGCTAAATGCAAATTATATGATATATAAACAAGAGTGAATGCAAACTAAGCTATGCTATATGATGCATGGTTTTTGTTATGGTGGAGAGCATAATTTAGATTAGCTCCCAATGCATATGCATAAACTTCCCCAAACCAAAATAGACATTATTTCTAATGTCAAAAATTGGGGAAGTTCATGCATAAAAATGCAATTCATGAAACTAAAATTTTTCATTTTGGATTTTGAAAGTTGGGAACAATAAAATGAACACCTTAATGGAACCAAGGTGTTAGTCCTCCAATGTTGCTAGGACTCCACAAACATGAAACAAATTCTTTTCATGAAAAATTAAAAAAAGAAAGGGAATAAAAGAAACTTTACCCGAGCCTTGATGGGTGCCTCTTGCCCGCTCCATCTAGCCATGAAGTGTTCTTTAAAGATCGCCATCATCCCCTTCCAAGTCGCTATTCCAAGCTCCTCTTGATGCATCACTTCCATTGAAATCTATGAATTCATCACCGTCACTATCAAGCTCCACCGTGTCTCCACCATTTGACTTGTCACTTTCTTCATTCTCTTGACCATGCGCTCCCTCATTAGCCCTTGCCGAGTTTGGGAAGAGAATATTCATTTGATCCCAAGAGGAAAGCATTCCCTCTTCACTAATAATCCCTTGTCGAGCCAATCGGTGAAATTGTGGATATAATGCATAGTAGTTATCCACATTGGCCTCGAATTGGCGGAGGTGCATATCGTGAAGGATCCCCGTCACAAAATCATCTCTAGGAAGGATGAAGGGATTTGGGTGGTTATAGGGTTCGTATTGAAAAGGGTAGGGTGGTATCACAATCTTCTCTTTTTCATTTCTTGGTTGCTCATGTTGTTGTTGTGTTGGGGGTGGTGCTTGATTGGCTTGATTTGAGTTTATGGGGACGAGATAAGATGGGACTGGAGAAAGAAGACCTCTTCTTGGTGAAATTCTTGGCAAACCATTCATTGGTAAGTAAATGGGGTTGCTCCCCTTGGTGATCCATTTAATCCTCTTCTCATAACCCTCATGGGTTATCGAATGGTGTTGAATAAGAATTAGATCCTCGTTGATTCTTGAATTTCCCGGAAGTGGAGTATATTCATTGTTTTCATTAAACTTGGGATTGAAGTGCTTTGCAAAATTGCAAGTCTTGTGATGAATCCTCCATTGACAATATGCTTCATGCCATCATCATCCCCGTTTCGGAATTTTGCCCATTTCTCTAGGAGAACAAGCGGTGCATTGAAATGATATCCACTTCTCCCTTGGATCTCAAGATATGACTCCATAAAAAAGGGGTCTAGTTTGTTCACTATCGCCGGATCTCGGCGAGCAAGAATAGTTCCGGATAAGAATCGGTAAGTGAGCCTTAAGATGGGGTTTTGGATGTGAAAGGCCAAACATTCCTTAATATATGAAAAATCTCGTCTCGTCATGGCTCTCCACAATGGTGCTACATTATACTTCTTTGGTCTTGATGTTCGGGTAGGCGAAACATCTATACCGAGCACATTTGCAAACTCGACAAGAGTCATCATCCTTGTTACATTTTCCAATCTAAACTCTACACAAATTGTCTTGTTCAAAGTGGTAATCTTTAAGAAACTCAAGAACTCAAGGACAAGAGACCGATAGGTTCGTTCATGCATATGGAATAAAGTAGAAAGACCAAATAACTCGAAGAGGGCTTCTGTTTGGTGATATATTCCGAGCTTTCTCAAGGTTTTATGGCACATGAATTTGGTAAGAAGAATATTCTTACCAAGTAGTCGGTGGAAAACGTGCCTTTGAACATCATTGACAAACTCTATATTGGAAAATTCATCAAGCTTGGTGAGGTCAACTATATCCTTATGTTCTCTTCTTAAAGTGTTGATGTGAGAAGTAGATAAGCTTCCTCTTACCCTTGGTCTGCCTCTTTCTCTAGATAATGAACCTCTTGGTCCCATTCTTGGATGTAGATTTGGAATTTAACTTGTTGAAATATGGGGATGCTTTTTGTGAATTAGATCTCCTTGTGAATCTTTTTGAAACCCTAGATTTTGGGAGTTTTTGTTTTTGTTGGGTGAATGAGTGCTTGAGATATGATTGGGGTCATAAGAGAGGGGGGTTTTATATTATGAGTGGAAGGAAGGATGAGGTGTCACAAACTGTGTGTTTGGGAGGTTATTAATTGGCGAAAAACCGAAAAATAAGATGCAGGGAGACGAGCGGGTTCTGCCTCGGGACGCTCGGATTTCTGACTACGGGGACAAGCGGATTCTTCGCGGGACGCTCGGATTATCATCCAGGACAGATCCCAGATTCAGAAGTAGCCAGGACGAGCGTATGCTAGTCCGGACGAGCGTCTGGCTGTAGTAGGACGAGCGGATTCTATAGAGGACGCTCGTATTCTCTTCCAGGGAGAAATGCCAGAAATTGATCCACCAGGACGAGCGGATTCTTCATTGGGATGATCGTCCTGACCGAGACGAGCATATTGTTACTGAGGACGCTCGGATCTCGTGTCAGAATAAAACAACAACTTATCAGCTCCATTAGGACGAGCGACTCAATAAGGGGACACTCGGGTTGCTTGCCTGGACGAGCGGACTCCTCACGGGACGCTCCGATTGATCCTGTTTTTCCTCTTCTCCGGTCTAGGCGCTTCCCCACACTTGAATTCTAATTCCTTCATTCATCAAAATGATTAGTGACCCTCCCTCCCTTACTCTCATGGCAAGAATCATGTTTATAATTAAAAATGCAATAAAGTTAAAGATACAAGTTAAAGGGTTTAGCATATTTACAAGTGGTGGTTTGGAGAGGACTCCACCATACTCTCCTTTTGATGATCCTTTCAAGGAGGAGCAGGCCCGAGGTAGGTGACCTCGACCTCTCCAATGAATGCTCCCTTATAATATGGTTTCAATCTTTGGCCATTGACCTTAAATTTGCTTCCATCTTCAGACTTAATCTCAAAGTACCTTGGTGATCACATAAGGACCCATCCATCTAGAGTTCAATTTCCCGGGAAAGAGTGAATATCGGGAGTTGAATAGAAGGACTTTATCTCCCTTGTGCAAGGCTTTTCGCTTGTTTCTCTTGTCATGAAGCAACTTTGTCCTCTCTTTGTAGATCTTGGCATTCTCATAATATTGTAGTCGGAATTCTTCCAACTCTTGAATTTGTATCATCCTCTTTTGACCACTTAATTTGAGATCAAGGTTGAGAGCTTTGATTACCCAAAAAGCTTTGTATTCTACCTCAATTGGCAAGTGGCATGCCTTCCCTTAGACAAGTTTGTAAGGGGAAGCTCCTATGGGAGTCTTATAGGCCGTCCTATAAGCCCAAAGAGCGTCATCAAGCTTCATGCTCCAATCCTTACGAGTCTTGTTGACAACTTTCTCAAGAATTTGCTTGATCTCTCTATTTGAAACTTCAACTTAACCACTTGTTTGAGGATGGTATCCCAAGCCGGTTCTATGTTGAACACCATATTTGGTCAAAAGGGATGTGAGCTTCTTTTCATGAAAATGCGTTCCTCCATCACTTATGATTGCTCTAGGGACTCCGAATCTTGGGAAGATTATTTTCTTGAGTTTAATGACCGTCCTTGCATCATCGGTTGGGGTGGCAATTGCCTCCACCCATTTTGAGACGTATTCTATGGCCACAAGGATGTATTTGTTCCCTTTGGATGTCACCAACGGCCCTTAGTAGTCGATCCCCCAAATGTCGAAGATCCCTACCTCTAGTATACCTTTTTGCGGCATTTAATTCCTCTAAGAGATATTCCCCGTTCTTTGACAAGCATCACAATGAAGGATGAATTCCCTAGCGTCTTGGAACATAAGGCCAAAAGAAGCCCGATTAAAGAATTTTCGCAATGGTTCTTCTTGCTCCGTGGTGTCCACCATAAGGGGATGAGTGACATCCTTCCAAAATTCCTTGAATTTCCCATTGAGGGATGCACCTTCAGTAGACCCCATCACTACACTCTTCGTAAAGATTTGGATCATCCCAAAAGTACCTCTTGACTTCGAACAAAAATTTCTTTCTTTGGTTGTAGTTTAAGTTTGGAGGGAGTACTCTTCCAACAATATAGTTGGCATAATCGGCAAACCATGGAGTAATATGCCTCTCAAGTTGTGTTTGGATGGCCATTAAGATATCATCGGGGAAAGAGTCATTGATCGGTGTTTCTCCTTCTTCATCATGAAACCGGATTCTTGACAAGTGATCTGCCACTACATTCTCGGCCCCTTTCTTATCTCTTATTTCTAATTCGAATTCTTGAAGAAGAAAAATCCATCTCAATAACCTTGGTTTTGCCTCTTTCTTTATCAAGAGATGTCGAAGAGCACGGTGATCCGAGAAAACGATCACTTTTGATCCAAGCAAATAGGAACAGATTTTGTCTAAAGCATAGACAATGGCATGGAGCTCTATCTCGGTGGTATCATAGATCACTTGGGAGGAATCAAGAGTCTTTCTTATATAGTAGATAGCATGTAGATCCTTTCCTACCCGTTGGCCAAGAACCGCTCCAACGGCGTATTTACTAGCATCACACATAATCTCGAATGGTAGTTCCCAATTGGGTGGTTGAATGATCGGTGCCGAGATTAGTGCTTCCTTAATCCTATTAAAGACTTCAACACACTCATTAGTGAAATGGAATTGGGCATCTTTAAGTAAGAGTTCAGTAAGGGGTTTCGCGATTTTTGTGAAATCTTTTATAAAACGGCGATAGAATCCCGCGTGACTTAGAAAACTTCTCACCCCTCTAACATTCACAGGAGGTGGGAGTTTCTCTATCACCTCAACCTTAGCTTTATCGACCTCGATGCCTTTTTCCGAGATTAAATGACCCAAAACAACTCCTTCATTTACCATAAAGTGACACTTTTCCCAATTCAAAATGAGACTAACATCTTCACATTTTTGAAATACAAGAGAAAGGTTATGCAAGTAAGAGTCAAAGTCTTTCCCATAAACGCTAAAATCATCCACAAAAACTTCCATTATGGTCTCTAGGTAGTCGGAGAAGAAACTCATCATGCATCTTTGGAAAGTAGCGGGGGCATTACACAAGCCAAAAGGCATTATCCTATAAGCAAAAGTACCATAAGGGCATGTGAAGGTGGTCTTGTGTTGGTCATCCGGGTTTATGGGGATTTGAAAAAATCCCGAATACCCGTCAAGGTAGAAAAAGAACTTGTTAGAGGCTAACCTCTCAAGCATTTGGTCAATGAATGGTAGGGGAAATGATCCTTTCTTGTTGCGGAATTCAATTTTCGATAGTCAATACACATACGCCAACCGGTGATTTTCCTTGTGGGTATTAGCTCATTCTTATCATTTGTTACCACTGTGGTACCTCTTTTCTTAGGTACCACTTGAACGGGGCTAACCCATAAAGAGTCCGATATGGGATATATGATTCCCGCATCAAGTAATTTTATAACCTCTCCTTTACCAACTTCTTGCATGTGGGGGTTTAATCTCCTTTGGGATTGGATGGTAGGTCTATGGTCTTCTTCTAGATGAATTCTATGCATGCAAAAATTAGGACTTATCCCCTTAAGGTCATCTAGACTATAACCTATAGCCTTTTCATGTTGTTTTAACATATCAAGCAATTTTCCCAATTGGTTCTCATCAAGTTTGTCATTAACAATCACGGGTTTGGTCTTAGATTTATCAAGATAAGCATATTTAAAATTTGGGGGAAGGGGTTTTAAAGTTGGAACTTGTACCTCACTTTCCTTCATTGAAGGTTCATTGAGAACTTGCTCCATTTCCATTAGACACTCCATTCTCAGGGCATATTCAACTTGTTCTTCAAGCTCACTAATCTCATCATACTTAAATTCCATGACAAATTCTTCTTGCTCTTCGGTTTGTACGATGTCATCTTCAATTGCTTGCTCTTGTTCCATGGGTTGATATGCTTCCACAAGGATGTTATGTACTAATTCGGATTGCTCACGAGTGCGTTCTTTGTTGGCTAGAGCGGCCTCAAGAAGATCTACTTCCAATTCCCAATGCATATTTTTGGCCTCACTTGCTTCTAAGGCTTCCAATGCTTCCAAGGGGTCTTTGAAGAAAGGTATACTCAAGTGGTCCTCAACAAAACAATCTATAATATCCATCTTTCAAAATATCGAACAACTCGAAAATAATTAGAACAAACCTTGAGGAGTTTTACTTCCCCAAGGCAAAGAAAGACACAACTAAGAACAATCAAAGAAAATCAAATCAAGTTAACACCGTCCCCGGCAACGGCGCCATTTTTGGTCGGACTATCGTTTTCGGTTACTTGTCGTTAGGAGCACCTAGACCAAAACAATATTTATAACTTCACAAACTACTCTACTATTATTAAAGAGGTAAGTAAAGGTCGGATCCCAAGGGACGGGTATTGATGTAGGATTTTCGATTGCATCTAGTGGTGTCTAAGGGCGTCACAATTTAGGTTGAGATAAGAAGATCACGAAACTAAACAACAATGTAAATAAACAAGCAAGATGATCAAAATGAGATGTAAACAATTGATTAAAAGCACTAGGTTATCATGGGTTCATAGGGGATTTCATGGGAATTGATCATTCAAACATATTCTCGAATTATAAGCAAGCAATTATTGTTGTGATAGGATCGAGTTGGTTTATATCTTACGATCCTAGGAAGGTTTGGGTCCCGGAGCCGAATCAATTAGATTGTACAACACCTACAAGTCGACTTAATCCTCCCTACTCAACTATATGCATGGTCTAATGAGACTCGAGGTTGTTTATGTCTTACAAGTCTCATTGAAAAGGTAAGTGATAGGTAAAAAATGCAAGGATTCATAGGCTTGCATTTCATCAAACATAACATGTGCATAAGTTGAGATCACAACAAGCAAGCAAATAAATTATGTGAACATATTAGATTAAGTATGAATCATCCCACATGTTGGTTTTCCCTAATTTCCCATTAACCCTAGCTAAGGAAACTACTCACTCATTATCAAGTTTAACATGCTAACAAGGTTGTCAATCATATTAACAGAGTAAAACATGATGAATGAATGGAAATGATTAACAATAATTAAAACAAGGGTTAAGAGAATTATACCTAATGATGATTCCAAAATAATAAGCAAAGAATAATAGAAGTACTTGATAATTGATGGAAGGTTGTCAATCTCCCAATAATACCCAAATAATCTTCAATTACCCAAAACAAATGATGAACAATAGAGAAATTAAGGAAATGAGATTTGTATTAATGCTTAATTAAAAGTTGATTACAAGATTAAAATGAGATTAAGATTGCATAAGAAGAAAATGGTAATCTAATTAGTACAATGGGTATTTATACTAAGGATTAGGTACATAAATTAGGGTTACTAAGGGCTTAAAGGACGATTAAGACTCTTAAGAAAAGTTGAGGAAGTGCTCCTCTCGAAGGAGACGCTCATCTCCGCGTTGCTAATCTTCAAGGAATATGCGCATTCCGAGTGAATCAAGGGAGAGGAAATTTTGCACTGTGAAGGAATCCGAGTGGCCAGATGGTCGGGACGAGCGGATTGTGGAGGTCCAGGACGAGCGGATTGGGTGGTGGGACGCTCAGATTCTGGAGGGCTAGGACGAGCGTCCCGAGGTTGCGACGAGCGGATAGTAGCTCAACAAGCTTCTTCTTAATTTCTTCTTTTCTTCTTCCAACAATCCTCAAGGATTTTATTGGGGATGCAAGGATCTTCTCATCATTGCCCATCTACTACATTATTTACTTAGGCCTTCTAGTCTTGTCTTCACTTTGATGCTTAGTCATTAGATTCGATCAATTTAGCTCCATTTTGCCATGAAAATGCAAGGTTTGCACTCCTCTCCTACCAAGGAAACAAAACCTCAAAGAATATGCAAAACGAAAGACTAAAGATAGTAAATGACCCAATTATGCACTAAAAAGCGTAGGAATGAGACTAATTCGGGGACTAAATATGCTCTAAAATGAGTCACATCCCTACTATTTGGTAAGGCTAAGTCTCAATTTTTAGAAATGTGAAGGTCTTGTCAATTTATTATCTATCTCTTTTAAGTGAACAAAATTAGTGATCTATCGATAATTATAATTGACAAGGTCGATGATTCGATATAAAAGATATGCATGAGATGTTATGGCGACATGGCATGCATGCAAACATATAAAATAGAACATGTAAAGAAAAGCAATTTCCTAGTATGGCCTTTCCTAAAATAGAAAATCTAATAATCTATTACATATTCGGAAACCAGCTCCTTTGGTCCCTTGAACTTCATGTGACTTGCCTCCGAAGGAAACACCGTCTTGATCGTAACTCCTTTCCGAATGGCTCCGTCTTTAGGAAACTCCGGAATTACAAAATAATAATAAAATACATAGCTATTCCTATTATACATTTGTAATAAAAATTAAAATCTATTAAATTACAAAACGGTGATGCGAAATCACATGAAAATTACAACCAAATCGATATTCCCTTACATTACGGGTAATACCAATTAAAAAACTTAGGCCATACTAAGACAAATTACATGATTCTAAAATTACATAAATTTAAATGACATACATCTATAAAAATATGCAGCATTATATATGTATTCAACATGCAAAAATGAATGTGCCAAATCGACTTACTAGATTATATCGTATATCGCTTTGGTTTTATGGAAATGCGTGACTTTTAACTTATTAAAATCACAAAATAATACTTAAATCAAATTTAAGCCAAAGTTAATTACCCTAACTGTCTTAGGACTCAAATATTAGTCTACACTAAGATTAACAATAATCTAACTTGGTTTTACAATATTGCTCATTATAATCTTATTAATCTTAACAATTAAGAAATAATTCCCAATAAATCATAAAAATTTGGAAAAATTCGAAATCAATACTTTGTATATACTGGAATATGACCAAGATCCCAAAATTTCAATAACAATTGCTCACAAAGCATTTTTAATTTATTTCATGAATAAATAGCATAAATCATAATTTTTACAACTTAATTCCAAATTAATCACAAAAATTATGAAAAAATTCAAAATTAAATTTTTGAACATACTAGAATAATTTCAAGAACCTGGAAAAACATAAATTCAACCAAAAATTTCGAATTTAATTTTATGACTAACAAAGTTTCCTTTTATCGATTTTATCACATAAAAATCAATAAACACACAAAATTAACAAAATTAATCTTTCTTTTTCACATCTGATGTTGTAAATATGTGTGCAACTTTGGGGAAAAGTTTCATGCCATAAACTTCGTTTTAGCTAATTTTTAGCTTATATAATCTCGATTATTCCATTTTAACCATTAAAATCATAAATCGTGCAAAGTTAATCACATTAATTTCAAATTTTAAATACAATAAATAAAATATACATGTGAAATCATATTGAAATTGTATGGCCAGAAACAACATATAACTACTTTTAGTTATTAAATAACCATTTTACTCATTAAAATGTAATTATTATCGAATAAATTATAAAAATGAGCAATAAAATTCCATAAATTATCTAAAATGACCTAAAATATTTTAGGACCAGAATTTATACATGCATCGAAATTTCGTGTATATACTATATTTACACAAATTTTCCGGTTTTTATTTTTTGTCATCAAATAACTCGTAAAAAACTCAAAAAACGATTTGCATGCATCAACAAATCTCTGATACCACTTGTTAGGTTCATAAACCCCTAATTAGACTCATCTAATTAATCTCTAAATTACTTATTAATTTAGATTTACAAGATTTAGTGCATGCAATATATAAATAAATGAAATAAGGAGAAAACGGATTTATCCTTACTAAATGGTGGACCGATTTATTTGGGCACAAGGTAGGATACCTTCCAACCCTGTTCTTGAGCTATGAATAAAAGGATGATCCTCCAAGTTTCAAAGTAGAAACTCTCCTTTTGATTGCACCCAAGATTTTACCCAAATTATTTCTAGTAATATTAACTAGATATTACAAGAAATTAAAAACCCTTAATATTTATTTTATTACTACTCTAGTAATGAGATAATAATATTATGGTTGTGAGATTTTAGAAAGAAGCTTGCATAAGAAAAACTAGTGTAAATGAGCAACAAAATTGCCCCTTAATAGGCTCCCAAAAAACGGCATCCAACATCCACTAGTGGACAATTTCTTTTTCTTATTATATTTTGCATGCTTAATAGGTAATGAGTACTTTAGAGTAGGTTTGTCATAAGCATGCAAGTAGGTGATAATTGCATGCATGTTGATTATTAAACAAAATGCAAAAATAAAAATGTTGTCCAACAACATATGCATTTCGGCTACTATGGGTATAAAATGGACCATTTTGATTTTGTAATGTTTGTCACACAAATATAAGAATCATATATTTATTTATATTACATAAATAAGCATTAGTTTGATCATATAACAATTATATAATATAAACTAATAATTAATATACACTTAACTCGTAAGTGATAATTATGTCATTATATTAAAATATAATGAGTCTTATAATGTCCAATTTAATAAATTTACAACCCCTTGTAAATATAATCAACAAATAACCTCTACCTCTAAAAATACAAAAACTTTGATTAATTTAACGAATTAACGACTAATTATTAAATTAAATCTTATTTAATCATATTATAACAAGATAAAATTTTATTAGTCAATCTTCGCATAATTGAATAATAAACTTCTGTTGACTTGAGTTCTAAACTCGAATTCAACAAACTCACACAACTAAATATATATAAATATAAGGGACTCGTCAACCTGTATCAAATACATTTGATCAGTTAATAATTTGGGTTCCATCCTATAGGTGTGACCTCAAGGGATCAACTGATCATCACCGTTAAACGACAGTAACGTCAAACTCTAGCCAGCAAATCGTTATCGATAAATGTTGATGAGGCGTGTCATTGTACGCCCTCAAACACATTTATACCCAACTACTACCATAGCGATCCACGAGACGGGGGTACTCAAATTGTTCAATCTAATTATGGTTTCACTTAGGGTTGTCACAATTGAAATGGTTTGATGATTCTAAACTAATGAAAGTGTAGATACCCGTATCCGTCGATATTGGAATTTATAGAGAACCCGACAAACACCCGATGATGATAGGACACATGTATTCTTTAGTTGTCATTGTCATTATTTGGAGCTCGTTTTACGATGTAGAATGGGCGTCGTCGATGAAGTATTTTATTAATTTAAATGATATTTAAATTAATGTTTTTTAAGTGAGTTCATTTTATTAATTTAAATGATATTTAAATTAATTTTTTTTAAGTGAGTTCATTTTATTAATTTAAATGATATTTAAATTATAGCTTTTTTTAGGTGAATTCAATTTATTTTATTTTATTCTGAATTTATTTTCCCAAGTTTATTTTATTGAAAATAAAATAAATATTTGATTTGAAAAATCATTTTAAGAGTATATTTGGTTTGAAAAATCATTTATTTTAATGTGTTAATTGATTTGAAAAATCGATTTGAAAATCGAAAAGAACTCGTTTTGAACATGCGTTTTTGAGCTCGATTTTAGCTCGGTTTTTGAGCCCATTTTCTTTACGAATTGGCACGAATCTCGAGTACACTAACCAACCTAGACCACTACCCATCCAACCCCAGTTCGAACCCCATAACCATGGCCCAAATCCCGTCCCAAATCACCCCCAACAGCCCGCGCAAAACACAAAGCAGCCCCCCTGTTTTGCAGCTCAAACCCGAGTCCAAAACCCGCTCCAAACACCACCAAAACCCGTGCCCATTAACCCTAACCCATACCCTAATATCCTACCCATATTACCTTACCTTAATCACCAAGAAAACCCCCCAAAAGCTGCTGGACAGCAGCTATGCTCAGCGGAGCCCGTCTGCCTCTCCTCCTTTTTACCCTACTTTAACTCCTTATAAATACCACCCCTTCACCATACATTCATTCCTCTAAGTTCTACACACATCCTACCTTCACTCACAAGCTTTAAACCTCAGAAACAAACCCTAATTGCCTCTCAAAAACCCTCCACAAAACCGACATCCAAACTGAAACAGTTTTGGTGTCCTCTTCAAAAAACAATTCGTTCCTCCTTCAAACCTCCATCAAAACTCGAGTTTCTTGTTCCTAATTAACCATATAACATCCATCTACACATTAGACAAAGATTTACGAGCCAAATTGCCCTTGAGAGTACACGAAATCCCTCGAAAAACAGTGTTATACACTCTGTTTTGTGATTTGTTCTGTCTGTCGATTCATCTGTGCTCGTTTTTCGTGCCCAATAACTCAAAACGAGCAGGGGTTGCTTTAAGATCTCTGTTCTCCTCTCTTTCTAGTTTTCAAAACATCTTTTAAATCGAATTTTCATCGTGAAACGAGAGAGAAATCGTTGTTTGAAAGTTGCTGTCCAGATTCGATAAAAACGTGTTGTTTGCTTTGTTTCTTTGTCGACGACGGCCTCTCGAGATAAAATCTACCATCGATTACGACCCAAGACGGTGTCAACGATACATGTAGGTTGAGGGTGCATCAAATCCTCCTCTTTCTCCCTTTTATTTCGTTTTTTTATGTATGTTTTTTATAGTTTGTTTTTATTCGTTTATCGTTTTTGTTTATCGATTGTTTAATTAACTATGAAACTAGTTTAGTCCGAGTATGAGTTAAAGTACCACCATGAACACCCGCGTTGACTTGATATGGGAAAGAAACCGCTACATCAGTCGGTCGTACACCCCCGTCTCATTTACATATCCTCGTGTTCAAGGTAGGACATAAATAAAACGAACTTCTAACTTCGCTCCTCGTTTTGACCCTTTGTTTGTTTCGGCCAATTCAACACACCCTAGGACCATTTACATGTTAGTATGACCTCTGATTGTTAACATATAACTTGTTTAGACGACGTTCGATCATTTAAATAACCTAATTAGACATGTTAGGGTGCTTCGACATAGCTTTTCAAATCAATCGACAATTCTGTAACTTAATGAACGCATCTCTCTCTTTCACCTAATTTCTCGCTAGTATAAGAGTGCGTGATTAGCACCTTCTTATTAACACTCGATGAGTTAACTTAATTAGCAAACTTGACCTAATTTGACCCCTTTTAGGCCGTGTAGAATACACCTTTGCGCGACATCCTTCCAATCGATCAACGTTGTTTCTAATTCGTTTTCTAACTTGTTTCCTATCCCGTTTCGCAATCATCTATCTAACCTAATGAACCTGACCTAGGACCTAGGTTTGGACGTGGCTTTAGGCCGTGAGATTTGGCCGTGGCCTTTGGTCTTTCTTGTTTCGTTTGTTTTTGCATCGTTCGTTCTTTATTTGTTTTGTCGCTTGTAATTTATCGTTTGCTATCGAGTTGTAATTTTCAAGTTAGTTTTCTTTTATCGAGTCAAAACTTCTTCTAAAAACCTTAGTCTTGTTTGGTTAGATGGTTGTGCCCCAATGCAAGTAAGAGCGTAGTAAATCGCATGTTGTTTAAAGCAACATGGCCCGATTTATGCTAATGCATGCTTTGGTGCGTGACCCAATGTCTAATTCGATAAGATTAAGTGAAAGCACACATTACGAGGAGTGACCCAAGGCCGTGAGTCATGTAGGCTGTGAGCCACCCCTTTGTGCACGCTTTCCTAGGCCGAATTGGCCATGTGTCATGTACGGTGTTGTATGTAGCAATTGTATTTAGATCGAGTTGTATCTTTAATTTACCGTTGTGTCGGCATGAAATGCCTGGTTTGTAATAGGTAGATCCCACGGCTCCCCCATTCCCCCTTAAGCCTTGTTTGCTTTGTTTTGTATGTTGTTAGATTAATCAACCCACATGCTAAATTACAACTTTGACAAAGTTAGTTTAGTTGCATCTAAAACGACATAGAAATTGTTGTCACATGTTAGGGTTTAAAACGATGTTTGCATATCATATATCGTAGTAGCTATGACCTTGTTTGAAATCCGATACTTGACTTAGTAGAGGCCGTTATCGACGGGCGGGGTTAGGTGTCCTTATGGGCTTCCTAACACGTACCCTCACCCCTTACTCAAGATCTATGGTTTGTGGATCCGTCTAAATACCATTGGATTACGAGAGTCATTCAAATCGAGTGATATAGGGTACAAGTCTTTATCTTTAATCACTCGTAGTCGATTGGCTTTATGCTTTTCGATGAAAGGTGTAAAGTTGACTTGAACGGTTCCAAGTTCCCAAAAAACTTGGTGGCGACTCTAATTTGTCTTAATTCGATTCGAAGGAACCTCGAGTCGATTATGCCTAGTGTGGATCCCGCGGACGCAGTTCCCGAGGGCCTTGTCCTGATTTGGCGACTCTCTTTGGGAAAAGAGGACTAGTTACACTTTGTTTCTAGGGTCTTTTCCTCCGAGGTGAAACTTGAAAAGAAAGTGTTGGAAAGTAAAACATTACTCATAGTGCTACGATTCATGCATAAACCCTTAAGGACTTGCCCGGGCCGTCCCAGCGTTTCTTCGTGATGTGTGGGGGGCGACGTCCCACTATGCTAGGAAGCTGCACATTGCTCGCTTCCACTTCACCTCGCGTGGTTCTTGATGGTGGGGACGATCTTCTAGGTACTCTACCTTAAGACACCTTGCTCTATAAGACCGCAAAAGGATGGAGGGCATAGACCTTCTTGTAGAAGACTTGCCGAGACTTAGAGATGTCTAGGAGCATACATCCTTGTAACATGAGAATGACAATGTGCAAGTTGTTTCCCGAGTCTTTTCGAAATTTCCTATGTCCTTTTCAAAACCGAACTTTTGAACAACTTACTTTCAAAATAGCATGGTTTTAAAAACGCGGAATGCTGCCCAAATAGGACTAGAATTTTCGGCCCAAAATGAGCTTTTTAGCGGCATCGCCCATTTCAAATCTCATTTTCGAATCAATCTTTCGTTTTTTTTAAAACCAATCCAAAATGCCTCTCGAACCTCAACCAAGCATGAAATGCGTCAAGTCGTGTCCAGGTCATGACCGTGTTAGGCCGGGTGTGTTTCATTCTAAGAGTCTAGAACACGACCTTGTTAGGTCACCCAAGCTCACCTCTTGGGCCTTGAGTCATGTTGGTCGACCTTTTGGTCTAGGATAGTCCACAAAAACGCCCAAGCTAGGCCATTTAGGGCGTTTCACCCGAACCTATGGGCTATGTTAGTCCAATCACGGGTTTGGCCACACCGAGTCCGGTTTATAACCGATTTATGACAGTTTGAGTCATGTCGTTTTGTCGAGTCTAAAATGAACCAAGGTCTAGATCCAACCGTGAGTCGAACCTTTGGTTAGTCAATCTCAAGTCGAGTCTTTGTTTGAGTCAAGTTGGGGTCGTGTCCTTAAGTGTGCAGGGGCTCTTACTTTAAATATTGACTCAGTACGGGGTTTTCTTGTAGAAAGGCCGCCAAAAACCCGACGTCAAGCAATGGAAGATGTTGTTAACAAGCTTACTGAGGCCGTGAACCTCATGATGACCCGCATGGATACAATTGAATCTAAGCTGGGTGAAGATTCCCCTCCATTTACCCCACCTCTGACCGATCTGGAGAAACGGTTCAAGTTCATCGAAGACCATCTGAAACTCTCCCAGGGGAAGAACATCCACTACGAAAATGCTAGGGCCTATGCCCCAGTTCAGGATAAGTTGCCCACAAATATGGTACTCACTGATATCCCAAAGTTTAAGGGCACAGAAGATCCAGTCCACCATGTTAAGGCCTATAAGGGGTACTTAGCATGAAGGGAGTACTGCCGACATGCTCTCGAAATTTCGCTCAATCTATGGATGAACACCCGAAGGCGTGGTTCTACAATCTGGACCTTAAGAACTTCCCTACTTTCGAAGATATTACGGTGGAGTTCTGCAAGCACTATGCTGATAATGTCGAGATTCAAACCAACATAAGAACATTGGAGGTGATGACACAGAAAGAAAAAGAAGGCTTTACTGAATTCCTTGCAAGATGGCGCGCTGAAAGCGTTAAACTAGCTAAGAAGCCTGATGAAGTCGAAATGGTAGATAAGTTCGTGAAGAATTTATTTAATTTTATCGTAATGCTCGAAATACCAAAATTTTGGTTCTTTCAAAGAATTGATAAGGATCGGGATAAAGGTAGAGGACGATGTCCGAATTGCCGAAGCTGAGAAGCCAAAGGGATACCAAGGGGCTTCGTCATCTAAAGCAAAAGCACCAGCAGCGGCCCACTTTGTTGAAACTGTCAATCTCTTAGATGGACAGTCAAAAAGGCCTCCGCGCCAAGCTCCGAGGGTATTCACCGATATCGTGTGCACTTACGCCTACGCTCTCCAAAGGCTCATGGCCCAAGGAAAGTTGAAGCCCATTGGCCCAACTCCGGATCCACCTGCTGAACAACAAGGCAAATGGTACAAACCGAATGCTTACTGTGCCTTTCATCAAGGGAAAGGACACGATACTGAAAGGTGCTTTAGACTAAAGCACGAAATTCAAGATATGATTGAGAACGGAACGCTCCCAATCCCGGCCATAAAGCCCAACAACGTCACCAATCCATTTAGCGATCACGCCAACTTTGTTTATGTCGAAGACAATGTCGATTATTCCCATCTTATCCGCCCATGTCACTTGAAAGGGGTGTTTATCGGGAAAATATTTGTGGATTGCTTTAAATTCTTGCCAAACCCGAAGAATGAAATTCAAGTCGGGAGTCTTGCTCTAGAATGTACTCCTCTCGTTAACGAAGTTAATAAAAGACAATTCGATTCACCAACCTCCATCACTAGCGTAGATCCTCAGAGGACTACCTCGGGATAGAGGCAAACCATCACAGGGATCAAGGACAAGAGCCGAGCATCTAAGTTAACAGCCGAACAAGGGAAAGCTCAAGACCAGATTTGAAAAATTATGAGTCGGGATCTGTTTTCTTATCTTAGTCGAGTCGAGTCTAGGACTTTCTTTTCCTGAAGTTGAGTCGTTTGTTCCGCGATGACCTAGGGTGTGTCCTAGGAATCGTTCCTTCGAGTCTGTTAAGCATTTGTCATAAAAGTTGCAGTTTCGTTTCCAAATATCTCTTGTTTCCAATCCTCAATCATTCCGAAACATGATAAGACACACAACACACTCAAAGGAATCCCTGGGGTAGAAATATGTCATGTTTCAAAATGTAAGGTACACTAGGATCCCGTGTTTGATTCCTTTACCTATTCCATGTCTGGTGGTAGAAAACCTCCATCTGAACCAATGTTTGTGACAAGCTTTTAGATGATTCTATGACAAACCCGGACTAGCTCCTTGTTTCCCCTATCGATGATGGAAGGCAAGCCTTTTCCCCAACAAAATCATCCCATCTCGAAGAGAGAAGATATCAACCCGTTCTAACAAGGAATTGATAGTTCCTACCCAAATTAGTTGGCGAAGCCCAGTTTTCAAGGTGTATCCGTTTATGACTAAGAGAATGAATAGAAGATCATTTTCAAAGAGAGAAAGAAGATGAAAAAGAATGAAAAAATGAGAAAAAGAGAAAAATTGGAAAATGAAAAAATGAAAAAACGAAAAAAATGAAAAATGAAAAAAAAAGATGAAAGAAAAAGAAAAAAAGAAAAAAAGATGTTGAAGTTATTGCAAAAGGTTTTTGGTTGAATGTCGAAGTTACGGAAGCCAGAAGTCAAGTCAAGTACCCATAGTTGAAGTTCAATGGGCGAAGCCCAAAAGATCAAGTAGTAACCTCTTTACCCTCTAAGTCCTTCCTGAGACAGTTACAAAGGGATAGTCGGGAATTTTGAGAATCATTCCGCTTGTCTTTGTTACACCCAGCCTTTAGGGTCCAGACATGGAAATTTGAACCCACATCATTTTTCAACCCATTTGCACTCGTGGTTCATCAAACCTGAGACACCATTTCCAATCACGTTATAAGCCATAGCCCTTGGCCTTAACACCACAAAACGAACCTTCAGAATGATGGTTTACCTTTCAAACCTATTTTTACCAAGCTCCACATCCCAAAAGATCCAAGCCTTTTTGTACCAACCCTAGACACGGGATTTAACAGTACCTTACAGGCTAGAATGGGATACGACATGATACTTTAGGTGAAACCTTCGAGTGTGTACACATAATCAAAATGCCAATTTAATGCACCTTGATCGAACTACGTCGGATTTGATTTCGCTCCACGCGAATACGTAGGCAGTCCTTCAGAATAAGGGATTCAATCCACTCATCAACCAAGTTGTCATCTTGTCGGTTTCTTACGGGTCTTAACCAAGTCCAAATGAAGCCACCTTTGTTTGAGTCGGTCTTAGCACTCGATGTAGGCTAGGATGAGGATATAGGTTCAGATGAATAGTATCAAGTCTCAGAATGAGCTTTATCTAACGGTTTAGGCAAAGATGCTCAGTCATGTAGATGTGGGTTTGCGTTGGGAACAGAAAATATGAAAAACCCGCTGAAAAGAAAGAAGGCGTGGAAGAAAAAATAGTAAAAGCCCGCTGAAAAGAAAGAAAGCGGTGGCAAGAAATGATGAATACTCGCTGAAAAGAAAGGAGGCGAGGAGAAGAGTGGCAGAATGTTCCCAACAAGAGTGATGTGTGATGTCCAACTGTTGTCATAAAATCAGTCTGTGTTTAGTATCTAGGCGAAGCTAACGTTGTTGCTCCGTGAGTTTAATCCACCTTGTCAATGCCAAGTGATCTTGATTCCCATGTGCCCTTGGGAGCACGCCCATGCCATACGATATCTCTATCTCAAGTCCGATGGCCTTATGATTCCCATTTGCCATCTTTTGGCGCCAGAATGGCCAATTTACATTTCTACCCCCAACAAGTCAATAATTGAATTAAAACTCGTGCACACTTACGGTTTTATTTTCCTTTTTTGTTTTACGGTAGCGGGCTATGCCCACGTTGTTTTCGAGTCATACAGAGTGTCTGAGTCGTATTTCCTGCTCACCCGTCAAGGTTCGATTTCAAAATGCCAAAGATTTCAGAATTCCGAAATTTCAAAAACTTTTTGCGAATTATGGGATAGATGATCCAAGTAGGGGTACATTTCAAGTCAAGGTTCAAATCTCAAAGTTCAAAATCAAATTTTGGGTCGACGACCCAACATACCAAGTGATTCGTTTCAAATTCGAATTTGGGTCGATAGCCCAATTATTCAAAATTTTCAACATGTTCAAATTTCGGGTCGATGACCCGGTCTTTCAAACTCAAATTTTGGGTCGATGACCCAACATTCCAAGTGATGTCAAATTCAAAATTCGGGTCGATGACCCAATTATTCAAAATTTTCAAATTCAATTTTCGGGTCGATGACCCAATCTTTCAAATGATCTAATTTTAGGATCGATGATCCAAATGTGCTTATGTGATGATTATTGCAAGTACGTTTTTGTGTTTCAAATGTAGCAGGATATGCTTCAACTGGGGGCTCTAAAGTCTTCGACTTTAGAGCCATTGCAAACTGGGGGCTCTGAAGCCGTTGGCTTCAGAGACCATTATCAAGATGAAATGGATGACATCCACTCAGAATTCAATTCAATACAAGAGTATGAAATGGAAGAATTCCGTAGCTGAAAGCAAATAATGAAAGTGGCGGCAACCTCCTTGGAAAGTCCCGTCCTATTCGGACAAGCGCCAGCAGATGATAAATTTTGGGCAAATGTCAGCAGATGATGAATTTTGGACAAATGCCAGCAGATGATAAACTTTGGGCATGTGTCAGCAGTTGCCAAACTACGACGCGGGTTTGATTCCGTCAGAAACGGATACGTAGGCGCCTAAGGATAAGGCTCAATCCACCATATATGCAATTTAGGGGTCGATGACCAACGATGATAACTCGACGCAACAGAAGGAAGAGTTAATCCCCGATGAAGTTTCAGGTATGATCTCTTCTTATGGCTGGCGAGCTTATATACGCAAGTCTAATGGACTATAAACGACCCGCAGAATCCTCAGGTCGAGAGGGACTGGGGTATACTTTGACTTTCGCCTTGTCCAAGCCTCGGTCAAAGTGGGGGCTCAGAGATACCCGTATCCGTCGATATTGGAATTTATAGAGAACCCGACAAACACCCGATGATGATAGGACACATGTATTCTTTAGTTGTCATTGTCATTATTTGGAGCTCGTTTTACGATGTAGAATGGGCGTCGTCGATGAAGTATTTTATTAATTTAAATGATATTTAAATTAATGTTTTTTAAGTGAGTTAATTTTATTAATTTAAATGATATTTAAATTAATGTTTTTTAAGTGAGTTAATTTTATTAATTTAAATGATATTTAAATTATAGCTTTTTTTAGGTGAATTCAATTTATTTTATTTTATTCTGAATTTATTTTCCCAAGTTTATTTTATTGAAAATAAAATAAATATTTGATTTGAAAAATCATTTTATGAGTATATTTGGTTTGAAAAATCATTTATTTTAATGTGTTAATTGATTTGAAAAATCGATTTGAAAATCGAAAAGAACTCGTTTTGAACATGCGTTTTTGAGCTCGATTTTAGCTCGGTTTTTGAGCCCGTTTTCTTTACGAATTGGCACGAATCTCGAGTACACTAACCAACCTAGACCACTACCCATCCAACCCCAGTTCGAACCCCATAACCATGGCCCAAATCCCGTCCCAAATCACCCCCAACAGCCCGCGCAAAACACAAAGCAGCCCCCCTGTTTTGCAGCTCAAACCCGAGTCCAAAACCCGCTCCAAACACCACCAAAACCCGTGCCCATTAACCCTAACCCATACCCTAATATCCTACCCATATTACCTTACCTTAATCACCAAGAAAACCCCCCATACGAACCCTAGAAAACCCCCCAAAAGCTGCTGGACAGCAGCTATGCTCAGCGGAGCCCGTCTGCCTCTCCTCCCTTTTACCCTACTTTAACTCCTTATAAATACCACCCCTTCACCATAAATTCATTCCTCTAAGTTCTACATACATCCTACCTTCACTCACAAGCTTTAAACTCCAGAAACAAACCCTAATTGCCTCTCAAAAACCCTCCACAAAACCGACATCCAAACTGGAACAGTTTGTGTGTCCTCTTCAAAAAACAATTCGTTCCTCCTTCAAACCTCCATCAAAACTCGAGTTTCTTGTTCCTAATTAACCATATAACATCCATATACACATTAGACAAAGATTTACGAGCCAAATTGCCCTTGAGAGTACACGAAATCCCTCGAAAAACAGAGTGTTATACACTCTGTTTTGTGATTTGTTCTGTCTGTCCAGTTCTGTTTGTGCTCGTTTTTCGTGCCCAATAACTCAAAACGAGCAGGGGTTGCTTTAAGATCTCTGTTCTCCTCTCTTTCTAGTTTTCAAAACATCTTTTAAATCGAATTTTCATCGTGAAACGAGGGAGAAATCGCTGTTTGAAAGTTGCTGTCCAGATTCGATAAAAACGCGTGTTTGCTTTGTTTCTTCGTCGACGACGGCCTCTCGAGATAAAATCTACCATCGATTACGACCCAAGACGGTGGCAACGATACATGTAGGTTGAGGGTGCATCAAATCCTCCTCTTTCTCCTTTTTTATTTCGTTTTTATGTTTGTTTTTCTTATAGTTTGTTTTGTTTGTTTATCGCTTTTTATTTATCGTTTAAATTAACTATGAAACTAGTTTAGTCCGAGTATGAGTTAAAGTACCACCATGAACACCCGCGTTGACTTGAGATGGGAAAGAAACCGCTACATCAGTCGGTCGTACACCCCCGTCTCATTTACATATCCTCGTGTTCAAGGTAGGGCATAAATAAAACGGATTTTTGACTTCGCTCTTCGCTTTTGACCCCTCTCTTCTCTCGTGTGATTCAACCTACCCCTGGACCATTTACATGTTAATACGACCTCTGATTGTTAACATATGACTTATTTAGATGACATTAGATCGATTTGATAACCTAATTAGACACATTAGGGTACATCGACATAGCTTTAAAAACCGATTAACAATTCTGTAACTTAATTGAATTCATCTTCCCTTTCACTAATTTTCTCGCTAGCATGGAAGTGCGTGCTTAACACCTTTCCATTTGCACTCGTTGACGATTTAGAATTGTACCTAACCTAGTTCGTATTTATTTAATTCAATTTGTAATTAATTAACCTTTAATTTGTTTTATTTATTTTTAATTTTTTAAAAGTCGTTTTAATTATCTTTTATGGTTCAAAATATGTAAATTTAATTTAATGAATTTTTTCGTAATTTATTTTACTGATTTCGTAATTAAAACATAATTAACTTTGCTTTTCTACAAAAACCGTGCCTTGCACGGGTCTGTCTGACTTCTGATCCGTGCACTGCACGGGTCTGCCAGTTTTAGTTTCTTTTCTTCTTTTGTTTCTTTAATTGTTTACTAATCCTATTTTAATAAATATGGATTGGTGAATAATTTTAATAAGTTGGGTTCAATTTAATTAATAAGTTGTACCTAATTTATTTCAAGCCTTTGTACTTATTTATTTTAATTTAATTAGTTTAATTCTAATCTAATTTGTTTATTAACTAATAATTCGGCTAACATCTTTAATTAGTCTAACTTAGCTTTAGCTTTTTTGTTTACATTTGTTTCGTTTATTAAGACTTAATAGTTTAAGTTGTATTTTGTTAGTTTGTATTGTAATCTGAGTCAAAGTAATTACGATAGTTGTTGTAATTAGATTGAGTTGTAATTTGTTTCTCGTTGTGTCGGCATGAAATGCCTGGGTTGTAATAGGATAGATCCCAATGGCTCCCCCATTCCCCCTAAGCCTTGTTTGCTTTCGTTTATATGTTGCTTAGATCAATCAACCCACATGCTAAATTACAACTTTGACAAAGTTAGTTTAGTTGCATCTAAATCGACATAGAAACTTCACATGTTAGGGTTAAAACGATGTTTGCATTTCATATATCGTAGTAGCTATGACCTTGTTTGAAATCCATACTTGACTTAGTAGAGGCCGTTATTGACGGGCGGGGTTGGGTGTCCTTATGGGCTTCCCAACACGTACCCTCACCCCTTACTCAAGATCTATGGTTTGTGGATCCGTCTAAATACCATTGGATTACGAGAGTCATTCAAATCGAGTGATATAGGGTACAAGTCTTTATCTTTAATCACTCGTAGTCGATTGGCTTTATGCTTTTCGATGAAAGGTGTAAAGTTGACTTGAACGGTTCCAAGTTACCAAAAAACTTGGTGGCGACTCTAATTTGTCTTAATTCGATTCGAAAGAACCTCGAGTCGATTATGCCTAGTGTGGATCCCGCGGACGCAGTTCCCGAGGGCCTTGTCCACAGAAAGCAATGGAAGGTAAACAACCAATAAAACAAAAATGATTAAAAGCACTAGGATGTCATGGTTTCATAGGGGATTCATGGTTGTGATCATACAAACATGTTTCCATAGTTGCAAGAAATTAATGTTGTAGAGGAACCGAGTTAGTTTATGTCTTACAGTTCATATGAAGATTTGGGTCCCGGAGCCGAGTCGTCTAGACTGTACAACACCTACAAGTCGAACTACTATCTTCCTATTCACTTCTATGCATGGTCTAACAAGACTCGAGTTGGTTTATATCTTACAAGTCTTGTTGAAAAGATAAGAGATGGGTAAAAAATGCAAGGTTTCATAGTCTAGCATTTCATCAAACATAACATGTGCATAGGTTGACATTACAACAAGCAAGCAATTATAAGATAACATATGAGATAAAGTATGGATCTACCCCCATGTTATAGTTCCCCTAATCCCCCATTAATCCTAGTTAAGTAACTACTCACTTATTATCATGGAAAATATGTTATCAATGGTGTCAATCACCACAACAAGTATAAACATGATAAAAGAGTGAAGAAATAAGCAATAAAGAGTAAAGAGTAAAGGAATTATACCAAACTTAAGATGAACAATTGGAAAGGAAAGAATAAATAGAAGAAAACTTGATTGATTGATGAAGAGTTGTCAATTCTCCAATAATAACCCAAATAATCTTCAATTACCCAATAATAAACTTGAACAATAATTAAGGAAAGATTAATATGTAATTTTGTGGAATGATTGAAATTAATCTAAATTCTAATCTACTCCTAATGAATGCTTTGCCTCTACTAAGAGGGCTCCCCTCTTGATTATTACAAATGGAGTATATATTGTGGTACATCATTAGGTTAAGGAAGGGTAGATTAGTAAATAACATGCTTAAGTGTTGAATAGAGCTTTGCAAGTCCCGAGGGACATACGTGGATTGAGTAGCAACTCCCAAGGTAATCCGCGCATCCTAGCCTGAAGCACGCTTGGCCCTGTAAGGGGATCCGCTTGTCCCGAGTAAAAGACGTGGGGACTGAGTATCAACCCGAGCGGGTTGTTCTTGATCCGAGCGGATTGAGCTGCAGAATTCTCTTTCTTGCCTTTATGCCTATGATGCTTCTATATGCTCCTTATTTCTAACATCTTTGGTCACCATTCTTTCCTTCCCTTCATACTAGTCCATCATAGATCGTCAACAAGCTTCCAAAAATACATGAGAGACGGGGATTCCTCCTCAATATCTTCTTTCATACAAGACATATAAAATGCAATAGGAATGCAAAATAGGAAGGAATTGATGGATAAAATGGCCATAAAATGCTATATTAGTATGCAAAATAGGTTCAATTAGGGTACTAAATGTGCACAATTAAGAGTCACATCAAAGTCTCTTGATGCCTAAATTGACCGCTGTTTATAAACCGGTGACGCATGCCTCATATTCTGTCATGTTATTAGTCACCTCGAAGTCGAGTTTGATAGAAATCGGTGTATGCTCGCCTTCGGGAGAAATGAGCAACACCCCTGTGTCGTACCCTCTGAGATTGGAAGCCCCATAGAGATCCCATGATTCTGCGTTGGTGTGCAGAATATCTTCATCTGGAAATGACCATGTATCTATCACTTTGGTATAATGGATTGGGTTGTTCGCGAAGAATTAGGCTACCGCTCGTCCTAATGACCTTCAAAGGTACGTATTTTAGATCGAACTCTGAGTGCATCAAAGTTCATCTTGCCAAACGCCCATTAAAGACAGGTTTTTCAAAAATGTACTTGATATGGTCCATCTTTGAGTACACCTTGACGGAACAGCTAAGCATATAATGACGTAAATTCTTGATTGCCCACACAAGAGTGAGGCATGTCTTTTCAAGAGGTGTATATGTAGTTTCATCTTTCAAGAACTTCTTGCTAAGGTAGTAGATAACTCCTTCTTTCCCGATGGTTTGTGCGAGCATAGCCCCCATGGTTGTTTCTGTGACTGTGGGGTATAGAGATAGAGGCTGGCCTTTCTGCGGTGCCATCAAAACAGGTGGCTTGGCCAAGATCTCCTTGATTCTATCAAATGCCTTTTGACAATTATCATCCCACACGGTGTGGTTCGTGATGGTAAGCGAGTCGTTGTTTACTCAATCAAACACATTTATAATCTCAACAAACAACTAGATAGTAGTTAAGTCAAGGTCAATCCACGGGACGGTGTGCTTTGAGTTTTAAGTCTATCTATCTCAATTTATGCTAGTGTCACAATTGGTTTGGGTTGGAGTTGTGTTCTAAGCTATAACAAGGAAATGTAAACAATTGAAGAACAAGGCAAGTAAATAGAAATGGTAGGGTAAACAAATGATTAACAATACTATGGTGTCATGGGATCATAGGGGAATCATGGTAAGATAACATAAATGAATAATGTAGATGTAAGCAATTATTATTGTTGGAATCAATTTAATGTATCTCTTACAATTTCTAGGGTAAACTTAGGTCTCGGAGCCTAGTCAGTCAAGATATTATAACACCTACAAGTCGACTTGGTTTTCCTTATTCATAATGAGATAACATAAATGAGCCCTAAGAAGGTTTGGGTCCTGGAGCCGAGTCAATCAAGACTAAGCAACACCTACAATCGACTTAGTCCATCCTAATCAACTATATGCATGGTCTAACAAGCCTTGAGTTGGTTTATGTCTTACAAGTCTTGTTGATAGGATAAGAGAAACATGCTAGGTTGTCAATCAAGCATTTTATCAAACATGACTTGTGCATAAGTTGAAAAACAATAAGCAATCATTCATATGAACTCATAAGCATAAATCTTTCCCATGATTAACTCCCCTAATCCCCCACTAATCCCTAGTTAGGAAACTACTTACTTATGATCATGGAAAACATGCTAACAATGGTGTTAATCATATTAACAAGTCTAAACATGATGAAGGAGTAAAATAATAAACAAGGATTAAGAAAAGAGTAAAGATATTGTACCGACTTAGGACGATCAAATAGAAAGCAAAGAATAACAGAAAAAAACTTGATTGATTGATGAAGAGTTGTCCATTCTCCAATAATAACCCAATAGTCTTCAATTACCCAATAATAAATTTTGAACAATAATTAAGGAAAGATTAAAGTGCAATTTTGTGGAATGATTAAGATTAATCTATTCTAATCAACTCCAAATCTAACCTAAGAAAGCTTTGGCTCCACCAAGTGGGCTTAATCTCCTCTAACTACAAGAGGGGTATATATAGTAGTACAAGGATTAGGTTAACTAAGGGCTTAAATGACGATTAGACCCTTTTAAAAGAAGATTAGAGCCTTGTAAGTCCCAGGAGGAACCCCACGTCTTGCCTTTGTTTGGATGCTTAATCTACAGAGAGAGACGCTCGTCCTATGCTCGGGACGCTCAGGTTGATCATTGAGATGCCCGATCTGAGCTTGGGACGCTCAGATCGTGGATCAGCATGGTTTCCTCTTCTTTGACTGCCTCAAGATCCGTGGGGATCGTTGAGGGGTCGTGGGGGTCTTCATCATTGCCCCTTTTACTTGATTTATTAGCTTAGGCCTTTAGTGTTAGTCTCCTCTTTGGTGCTTGGTCATTATATGTTATCAATTTAGCTCCGCTTCACTCCACCTAGTCAAGTTAGTGCCCTTCTCCTACAAAGGACACCAAACCTCATAGAATATGCATAGAAGGAGGCTAAAGACAAGAAACGACCCTAATACATACTAAAAAGCATAGGAACTAGGCTAGTTAGGGGACTAAATGTGCGTAAATAGGAGTCACATCAAATATCCCCAAACCGAACCTTTTCTAGTCCCGAGTAAAGAGATGACTAGAACTAGAGCTTTATTTAAACTATCCTAATAATAATATAGCCAATGTGAGACAATTAGCGGGTCTCACTCCGCCTCTTCAACTCACGACAAGACATCTATGAGGTAAGATGCCTTCTTGCAAGGCAAAGTGGGGCTTGCCAAAATGGCGATGCATCCTAACATTTAAGCACACAATGCAAGTAATGGATGCATCTACAAAATAATAGCCACTTTCCTCATCTAAGTGGTGGAAATCATCTACAAGGGAAGCAATTTAAGGGTACACACTCCATCATAGATATTAGTTTTCCTAGTTACCAAGTCCAAGAGGATACAAACAAATCACCTCCAAGTTGTGTCAAACTAGGCTACTTCTGTCCTCAATCGCTAAATGCTTTCGTCAAGAGTAGACTCCCTATGGTGTTAGAAACATTGTAGGATCGCAAAATTCCCCCTCTTGCCTAGACAAGCAGAAGGGTTGTCCCCTCTCCACCATGCAACAAAGAAAGGATCATCAATGGATAAAAGGGATTCAAAGTGTAAGAGTTTCATGATGGTAGTTTGCTTTTGGGTTTATTTTTCCCCCATTTTTGTAGCATTTTGACGATTAAGAATATTTCATGCCATACTTGGCAATTTAAATTTTGCATTTTTGAACATTTTTCAAAGTAACCCCATTTTGTAGCAAGGGTACTTCTATTAAAGCATAGGAGTCTATTTTGGATCCTATTTTCATTTTATGCAATTTGCAAACATTTGACATTTATAACTTGACCTCAATTTGATATTTTTGTGCCCATTCCCTTTTGTTTGACAAAATATGATGATAGAAGTCTAAGAACGGTTGCATGGCTTCAAAGGCCACCTTGGAATAAACGGAAGCCAAGAAGTTATCACACCACAAGGTACTCTTGACTAGGCCTTAGTCCATGGGTCAAAAGATACTAGTATGACATATCCTAGGGTGTCTTGAAGGTATTCTAGCAAACAAAGTCTCAAGGAGAAAAATTATCTACAAGGGCCTTATATACACTTGTCAAGCTTCCCAAATAGGCATTTTCGCAAAATTTTCTAACCATGCAAACTACATGCCATGATGCAACTAACATATATATACAACTCCAATGCATATGCTTCTATCAACTAAAATGCCATATAATCTAGATGTAAACTCTTAACAACACATTGGTTTATACCGCATCAATCAAAAGATAGCCACATTGTCATTAACATATAAAAAGGAGGAAGGAGATTTGGAAAGATCATACCATGCGGTCTTCTATTTCCTTCGTGCCTCGAATGTGGTGTAGTCGACCCAATGTGATAAGAGTGACAAAAAAACAAACAAATATATAATATATACAATTCTACAGTACAAAGGAAAGAACATGTTTTTGAAATTTTTAAATTTTCAAATTTTTATGGATTTTGTTTTTACGAAATTAAAGAACATATTTTTGAGTTTTTCGATATTTTTCAAATTTTTATGTATTTTGGAATATAAATTCTCATCCCCCACTTTATTTTGGACATTGTCCTCAATGTACATATAGGAGTAGGAATGAAAAAGAAATACTCCCTCGTATTCAGCCTATAGTTCCCCTTTCTCTAATATATGTGAGGAGTATTATAATGAAAGGGGAACATTAGGCTGAATATGAGGGAGTACATGTTTTTTGGTTTTTAAAGTTTTATGCAAATTGAAGTATAAATGCAATGATGTGATATGAATGAATGCATGCTCTAACTAAATGCAATTTTATATGACATATATAACAAATGAATGCAATATTAACTACACTAGATGAAGCATGTTTTCTAGCAAACTATGGTCACTTATGATCAAACCTCCCCAAACCGATTTAAGCACTATTTATAGTGTAGAAAGGAATAGGATTGGTCATTAGTGACTTTGCATGAATGTAAGAACTAACTATATGCAACTAACTAATGGACATGTGAAATATATTACAATGCAAACTAATCTAAAATGTGATGCAACTATACATAAGATATGGAGAGAGAGAAGAGGTATTATACAAATGGAGGTGGTGTGGCTAAGCACATCTAGCCACTTCACTCGTCATCATCATCATCATCATTGCGGCCTCTATGTCCGCTATATCCTCCTTGGTCATAGCCTCCTCCTTGGCTATATAATCCCCCACTTTGGTTTCCAAATTTACCCCCTTGGTTGCCATAGTTAGGGAACAAGAGATTTGGTTGAGCCCAAGATGGATGAGGGCCTCTATGATTGACGTATCCTTGTTGAGCCATGTTGTAGTAGGAGGGGTATTGGGCCAAGTAGTTGTCAACCCTCCCATCGTGCACTCTAAGATCAATATTTTGCATGAGTGTCATCAATTCACTAATGGATGGGGCTTCTAGATCTTGAGGAGTGAATAGTACATGTGGTGTGGGGTAGGGTGGAATGAGTACAAAAAATGATGGTGCATTACCCCATTCCGGCAACTCACGAGGTTGGTGGGGCACTTCTTCACACGGTGGTAGGTGGTCAAGGATATCAATGGGAAGGAGGTAGCTTGGCCTTGGTGAGTACCAGCTCAAGCGGGGCTCGGTGGGTGGTTTGTTCCACCCCATAAGTACAACTGATGTGCATCCCTAGTGAACAATTTTACGCTCCCGACATCATTGTTTTTACACCACCGGTGGCGGTAAAAGATAGCATGCTCATCGATCAAAGTGCTCCCTTTGAGTTTATTATATTTCCCATAAAAGTTGAACCCGGGGCAAAGTTAATTGGCCAAAATTGTTATTAGGCCTCCCATCACAAAGGTTTTGATTGAAGAGTTTCCCTTTGCAAAATCATTAAATCTTGTAATTATCTCAAGGGGTGTGTTGAAGTTGTAGGGCCTTGTCCCTTGCACATTCAAGTAAAACTCTAGAAAGGTCAAGTCGAGAAGGGTGCATTTGTCTTGGTCTAGCCTTCCTTTTATAGTTCCGACAATGAATCATTCGCTAATCCTAATCACCGGATGTGGGATTGCAAAAGTATAGCATTGTTTGTAAAAATTAAATTCTCTCAAGACAAATTGTGTAAGCCTTTGTGCATAGTCATGTCACTATCAAGTGTCATAGACAAATGAATAAGACAAAACTTCTAAAATTTGCCCACCAATTTCGGTTTTGATGTGTAATATGGAGTCCATTTTATTTTTGTCAATTGTACAATTGTATGTCATGTGACATGTGACATGTCTTATGTCATGTTTTAATTTAAAATGCATATTTAACAAATTAAATATCATTTACAAATTAAATAAATCACATTTAATAAATTGACTAGTAATTCAAAATTACTTTCTCATAAAATGGTCATCTAAATACTAGTAAGTATAATTCACAACATCTTGTAATTATAACTAACTTATCATTCTCATCTCGCGTGTTTCGCAAACACCGATTAATTTTAGTAATATAACTTCTTAAATTACTAAATAAAATCTTATTTAATCACATTATAATAAGATGTCATTTTCTCTCTTATGATAATAATTTGTTCAATTTTAAGGAATTAATTAATCTGTATCGACATACAATTGATTAACCTTTTTCAATTAAGGGAAGCCTCCTTTAGGTGTGACCTCAAGGGATCAACTGATCACCACCGTCGCACGACAGTAATGTCAAACTCTAGCCTGCCAATCATTACCGATATGTGTGGACCAGTTGACTATATATATGTTATGTATCATCCCTTTCGTATTCTTGATATGAGATTTAAATATGTGATCAATATGATCGACAATTGTGATCGCATTATTGTCGGGGACACTTACTCCAACAATCTCCCACTTTTCCTCGACAAGTGTGCGTCACCAATTCTCTTGTCCTATTACTATCTCCCACTCAATACAAGGTGTCTTTCGGGTCGTACTTGCAAGTGATCATATCGAGAGTGGTTTCCACGATCTGGAGAATAACTGATTGACCGGAATTTTCTACCATAGAAACATTCCGAGCGTGGCCACGCATTTCTAGTTCATTACTCCTTGATTGGCCCTCGGATATTGTTTTAACCCTGACAAGGGGGTGGACAATTCCTATCGCACTATTCCCTTTGACTAGCCACAACCATCATAACCCAAAATATGCCCATTTGACCCCATTTACAAAGGTCGTAGTAACATAAATCAAAGCTAATCTGAAACTGTGCCATCTTAGGCGAACAGTCTTTAGTCAAAAGAATCGACCCATTATAATACTATAGTAGCTCTCGCCACGACCAGGCTATATAAATTTGCCAGAACTCTATAAGCGGTCACTGCCCGACAAAGTGTTCCTAACAGTGTGCCTATGTGATCGACTAGTCATCTCACATGACTGTATGGCACTGAACTTGGCATCAATCGCATCACACTCTAGTCACTTCGAGACGTCACCTCATACAAGTGACTATGGGCGAATACTATGTTAATCCGGGTTCACTTTAACGGGGTTCAATATCGCCATACAACCCGTTTGAATGTAACAAAGTATAATAAAAAAATTTTAAAATAAAACTCGAACGACAAATGCGATTATCACATATGAATAGTCAATGCCTGATTATTATTCCATATTCTATAATCTAATTTGATCTTGTATGTAGTTGTTCATCTCAATTCAATTGAAATGTCATGACTCATCATGTTAAGCCTATGAGAAGGCTTTGGTTAGTAGGTTTTATCAACTTCTTGAACCTTACTCAACCTTACTACATACTCGTTTTCCTTTGTAATGTATACATTTGCATTACAAAACTTTTTGAGTACGTGTCGAGATCCAATCAAGACATAGGCCTCTAGCCTTAGAATAGCTCCCACTGTTTTCACAGTGTGCGGGACTCATCCTTCTTGCACATCTCATGATTGCAAGTGTACTCAATTTCCGTTGTAAATATTTCTCATTGTTCTTTATTGCCTAGAACGGATCTAGAAAATCTATTTCTTAGATAACATAGCCACAATGGTATCTTAACCATCTTAATGTGTTTTGATTATGGTTTTGTCAGAAACCATGCGCAATCTCAATTGTCAATTGTCATTTGTGAAACACCCTTACACAAAATTGCTTCAAAAACACTTTGCATTACATCCTTAATGCTTCTGCAAGCACTTAAGGGTAATCTTTATGGCTTACTTGGTAACTATTACTTAAATTCGATTTGAAACAATTCATCATACTCAAGGTATATGAAGTGTTATACATCATTTCCTATTTAATTGATTCGGCAGCGGAAGCAAATGGAATCAATCAAATATGTTCAATTCGATTGAACTAGTCATGAATCTTATCAACATAAGACTCCTTATTTGAAGTTAATATCATGTGGATTTATCTCCATAAATCCGGATATTAAAGATGTACTATATTTCTCCAAAGTCTTAAATCATTCGCAATGATCAATATGTCATCCACATATAAGACTACTAAAATTTCCGTAACTCCCACTAAACTTCATGTATAAACACTACTTCTCGACTTATCGGGAAAATTTTCATACCATGATCAAATCATTTATTCCAACTCATTGATGTCCTACTCAAGACCCTCTCTTAAGTTTCACATTAACTTAGGATGGCAAGAATCTACAAAACTCAAGACATGTATTGAATACATTCTGTAACACCCCCATACTCCAAGTGCCTTACCAGGACCACTCAGGTATGAAGACATTACCATCTCGGTTACCCGAGGCAATGATAATCAAACAAAAATAAAGAAACAATGTTTATTATAAATATTTAGTGAATAAATACAATCCTCAAACCAAACCAAAAGCACGATACATTATTTAAAACTGACTGTCTAACTGAAATGTAAATAAACTAAAGGCTACAGCGGAAGACTCCTATCATCATGTCGTGGCATCCCAGCTATCCCAGTACTCATCTCAATACCTGCTCAATATCTGCTCACCATCCCCGAATGGATCACCGCAGGTTTACAAAACAACACCGGGGTCAGTACTAATCACACAATCAATATAGATAACAATAATAAGATAAACAGACTTAACTTAAGTCACACACACACACACACACACACACAGCCAACCAATTCCCATCATCTCTCTCGACCGTCCATCCACTTTGGACCCGGCCACGCGATGGGGGACCGCAGCCGTACCCACCAAATCCCCGCTCCACATAGTGAGCGATAACCCTGTCCATTAATGTGCACATCCCCTTCCGTGGCGGGTTCCACGAAGGGCGAAACTAGGGCGTGAAGTCACTCCCGCAAGTGACCCCACTCAGCCGAGAACGCATCTCGAGAACCATCAACAACAATCACAACCACAAACACAGTACAATCATTATATCAAACAACCAAATACAACACATCACCAATATCCCATTATGGGACTAATACTGAGTAGGAAATCCTACCTGGAAAGCACAACAATCAGACGGTATCAACAGCTGTATCAAAAAGCCTCTTCTACGAACCCTCCTCCTATCATATAACACATAGAGGCTACACATCACATACTACACACAAAAACCCCCAATCTCTAAATTAGGGTTTAACCAAATCAAGGGAAAAACAATAAAAAGGGTACGTAGATCTTACCCTCGACGCAAGGAACTCAACGATACGAATAACGACAAGAACTGACCGTCTGAACTCCGGGAATTGCTAAGAATGCGATTAGGAAGATGAACTTGTTGCTTTCTCTCTTAAACAGGGTTTTAGGTTTTGTAAAAGTGATTTAAAACAATGACGACGATACTTAAATACCTTAATCGCATAATTAACAAAACCCGAGAAAACTCCCCGTAAAACCGGACACTCGATCGAGTACCCAAGGTACTCGATCGAGTAATTTTACTCGATCGAGTACCCCTGACTACTCGATCGAGTACCCAACAGTCGAAACTATTCTATTTCGCAACTTACCCTTACTCGACAAAGTAAGGCCTACTCGATAGAGTACCCCAAGACTTATAAATACGGAGTATTACAGTCTTCCCTCCTTAAAAGGAACTTCGTCCCCGAAGTTCAAACCACTACTAAACAAAGGTACTCCCACATGATACTAACCCAACTCATCCCGACAAACATACCGACACTATATATAAAAGGTGTATAAAACTCTTAAAACTGCTCGCGATCATCTCCTACCCCCCTAAAAGAAACAAGGTTACGTCCCCGTAACCATACATACCTGATCAAAAAGGAAAGGGTAACGCTCTTTCATAGCTTCTTCTGGCTCGCATGTAGCTTCCTCGGTCTCGTGGTTAGACCAAAGGATTTTGAGCAAAACTGTCTCACCACCCCTAGTCTTTCTAACCTTTCGGTCTAGAATCTGTTTAGGCACCTCAAGATATGATAAGGACTCATCTAGCTCTAAGCTCTCTGCCTCTAACACATGTGACGGGTCACTCACATACTTCCGCAGCTGCGATACATGAAACACATTATGCACTCTCTCTAACGCAGCTGGTAAAGCCAGACGATAAGCAACTTCCCCAACTCGCTCTAAGATCTCATAAGGCCCTATAAACTTCTGACTTAGCTTGCCTTTCTTCCCAAATCTCATAACTCCACGCATAGGAGAAACTTTCAAAAGAACCTTGTCCCCAACTTGAAACTCTATATCCCGGCGATGTAGATCTGCATAACTCTTTTGCCTGTCCTGAGCTGCTCTCATCCTTTCCCTGATCATCTTAATCTGTTCCACCATCTCATGCACCATCTCTGGTCCTAAAACCACTGCCTCAAGAGCATTGTCGTCCCAAAGATTGGACTCCTACATCTCCTCCCATACAAAGCCTCAAACGGTGCCATACCAATACTGGTGTGATAGCTGTTGTTGTAAGAAAACTCTATCAAGTCCAACCTCTGCTCCCAGCTACCACCAAAATCCATCACACAAGCTCGCAACATATCCTCAAGAGTCTTGATTGTTCTCTCAGTCTGCCCATCTGTCGCAGGATGAAATGCTGTACTCATCTTCAAAGTTGTTCCCAACGATTCCTGCAACTCTTTCCAAAACCTCGATATAAACCTCGCATCTCTACGTCCGGACACTATGTCCTTAGGGACTCCATGTAACTTAAGCACGTTCTTTCGATAGGCCATAGCCAATTGTGCCTTAGTCCATGTATCTTTCATTGGAACAAAGTGAGCTGACTTGGTCAGACGATCCACTATCACCCAAATCATGTTGTTACCTTGTTGACTCTTAGGCAAACCCACAATGAAATCCATGGAAATGGATTCCCACTTCCACTCAGGCACCTCTAAAGACTGAATCTTACCTTGTGGTCGTCTCTGTTCCCCTTTAACTCTCTGGCATGTCAAACAACGGGACACAAACTCAGCTGTCTCTTTCTTCATCCCAGGCCACCAAAACGTTTTCTTCAAATCCTTGTATAGCTTGTCTCCACCTGGATGAACTGAATATGGTGTGCAATGCGCCTCTGTCATGATCGTCTTTTTCAACTCCTCATCATTAGGAACACACCACCTACCATCAAACCTCAAACTACCATCTGTATGAATAGAAAACCGGGACACTGTCCCTTTCTCTACTCGACTCTCTCCACTCCACTATCTTAGGATCCAAAGCCCGCTTATCCCGAATATCATCATAAAACTCCCGGATGTCTTGTCATATCACCCATGGCATCTCCTTTCTGCATCATATGTATCCCAAAACTCGCTACCTCATCCCTCAGCCTCATCAAGGATAGAGCTGTACACAGAGAATGTACACTCTTCCTACTCAAAGCATCAGCAACAACATTGGCCTTCCCTTCATGGTAGATGATTTCCATGTCGTAGTCGCCAATCAGCTCCATCCACCTCCTATGTCTCATGTTCAACTCCTTCTGCGTGAAGATGTACTTAAGACTCTTGTGATCAGAAAATACCTTAAAGATTGCTCCATAAAGGTAGTGTCTCCAAATCTTGAGAGCAAACACCACTGCACCCAATTCCAGATCATGAGTAGGGTAATTCTCCTCACAAGGCTTCAACTGCCTAGAAGCATAGGCAATCACTTTACCATTCTGCATTAACACACATCCCAGCCCATTCTTCGAGGCATCTGTATAAACCTCAAAATTCTCGCTCCCTTCAGGCAATGCTAGGGCGGGAGGCGTGGTCAAACGCTCCTTTAATGTCCTGGAACGCCGTCTCACAACTCTCATCCCAACGAAACCTGTTCTCTTTCCTCATCAACGCTTTCATCGGTCTAGCTATCTTGGAGAAATCTTTCACGAACCGTCTGTAGTATCCAGCTAAACCCAAGAAACTCCTAACCTCAACAACATTCTTTGGTGCTTCCCACTTTGTCCTTTGCCTCAATCTTCGCCGGATCCACACTACCCCATCTTTAGAGATCACATGCCCCAGGAAAAGCAACTTTCTCTAACCGAACTCACACTTGGACAGCTTAGCATACAACTCATGCTCCCTCAAAGTCTGCAACACGATCCTCAGATGCTCCTCATGCTCCTCCTTAGTCTTAGACTAGACTAAGATATCATCGATAAACACCACTACAAACTGGTCCAAGAACTGTCTGAAGATTCTATTCATCAAATCCATAAACACTGCCGGCGCATTAGACAACCCAAACGGCATCACCACATACTCATAATGGCCATACCTCGACGTGAAAGTTGTCTTTGGTATGTCCACCTCTCTAATCTTCACCTGATGGTACCCCGACCTCAAATCAATCTTAGAAAAGACTGTTGCACCACTCAACTGATCAAACAGGTCATCTATCCTTGGCAAAGGATACTTGTTCTTTATCGTCACACGGTTCGGCTCCACCGTAATCTATGCATAACCTCAAACTCCCATCTTTCTTCTTCACGAAAAAGAACGGGTGCTCCCCACGGCGATACACTTGGTCGATGTATCCCTTCTCTATCAGATCATCCAACTGCTTTCTAAGCTCCTCCATCTCCTTAGGACCCATACGTACGACGGTGCCTTAGAGATCGGCCCCGTCCCTGGCTTCAACTCGACGGTGAAATCTATCTCCCTCTTCGGTCGCAACCCCGGAATCTCCTCTGGAAAAAACATCTGCAAACTCTCCCACCACTGGTATCTCATCAACTGTCGGAATCTCTATCCGGTCATCTCTCACATGGCACAGGATCAAAGGACATCCCTTCCTCAGATAAGACTTCAAGGTATTTTGCAATCAACTTAACTTTGGGTTTGACTAGAAACCCACGATAAGACACACTAACACCCTTTGGACCTCTTAAGGACACTTTCTTTTGATGACAGTCTATCTTAGCTTTATACTTTCCTAACCAATCCATCCCAACTATCATCTCAAAACCGTTAAAAGGAAACTCTAGCAAGTCTACAGGAAATCAACTTGCCCAACTATCAAAGATACATCTCTAAACAACCTCCCACACGATACGGACTCACCCGAAGGTATGAAAACTTGCTCACTAAATGATTCATATACTCTCAAACCCAATGTTTAACATGACTCAAGACACAAACGATCGAGAAGCCCCCGAATCGAACAAAACAAAGGTAGGAATACCATTAACAAGGAATGTACTGGTGATAACATGCGCATCTTCCTCAGTTGCTTTCTTCTCCATCATGAATAACTTGCCACTTTGGTCTTGCCCACCTCCACGGACAAGATCTTGGCCGATGCGATCGGCTTAGCACCCGACCCTTGATTGTTGTTGTTGTTCGTCGGTGTTTTCTGATAAGAATTACCGCCGTTGCGGTTGCCTCCACTCTGGTAACTCGACTTCCCGGTTTGGCCATGATCCGGCCGGGTGCATTGCTCGCGAAGCTCTGTGCGAGTCTCGAAAGGATCCGGCGCACTCGTGCACTCATGTCTCTTGTGGCCTACACCACCACAACCATAGCAGTTCACTCCCCAACTATTACTCACACTCCCACGGCCACGCCCAAAGGAAGCCCCAAAGACACTAAACCGGACCCGGAAGAAAATCCTTTAGGCGATTGTGGTTGCCTTTCTTGTGATTCGATTGGCCACCACCCTCGCTCTCGGACTTCCTCTTCTCACCGCCCCGACCTCTCCCGAGCCATCTCCACCAACCTCTCCGCTCTCCCAGCCCTCTCATAAGCTTCCTTAACATCGGTAAGGATCCCCACGGGTAACTTATCCATAATCTTGGTGGTCAGCCCCCTCTCAAACCTCAATGCCAAATTCTCCTCACTCAAACCCATGTCCTCAGCATACCTAGACTTCTCATTGAACGACTGTAGTACTCGGCCACGGACATCTCGGAGTCATCTTAAAACCATCAAACTCTTCTCTCAACTTACTCCTCACATGTTAAGCACAAACTCCTTCCTCACGGCCCTACGAAACTCCTCCCAAGGTATAGCAGGTAAGCCTTGGTTGGTATATATTTCCTTAGCACTCACCTTCACCGAATCCCACCACTTGCCTTGCCTCCCTCAAATAGAACGACTGTTCCACTCTCATCTCATCAGGACAATGAACCAAGTCTAAGATGTTCTCCATCTCTCTCAGCCAACTATCAAGCAGATTAGGTTCCCCAACTCCCTTGTACTCTTTCGGGTTAAACCTCGCAATATAGAGGCTGATTTTAGAATGATCAACCTCCTTCTCCTTATTCTTATCCTTGTCCTCATTCACTCTCTTCAGGGTCTCAGTAAGAGCATCCTGGTGCTCTAACATCTTAACGATGTCATCCACGGTCATAAGCTCAGCTCTCGCATACAAAGCAGTTCTCTTGGGCGGCATCTTGAAGCTATATAAGAAAGGGTAAACATAAACACACGTACTAAACCTCAAAACACGAAAACACGCTGCCCAGAACCCACTCGATCGAGTTCCCAAACACACTCGATCGAGTAACGGGATACTCGATTGAGTGCCCCACGTACTCGATCGAGTACCCAAACTCCAGAACCCAAACAGACCTTCTGATCTCTTACCTACTCGATCGAGTATCTAGGCTACTCGATCGAGTGACCCCCTACTCGATCGAGTACCCCTAGTTACTCGATCGAGTGCCCCAAAACTCGATTCTGGACTCAAAATCGCCAAAAACCCACCCGATCGAGTCAGTCTCACTCGATCGAGTAACACTAATTCATAGAAGCTACCTGCATGTTACGTCATATGCTAACATGCTAAACTTTATAAACCACATTATATCATAATAAGCATACTACGCATCTTTTCTACTATCTACGAAACCATTTCATCATGTTATTAAATGCCACATTGTAAATCATCCAACATGTTATCATCTCATCAACAAGTTTCCTCATATCACCATTTTCTTTCACATGCTCAACTTTCTACTTCAACATCCAACAATTAACACATTCCATCACATTCGTAAACAAGTTAACCAAACACACATACGACTCGACAAACATTTCCCCTATGTGACCGGTTCAAAGTTGTAGGGCGACCCTGCGACTTTAGGACGTCTCCCAAGCCTTTGCACTAGCTCCTACAACTTTTACCCCGGGTTCATTTTAATTGACTCCCTATGTTCATTAAGTTCATTGGTTACGGGTTTTGGGATCGTCGCTCACGATACCATTTGTAACACCCCCATACTCCAAGTGCCTTACCAGGACCACTCGGGTATGAAGACATTACCATCTCGGTTACCCGAGGCAATGATAATCAAACAACAATAAAGAAACAATGTTTATTATAAATATTTAGTGAATAAATACAATCCTCAAACCAAACCAAGAGCACGATACATTATTTCAAACTGACTGTCTAACTGAAATGTAAATAAACTAAAGGCTACAATGGAAGACTCCTATCATCATGTCGTGGCATCCCCTATCCCAAAGACTCATCTCAATACCGCTCAATATCGCTCACCATCCCGAATGGATCACCGCAGTTTACAAAACAACACCGGTCGTACTAATCACACAATCAATATGTATAACAATAATAAGATAAACAGATGACTTAATGTCACACACACACACACACACACTGACCAACCAATTCCCATCATCTCAATCCGACTGCCCACTGGACAAGCCCGCCGATGGGGGACCGCAGCCGTACCCACCAAATCCCGCTCCACATAGTGAGCGATAACCCTGTCCATTAATGTGCACATCCCCTTCCATGGCGGGTTCCACGAAGGGCGAAACTAGGGCGTGAAGTCACTCCCGCAAGTGACCCCACTTTCCGAGAACGCATCTCGAGAACCATCAAAGCAATCACAACCACAAACACAAGACAATCATTATATCGAACAACCAAATACAACACATCACCAATATCCCATTATGGGACTAATATTGAGTAGGAAATCCTACCGGAAAGCACAAAGATCAGACGGTATCAACAAATTTGTATCAAAAAGCCTCTTCTACGAACCCTCCTCCTATCATATAACACATAGAGGCTACACATCACATACTACACACAAAAACCCCCAATCTCTAAATTAGGGTTTAACCAAATCAAGGAAAAAACAATAAAAAGGGTACGTAGATCTTACCCTCGACGCAAGGAACCCAACGATACGAATAACGACAAGAACCGACCGTCGAACTCCGGGAATTGCTAAGAATGCGATTAGGAAGATGAACTTGTTGCTTTCTCTCTTAAACAGGGTTTTAGGTTTTGTAAAAGTGATTTAAAACAATGACGACGATACTTAAATACCTTAATCGCATAATTAACAAAACCCGAGAAAACTCCCCGTAAAACCGGACACTCGATCGAGTACCCAAGGTACTCGATCGAGTACCCCCTTACTCGATCGAGTACCCCAGCTACTCGATCGAGTACCCAACAGGTCAGAAACTATTCTATTTCGCAACTTATCCTTACTCGACAGAGTAAGGCCTACTCGATAGAGTACCCCAAGACTTATAAATACGGAGTATTACACATTCCTTCTAATTGAAGAAGTGGGTTTTAGATTCACTCGCTATATATATATATCATCATAATGAAAACAATCCCTAAAAGATCCAAATAGACTTAAGCATTTCAACTAGTGCAAAACCCTTTGCCACCAATCAAGCTTTGATATCTAACAATTCACTTGGAATTAATTTCGGATTTTCATGGCTCTAAGCCTTGTATTGAGTTGTGACTTAAATACTCTCATGTAAGTCATATGTTCATTACTTTCCAGAAGTAACTTGAATCAAACAATTTCTTTGTAAGTTGTAAGCTCTTTACTTTCTTAAAAGTAACATGGATTCATCATCTTCAACAAGTGATGAATTTAACCTCCTAGGTTTTGAAAAAACAACGTTTTACACAAAACGTCTCATGTAGCCAGGAAAGATCAGTTTCTTTAAAAGTAACATGGATTCATCATCTTCAACAAGTGATGAATTTAACCTCCTAGGTTTTGAAGAAACAACGTTTTACACAAAACGTCTCATGTAGCCAGGAAAGACCAGTTTCTTGCAACATAACATTCTTTGTGGCTCTTGAATAATTTCTCCCACTCTGTCTTCTAGAAATAAACTTGTATTTTAGAAAGACAGCTTCACGAGCCACAATCCCGTTGTACTCGTGATTATAGTAAGAAAAAATGAGCATTTGTTTCTTTTGAAAACTTACAAACATGGTACCCTACCATTTCATATCTCATATGATTCGTTTTAAATTTAGTGGAAAAAATAATTTATACAAAATGATAAAACCCCAAAGAGGATCAAGTAACTCAAAGTAACTTGATTGAAGACTAAACCTATCAATCCCGACAGATAAAGTTTCCATTGTCTTAAATGTTGTACACTAGAAAAGAAACTACCCCAAATTATTGAAGAATCAACAAGTTAGTTGTGGGACATCTATGGGACCTTCTTCTTTAAATATTTATTCATTTAACATAAGTTTTGCTAGTACCATTTCGTCAATATTAGAAACCGATGGTGGTTTTCATCATTGTATGCGATACATAGGATGATTAGAATATGACGACTAGCATCAAATAATATCGAGAGATACAGTCATTGTGTACTCAATCTAGTTTAGGGTTTATAGTTATACTTAATTATGACTATTAAGTGCATAAACTCTAAATAAGAATATGAACTTGTTAAGATACAAAAGAGGTTTCACTTTTGTGACCATATACACCATGATTTGATGTATGGCTAGCCCATTATCAAGATGATTATATTCTAAACCAAACTAGAATGATACATCATGAAGATGATGTAAGACTGAAATTGGTAACCCAAGATTAAACCTTAGATTCTGGAATGATGAACGCAAAGAGTTATCGAGTACTCTTGAAACCATTAGATCTTATGGTATATGTGTATCTTGTATTCAAAACAAGATGTCTCGTGCCCTTTTTTGGTTGAAAAGGAGATCGAGGTTGTAAATCATTGATCCAAAATAGGTTGATCATTTTCTTTTACCAACGATTTAAGTTGACGCTAATGTGTTTACTTAATAAGGTAAATAGAGAAATCCTTGAAGAAATTCAATGAGTTCAAAGAATCACGATTTAGTCGTGATGTGATTATCAAAGTGAAGACTTTGATATAAGCCAAAGGAAATGTGATATAGTATCACAAATTAATCTCTCTTAGCACGCATTATGGGATAATGTGTGGTTGGATAAAGAATACTTCTTAGAACCTTATCCTTTTCTTAACAGTTCAAGAGAATGCTCCCACTCAATTCAATGAGTCTTTGCTTAGAGAAGCAAAATTTGAATTTCATGAAGACTACTCTTCATTCGTTCGTTTAGTCTTAAAACTTTCATTGAAGTGGTTGCGGTATTTTGGTCAATTTTGATTTCCATCAAATCTAGATACCAAAATGATATAGCATTATAAAGTACTTAACTCAATTAAGCATATGAGAAACAATTCATTGTAAGTAGATATGTTAGTCAAGAATCAAAAACCCTTTTGATCACGAATAACTTTTATCTATACTCTTCACAAGAGATCCTTACAATGGATAATAAGAGGTTTTTAAAAGAAAATTCAAATTTGTCTTTAGTTACGATGTTTTAATGGAGATTTGAATCAATAATCGAAATGATATCGTATATGAATTGCGGTAAAGAAATAGAACAATATCATAACGGAATAGTGGAAAACTTAACATTTATCGTTTTATTAATACTTGTAAATAACAAGTAAAGCATTTACATAGTGACCTCTACCCAACTATGATAAATGATTCCAAGATCCAAATTCATATTAACTTGGGCACGGTGTGGCCGATGAATCCCTTATCAATATAACTCGGTGGATTAACTCTTTAATCGAATCTACTTTTAGAACTCTTGGTCGATAAAATTACATTAATATTTATCTTTAGCCCGGAACACATGCGACTACGGTCACGAATACTTCCGTTGAGCTCAATCCAAATTTCGAATAAATGTGTCCATGATCCAAACCCACATTAACTTGGGCACGGTGTGGCCGATGAAACCCTCATCAACATGAATTCGGTGGATAGACATTTATCACCCACTTCCCCTACGTAACAAGGTTTGTACCCCGGTGTGGCCGAGTGCACTCCCTCACGAAATAGGTTTTCATGGTTTCTACTTTTTGGTAAGGCTAAGTCTCAATTGTTTGTTTTAGCGAGAGGTCATGTCAATTTATTATCTATCACGTTTTAAGTGAACTAAAGCGGTGAACTACGATAATTGTTATTGACACGGTCGATAAACTCGATAAAAATGCATGTTTAGTTATGGCGATTTAGCGATGCATGCAACATATAAATAAAATGCAAAGCATAAATAAAATCCTAGTATGGCCTTCCTAGAATAGTAAATCTCATAAACTATTACAAATTCGGAAACCAACTCCTTTGGTCCCTTGAACTTCGGTCTTGGCACATATTTCAAGGCAACACTTTCTTTAATGGATCGCCTTCTCGAGTGGCACCGTCTTCAAGGAACTCCGGAATAAATAAATTACATAATAAATTACATAATTTCCTATTATACATTTGTAATTAAAGTAAAATAAATCTATTAAATTACAAAACGGTGATACGAGATCACAAATAAATTACAACCGAATTGATATTCCCATACATTTCGGGTAATACCAATTAAAACTAAGGCCATACTAAGTAAAATTACATAATTCAAAAATTACATAAAATTAAAATTATGACAATCATAAATAAAATGCATCATTATAATATGTATGAACATGCCCAATATATGCTAAATCGCCTTAAGGAGCCAATATCGTATATTAATCGGTTTTTACGGATTTGCGTGATTTAACCTTTTATAATCACAATAAATACATAAATTCATATTTATGTACAAGTTAATTACCCTAACAAACTTAGGACTCAAAATTAGTCTCAGCTAACATATTGACAATAATTAACTTATATTTCTTAATATTGTTCATAAATGGACTCAAAAATACAATATCATGTCATAAACTTCAAATAAATCATAAAAATTTCAAATAAATTCAAAATTTGAAATTTAAACTCATGAACATTCTTGAAAAATACCATGACACTCATAATGTTCAAAAACATATGTTAAAAATTTCGAAAATTTATCGAGAAAAACAATGTTGCGGTTTATCGGATTTATCAATAATTACCATAATAATATGAGAAAAATTATTTTATTAACTTTTCACTTTTAGATCTGAAATATGTGATAAAATGCAATATGTGACGTTTTTCCTTAGTCATGAAGTATGTTTTAGCAATTTTTACTAATTAAAGTAACTATTTATGTGATTTTTCATCAAAAATTCATAAATCATGCATAAAGACTTTATTATAGCCAAGAATTTTACACACATCTTGTAAAATTTCATGTGACAACATAATAAATTTCTATGACCATATTTGAAATATAACTCATATTAACCTATTTTCTCATTTAAATACGATTTTATCTTGAAAAATCCATATTTCGATCATAACAACTCATATTATTATGAAACTTTACAGTCCATCAGTAGATAATATATGTGAAAATATATCCAAAAACCACTGGAAAGTTCGAAGTTTAGGTAATTTTCGTCCAAAAATGACATTTTTATCATAAAAATCACATTTTAATGCCAATAATATATAAAATGAACAATAAAAATCCATAAATAAACCAAAATATCCTAAATACATTTTAGGAACAGAAACTTTAAACATGAAAATTTATTTTAAGGTTTATCTTCATAAAACTAAATTAATTAGTTTTGTATGTTAATCATATAACTCGGAAAAACTATAAACCGATTTGCATGCAAACAACCTAAGGCTCTAGATACCGCTTCTTAGAAATTATTAATCTTATTAATTTAAATATTCATATATGAAACAATTTATTTAGTCATAAAATAAATTTTAGATCTTATGCATGCAAACATAAATAAGATAAGAGAAGAAATCATTGTTCTTACTATATGATTTCGGTTTTATGGGCACCAACAAGATCTCCTTCTTGTTAGTTCTTGAGCTTTCCAATAATGGATGAACATCCATGACTTCAAAATAGAAGCCCTCCAATAAGTAGCACCCAAGACTATCCCAAAATCCCACAAACTAACGTGTACTAGATATTTGTAATATGGTTTACCTTAAAATCGATTACTAATACTCATATACTACTACTAGTATTATTAGTGTTTGATTTGTACAAATTTGATTCATAAAACTTGATTTTATGAAGAACAAGAGAGAGAAGGTTGTTGGGTTTTCATAAAACATGAGAGAATGAATTATGGAGAAAAAATCTCTCTATATTTCTCTCCAAAAACCGGTGGGATTAAGTGGTCATGGACCATTTTTTTCTTTTTCCTTTTTTTCTTCACAAGACAGATTGTGTAAGCCTTTGTCTATAGTCATGTCACTATCAAGTGTCATAGACAAATGAATAAGACGAATGAATAAGACAAAACTTCTAAAATTTGCCCACCAATTTCGGTTTAGATGTTTTATATGGAGTCCATTTTATTTTTGTCAATTGTACAATTGTATGTCATGTGACATGTGACATGTCTTATGTCATGTTTTAATTTAAAATGCATATTTAACAAATTAAATATCATTTAGAAATTAAATAAATCACATTTAACAAATTGACTAGTAATTCAAAATTACTTTCTCATAAAATGGTCATTTAAATACTAGTTAGTATAATTCACAACATCTTGTAATTATAACTAACTTATCATTCTCATCTCGCGTGTTTCGCAAACACCGATTAATTTTAGTAATATAACTTCTTAAATTACTAAATAAAATATTATTTAATCACATTATAATAAGATGTAATTTTCTCTCTTATGATAATAATTTGTTTAATTTTAAGGAATTAATTAATCTGTATCGACATACAATTGATTAACCTTTTTCAATTAAGGGAATTGTCCTTTAGGTGTGACCTCAAGGGATCAACTGATCACCTCCGTCGCACGACAGTAATGTCAAACTCTAGCCAGCCAATCATTACCGATATGTGTGGACCAGTTGACTATATATATGTTATGTATCATCCCTTTCGTATTCTTGATATGAGATTTAAATATGTGATCAATATGATCGACAATTGTGATCGCATTATTGTCGGGGACACTTATTCCAACACACGGTTCCCGAAATTCCAACAACCGAGCCATTAGAAGGATTTCCGGAGGTAATCTCTATTGATGAGCAACATAAGAAATCCTGTAACTCTTTACTTAAGAAGAATATTGTAGCTACAAAGTTCCTTTGTCATGAAACCTTGAGCCAATTACGAATTTTAGAGGATACTCGGTCTTTCTTCGAGTCAATGAAGCTAGGCAAGCTCTTTGATATGCATGAACCCATTTACAAAGCCTTGACTCTTGAATTCATAAGTTCATTAAAGATAACTAGATATGAAGACCAAAAATTCGTAGAATTCCGTCTTGCTAATGTTTCCAGAAAGATCAATTTACATGCTTTTGCCGATATATTTGGACTTAAGATACCCTTTAGAGGAGCCAAGAAACCCCATAACTTTGATGCCAAGCCTCTTTGGAAGGCGATTACGGGTAAGGAGTTCACCACTTGTAAGGCTTGTTCACCTTTGTATATTCATCTACCGAGCCTAAGGTTTTGGCACCGCTTTGTGGCAAATACATTTATAGCTATAAAGGAGGCATGTTCTCTCACGGAACTCGACTTGGCCTACCTTGAGTCTCGCTTGAATGTGCATGGGTCTTATGGGCAAGAATATGACATTATGAAGCTCTTATTAGACCGTTGGATGGGTTTACTTACGGGCAAGGAGACTTGTGGCTTTTATAGTCATTGGTGGACTAATGACATGGGTAGCAAAATACTTTGACCCCGACTCCAACCAAAGAGTACTTATACTCCGGTCAAAGGGGATCCCAAAATAGATATGTTTGTGCTTGCGAATTGTTACTATTGGGTAAAGAGAAATGATGATAACTTCTCTCAAAAAAAAAATGATGATAACTTGACCGTGGAATGGCTAGTGATGGATTGTCCTTCTATTGCTCTACCAAGAAACAAGCTTCTACGAATTGCGAAGAAAAGAAGAGAGTATGTCTTCCTGACAAGGTCAACCTCCACATCAAGCGACCATGGTAAAACTTCTACACCTTCATGTTCTCAAGAAGCATCCCCCTCATTGTTTATACCTCCTTATCCTGATCCTTACACACCTTTTGACCTTGACGACCCCAATGTCAAGGTGGGAAAGGATTATAATATGAAATTATTGCAACATATCCATGAAGAAATGTACAAAGATCGAGTGAACAACTACTATGCCTAATATCCATCACTTTACAACTTTGCCAAGAAGGGCTTACTTGACCCAAATGGACCACTTCCAAATTTAGTGGATCGGAAAGTCTTCTCCCGGATCTTTACATTTCAAAAGTTGAAGAGGTGGTAAGTGAAAATGGGAATATGAGTGATAATGGGAGAAATGAACCGGTTAATGATGAGGCTATCAATGTGAGCGATAATAATGATGAGATGATTGATGTTGAGAGTAGTGATGAAGATGAAGAAAGTGTTGACTTGGGTACTTCTCTTGGTGACAAGGACGGCGAGGATGTCGATGAGGGTAGATTAAAAGTTTGGGCCACGGGGATGTGAACCCCCGGATTTCAACAAAAAGGTAAATGTAAACTTTGCAGCGAAAAATGCGAGATTTTAAAAACTTTGATATTAAAAACCGCGGAGTTACTATATAAACCAAAAAGTTGAGTTTAAATAATCTTTTATACAAAATACAACTTAACTAGATGTGCAGGATCTTAATCCCTAAATAAAGCACAATTATAAAACTATGTACGATTCTAAACTACAACGAGGAAGGTCAATCGTTTTAAGTACAACGCTCGCTAGTTCACACGTCTTCACCCCCAAGAAGCAACACTATCACCTGTCATTCACGTAAACATGAACGCCACAGTTAGTGGAGAGTAACTCAAGGTTCTCACAGCCATATTATATCAAAACAAACATAATTAAGAACGGAACTAAGACAAGACAAGATAAATACAATAATAAGGATAACTTGGCATGAGAAGACAAGAATGAACATTAAACATATATATATATATATATCGATATCAATAACTTAATATGAGAAGACAAGAATGGACAATAAGCATATATGTCAACATATGTAGTTGATATGAGAAAACGAGAATGAACAATAAATATACATGACAACATGAAAGGCTTGATATGAGAAAGCGACGATGAACATTTATCATACATCTCCTGGGAACACAGAAGCATAGGATACGAAAAGAAAGCATACACACGGCTTAGTCAACACAAGAACGACTCCAATGGTAAATGGCATATGAAAACAACCAAAACTATGCAAGACTTTTACTTCTCTAGACTCAATTCCTGCCGGTAGGACGACGATAATATAATACGGTCTTAGTCAAAACCTGTACAGACTCTCGAGATGAACGTTTCAAAATTCGACATGCGATAAACGTTTCGGATCCAAGTCTTGAACGACAGAATGGAAGTCGAGTACCTAAAATTCGGCAGAACGGCACAAAAGAGGCAGAAAGAGTAAGAGCAAACCATATTAAATCATTATCCTCCTGGTAGGACGACGATAATATATATAGCCTAGCCTAAGCCCAATACCGAGTCTTCAAGATGAACGTTTCTTAATACGATCGGGCGACGAATAATACGATCTCGACCTAGATTTGGTATTAGACTCTCGGGATGAACGTTTCCCGATCCGGCATGCGATAAACATTTCGCATCTAAGACTCGGGCAACAGAACAGAAGCCGAGTACCCCGAATTCGGCAGGACGACACGAAAGGGGCGGATAAGGGTATGACCCAAACCAAACTCGGCAGAACGGCACGAGAGTGGCGTAAACAATGTCAAGCTAGTATATAATACATAATTACACTACCATAAGAACACAACATGCCCAACAATAAATGAGATTCAACAACATGACTCGGATGACCAATAAGAGCAAACATGGTAAGCATGGGTGAAACATCCAAAAACCGTCATTTAACAAGTAAATAAGACTTAGATAAGTTGTCATAATGTTAAACATGTTTCAACATACCATGCATAAGCATTGGAACCAAGATTAAGAAGCATAATCAACAAGAAACATAAACCCCAATGCAAAACAACAAGTTTAGAACTCGAATACAACAAGGGTCAACTTTAAACGATCATAACTTCAGTTCTAGACATGAGAGTGAGGTGAAACTAAGTGGAGGTGACAGCTTATCCTCTGATAAGTAAATAATTTACCTATATTTTATATAGCTTTTCCCCTTAAATTTACATTGATTTCCGGCATTTTATTACGTATTGCATTATATTTCCTTCCTTTGCGGTTTACTACGAATTTATCTAATATTTGCAGGAAGACGACTTTACACTCGAAATTGTTGAGAAGTCGAATCGGTCAAGAAATTGATGAATTTAGACCCGAATGCAATTGCACTAGACTGGAAGTTGAATGAAGCAGCCCATTACTGGAGTGTACGAATTTTGATAAAAGCCCAATCTACAAGCCAATTTACCAAACCATACTCCGTATTTGATTTGAACTCTTGGCATTATATTGGACCATCTATTTTGTTACTTGGGTGGACTTGGTTGTTATTTTAGTGGAAAAATAAAAGAAAAGGGTATAAAAGCCCTGTGTGTTACGTACTTTCAGAGGGCAACATTAGTTGAGAGCTTGAGAATTAGTTTTAGGTTTACTTTTTGGTCCGCTCTTTTATTGTACGTAGGACTTCGTTCGAGTAGCATTCCATTCTTCCAATTTTATTCAAGACTGAGTTTTCTCTCTCTCATCTTTATTTTAATTATGCATTCAATTATTATCTGTAATTGCTTATTTCGATTTATGAGTAGCTAAGCCTATAATCTAGGGAGAAAGGGGATCTAGGTTGTTAGAAAAGGGTTATTATGAATTGATTGTTAAATTGCTTTCTATTGTTGTTCAATTATCGTTTTACTTCTAATTAGTTAATTACTGATCAGAATTGATTAATTAGTCTTGCATAAACTAGGATTATCACCGACCGGGTTAAGACTAGTATAGGCCACGATAATTGAATAGAGATAATTTAATGATAGCGACCGCATGTTAAATTAGATTTAAAAGAAATATTGAATCGACCGATCATATGACTTTCAACAATATAAATTGCTCAATCAATGAATTAAATTCTACCCTTTGATGACGACCTAGTGAACCCGATCCCTAGACTCTTTAATATTATTGTTATTCGTCTTTATTTACTCGTTATTAGTTGATTAGATAACAAACAAAACAAACCCCCAAAATTGGTTACCTTAAGACGGATTTAAATATAAACAAACTAGATAATCACCGCCTCCCTGTGGATTCGACCCTGACTTACCGCTAGCTATCTTGTTAGTAGTAGTATAGGATTTATTTTGATTAAGGCAAGCGACTGAAAATAACCTTATCATCCTATTACGGTTCTAACGGTAGCTCATAAGCCTCAAACAGACGAAGGAGTTATGTCCATTTTACTAAAACTGATCTAGGCTGTAGCGCAGACTGCGCTGAGGTGCGCAGTCTGCGCAATTGACTGTTTCCCACGACACAACACACATCATCTTCATCCCTAAATCAATTTTATGTTATCATAACAAATACCAATTCCATCATACATTACCCAAATAACTTCATGCGAGTATTAAGAGTGAAATCAAAGCATAAAAGATGGATTAAAACACATGATTTGATTCAAACTCAATCAATTAAATAATCCAATATCACAACTTCACCCAATTGTTCCAAATATCAATATTTTCAAGCAATAATTCTCCCAACTGAACATGCTACCATGGCGTAATTAAGACGGAATATGCTCTAATTAACATGTGTAAACAACCCATTTAAGATAACCATAAGATGGATTCACACAGTAACTTATCCAACAATAAACATGTAAAAACATGTAAAGATTCATTCATTAATAAACATAAGAGTAAACTAAAACAATTAAGCACATAAGATGGATTCACACAGTAACTTATCCAACAATAAACATGTAAAAACATATAAAGATTCATTCATTAACAAACATAAGAGTGAAAAGCTTGTTCCCCAACAAAACCCCAAGGAAAAGAATGAAAAGCTTTAACCCTAGAAAGACGGATTTGTAGAAATCTAATGAAATATGGTGTCTTTCTTACATAGAAAGAAGGAGGACGAGGAGAGGGAGAGAATGGCGCGAAAATGGTTCCGATTGGTGAAGAATTGAGGGAGTTATGGTGAATCTAGATTTGGTGAGGATTTGTGTAACAATGGTGTTAGTTGTTGGTGAAAAATTTCAGAAAAATGAGGGAGATGAAGTTGTGAGGGTTTTGTAGTGAGTTTTTATGAAGAGAAAAGAGAAGGAGAAAAGGCCCATAAGGCATACTACGCCCAACAACACTAGTTGAGCCGATTTTCACTAAAAAACACGCCTAAAAGCTTAATACACACCTAAGACGGTTGTTGTTGTATTATTATGCAACATTTTTCAATAAATGGGTTTAAAATATAAATAGAATAATAAAATAGCTAATTGAATTATAAGTTCCAAAACGGTAATTTCGCGGGTGTTAAAATCATCCCACCTTTTAAAAAGTTTCGTCCTCGAAACTTGAAAGTAGAAAACGAAAAGTTGTACGACAAAGTCGGTTTTTCAAAGTCGATAACCAAAATGTTTACAAGGTTTGGTATCTCATAATTTAGAACCCTTTCAAAAAGTTTTACGAAGAATTTCCAAAAAGCACAAATTTCTCGTCAAAGGAACGAAAGAGTTCTCGTTGTGCATTGAAGAACACCATCATTCCAAATGGAAGACAAGCTCAAAGACAAAATCATATGCCGATAAGCGTAGAACAAGTTATTAGACGTCTCCAATAACGAGTCCTAACATCGAATCAAAAGATAAAACCAACTAAAAGTGATGATACATTTCCAATTTTCTAAAAACATGTAAAATTGAAAGCGGACTTTCATTTTCAAACTTTTAAAATAAGTCAAGTTTTGCAAAACTAGCACAAAATTTTAACAATGAACCCAAGCGGGTAACTCAAATTGCTTAGAAATTGCACAAAATGGGAAGCAACTTAGGCATCACAAACACAAATCACGATAAAGAAATCTACACCCAACAAACAAAAGGGACTAAGTCGAACTTTTAGGGGTAGAAAGCCGAAATAGAGTCAACAAGGAGGTTAAAAAAAATATAGTCTTATAAGTCACTAGGTTTAATCCCAAAGAAGAAGCACAACGAAACGAGTAAGAGGGACATGAACGATAAAGATTAGGGTCAAAGAGGAGGGGAAACTAGGTAACATGGAAACGCCACAAACTCGAATCTCAAATAACAACGTCATCCTAAACGATCCTCAAACGACCCTGAAAACCAATCTCATAACCACATTACTTCCAAGGATTCCTCAATACCACTTATGTCACTTTACATCTAAGCTATTCCATGAAACAAAGCACTCCACTACAATTGTGATTTAACAACTCCCAATTATTAAATATCTACAAAAGACTTCCACAAAACTAAGATCAAAACTACTAACAAAGCTATACTCATATCCAACTAGCGTCGAATCACAACACCAATCTATATATGGTCATCAACATCCTAAAGGTGTTTTCTTCCAAGCTCACATCATGAACTTTACTCCATATTTACTACTAAAGTAACAAAGCTCAACCTACCAAACTTTCAAAGTCCAAATACGATTAACAAAATCAAGTCCCATAACCTTAGTAACATATAAAACTCATACCTTACACAAAGAATCCCACCAATCAATCACACTCACTTTATGTCAAGCAACTAGGCATAAGAAACATCACGGTATGTCTTACCACACATGCAAAGCTTTTCCAACCAACACGACCTCTCAAAACAAGGGCTACGAGTCAACCACAAACAAACTCCACAAAGCCAAATTATCCAACCAAGGTTAACATCCCACAAAAGAATGAGAGCTATCTACGAGGCGTTGGGAGATAAAGCAAGAAACAAAAGAATAGTCAGGAGGGTAACAGAGTAACTTCCAAGGTAAAACAAAAAAGAGATTAGGAGAAGGATAAGCATAAAGAGGTAAAGAATGAGGGAAGATACACTAAGAACGAGGAATATCTTCAATGAAGTAGAAGCATTCTTCAAAAGGTTGAACAAATCTACAATTTTCGACAATAGCCACCAAGACTTGATCGCTACATGGGTAAGATCATGGTTTGCCGATCCAAGGGCACAAAAACCATTTATTGACAATCAACAAACATGTTAGAACTTAACAAAAAGCAATCAGAATGCAGACTACCACCTTAGATCCTTAAGTCTACCCATCTCTCATTCATTATTCAAGGTCAAGTTAAAATTAAGTTTGAGGTACACGTGTATGCGTCGGGAGTGTTATAGCTTTGATACAGACGGTGACACCCCTGGATTTCTAAGAAAAGGTAAATGTAAACTTCGCAGCGGAAAAAGCGAGATTTTAAAAACTTTGATATTAAAAACCGCGGAGTCACTATATAAACAAAAAAGTTGAGTTTAAATAAGCTTTTATACAAAATACAACTTGGCCAGATGTGTGGGATCTTAATCCATAAATAAAGCACAATTATAAAACTATGTACAATTCTAAACTACAACGAGGAAGGTCCATCGTTGTATAAGTACAACGCTCGCTAGCTCACACGTCTTCACCCCCAATAAGCAACACTATCACCTGTCACTCATGTAAACATGAACGCCACGGTCAGTGGGGAGTAACTCAAAGTTCTCACAGCCATATTATATCAAAACAAACATAATAAAGAACGGAACTAAGATAAGACAGGATAAATACAATAATAAGGATAACTTGACATGAAAAGACAAGAATGAACATTAAACATTTATACCGACATGAATAACTTAATATGAGAAGACAAGAATGGACAATAAGCATATATGTCAACATATGTAGTGGATATGAGAAAACGAGGATGAACAATAAATATACATGACAACATGAAAGGCTTGATATGAGAAGGCGACGATGAACATTTATCATACATTTCTTGGGAACACAAAAGCATAGGATACGAAAAGAAAGTATACACACAGCTTAGTTGACACAAGAACGACTCCAATAGTAAATGGCATATGCAAACAAGCAAAACTATGCAAGACTTTTACTTCTCTAGACTCCATTCCTCCCGGTAATACGGTCCTAGTCTAAACCTGGCCAGACTCTCGGGATGAACGTTTCCCGATTCGACATGCGATAAACGTTTCACATCCAAGACTCGAGCGACATAACGAAAGTCGAGTACCCCAAATTCGGCAGAACAGCACGAAAGAGGCGAAAAGAGTAAGAGCAAACCATAAGAAATCATTATCCTTCTAGTAGAACGACGATAATATATAGCTCTAGCCTAAGCCCAATACCGAGTCCTCAAGATGAACGTTTCTTAATACGACCGGACGACGATCATAATACGGTCTCGACCTAGATTCTGAATTAGACTTTCGGAATGAACGTTTACTGATTCGGCATGCGATAAACATTTCGCATCCAAGACTCGAGCAACAAAACGGAAGCCGAGTACCTCGAATTCGGCAGAACGGCACGAAAGGGGCGGATAAGGGTATGAGCAAACCAAACTCGGTAGAACAGCAAGAGAATGGCGTAAACAATGTCAAGCTAGTATATAATGGATAATGACACTACCATAAGAACACAACATGCCCAACGATAATCAGAGCCCACAACATGTCTGAAATGACCAATAAGAGCGAACATGGTAAACATGGGTGAAACATCAAAAAACCGTCGTTTAACAAGTAAATAAGATCGACATAGTTAAGTTGTCATAATGTTAAACATGTTTCAACATACCATGCATAAGCATTGGAAACCAGATTAAGAAGTATAATCAACAAGAAACATAAACCCCAATGCAAAACAACAAGTTTAGAACTCGAATACAACAAGGGTCAATTTTAAACGATCATAACTTGAGTTCTAGACATGAGAATGAGGTGGAACTAATTGGATATGATAGCTTATCTTCTTACGGTTCTAACGGTAGGTCATAAGCCTAAAAAAGACAAGGAACAAATGAGTTATGGCCATTTTACGAAAATCGGTCCAGGCTGTAGCGCAGACTGCGCCGAGGTGCCCCGCCTGCACAATTGACTGTTTCCCACGACACAATAAACTTCATCTTCATCCCTAAATCAATTTTATCTTATCATAACAACTTCCAATTCCATTATACATTAAATAAGTTACTTCATGCAAGTAATAAGGGTGAAATCAAAGCATAAAAGAAGGATTAAAACACAAGATTTGATCCAAACTCAATCAATTAAATCATCCAATATCACGACTTTACCCAATTGTTCCAAACATCAATATTTTCAAGCAATAATTCTCCCAATTGAACATGCCACCATTGCATAATTAAGACGAAATATGCTCTAATTAACATGTGTAAACAACCCATTTAATCCACGTGAATATTCATGTAATAAAAGACTAGAAATTACTCAACTAACCATAAGATGGATTCACACTGCAACTTATCCAACAATAAACATGTAAAAACATGTAAAGATTCAATATTTAACAAGCATAAGAGTAAACTACAACAATTAAACACATAATTTTGACATAATATCGAGTAACCTATCATCGTTACCTTTTAGCACTCCAAATCGTCAAATGGCCAAGTCCGAGTCCTCCAAGCTTGTTCCCCAACATAACCCCAAGGAAAAGAATGAAAGGATCTAACCGTAGAAAGACGGATTTGTATAAATCTAAAGAAATATGGTGTCTTTCTTACACAGAAAAAAGGAGGGCGTGGTGAAGAATTGAGGGAGTTATGGTGAATCTAGGTTTGGTAAGGATTTGTGTAACAATGGTGTTAATTGTTGGTGGAAAATTTCAGAAAAATGAGGGAAATGAAGTAATGAGGGTTTTGTTGTGCGTTTTTATGAAGAGAAAAGAGAAGGAGAAAAGGCCCAACAACACTAGTTGAGTCGATTTTCACTAAAAACACGTCTCAAAGCCTACTACACACCTATTATTATTATTATTATTATTATTATTATTATTATTATTATTATTATTATTATTATTATTATTATCATCATTATCATTATCATTATCATTATCATTATTATTATTTTTATTATTATTATTATTATTATTATTATTATTATTATTATTATATAAAGCAACATTTTTATAAAAATGGGTTTAAAATATGAATAGAATAATAAAATAGCTAATTGAATTATAAATTACAAAACGGGAATTTCGCCAGTGTTACGAGGGATGCTAGAATATGGTGGATGATGGTTCCTTTCACATCACACCAAGTATATACATTGTAAGTATCCTTTCCTTAGGCTAACTTTTATCTATTGTCTTTACTAACTTGCATTTTTAAATACTTGTTTCATGATAGTTTAGAGCATGTGAGAGTCATTTTGTACTCTCCTTAATCTTATGTTTTTGAGTCCTTGCAACATTCAAAGGGCTAACACCTCGGTCCCCATTGAGGTGATGTTATTTTTTTTGCTCCTTTAAGGAAAATCCAAAAAGATAATCCAATTGCATTCATAGCATGCATGGCCTTATGGTCAAACTTCCTCTCTTTAGCCTTAACCGGTTTAGGTAAGTTTAGTCACAAGGAAACCGAGTTGATTCAAATTAGCTCTCCGAACAATAGAAAGCATGCATCACTTAATATAGTTTAGATTGCATTCATACGTTAAATACATCATATAGGACTTACATTTAATTAGAGCATGCATACATGCATTCATCCATTCATGCATTGCATTTGCATTTGTATTTACTTTCAAAAAAAACCTTAAAAATACAATAACATGTCCTTATTTTTCAATAACTTTGAAAACCCAAAAAATATGTTCTTTCCTTTTCAATTTCCGACTCCACTATGTACATTGAGGACAATATCCAAAATAAGTGTGGGGATGGTAATATACATTTCTAAAAAGCCATAAAAATTAAAAAATTTGAAAAATGATAAAAATTTGAAAAATTTCAAAATCCAAAAATATGTTCTTTACTTTAAGTAGTGTAGAATTGTATATACTTGTGTGTTTGTTACTCTTTTCACATAGGGACTACACCACATTCGAGACATCTTTAAGGGATATATGAAGACCGAATGGTATGATCGTTCGAATCTCCTTCTTCCCTACTCCTTATGTTAATTACAATGTGGTGAGATTTTGATGATGCGGTTTGTATCTATGTGATGTTAGGAGTATGCATTAGATTAATTGTCATATAGTTGGTAGAAGCATATGCATTAGATTTGTATATATTTAGGTTGTATCATGTCATATAGTTGCATTTAGGAAAAATTTTGTGAAATGTCTAATTGGGAAGCTTGACAAATTTATATAGGCCCTTGTAGATACTTTTTCTCCTTAAGACTTTATACACTAGAATAGATTCAAGACACCCTTTTTAGTGTCTTACTAGTATCTTTTGACCCATACACTAAGGCATAATCAAGAGTTCCCTGTGGTGTGATAATTCATTGGCTACCGTTTATTCCAAGGTTATCTTTGAAGCCATGCAACCGTTCTTCAAATCTATATCATCTATCATTTCGTTAACCAAGGGGAATGGGCACATATAAGCATCAAATTGAGTTCAACTGCCAAATGAAAGCTAAAAAGTTTGCAAATTTTGTCAAGTATCTATGTCTTAGCCTTAGGAGTGCAAATGGGACATCTATAATCTTCTAGAGTACCCTTATTACATATGGGGTCGCTCTCGATGTCACTTCGGTGAGGATGTGCATATTGTTGGTCACCGCCGCATTCCTTTGCCAAAAGACCAATTGCCAAAGTATTCAATGCCAATCATAAAAAAAGGCAAGAAATGTTCATAATGTCAAATGTTACAAAAATGGGGGGGATGACCCAAAAGCAAACTACAAATGTGAAACTCATACATCTTGAACCCTTTTTACTTATTGATGGTCCTATCTTATTTTGCATGGTGGAGAGGGGACGACCCTTGCTTTTGTCTAGGCAAAAGGGGGAATTCCGCGATCTTACAGTGTCTTCTAACACCATAGGGACCTTGCTCTTGACGTAAGCATTTAGAAATTGTGGATAAAAGTAGCTTAGTTTGACACTACTAGGAGGTGACTTGTTTCTATCCTCTTGAAATTAGTAGTTTGTAGAACTAGTATCTATGATGGAGTGTGTACCCTTATATTGCTTTCCTTTTAGTTGATTTACGCAACTTAGATGAGGAAAAGGGTGATTCTTTCTGTAGATGCATCATTTGTCTTGTTTATGTGCTTAATGTAGGATGCATCTCCATTTTGACAAGCCCCACCTTGCCTTGCAAGAAGGCATTCTACTTCATGGATGTCTTGTTGTGAGTTGAAGGAGTGGAGTGAGACCCGCTAATTGTATCACATCAGATATGCTATTAGGTTTAGTTTAAATAAAGGTCTTGGTTTTGATCAACTCTTACTCGGGACGAGTAAAGGTTCGGTTTGGGAATATTTGATGTTGTCATAAAAAGCGCACTTTTAACCCCTAATTGGACCTCGTTTCACATGCTTTCTTGCACTTACTAGGGTCATTTCGGCGTCTTTCGCTTCCTATTTGCTTTTCAATTAGATTTTATCTATTTTGTTGGAAAAAAAGCAAAAAGCGCGGAAATCATGCATAAACGGATCATTTAGGAGCCTAATTGACGGTACTAATGACCAAGCATGGAGAGGAGACGGAAACCAAAGACTCATATCAAGTCTTAAAGACAAATTAGACCAAGTTCCCCCTACCTAGAAGGATCCCCCCGGATTCTGGGGCAGCAGAAGAAGAAGAGGGCCAAAACAGTTGAATCCGAGCGGGCTGACATAGGGACCCGGGCGGATTCTAGCAATCCGGAAGGCTCCTTGGAGGATCCGGGTGGATTCCACGGCAGGGATCAACAAAGGCAAGCCCAATCCGGGCGGGACCTTGGTAGATCCGGGCGGCTCCCTCAGACGACCACTTTGCCTTTCAAGCTTCAAAATATCTAATTAGCCTCCAATTCTTGTAATACCTCTCATTCCCCATTAGGGAGGATATACTTTATTAGAGGGTTACTTAGGAATTATTTACCTTAATCACATTTAATGACTATAATCTTTCCTTAGTTGTTCTTTAATCTTTCCATATTCAAGCTTAGATATAGTCTTATTGTTGAAGAATTCTTGGGTTGTATACTTGTATTTGAAGATGGTGACAATTCTTCATTAATCAAAGGGTTTCTTTTTTATTTCCTTCTGTGGACATGGGCCACAGGCCGGTCTGTGGATTTGGGCCACCTCCCGATCTGCGGTCACAGGCCACCTGCACGCCAAGCCAATCTGTGGACATGCAGCGGTCTAGAAAGCCACGCTCGCGGCGTAAAAATGCTTTCGACCAGATCGCTTTAGATCGGTTGTTTCGTCTCGGTAAAGGTCTCGAAACGATATATAGATGTTTGGAGTCGCCACAAAGCATTTATGGGATGCCTGGAACCCGTTCGAAATCCACTTTATACCTCGGTCAAACGAAGCACAAAGCAGTGTTTGACATAGGTACTAAAGATAAGGACTCGTCCCCCTTTTAGCATTCTATGCCTAAAATAACTGTCGTACCCCCTGGATAAGGCCATCCATTATCCAAAGGTTCTGAGTAAGGGGTGAGGGTACATATTGGGAAGCCCTTTAATCGGACACCCAATCCCGCCCGCGTTAGCGGGCCTCTACTGATCGATCGTGGTTGTTTAAGTGCAAAAGTTGATAAAACGGTGTAAATGCATGAATGCACATCCAAAAGTGTTAACCTAACATGTGAACTTTCTAAGTCGGTTTATTAATCCAAATATCAAGCATAAGATGTCAAGTTGGATTTAGATTGATTTACATGTGAAAACGGAAATTAAACATCCATTTACCAAGTTCGGGTTATGATGCTTAACACGATCCATTTATTGAAAAAGGGTGTCAAATGACAAAGTGTAAAAAACATAAACTTGTCAATCTGATCCGTCACGCATTCGGATAAACCGTAATCGGGATCGTCCTAGACAAGTACCAAAATGGGACAGAACAGTGCCAGGCAGCCTTGTTAAGGCGCGAGCCTATTGGCGAGATAAAGGGCTCTGCCCTGGTTTTGAAAGATGGAAACAGACGGCCGCTTGGGGAGCGAGAAATGAGCCGACCTAAGGGGGCGTCTCCTGTTTCTTGAAAAGGTTGTTTAAAACCGTATTTATGATGAAATATTTGCAAATGTTGTTTGCATGACTCGGAATAATTACTATTGTGTTAGTAACATTCGTTGTCGTATTTGCATGTTTGAAAAGTATAGTTTACAAACAAAAATGTAAAATATTTGATTTGAACTAATCATGTTAAGTTCATTTCTTTGTAATTAGTCAAGTTAATCATCGTACTCGGATTAAACCGGCATGGTATAAAGAACCAAGGATGATTATGAATTATGACTAATATGTTTACAAATGTAAACAAAGGAGAAAAATGGTAAATAAAATAAAAGGGAGTTAAAATACCCATTAAAATGTAATTAACCAATAATATCATCGAGTCACGGAATAAACCGTCATGGTGTAAGAAACCAAGGATGATTTTTGTAATGGTCAAAATATTTGTTATAAAAATGAATTAAAATGGTAAAAACCGATTACAAATAAAAAATGAAATAAAGAGGAAAGACGAGAAAAAACACGGATGAGTTTGACCTGGACACCTACAAGAGGCGCGAGCCTCCCTGCATAGTAAGGAGCTCCTGTCTCAGGCCAAAACTCAGTTTTGGCTCGTCTAACCTATATTTGAATCGTGTTATGCATTGTTCATGCTTACAAAGTTATGAAAACAGTAAAGACATGAAATAAATGAGTTGTTTACACCCTCAAACTTACGTGTATTGATGTTTGCGACGTAGACGACTTTAGAGACGGTTTTCTCGTAGCGACTACTTACGATCAAAGAAGTTTAAAAGAGTGCCTTAAAAAAGGATTTTGTTTTGAAAATGAGTTGAAAATATGTTAATTAAAACATGTTGATTGATGAATTGAGTTGGTCAAATGGGTCGGTCGAATGCACGGCGACGGTACCAAACAAAATGTGTAAGGCTTGTGTTTACGATCGGTAGGTCGTAAACGCGTGTAGATTTTGTGACATAGGAAGTCGGGTCTAGATGTTTAAGGGAGAAAAGGGAGAAGGAGGGGGCGGACTCTCGCGTGAGGATTGTGGTGTGTGATGGTGGGTATTTATAGAGAAATGTGGGATGGTAGGTCGGTTGATTTTGCTTAGAGGCTTAGCAGACACCCTAAAGAGGCGCGAGCTACCTTGTGATACAAATGGGTGTATTGTCCGTTTCAATTTGGACGTGGCCTTTGCTCTATCCCTTGTTTGGTTGGTTTGATATGTGGTATTCATATAAGATGTCGTGTAATAATATGGGTATCTAATAAGATGATTTTGGGTGTTACTTGAGCTATGGTTTTGTGTGCTTGACTCGGGTTTGACCCGTGTGAGTCGAGATTTGAATTTTGAGTCGGTTTTTGGCCCGGTGTCAGTTTTGACTCTAATTAGGGTCATTTTAATGGAAATGACATGATAAAGACATTCATGGCATTATTTTTGACATTCGGGATTTGGGTTGACTCGGGTTGACTCAGGTTGACTCGAGTTGCGGGTTTCTGAGTCGGTTTTGGGTCTGAAGACGGTTTTAACTCTAAATAGTGTTATTTTAATGCAAATGAAGTTAGAAAACCATTTATGAAATCATTTTTCATATCCGAGTAGTGCATTAAACCATCTCATGTATAACCAATCCACGCACGCAAATCAAAAACACGTTATAGTCCGATCATCATCGGGTGGTTTTTGGTAGGTACAGATACTGGGTATCTACAGAGCCCCCACTTTGACTGAGGCTTGGACAGGGCGAAAGTCAAAGTATGATCTCCAGTTCAATCGAAGATTTCAACCTGAAGACCATTGCGACGTCAAGGCGACTCAAAAAGGTTTGAGCCAAGGCCCTGCCGTCGGGAAGGGCGACATCGAGGCGACTCGGGGATTCGAGTCAAGGACCTGCCATCGGGAACAGTTTAGAGTGTCTACTTCCGGTTCTTGGTGGTTTAAAGTCCATTAGACTACGTATAAAGGCTCGCCAGCCATAAGAAGGAGTTATACCTGAGGCATCTTCGGGATATGTCCTTGAGTCATTTGCGCGCAAAGGCTCGCCAGCCGGTGTTAAAGGTGCGCTTTGAGGCTCGCCAGCCATAGGAAGGAGTCATACCCGAGGCATCTTCGGGATATGTCCTTGGGTTGCTTCTTGTGCGTGTGCAAAGGCTCGCCAGCAGTACGTTTTGAGGCTCGCCAGCCATCGAAGGTGCGTATAGGGTCGCCAGCCATGGATGGTCGAGTAATCAACTTCGGGAAATAGCTTGGAACATCGGGCTTACTTCTAGATATCGTCCGGTAATGACTTCCAACCAAGTTGACATTGATCGGTTCGGCCAGGGAGCAACGAACTCCAACTTGATGGGGTCCTAAATGAACTCCGTGGGGATAGATCATTTGTGTGACTTCTATTTGAAAATCGGCACTCGCTGGGGAGTTACAAACTTCTCGGGACTCGCCGGGTATATGAGTTGCCGCTTGTTGGGAGGTAGCGTATGCCATGTAATCGATGGGGTTAAAGCCCTTCGACTTGACGGGTCGGTGTTTGTTGGGAAGAACCTAGTACTCAGTTGGAGTGAGTTTGTCTTCTCATGATTACCTGCATGGTTAGTGACCAGACAAATCCGCAGTCGCATAGACAAGCACGTAGCACACAAGCATATAAGCACGTAAACATAAACAAGTAAGTAATTAGCACGTAATATCTCGCGTAAGGGGAGATAAGAGTTTCGGAAGTTGTGAAGCTTAAAAGCTGTTAAGAGTTGGAATTTGTTTCTCATAGATTCGTGATTTGATAGATTGGAGACACGTGACCGTTACGACATTGACGCACACGGACGCATACTGACAGACTGACAAATAGGCGGTCGTGGATGCGACACAAAATCAATAGCGACACGACACGGGGCTTACTTTGACAGGCTTTTCCAATGTAAGTGCAACTCCTTAGCCAAAAGAGGGTGACAACGCGCATCAGATTCTAGGGGTAGAAGGTCCGCTCGGTTGGGGAACACGAATTGATTATCTCCTCCAGACATATTTGCCACCATCTACTCGTTTGAGGTCCTTCCGTGAGGCATGATGATTCGGAGAGCGGAACCAAGACCTCGACATCGTCCGAACCGAGCACTAGACTATGGGCGGTTTTATTTTGGACTGTAGTGGAGACTCAAAAAATGTTTGAGGATAAAGGACGGGTGGCATCTTGAAAGTGAAGCCCCCAGAGTAAGAAGGTGGGAATTTGACAAAACAGGGAATGGGCGACGTCTTAAGGAAGAAGCCCCCAGTAAAAAGGTATAAAATTAATTTTTGCAGTTGGGTGGGCGGCTTTTGAGGATTGATGGTGAAGGTTGAGATTGAAATTGAAATGGGTGTACGATTGTGTCCTTGTTGGGGGACTGCCTACGTATTCGGGTGTTTGCGAAATCAAACCAGATCGTAGTTCTGAGCTGTTTTTTCGAGGGTTGAAAATTGGAATTGTTTTGAAAGGAGTATGCGGTTGTGCCCTTGTAATAGGACTGCCTACGTATTCGCGTGTTTGCGAAATCAAACCAGATCGTAGTTCTGCGTGTGTTGATAATTGATTTTGAGGTGTATGGTTGTGTCCTTGAAGGACTGCCTACGTATTCACATGGTGTGAAATGAAACCAGATCGTAGTTCTGAATGTGTGCCTAAGCGAGTTGTTAGGACCTCAAAGTGTGAGGGTCACGACGGTAAATTCCATTTGGTGACTCGCCTGAATGTGCACCTAAGCGAGTTGTTAGGACCTTAAAGTGTGAGGGTCATGACGGTAAATTCCGTTTGGTGACTCGAAAAATTGATTTGAGAGAATTCCTCTTTGATCATGAATCGAAGAGGTGTAATTTGTGAAAATGTTCCTTATCATGTGAGCACACTAAAAAGTAGACCCTAAGGGTAGATTGGGTATGTCCCGTTCTCGGTAGCAAAGCATTCGAGGACTCCGTATCTGGGTCAGGGTGAAAATGGCTTCGACATTATGGAATGTGGAGCTTGGTAAGAATAGGTTCTTTTAACAGATAAAAATCTGGAGCTGAGGGTCACAACGGTGAATTCCGTTTGGTGACTCGATGGTTGATTGGATGGAAATCCCTCTTGATCATGAATCGAAGAGGCATAATTTGTGAAAAGGTTTCTTGTTACGTGAGCACACTAAAAAGTGGTCTCTAGGAATAAAATGTGCGTCTCCCATTCCAGGGAGCAATGTTTTTTTTTTGAAGACTTCATATCTGGGTCAAGGTGGAAATGGATTCGACATTGTGAAATGTGGAGCCTGGTAATAATAGGTTTGTTTGACAGATAAAAATCTGGAGTTTGTATTTTGTGGTGTTTAGTCCGATGGGTTACGGCTTGTAATGTGGTGCAGAATGGGGTCACAGGCTTGATATGGCCTGAGCACGAAATGGTTGGTAAACAAATGTGGGATCAGAATCCCATATATGGACCTTAAAGGTTAAGGTGTGATATTTTGAGCTTGAGGGGAATCCTCATAAGCCTAGATATTTCTCCCTATAACAGTCTTTAGAAGGACTTAGGGGTGAAGCAGTGTTGGTTATGATCTCGAGGGGAATAGCCAGGATCCTAGATAGGTTTCCCTATAGTAGTAGTCTCTTGAAGGACTTAGGGGTGAAGCAGCTTGGGTTTGTTGTTAGTTGACGAGTCTTGAGCTATCATTTTAGCTCTTTGACATCAGGTTTTGTATTTTTGTGTTTTGTATTTGTTGGTCTCGGAGTTTGGAGGGAAGAAACGATGGTCATGGGCTTTGGACTTGTTGGTCCTGTACTTTATACTTTGGACTTCTTGGTCCAGGGCTTTGGATTTGTTGGTCCTGGACTTGGTACTTTGTACTCACTTGTCCAGGATTTTGTGTGTTGGATGCTTTCTTTGGATTTTGGCCTTTTTGGGAAAAGGGTTTCAATCTTGTTTTGTTTTGATTTTGGCTTGGGTCTTGGCCTTGCCGTTGGGTGAGTAGCCTTTGGCTTTGGCTTTGACTTTGGTTTTTGCTTTGACTTTGACTTTGGCTTTGGCCTTGAGTGAATTGCTTTTAGCTTTGGTTTTTGCTTTGGCCTTGAGCTTTGGCTTTGGGTGAATGGATATTGGCTTGGGCCTTTGATTTTGGCATTTCGCTTTGGTTTTGGGTGAATGGCTATTGGCTTCGGCCTTTGATTTTGGCCTTTCGCTTTGGCTTTTGGTGAATGGCTATTGGCTTGGGCCTTTAATTTTGGCCTTGGCTCTGGTTTTGGGTGAAAGGATATTAGCTTGGGCCTTTGATTTTGGCCTTTCGTTTTGGCTTTTGGTGAATGGCTATTGGCTTGGGCCTTTGATTTTGGCCTTGGCTCTGGTTTTGCTTTGGCTTTGGTTTTTGATTTATTGGTTCTTTGCCGTCCTTCGTTCGAGGCAGGTAAAGGTGCAGACGGGGATGTACATTTTGGTGAAAGGTTGATATTTGGTGATGGGATGTTTTTGTGGGGGAATGGGCTTGCCTTCCGTCATTGACCATGAACAAGGAGAGGTTCTGGTTTGTTATCTAGGTTCGTCGTAGGATCCCTTTGATTGAGAGCTCGTTCTAGATTGGGTGCTATTGAAAGGTTTCTATTGCCAGACATGGAATAGGTAAAGAGAATGGATACAGAGTTTCGAGTCCTCCGCTTACTCAGTACTGAACGTCACTCGAGTGTACTCACGTTGAATTGGAACATATTGTTTGTTTTAAATCAATTCTCAAATCAATTCTCGTTGTCAACGGGAAATGGTAAAGGGGAGAATATATGATAGTTGAAAATTGTGCTTTTATTTAGATAAATAAGAGGTTAGCACAGACTCGATGAATACATGTGACTCATGGGGGACCCCGTTGTCATTTAGGAATAAAAGGAGACGCTAGGATAGATATGAGAAAGCCTAAGACTCGGACTCGGACTCGGACTCAATCGTAGATATGAACTCCTAATCATCATGTTCCTCCTCGAAGGTCTCTTTCACAGCATCTCGCGGCTTGAATGTCTGGTTTTGAGCATTGACCCACTTGAGCACTTCACTCTCGTTGTTTGGGACGCCAGAAGGATGAGGTCCTAGAAGGTTGTCCTGTTTTTGAGGAGTAAGACGCCCATGGGGACCATTCTTTTCCATTAAATGATTTAGGGTCGATAAAGACAACTTGCCACAATCGAGCATGTTTTGGATGACATGTTTGAGCTTCCAGCACATCTCTACGTCGTGCCCATTACCCCTATGGAATAGGCAATATTGGGAACTGTCCCAAAACCGGCCTCTTTTCTTGGGAGTTGGATCTGGAGTGGGGCCAATCGATTGGATTAGTCTTTCAGAGATAAGCACTCTAAAAGCGATGGCATAAGGCATGACCAAGTCTGAAAATTGTCTTTGCAGGTGTGTGGCTCTCTCTGGCGAAGGCTCCACAAATTTTACTTTGGTAATGCGGAAGACTTGCTTTTGAGGAGGGGTCGCAGATGTTGGACCTCCTTTAATGATTTCATCGATGCGAGAAATTTCTGTTGATAGGTCCTCGACGCTTTTGATGTTACAACCCTTCAAACGGGACGCATAATTTGGCTGGAGGCAGTCAATGACATGATTAACTAAAGCCCCATCTCCTTGCTGATAGGATGGTGTTGAGCCTACCTTTCTCCTTTTTACCAAATGATTGGCAGAATACTCATCTTCTCGATCACCCAAATCGATGAACTTCCTATTAGGCCGCCCAGGTTCTTTATCTGGAGTGATTAAGAGTAAGGTGGAAAACCTGCCATCCTCAATTCCCTTGTGTATGGCACGCTTGAGCTCGTAGCACGCTTCAGTTTTATGCCCCTTGCCTCTGTGATATCGACAATATGCGTAGCCATTCCAAAATTGGGTTATGTTTTCGGGTTTTGGATCCGGAGTGGGACCAATAGGTTGCAGTAATCCTTCTGAAGAAAGTATCCTTAGAGCGGTGCCATATGTTATTCCCAGATCTGTAGAATACCCTTTGATGTTTTCCCCTGATTCCAACATTGGTGTTTTTCGGGATGTTTCTGTGAGTTTTGTTTTTTTTTTGGTCAATCGTGGGCGGAAACAGGATTTGGTCATTGTTGATGGCAAGTTTTTGGGACTTTGCTTGGCATTTTGAAGGGTATTTTGGTAAGGCAATTTCATTTTCTTTGTTGGTGGGTTCTTGAGTGTGGGAACCATCAGACGGCTCCTCATTTTCAGCATTTGTTTGTTGGCGAATTGGGTGTTGGTCTTCCCCTTGGTGGTTAGGTTCATTTTCGGCATTACCAATCTTTTTCCCCAAATTAGCTACCTGAGTGTTCAAATCATCGATAGCCACTCGCAGCTTTGAGAATATGTTGTTGATGGAGACGGAGATCATGGGTATATCGCTTTGTAGTCCATCTTCATTAATTGCACGAATTTTTTCATCGTCGGGAGGGATAAGATGAGAGCAATTCAAGAAAGTTCCTAACTGTGTCCAATAGGGTTTTCTGGAGAGTTTTTTTGTTGTTGGCAAGTAGTCGACTTTCAAGGAGCTTAACCCGTTGCTCAATATCAGAAAAGGGAAAATTCCCGGTTATCATTTTGTCCTCAAATTGGGAGAGACGAGTGCTCAAGTTTTCCACGGTAGTCAGGAGTCGAAGGACTATGTTGTTGGTTTCAGCAGAAGTCATGGCGGATGCAAATTTCTTGGCTTCTTGAGTTTCTGGTTGGCGATTGATGGCACCCAAGGGATTCCTAAATTACATAACGATAGGCGTTATAACTTGTCTTTGCAAGGGATTGCACAAACAAAGGCAAGTACGACACATATCTACAAAAGGAAGTTTTGTCGTGAAGACGCGGCGGTGTGACTACGTTATGAGTTCATTAAAGATCGTGAATGACCTCTTGTGTTTGAACTCTTGGTGCATGACTTTGAACATAGACTCGAGTGTCGATTTTGGCATAGTGATGCCTAGACAGACGACTTCTGACGATATTTTGGAAGTTTGTCGATGGCGTGACGCCGCTGGAAAAGACATGTACACAAACTTGACCTTTGACCCATAATGTAGGGGAAATGTGGGTTAAAACCCATGTGGTTTTTACACAGCTAACGCCATTGAAGATATCTCGACAATTGGGCGACACGACCTAGACCGGAAGGTAGGTACTAACTTCGGTGGAGACTCGATGTTATCTAGACGACTTGACTTGAAATCGACTGGACTCTAATCGACTCGAGGCTGAATCAGAAAGGTGGATTGAAATTTTCGAAAATAGAAATTTTCAAAAAGATCCATTTGTCATTTTATGGACGGCTTCCGAAGAGTAAGGATCTTCAAAAGTCGGTCAGTTGAAAGAGTTGTCTTAGGTTTGTTTTCAAAAGACGGTTTAAGTTAAGATTGCGGCGGCTCTAAAAACAATGTGTTGTTTCCGAAGACGGTTTTTGAAATCCCGAATCACGGATTTGAAAATCGAGAATCGAAGAATTTGAAATTGTCATCACAATGGCCATGAAAACGGTTTAATTTGTTTTCAAAGGATAAAAAAGATGGGTTGAAAATTTGAAAACGGTTAAGTTTCTTTTCAAACGATTGAGTTCGAATTTGAAATTTGAAAACGGTTAAATTTGTTTTCAAAAATTTGATTTTGAATTGAAATTTGAAAACGGTTAAACTTGTTTTCAAATGGTTTGAAATTGGATTGAAACTTGAAAACGGTTAAATTTGTTTTCAAAGATTTGATTTTGAATTGAAATTTGAAAACTGTTAAGTTTGTTCTTAAAGATTTGATTTTGCATTGAAATTTGAAAACGGTTAAGTTTGTTCTCAAAGATTTGATTTTGCATTGAAATTTGAAAACGGTTAAATTTGTTTTCAAAGATTTGATTTTGAATTGAAATTTGAAAACGGTTAAATTCGTTCTCAAAGATTTGATTTCGAATTGAAATTTGAAAACGGTTAAATTTGTTTTCAAAATGATTTGAAATTGGATTGAAATTTGAAAACGGTTAATTTTGTTTTCAAAGATTTGATTTTGAATTGAAATTTGAAAACGGTTAAATTTGTTTTCAAAGATTTGAAATTGAATTGAAATATGAAAACGGTTAAATTTGTTTTCAAATGATTTGATTTTGAATTTGAAATTTGAAAACGGTTAATTTTGTTTTCAAATGGTTTGAAGTTGGATTTGAAATTTGAAAACGGTTAGATTGGTTTTCAAAGATTTGATTTTGAATTGAAATTTGAAAACGGGTAAATTTGTTTTAATTGATTGGAAATTATGAGGATTGAATTCATCATTACGGCGGGTTAGAAAACCGTTTTAACCTTTGAAAGACGGTATGCAAATCGAAAAGTGTGAAAATTGAAATCTTCATTACGACGGCTTAGAAAAGCCAAATTTGATTTCGAAAACGAGATTCGAAATTTTGAAAGTTGCACGGGTTGAAATCGACATTACGACGGTTTTTAAAAAAACGTTTTTGTTTGAAAGCTGATTTCGAATTTTGAAAATTCGAGGGTAGAATTCGTCATCACGACGGCATAAAACGGTGCTTTGAGAATGCAACGGTCGGCGAGAGACCGAGGTTTTAAATGGCCATTATGACGACGTAAAAGGGTATTTTGAAATGGTTTGTAAAAACCAAGGTTTGAAATCGTCATTACAACGACATGAAAAGGTGCATTTGAAACGGTTATAAAAACCGGGTTTTGAAATTGCCGTTATAATGGCATAAAAAGTTGTACAACGGTCGGCAAAAGACCGAGGTTTGAAATGGTTGTGAAAAACCGGCTTTGAAAAGTGTCATTATGACGGCCTAAAAAGGTGTGCAACAGTTGGCGAAAGACCGAGGTTTGAAACGGCCATTATAACGGCGCCAGATGTGTTTTTGAAACGGTTGTAGAAAACCGGTTTTGAAAGTCGTCATTAGGACGGCCTAAAAAAGGTTTGCAACGGTCGGCGAAAGACCAAGGTTTGAAACGGCCATTATAATGGCGCAAAAAGGTGTTTTGAAAGTTTGAAATGACACGGAAGGACATATGATCACATAACACATAAGCACTCGCAGTTTCATTATATTATGCATAATGCCGACACGGGTTTTGGCTTAATAGGGTGGGTTACACACCAAGCAATCAAACCCCGATTTTCGAGAGGGATACCAATCCAAACAAAATGTATAAGGAGGGTGCCCTAGCCTCGTGCTCGAAGGTGATGAAAGCTCTTTGACGAAACAAAAATGTGTAACATCAACGGTATGCTTGACTCAATCGGGATTCGAAACGCGGGGATGAGAAAGCTCACGCCGACGGGACAAGCCAATTGGTCGATAAAGGTTAGGTTGTGGGCCCGGACAAGGAGCCCGGCTTATGACCGTAATATCAATTAATGCACTTTAACCACGACCTCGTTCGAGTTTCACCTCTAAGGATCACAAAGACATAAGTATCCTAGTTTTCCTCAGCGGAGTCGCCAAACTGTGGACATGGGCCACAGGCCGGTCTGTGGATCTGGGCCACCTACCGATCTGCGGTCACGGGCCACCTGCACGCCAAGCCAATCTGTGGACATGCAGCGGTCTAGAAAGACACGCTCGGCGGCGTAAAAATGCTTTCGACCGGATCGCTTTAGATCGGTCGGTTTCGTCTCGGTAAAGGTCTCAAAACGATATATAGATGTTCGGAGTCGCCATCAAGCATTTATGGGATGCCTGGAACCCGTTCGAAATCCACTTTATACCTCGGTCAAACGAAGCACAAAGCAGTGTTTAACATAGGTACTAAAGATAAGGACCCGTCCCCCTTTTAGCATTATATGCCTAAAATGACTCTCGTACGCCCTGGATAAGGCCATCCACTATCCAAAGGTTCTGAGTAAGGGGTGAGTGTACGTATTGGGAAGCCCTTTAATCTGACACCCAATCCCGCCCGCGTTAGCGGGCCTCTACTGATCGATCGTGGTTGTTTAAGTGTAAAAGTTGATAAAACGGTATAAATGCATGAATGCACATCCAAAAGTGTTAACCTAACATGTGAGCTTTCTAAGTCGGTTTGTTAATCCAAATATCAAGCATAAGATGTCAAGTTGGATTTAGATTGATTTACATGTGAAAACGAAAATTAAACATCCATTTACCAAGTTCGGGTTATAATGCTTAACACGATCCATTTATTTAAAAAGGGTGTCAAATGACAACAACAACAACAACAACAACAACAACATCAGAGCCTTAATCCCAAAATGATTTGGGGTCGGGTGACATGAATCATCCTTTCGATGCGTCCATGGGTTAACGCACGCCTCAAAATGCGAATAAAAAAAGGGAAGATGAAAAACAAAAAGGAAGAACGAAAATGTAATGGAAAGTCAAGGTAAACTTAGGGGTTTTAAAATCGAATTCCGTCTTTCTTTTATAAAAACTTAAAATTTAAATCGAGAGAAAAGATTAAAACGATTTTTAAAAACCAAAATAGAGTTAAGGCTCCAGAATGAACCAGGTAAAATCTATAAGAAAGTGGCTGGTGAAAAAGTGTAATAAAGGAGAGAAAAATAAATAATTTAATTTTTAAATTAAATAAAAAACATTAAATCTGTCAAAAAAACATCAAATACTAAAAATCCACATGTATCCTTTCCCTCCATTGTGCCCTCTCCGTCACCATACTCTCCTCAAGCCCCAGAACTCTCATATCGTGCTCTATCACTCTCAACCATGTCTGTCTCGGTCTTCCTCTGCCTCTAGAAACCTTTTCTGTTCTCCAAGTCTCCAGCCTCCTAACTGGTGCGTCCATAGGGTGCCAAATGACAAAGTGTAAAAAACGTAAACTTGTCAATCTAATCCGTCACGCATTCGGATAAACCGTAATCGGGATCGTCCTAGACAAGTACCAAAATGGGACAGAACAGTGTCAGGCAGCCCTGTTAAGACGCGAGCCTATTGGCGAGATAAAGGGCTCTGCCCTGGTTTTGAAAGATGGAAACAGACGGCCGCTTGGGGCGCGAGCTATGAGCCGACCTAAGGGGGTGTCTCCTGGTTCTTGAAAAGGTTGTTTAAAACCGTATTTATGATGAAATATTTGCACATGTTGTATGCATGACTCGGAATAATTACTATTGTGTTAGTAACATTCGTTGTCGGATTTGCATGTTTGAAAAGTATAATTTACAAACAAAAATGTAAAATATTTGATTTGAACTAATCATGTTAAGTTCATTTCTTTGTAATTAGTCAAGTTAATCATCGTACTCGGATTAAACCGACATGGTATAAAGAACCAAGGATGATTATGAATTATGACTAATATGTTTACAAATGTAAACAAATGAGAAAAATGGTAAATAAAATAAAAGGGTGTTAAAATACCCATTAAAATGTAATTAACCAATAATATCATCGAGTCACGGAATAAACCGTCATGGTGTAAGAAACCAAGGATGATTTTTGTAATGGTCAAAATATTTGTCATAAAAATGAATTAAAATGGTAAAAAGTGATTACAAATAAGAAATGAAATAAAGAGGAAAGACGAGAACAAACACGGATGAGTCTGACCTGGACACTTACAAGAGGCGCGAGCCTCCCTGCATAGCAAGGAGCTCCTGTCTCAGGCCAAAACTCGGTTTTGGCTCGTCTAACCTATATTTGAATCGTGTTATGCATTGTTCATGCTTATAAAGTTATGAAAACAGTAAAGACATGAAATAAATGAGTTGTTTACACCCTCAAACTTACGTGTATTGATGTTTGCGACGTAGACGGACTTTAGAGACGGTTTTCTCGTAGCGACTACTCACGATCAAAGAAGTTTGAAAGTGTGCCTTAAAAAAGGATTTTGTTTTGAAAATGAGTTGAAAATATGTTAATTAAAACATGTTGATTGATGAATTGAGTTGGTCAAATGGGTCGGTCGAATGCACGGCGAAGGTACCAAACAAAATGTGTAAGGCTTGTGTTTACGATCGGTAGGTCGTAAACGCGTGTCGATTTTGTGACTTAGGAAGTCGGGTCTAGAAGTTTAAGGGAGAAGGAGGGGGCGGACTCTCGCGTGAGGATTGTGGTGTGTGATGTTGGGTATTTATAGAGAAATGTGGGATGGTAGGTCGGTTGAGTTTGCTTAGAGGCTAAGCAGACACCCTAAAGAGGCGCGAGCTACCTTGTGATACAAATGGGTGTGTTGTCTTTTTCAATTTGGACGTGGCCTTTGCTCTATCCCTTGTTTGGTTAGTTTGATATGTGGTATTCATATAAGATGTCGTGTAATAATATGGGTATCTAATAAGATGATTTTGGGTGTTACTTGAAGTATGTGTTTTGTGTGCTTGACTCGGGTTTGACCCGTGTGAGTCGGGATTTGAATTTTGAGTCGGTTTTTGACCTGGTGTCAGTTTTGACTCTAATTAGGGTCATTTTAATGGAAATGACATGATAAAGACATTCATGGCATTATTTTTGACATTCAGGATTTGGGTTGACTCAGGTTGACTCGAGTTGCGGGTTTCTGAGTCGGTTTTGGGTCTAAAGACGGTTTTAACTCTAAATAGTGTTATTTTAATGCAAATGAAGTTAGAAAACCATTTATGAAATCATTTTTCATATCAGAGTAGTGAATTAAACCGTCTCATGTATAGCCAATCCACGCACGCAAATCAAAAACACGTTATAGTCCGATCATCATCGGGTGGTTTTTGGGAGGTGCAGATACTGGGTATCTACACCTTCATTATTATTGTTCATCTTCTTAACTTTGTACAATTCTTCACTCTTTTACTCTTTTACTCTTTTACTTAATTACTTGTTAATCCTTGTTAATTACTTTACTTTGTTCATCATGTTTCCTCTTGCTTTGATGTTTGACACCATTAATTGCATGATCACCATGATAATGAGTGATTAATCCTCTAGCTAGGGTTAATGAGGGATTAGGGGATGATTAAAGGGTAGATCCATCTTTCAATGAGTTTATCTGATTGATTAAATTGTGTTATTGTAGTTCTAGCTTTAGTGCTCATGTTATGTTTGATGAAATGCATGATTGACGACCTTGCATGATTCTCGACCTATTCAACAATCCTTGTAAGATATAAACCAACTCGATGATTGTTAGACCATGCACTAAGACTAGTAGGGAGATCGGGTGTACACCAGAAGCTAACCCAACTCGACCTATGGGCCGTAGTACCAAAAATTCCGGCCCTATTCTACAATGACTTTGACCAAATAACCAAACTCATACCCTTGGATCTACTACTTGATTACCCCTATGATCCCATGACACCCTAATGTCTTTAATCAATTGTTTACACTCCTATTTGCGTACTTGCTTTGTTTTCTTTTATTTACATTTGTTTGCTAGTAGTTGTTAGTTGATCTCTTACCTTACCAATCAATTGTGACACCTCTTGTTACTACCTTAAAAACTCCATAACTTACATAATACAAAACTAATTCGTCCTTTGGGTTCGACCTCTACTTACCACTTGCTGAAGTTGTTTGTTGAGATATAAATATTGTTTTGATAAGTTTTTAACGACGAAGCTTCTATCACTATTCTAAATTAGACAACGGAAATTTCGTTTGTTGCGATTAATGAATATATTCATACGCATATAAATCATGAATGTATAAGATTGATTAGCTGTTATTGTGCATTTACTTTGTCAAATGATAGTGATATGTAATACATTCATGTGAGTGTTAATAGTAAAAGGACCCCAGATAAATATGTTCAGCTTCTGGTTGATTGAATGGGAGGGAGTAAAATGTATGATTGACGTATTTGTGATCTCATAATGTTCTTGTTTTTCCATTTAAGATGCTTGAGTGCTATGACTACTTTATTCAATAGGGTATGTTTTGGACATGTTTTCATTTGTGAATAACTTCTATAAATGTGGCTACAAACAATATGTGTTGGATATTGTCCGTAAAATGGGTATATTTACTCGCTTATTTATTGTGGTTATTTTTAACATATGAGTTAATCTCATTTATAAATCACAAGTCGCTCATTTTCAGTGGATTTATGCATAAGTATGTGTATATGATGGTTGACAATAGCGTTATATTATGAATGACATGTATTCAAAAAAAAAGGTGAGACAAATGAAAATTGGGTTGGATTAAAATCATGATCTTGTGTGAAAATTTACTCGTAGATGTTTTTGAAACAACCCAAGAGAAATGTGAAAAGAGTCTCATATATATGTACACGTTAATGTAACGGAGAGTTGTGACAATTTTGGGATATAGCATATTGTTTTGGGCATAATGGCATATGCATATTGTGATGAAGCATATTGCGTTTAGTATATGCTCTTGATGTATCCAAACCTTGATGAAAGTATTTGAATGGTGATAATAATATGCTACTATTATTGTTATACTATTATTATTAGAATAATTGTACATGTTGGTACATTTAATTTAAAATATTGAAACTTGCCTGGACAACTAGTTGATGGCGAGGAGGCCTTTCAGTTGAATTTTGTTATGGGGAAAGCCCAGTATGTTGACAAGATTTTGGTCAAGGCTACGCTGAGGTAGCAATTGACAAGTATAAAGCGATGTAAAATAATGTGGTACCACATGAGAATGCTCAATGTGACAGGATATTGAGATCCTTTTACCACTGGCCATGGTAGAAGTTGGTGCTGGTGTGGCAGCACATGGAATGGGTTCAAAAGCCAGTTGGGAGTGAATCGTGATGGGGATCCACAACTTAGGGTTAACTAAGTTCAATGGGTCAAACGAAGTCACGAGGATCTCATGTTGTAATACTACTACTATTCCTATTTACAATAAAATGTGATGTAGTATTCTATTTTATATTGTGTTATATCTGTCAGTGAGGAAGGCTGAGCTAAGCTCTTAATAAGTCCATAGTCCTTTTTTTAAGGGTGGTTTGTGACAGACGAACCTGATGGACTTACCTATGTGAATGTGGGGGAAATGCCCAACCCCCTATGAGGTCATTAGGCTTTAAGACCTCTAGAGCGTTCACGAGAATCCAGGCATGTGGGGGGCACCATTTATGACCTCGGGTTTGTGCGCAGTTATCCATTACAAAACACTATGGAGAGTTCAAAGCTAAGAGCTGCTCAAACGGCTGTAGCGGGTAGTTGTATGCACTGGGTGACAATTCAAGTCCACACGACATTGTCATCTTAAGACTTTATGTTCTGTTGCCTTATATCAGTTATTTTCTTTACTTCTTTTGAATCATGTGGGGGATTGTTGGAAATGTTCTTCAAAAGAAACTCCTTATTGTCCCACATAGGAAGAATAAACAAGGGACTTGTGGTTTATAAATGACTACTTGTGTAACACCACGAATATGGTAGCAGTGGAGGGACTCGAGCTCAGGGCACATGCGGTGCAATGACCTCTTTTTGGAAGTCATTTATTTTCCACTTCACAATTTCCGAAAAATAGAATGTTCAGTCTTCTATATTGATTTTTACCTTTTCTATACAAATGATGATTGCTAAAACCAATTTACAAAGACAATAATAAATATGGCTCTAGATTTTTCCTTCATCTCCTATAAATACATACTTCTTACCTATGTCAGATTTCAACACACACAAAAAAAAAAAAAAAATCTTTTATCTCTTATCTACCTCTAAATATTTCTCTCCTGATCTTAAGCTAATATTGGGCAACATTCTGCAAGTAATTCTCATTCCTAATCTTTGTCGTACACCTTAGGCTCGGAGGTCTGTATCCTTGGAGGTTGGTTGCCAAGAGGCCGTGGTGTATCGAGCGGTGCAAATTCAACTTTAGGAGAGTGATTTATCACGCCACGACTAGTATCTTTTCTGTCCATCTCTTATCCAGATAAGCTCCCACCTTTTTATTTTACCTATATATACTTGTAATATTTACAGCAATATGTTACCATTATATTATTTCTATGGTTTGATCGGTTCATTTGTGAAATATATTATTATTCTATTAATACCTGATATCTCACATCTAACATTGTAGACAACTTAAACAATATATTTGACAACATCATCGCCTCTCGATCTTGTTTGCTCGCTGCAGCACAGAGGTCTGTCTGTTTGTTTCGCTCCGCCTGAGAGGTGATGACCTTCTTGAGGCTGATCCCCAATTACTTTTCCCGTGCTTTTATTTATCTCACATGTTTTCTCGTTTTTTTCCTACATTGATCTTCGTTTAATCGTCTTATACTAGTTCCTCCTCCGTTTTCTTCTTTGGTTGTGCGTTTTTATCGGGTTTTTCCTCAGTGAGAATTGATGTCTGTTTTATCTGGGTTTTAATTGTTGCTTTCGTAGACGATGGAGTATCAATTTCTTCTGTTTAATCTTTGTGATTTGTTTATTGTGGATGATAATGGTGTTGGAATTGGGGGTACCTTCCATCTCCAATATCCATTTGGTGAAATACAGGGGGAACTCCCTTTTCAAGGAAGGGAATTTCATTTTAGTTGCTCGTCACTACACTCAAGCCCTTAAACTCATATGTTTCCTTGGCCTTCCACTCGTGCATGACCAGCCTATAGCCACTTTCCTCTGCCTCTCCCTTCTCCTTAATTTAGAGGGGTTACAATTTGAAACTTTGTTATTTACTGCACTTTCGTCTTATTTTTTGATCCTGTAATGTTAAGGCCCTTTATCGCAGAGGCTTGACCTTTAAGCATCTGAATCTTCTTAACAAGGCTCTTGATGACTTTGAACAGTTGCGATATTTGACCCGCATAACAAAGATGTTAATCGAGAACTCCATTCTGTAGCTGATCTTTTAATTTTAAATGTTAATGGGAAAGGAGTCGTTTATCCTTTTAACCCTTTGGGTTCAGATAAGAAAGGCAAGAAACCTTTGATAGCTAATGATGTGGTTGATAAGTTTGCAATCCATGTTGAATTGAATGAAGCATCTTGTAGTACAGCTCCTTTGGTTACAGATCATGTTTCTCCTCCTCATGGTGCTGCTACATCTAGTTCCACTATTATTATTGATTCCGAAAACCCTAATGCGACTAGTTCAGACATTATTATGGACTCTGAAATCCTGTTTGCGGCCACCAATCCTGTCATTAGTCTAAACTCTGATAGCCTTAATGAGCCTGCTCCCGCTTTGTCTGCTAAGGATGATTGTAATCCCTCTAACACTTATACCTCAAGACCTGCAAAATACTCCTCCAACAAAAATCATCCTAAAAATAATTTGCGTTTGTGGTCCCAAGATTATGAGAATATGTTACTCGGGAGGAATCTCATTTTTTACCATCAAGATCTTTGTCATCCTTGAGGGTTCGCCCCCTCATCTCTACAAATTCTATTTCGACAGGAACTCCCCAAGAAGAAATTTCAAGGTAAGCAGCAGTTCCCATTCCTTATCCTTTACATGAAGTGCGTTATCAGCATTCGCATTTGGAGTTTGAGAGTGAGAGTGCTGAGTTGGGTCATGAAGAGGTTATCTTGCATATTGCCAAGAAGAAAAGACTTTATTCACCTGTGGTTAGTATGGTATCCACGGTTCAGTTTCAATTTGTTGAAGTGAAGGAGAACTCGAGCAGGAAGTGTTGTCGCAAGGTGGAGTATTCCATCCACCGGGGTCGAATGGTTAGGTTTGATGCCAATTCGAGGAAGAGATCATTGGGATGTGTCAACAAATTACCTTTGTTTTTTTGCAGTTACACAAAAAAAGTCGCTACTGTTGAATGTGCTAAAAGAAAGAGGTTAACTTGCTTCAAATCGAGCACTATTATCATCCACCTTTTAAGAAATGTCATCTTTAAATTTCAAATAGTTTTGCTTGTAATTTTAGCCTCGTTACTTCCGTTTCTAGTAATTTAGGGGTATCTAATTCCCCTATGTTTGTATGGTAATTAGTTTTGTTTATCATGGTTGTAATCGTATAGTATGTAATCTCCTCTTTGATAGTATATATAAAATAGTTCACATTTGTCTGAAAAAAAGACAGTTTAATCTCCTTTTAAGGAACAATCAAAGTTCCTAGCTGTCATAACTCAGTAGTTAGGAGCATAATACTCCCTCCATTCAACTCTACATGGTACTTATGTTTTATGCACAAGTATTAAGGGAGTGTTTGGTTGTGAGGTTTGGAATGGATTCTAGTCATTTTAGTGTTTAGTTGAGGCATTTTGAAATCTCATTCCACCTCAACCCCTTGGAATCTCATACCCACCTCCTCCCCATGGATTCAAACTTCATTCCTTTATATTTATTTTTCTATTGAACCAAACATGTTTTGAAAGGTATGGAATTGGAACCGTATACTTCTATGGTTTCTTAATCCAATCCATTCCATATCTAAGTACTGAACCAAACGACCCCTAAGAAGAGTTTTTTATATTAATATAAGTACAACAAGTAGATAAATAATGTTTACTAAAATGAAAAAGTGGGGTAATACCATAGAATGGTCAAATATGGTGGGTCATGTAGTGGCATTTCAGGTAAATAAGATGATACAATTAGGACAATATGGACCATATAATTATCAAATATAGAAAGGTGTAGCGTGGAGTTGAATGGACCAAAGAGGAATATGTGTAGTGTAGAGTTCAATTGAGGGAGTAATAGGGAGAATTCTTTGATGAACGTGACAAGCTCCAGCTCATGACAGGGATTAGGAACCTTAAAATACTGCATATTCCGGTTGCGCGCAAAACCGCAAGCCATATCCCCCTTGGTTCCAAGAATGGCTAATAAGACTATATACCGGAAGAGTGTGTAGAATTGTACATAGATGAAAAAGCTCTTGAAACAGATGTAAAGACAATAGAGTACAACACGTACATAATAGGGTGTCATAGTTAGAACCTAAGATCACAGGTTTGCTGTTGTTTCCCGAATCTCATCCAAGGTGATTGTCTGCAACCAACATTACACAAACTGAGCATATGTGAAGGATGAAAACACAATTTCATCTCTTGTTGTCTCCGCCACGATTAAGCACACAAATTCTCATATAAGACGGGAGTATCCGTCTTAAACTTGGAACGTGTCAAATAGCATAAATAAGACAAAAGCAGGCCTAGATATTAGCATAAAACTTGTCCTATCTATAAAGTGGGATGCTATTTGCCCCGTTTTAACTTAAGACAAATATATCCGTCTTAAAAGAGGCTAATTGAATTAAGCATATAAATCAAGAAATTATGTTGAGTGAACCTGTTCTTTGCCAGCAAAATCCTTGTCAGGGGTTAAGAAAAGCATGCAGTGGCACTCCTTTCTGCCATTTTGCAACACCAATAAAATTCATTTGTCAGTCGCAAGATAATACTCGTACAATACAATTGAACACAATGTTAATCGACTGAAGTATTAGAGTACGCAAAACTGCAAAATCCAAAAACGATGCATGTAATCTCCACCAGACAGCAAAATATGATGCAAATTTCAAACATAAATTCAGCAGCAACAATTTGACATGCCGGCTTGTGTAGGGCACTAACAGAAAAGAGTGATGCTATATAGCACCAATGGATCCCCAACCAACCAAAAAACCGCATAATACATGGCTTGTTTAGTACTCCATGTGAGGTCATAAGAGAGGGCTTAAAAATTAAAATCCCACTTAATACCAACATGCTGAGAACATAGCTAGACTAAAACTGCTTTGAGCACCGTATTAAACTTGTAAGTACCACTAGGAAAATATATAGCACTAAGTAATACCAAGAGTATCTGAGTTTCATAAATGCAAAAACTAATATTGCTGCTTCCAAAAGCCTAGAATCAGGAATCAGAGATGCAAACAAGACTGCACAACACTCTGTTGTCCATACCGAGGAGGTCTTGCTTAGTGGTTGAGTCTCAGGGCTTCTGGACAATATCTCACAAGTTTGAACATTAATCCCCCACCCCGACTTTTATTTTTACTTGCCTTGTGCCTACTTTCATACGTAAAAACAAAACCAAAGTCCATACTATCTTAGTACACGCAAGCTAGAGCACAAAGTGTGGATCAGACAGAAATTAAAGATCCCATGGATGAGAATTTCCACTAATGTCAGATATTGGTGGCTAAGTTATAAAAGTTTCAGTCATTCTTGTCAACCCAGTCTACCAATCTTTACAAGATAACCAGGAGTCTCTTCACATTTCTTGTGATGCAACAAAATCTAGGATCGAATAAGAAAATCCATACCTCTCCCTCATTGGAACGCATGGACAATTCCAGAAACCCTGACCAGCTTCAGCCTGTTTATCATCATAATGCCTGAAGAACATCACAACATTAAATCTAAACTAAATCATCTCAAGTAACTGATAGCCTTTATAGAAGGAACTATTTGCTCACCTACACGGGCAAAGCGGAGCACCTAATGTGTCCTTGTGTTCAGCTAATCCCTGCTCACATACAATTGGGCCAGATTACATAATTTACAGCACCAGTGAGCTTACGACATGAGTAGATAATTCTTTTGTTATCCACTATTTCACTTCCTCTGTTAGTCCAGTTTCTGTGCATTACTTCCTTGAGAGAATTTCGAGCATTTCATTTTCTTTTTTACTGATTACTGTGGCAGCTAGACCTGTCAAAACTCAACCCGGCTCGAAACCCGACCCGCCCGACCCATTTTTTAGGGTTACAAACCCGGTCTTTTCAACCCGCGACCCGTTTGACCTAAACCCGAAATGACCCGTTATTTTAGGGTCGAGACCCGATCCGAACGGGTCGACCCGTTGGCTCAAAGGTAAATCATGAATTTTATTAAAATATTAATATTTATATATTATATTTGTAAAAATAGTTATAAAATTATTATTTTTATTACTTCAAATTACAAACACAACTAAAAAGTCAATTTTATATAACTTTTATAATATTTAATAATAAAATAATTGTTAAAAAAATTTTATTTTAATAATTATGTCAATATAATTAATGTAAACGTTGAATATGATTAAAATATTAATTTTAAATATGTTTTACTTTTTTAAAAAATATTTTTTATATTTAAAAAATCGTTTAAAAGAGACGTTAGAAATTATTTCTTGACCCGTATTCTGACCCTAACCCGACCGGTGACCCGTATTTGACCCGACCAGTATTCTGACCCGACTCGTATGACCCGATCCGCCCGACTCGTTTGACGGGTCTAGTGGCAGTTCATCCGAAGAGATGGAAAAAAATATCACTCTGCTGCACTTTAAACTCCCACCATAGAACATTGTAGGTGAAAGGGAAAATTCAAGACGAAATTAAGACAGATAATCTGAGATCGTAATTTTAGAATTAGCTGGGAACATAATGGGTTCTGCTTAAGACATTAATTCTAGCATTTGGCTTTTAACAGCGAAATCATCAACAGAAGGTTTTTAAAACCCTTCCATCCAAAGGAAGATGCCACAAGGTAACACCTTTTAACATCTTGGGAGGATGGAGAAGATCCAAATCTGGGTTACCTTATTTGCTTAGCCAACAGCAAACCAGGTATCGGTCCAAGCAAATACAGTCAGAGTCCTGGTTAAATCTATGACTATTGCGTAACTCTGTGGCGCTTTCATATCGAACTACACAACCTTGATCCAAATTTTCATTTGCTTTGAATTAGTCATAGAGGCTACTGTTAATCAATAAGAATCATTTAGAAAACCCTTACCTTATCATTGTACTAATTCATTTGGATGGTGTGCACTCAAGGCCTAGTATCCTAGGAATAACTATTACACAAGTAGAAAGTAAGAAAACCGTTTCCTCAACAATGGTCATTATCAAGCTTTCTACAAAAAGGTACCAAAAGCAATGCAACAAGCCACCCTCGCTTTTTGGTTTTCCAGAAAAGATATCCTTTATCTAAAACACTGAAACACTAAAAGAAATGCAACATCAAGACGAAGCATCTAACGCCTAAGAGAGCAATAGTACCTTGATAACAACAGCAGTAACACTTTTATCAACACAAAAGTATGTTCCTGACTTGCGGGCAAACTGCTCTGAGAACTTCCTCATAATTTCAATGGATTTTTCAGAAGGGTCCACTGAAAAACAAAGTCAACAACTTTATCAATCACACAAAACAGCTCAGACATCAAAATTTACCCAACAAGGAGGCGACCTATAGCATTTGATGAATACAGATCGCACACACAATCGATTATAACATCTAAAAAGCATGCAGAAGCTTGTTTATCAACAATTAAATGTCACCTCTTTCAAGTCTAACATCATCAAAAGTACTAAAACATACAGACATCTAGACCTCCCCAAATCTACGTGAACTGGTCAGGTATATATGTAGTTATCAAGAATTTTGTAAAACTGTCCACCCCAAAACAAAACACTATTTACATCCAAAATGCAATAACTGATTCAATACGACCATAGTAGTATAGTACCAGCATATATTATTCGCTTAATAACAATTTCTGATTGGTATCAAAGCGGAGATTTGCTTGACCTGAACCTACCCTTCTCCTTTACCCTAAGAATTTCATAAAACTATACTTCAGATGATTGAATGAAACATTGCCGACCCCTTCGCTCCCTATAAACTTGGCAACCCCATTAACCATCAACAAATCTTTTTTCTATATTATTTCTCTGAGAGGAAAAAAAAGGAAAACTCTTTCATACACTCATTAATTATTACACCATCTCGATTTCACAAAACTCCATACCTCCACAAATTTCTTTCTTGGCCACTCCTTATAAATTTGGCTACCCACGTGGCGAACCCTATAAACTTGGTCACCCCTATAGCTATAAGCTACCTCTTTCAACATAACAACCCTCTCAGCCACCATCAAAACTCCTTAGACAATTAAACGATCACTTCAACATTGCAATCATACTCTTTAAACGATTATCCTTTCATAAAAATTCATCAAAAAAAAAAATATATACCTCCCCTCGTTTCCCCTACTACTCTAGTCTGTTCTTCACACAAACCGTTTCCCCCTTACATAAAACCCTCCTTAAGTTAGCCTTAGGTCATCACCTGCTCCTGTCTTCCCCTGAGATTAGCTCTCACCAGGAAATCCAACATACCACAATTTCAATCCACCTCGACGAATCTCGCACTCTGCTGTTGGTTCAACTATTATCACCATTAACAACTTCATCACGGTTGTCATCCGATGACTCTCTCTCTCCTATAAAGATCCTGTTTGCCGCGTACTGCGTCAGACAGCTCTTGCTCCCCATCAACCTACCCTCCAAAGACAATTATGCAAGTATGCAGTATTCCTTCTACATTACATTTCTTCCTCTCCCGTACAAAACACAACTCCCCCCGTCCTCTTTGTCTGTTGTTGCCAATTTCACCCTTCTAACCATATCCATCACCGACCACCACAGTTCTCGCTTACAGAAACACGTAGCACCCCCAAACCGAACCAAAACAAAAACCCAAAGACACCACACCCACGCCCACACCCAAGCTCAAACCCAACCATCACCGTCAGAAAACCCTATTGTCATCGCACGCCAGCCCATTTTCAGTTTCTTTTCTCCAAGATCAAACTTTCTCTTCAACCATTCAACTCGCAGGGTCATATTGAGAATACTCTAGAATAATATTGTTATCTAGTACAATATCTTTGCTTATCTTGTACTCCGTAGTTAGCAAATCTCTTGTGTATAGACTATAATTATGATTTGTTTCCTTCTTGCTCATATTGTATAGCTAGGATTTACATAAATACTCATCTTGTAATTCATATAAATAGGCATACTGTAAATTCATATGTAAACTATGCAATTCACTCATCATTCTCAAAACTCTTACTACTACTCCCTTTGTCACAGTCATTTGTTTACCGTGTATATTCCTTGTAAGAAGTATTTTACTCAAACAAATGATTGGGACGGAGGAAGTATCACGTAACAACAGCAACTTAACTCTAACTAACAAACATTTCTACTCGTTCCTTCCCACACAGATTTTTTGTTCCCCTAACTTTAAATCCTGGTTCTGCTACGGAGAACAACATATAAACATCACAATTAATATAATTACCAAACCATCTTACACATAAAATTAATCTCACAATTAGGCAAAACTACTACAACTACACGAATTAACTACACTTTTCGATGACAACAGCTACTACTTCCTCCGTTCCATTTACCAGTTCATAGACTATACATCTTAGAGGTAGTACCTCTTATTGTCTATTTTCTGAGTTTTATATTAAAGTTTTTGAATTCTATTGTAAATATCATGAGTTTTAAGTATAAAGTTTTTGAGCACATTTCTTAAACATTTTGCTTAAAAACTATATTTATAAATACTAATATGCTCAGAAAAAATGTATATATGCTCAATAACTAAAAGGTGAGGTACTATCAAATGCGTAATCATTTTTCCCTTCCATTTACTTGTACACATTACTGAAAATCCGCGAGCAATTTTGAAAACCGTACACAATCAAATAGAACAGAGAAAGTATATCTTACGAGTTCCGGCTCGATAACTAAATCAATAACAATTGAAATATATGAAAACAGTAAAAAAAAAAAAGAAAAGAAAAAAAAAAATTAGTTACCTTGAGCGCGAACGACGCGATGCTGAGGAGTGCGGCGTGAAGGAGGAATTGATGGAGAAGAAATGGGAAAGCTGTAAGCTGTTGAAGCTTGAAGAGCTTTCATGGCGATTCAATTGATTAATTGAAGTAATTAATTAGATAAAACTATAAAAAATATCTGATAAATTTGATAAGTATTTAAAGAATCGAGTTCTTGATTAGGATATTTTCTGGAGAAGGGTGTATATCTAATCCATACTTCATGGTTGACCTTTGATCATTTGTTTCGTTTCCATGTTCTATGCTCCACTCGATAAATTTCGAATTTTTTTTTTATTAGTTAATAAAAACAAAACTATAAATTTCGATTCTTGGTTTCCAATAGATTGTATCTAGACCTGTCAAGCGGGTCGAGTCCCGGGTCGGGTCATACGAGTTGGGTCATAATATGGGTCGGGTTATACGGGTCACGGGTCGGATTAGGGTCAGAATACGGGTCAAGAAATAATTTATAACGTCTTTTTTAAAGGATTTTTTTAATTAAAAAAATATTTTTTAAAAATGTAAAACATATTTAAAATTAATATTTTAATCATATTCAAAGTTTACATTAATTATATTGACATAATTATTAAAATAAAGTTTTTTTAATAATTATTTTATTATTAAATATTATAAAAGTTATATAAAATTAACTTTTTAGTTGTTTTTGTAATTTTAAGTAATAAAAAAATATTTTTTAACTATTTTTTCAAATATAATATATAAATATTAATATTTTAATAAAATTCTTGATTTAACTTTGACCCAACGGGTCGACCCGTTCGGGTCGGGTCTCGACTCCAAAATAACGGGTCATTTCGGGTTCGGGTCAAACGGGTCGCGAGTCGAAAATACCGGGTCTGTAACCCTAAAAAAACGGGTCGGGTGGGTCGAGTTTTCGGGTCGGGTCGAGTTTTGACAGATCTAATTGTATTCATATATGGTTTTGAAAAAACAGTTAAAACTTAAAGTGGTTAAATACAAAAGGTTAAATCACACTTTTCTATTCTATTTAATTTTATACATTTGTTTTATACACAAATATTAATGGACAACTTAAATAACTCACATTCACATCGACTATTTTTATGCTATATATTAGAAGTTGTATCGAGGATGATTAATGCTCAAAAAACAAGTATAGAATTCAATGGAACGGAGAAAGTAGATTTATTTAGAGGGATGTCTGGATCGGGTTCGGGTCGGGTGGAGCCTCACCCGATCCATCACCTGACAAAAATTTTTCCACCCGATCCACCCGTCACTGTTAAAGCCATCGTCCATATCCGATCCACCCATCATCCACAGGTGAAACGAGTGATTCGGATGATAAACGGATTAACAATTAAATTAGTTTTTAACTTAATTTTTTGCTAATCAAAACATTGTTAATTAGCAGTTTCATATACAGTTACTTGAAAATGGTTTACTTGATTTACATATTCCATAATCCAGAGTAATATTTTTAATCAACTTGTTACATGTTCCACTTTAGTTGATGAAACAGAAATACACCACCTATCTCGCTCATGCTCCACCCAAAATATCTCTGTACAATCAAGATTAAAACAACCAACAAGCACCATCCATGGTGCTGACTACCACCGCGGACCTCTTATTGCTCAGAAAAATGGAGGCCTGGTTCGAAATTTCTCAACAAAATTAGCGGACTTAGTTTCCAAAATTTATCTTCATATTTGTGCAGATCTAAAATTTCAATTTTAAAAATTTGAAAGTTGGATAACAAATTTAAAGAAAACGAGGAAGTGTAGAAAAATAGACAAAAAACTTGAAATTAATGAAGTGCTAGACCAAGAAAAGTAATTTTTTTCATTAGATTAAAACTAAATTAAATGAGGAAGAGTGGTAGGAGTGACGAGAAGGTGAAGAAAAATAGAAGGGATATTCTACAGGGTACCCTTCAATTTTCCGATTTTCTACATGGTATCCCTATACTTTTTAAAACATACATGGTACCCCTAATTATTGTCATTATCACTAAGTGTACCCCTAAACTTTATTTTTCATCAATTAAATTCAGTTTTAGGCATTAGGTGATGACTTGGCCGCGTAACCAAACTTGTCATTTATTATCTCATGACATAAGCACTCTATTACGCTCAATATCCATCTCGATCCTAATATTTATTGATATATATGAGCTAAAATAATTTTGATGGAAAATTTATTGATTCCTTGCCAAATTATCAAGTCCAAAGATGGATATTGAGCCGAATAGAGTCCTTATGTCATGGGATGATAAATGACAAGCTTGGTTACGCGTCCAAGTAATCAGTTAATGCCTAAAACTGAGTTTAATTGATGGAAAATAAAGGTTATGGTATACGTAGTAATAATAACAACAATTAGGGGCACCATGTATGTTTTAAAAAGTGTAGGGGTACTATGTAGAAAGTCAAAAAATTGAGAGGTACCATGTAGAATATCCCGAAATAGAAAGAGAATAAAAGAGAGGAGAAAGAGTGAAAGGAAGGAGCCAAGGAGGCCGTAGAAATGAAATTTCTTAGGCTAGGTTTTTTTTACTAGTCTATATATACCGCAAGTTTTTTTAGTAAAATAGAGAATAATCGGGTGATGGATCGGGTGGTGGGTGGAAAAACTTCACCCGAATCCGATCCATCCCGTCACCCGACTCACCGTCACCTGCTTTTCATCCGTTTAAGTCGGGTTTTCATTCATTTATTTCGCTCGGGTGGACGGATTTTTGACAGGTTCGGGTGAAATTGACATCCCTAATTGGTCCTGACTAACGAGTCAACCGGATTGGGTTCGGGTTGGGTTAGATTAGACGAAGTTATCTTAGATGTGCAAGGATTTGGGTCGGTTATTTTGGGTCGGTTATTATCACGTTATTTAGTGATAATGGTCGGATTGCAACAATAAAGATTCAGGTGGGTCATTTTGGTTTCAATCAATTCAAGTTGCAAATCAAGCTCGAGTCCTCACAGGGTTGCTCAATGGTGCGGGTCTGCTCGGCCCAGCCCCCACCTATAGGCCACTTTTTTCCAGCTGGTGAGCCAACCCAGCACGACTCGACTCCTTACTCGGATCGAGCAATGGCCGGGGATTTCTGACCCAGCCCACCTGTAACGCTCCGTATTTCTGTGCTTTGGGCACTCGGTCGAGCAAGGGTGGCACTCGACCGAGTGTACCGTACTCGGGCGAGTATAGTTAGTCGAGTAAATGTTTGGGAATTTTGGGAGCTACTGTTTGTGTTTACTCGGTCGAGCTGGTGAGGCACTCGACCGTGTAGGGCTCACTCGGTCGAGTGGGTTGTGGCACTCGACCGAGTGTCCGGTTTAGAGTCGTTTTTCCGCGGTTTCTATTTAGTGATGAGGGGAGGTTTTATAAATCGTATAATCAGTTTAAAACATCATTTCAACCCTAAACATTTCTAAAACTCGCCCTAACCACTCTCTTTATCATGTAGCAAGAAATTGGTCATTTGAATTCGGGATTTCGTCTTTCTTCGTATCAATCGTTGTTGTAAGTCCCGATCTCCATTCTTATTTAATTGATACTAGCCCTAACCTTAGGTTTTGGGAAAATCGGGGGAAATCGGTAATTAGGGTTTATAATGATTAATTATATGTAGATTATAATAGTATATGCAATTATTACTTGTAGGTGACAGATGGAGGATTGCTAGTGCGATTACTTGTTTGTGCCTGGATTGCGAAAGGTAGGGTTTCCCTACTCAGTACAGTTTACGATTGTTTGCATTGTTGTGGTTGTTGTCATTGTGTTTATATTATTGTGGTGATTACGAGTTTGGATGTTAGTGGTGATGAGATGGATATTGTGAGTCATGTCGGGAGATGGTTCCACCCCCTTGTTTCACCTCTTGTGACTCCTGTCATAAAGGGGATGTGCACATTAATGAGCTTGGATTCGCTCATTGCGATGAGCGGGAATTTGATGTCCACGCTGCGGTTTGGAATCGACAGGGGTGGGTTAGCCATTGCGATGGGAATCCGACTACTCGTAGAGCCATTGGTTACTATGAAGATCAGAGTTTGTGGAGGTCGGTATTGGTGTGTATGCTTGTGATATTCAATTTTACTTGTTGTTTCGACTTGTATTATAATCTGTTACTGACCTTGTGTGGTGTTTACTGACCTTGTATTATATTATGTTCTTTGTTTTCTTTTATGTGTCTGCGGTGATCCATTTAATATTGCCGGTAAATGGTGAGCAGGTAGTCTTATCAGGTGTGTGATGATGTAATACCCCGCATTTATATAGACTAGACTCGACTAAGTAGACGATTCACTCGGCTGAATGGAGCCCCAATCGACCGAGTGAAGGACCGAGTGCCACTGGACAGTATTCTGGAAGCCTGTAAAGATGGTCACTCGACCGAGTGACCATCCACTCGACCGAGTGGAGCTTCCACTCGATCGAGTGGACCGGTCACTCGACCAAGTGCCGGTCGAGTGCGACTTATACGGGAATATTGTTGGTCAGATGTCGCTTTTGGAACCTAATCATCTCAGATTTCCCGCACAAAAACCTTCTCCAACACTATTCACACCACTCTCAAAACTCCCCCAATATCTCTCTAAATTCCTCACCAACAAACCCTCTCAAAACCCTAATTCTCTAGAGAAAATTCTTGCCTCCTTTGTTCTTCCAATTGGTTGTAAGTTGATCTACACTCCTCTTCTTCTATTTAATCGATCTTGTCTTAACAATCTTATTTACTTAGTAGATTACTATATACTTAATTAGGTTGTATGAATTAAATGGGATATTTAAGGGGGTTTAATTACTATGATTATTATAATAGATTGTAGTATTGATTGTAGCAATTAATATGTGTAGGGAGCTTCATTGAGGAGCATTTCTAGTGAGTAGCTTGTGGATTGGTGAAGATAAGCTTGAGGTAGAGTTTTCCTTACTTAGCTATGGTGATATTAGTGTTTAATTGTGTATTTATTATCACTAATTGTATTTGTCTCATGATAGTTGCATTGTAACATGTTTTGGTAATTAGGGTTTATCATAAAAGATGACTTCATGGTAATTAGGTTAAGATGAGGATGGTAAATTGTCACAAAGATGATTACATTGCATTACAACATGTTAAAGAACAATTAAATGAGGAGAAATGAATTAGTGAAGAATTGAGCATGATTGTACTTGTTTTGCTAATATGGTTGCATAGTTGTGTTGTTTGGACTTGTTGGTTTGTTCTTGGTTTGGTGGACATTGGAGGATCATTGGTTCCGATTTTGGAGACGGAAGGCGGTTGGGAAACCGTCTTCCGCTCAAGTCACCCTTGGAGCTTCCCACTCCAAGGGGGATGTGCACATTTAATACTTCGGTTACGGAGGGACTCGTGTGGTGAGGCACGACGTCTGGCAGGGGACTCGAGTCGCACTCGGGCCCGGTACCACGAACGTGTTCCGAGTACATTATGTGTGTTGGTGACGTCGTGGGCGTGTCCTGATCACTAGTTGTGTGGATGTGTGTTGGAGGGTGATTTCCTATCTCTCATCGTACCTTGTTTGTTTCATCTTGCATTGTCCTATGTTAGGTAAGCTTAGTATCGCATGCATTGAACATTTATATCATTAAGCTAACACTTGGGTTGTGAATGATCTGTGGTGAACCATATGGTGATTTCCGCCCATATGGGGAGCAGTGTTGACAGGTTAGCATGATTCATTCGAGAGCTTGGGGAGCGGTCTTCACTTGTCGTCACCACTTGTGTTTATCTTAGCTTTTTGACAATTAAACTCCTACTTTTCGATTTGGTTGTATAACATTTGGGATGGTATTTGCATCCCCCAACTTGTAACCACTTAACCATAACTTATCTATTTCTTTATGTTGAGTTGGGAACTTCTTTACATGATTGTTTGCACTACAAAACTTGGGAAATCAAGTCTTGTGATGCCACCATGTGTTGGGAATGCCTAAAGGAAAGGATCCCGACTTATGGGGGTGTTACAAAGTGGTATCAGAGCATCGGTTTTGGAGCAATCTAAAATGAACCCGGTTTGAGTCAATCTAAAATGAACCCAATGAACTAGGGTGAGTCAATCTAAAATGAACCCGGTTTGAGTCATAAAGAACTTGTAGCAAGTTTGGGAGACCTCCCAAAGTTGCGCCATTGTCCTCTTAACTTAAGTCGGTCACTATGCGGGGGCAATGGGGCATGTGTGATGCATATGGTTGTTGCATATTTCTTGCTTAGTGTTGTGGACTTGTTACATGCTTGGTAATATCCTACATGATAACATGTTGATGATGATACGATTAGGAAGGGTGTCTTGGATGTGTTAATGTGAACATATACTAATTGCCTTCATATGTGAGTTGTATGTCGTATTAATAATGCCTCTACTCTTCCCGCGTATGCGTTTAGGAACATGCAAATAGGGTTGTATGTGGGCTTGTAGGAGTTGGGATAGGTAAATAGCCCTTAAAGTGCATACTTGGTCAAGTGGGAAAAGGGACTCGGCTGACTAGAAGGCACTCGACCGAGTGGGCATATTTACAGACCTTAGGACCTCCTGTAAGTTTTAGCACTCGACCGAGTGGTGGATCCAGTCGACCGAGTGTGTGTCACTCGGTCGATTAGGAGGACCACTCGACCGAGTAGACTTGGGGGATTTTTGGAAACGTTGTGTAAGCCGAGTCACTCGACCGAGTGGGACACCACTCGACCGAATGATAATACACACTCGATCGAGTGGATCTGTGATGTGATCAATGCCTTTCGCCTCCTAAATTGGAGCATGTATTGACGTTTGTTACACTTATTGAAGAGACATAATGCCGAGAACTCGTGCAAGGACCCCTTCGCCTCCATCCCGCGTATCCGAAGAAGAAATGGAGCGACTCATAGCTCAAAATGAAGCCCTCACCGAGGCCCTTAGGAATGTTACTAGAGAGAGAGAGAGAGATGCGGCAATGGATTCCTCCGCCGTGAGCACCGCTATCTCGAGCGACCGCCCTACCAAGTACCTTGGGGTTGGGGAGCCATGTCTCTTTAGCGACTAGGTGAGGGAAATGGAGAATGTGTTCGAGGTAGTAAGGTGCCCTGAAGAGCTCATGGTGGAGCAAGCCGCCTTCTACTTGGGAGGTCTCGCGGGAGGATGGTGGTATAAGGAGAGGGACGCTATAAGGGAATGTTATGAGGAAAGAGGTGAGGTCGCAATACCATGGACTGATGTCAAGGTAGAGATGAGGAATGAGTTCATCCCCGAGCATGTAAGATGCAAGCTCCGGGCGGAGTTCGATCGCTTTGTCATGACCGATGTTATGACCGTTCAAGATTACTACATCCGTTTCAACGAACTAGCTACATACGTGGAAGACCTTTATATTAGCCAATCCCACTTGGCTCTCAAGTTTGAGGGAGGACTAACCGTCAAGATCCTAGTAAAGCTTCAACCCGGAGATGTGTCAAGTGTGAAAGAGGTTTATGCGAGGGCCAGAAATACGGATAGGCTACTTAGCATGGCCAAGGAGGCTAAGGAATGGTCGGGGGAAAAGAGGAAGGTCGAAAGTGAGAATGGAGGGTACCAACCCAAGAAGAAGAATTTCAACCAAGCTAGATCCTACTCGGGAGGAGCGCCTACAAGTGGCTACGGAAATTCGGGCGGCTACGGCGAAAGGGCCGTGAGTGAAGGAGGAGGACCTCGATGCTATAATTGTGGTGGCTTTGGCCACATGAAGGTGGAGTGCACGAGCACCCCAAGAGGGCCCAATCGGAGGTTCGAGCAAGGAAACTCCTACTATACTCCTTCTCAAAGTGGGACAAACAACCGGAGTTCGGGGGGCTTGGAGCAACCCAAGGAATGCTAACTCCAACTTCAATGGCGGCAACAACCGGGGAAATTTGAACCGGGGAGCTCCATCTAGGGCGACTAGCTTCACGGGAGGCAATGCTTCGGGAAGTAGGTCAACCAAGTCGGCAAGCAAGGTGCAAGGTGAAGCCAAGTCTAGTGGCAAGCTCTTTGCCATGGATAAGAAGAGTACCAAGGAGGATGCCCATGTTGTCTCTGGTACATTCCTTATTAATTCTCATCCTTGTTTCGTTTTAGTTGACTCGGGAGCTGCCCATTCTTTTGTGTCTAAGAGTCATGCGTCGACCCTAGGATTGGGGGAGGGATAACTACCCAATGATGACGTATCTTTACCTTCGGGGGAGTCAATCTTATGTTCAAAAGTATATAAAGAAGTGTCGGTCATAGTGCATGAGACCAACTTTCCGGCAAACGTTTTCGAGTTCCCTCTTGAGGGGTTTGAAGTGATCCTAGAGATGGATTGGCTAAGTAAACACAAAGCCAACATAGATTGTTACCAAAAGAAGATCGCCTTGAGGGGACCCAAGGGTACTAGGGTGTCATACAAGGGCTACTTAGTCAAACCAAAGGTAAAGCTAGTTTCGGTGATGACCTTGAAGACATGCTTGAAGAAGGGTTGTCCTATGATCTTGTGTGATGTATGTGACACTAGTGTGGAGAGACCGTAAGCGCATGATATACCGGTAGTGAGGGATTTCGAGGATATCTTCCCGGAGAAGTAGCCCGGGTTACCTCCTCCTAGAGAAGTGGAATTTGGGGTGGACTTGAAGCCGGGTACGGGACCAATATCTAAGGCCCCGTACTGGATGAGTACAAAGGAATTAGAAGAGTTGAAGAAACAACTTTTGGAGTTGGCGGATAAAGGCTACAATAAGGCCAAGTGTTTCACCATGGGAAGCACCGGTCCTCTTTGTAAAGAAGAAGGACGGGACGTTAAGGCTATGCATAGATTATCGGGAATTGAATAACGTCACCGTCAAGAACAAGTATCCTCTACTAATAATTGATGATTTGTTTGACCAACTTAGTGAAGCCGAAATATTTTCAAAGATCGACCTAAGATCGGGGTATCACCAATTGAAAATCAAGGATGAGGACATTCCAAAGACCGCATTTAGATCAAGGTACGGACATTACGAGTTTGTGGTAATGCCATTCGGGTTAACAAATGTACCGGCCGCTTTCATGGACCTCATGAATAGATTGTTTAGTCCATACTTGGACAAGTTCATAGTGGTATTCATAGGCGACATTTTGGTCTACTCTAAGACCAAGGAAGAGCATGAAGAGCACCTAAGAATTGTTCTACAAACCTTGAGGGACCACCAACTCTATGCAAAGCTTAGTAAGTGCGAGTTTTGGTTGGAGAAGGTGGCTTTCCTAGGGCATATAATATCAAAGGAAGGAGTTGTCGTGGATCCTACCAATATTGAGGCCGTGTCGAAGTGGGTGGCACCCAAAAATGTGGCGGAAATTCGAAGCTTCCTAGGCCTAGCCGGGTATTATCGCCGATTTGTGAAAGACTTCTCCAAAATTGCTAGACCCTTGACCTCGTTGATGAGGAAAGAGATCCATTTCAAATAGGACGGGAGTTGTGAGACGGCCTTGTTAACCCTAAAGGAGCGCCTAACCACGGCCCCGGTACTAGCCTTGCCGGAAGGGAGTGAAAATTTTGAGGTATACACCGATGCTTCAAAGAATGGTCTAGGATGTGTGCTTATGCAAAATGGTAGAGTCATTGCCTATGCCTCGCGACAATTGATGACCCATGAAGAGAACTACCTAACCCACGACCTAGAATTGGGAGCCGTTGTCTTTGCCTTGAAGATTTGGAGGCACTACTTGTATGGAGCAACCTTTAAGGTGTTTTCCGACCACAAAAGCTTGAAGTATATCTACACCCAAAAGGAGTTGAACATGAGACAGAGGAGGTGGATCGAGCTTATTGGGAACTATGACATGGAGATAGTCTATCATGAAGGGAAAGCTAATGTGGTGGCCGATGCCTTGAGTAGGAAGTCGGTGCACTCCTTCTGTACCGCCTTATCTAAGGTTGAAGGAAGAAGTGAGCAAGATGGGTATCCATGTGATACAAAAAGGGGAAACAATGGGTGATTTTACCTTAGAGCCCGAGTTATATGATGAAATCCGGGGAAGGCAAGCAAGTGACGTGAAAATTCAAGAATGGAAGGGAATACTAGAAAAGGGAGAGCCCTCGAGATTCGAGTTACACGAGGATAAAAGTCTTAGGTTCAAAGGGAGGTGGTGTATACCGAATGATGATGAACTTAAGAAGAAGATTATGAATGAAGCCCACAACACACCTTATTCGGTGCATCCGGGTGGTGATAAGTTGTACAAGGACCTCAAGAAAAAGTTTTGGTGGTCGAATATGAAAAGGGAGGTGGCGGAGTGATACCGAGTTTGTCGAGCTCCTCGGTATGCAAACAATATTTGTAAACTCAATACCAAACTAATGAATGTAGTAGGGTAAGGAGGTCGATCCACAGAGACGGGATTATGGCTCTTAAATTGATCGTTTGTTTCTTAGTTTAGTTCTAGCAAATGTTGAATGGCTGATAAACTAGATAATAAGACTACAACTAAAGAAAGCAAATTGATTAATATGCTAATTAAGGAAGCAAGGGTGGTCAGGTTCACTCATGTAGCGAAAGGGTTCAGGTAATAGCATGAATAACAAGTGATTAAAGTAATTTTAAAGGTAAATCCCCACCCCTCGATGTGAGATTAACCAAAGGCTTAGCATAATCGAACTCTCGCTCTAATTACCCATAACCCGCTAATCGTCATGTACTATCTAGTTACAAGTCAAGCTCTCACCCAACAAGTTATAAGGTAGTGGATTTGACTCAAATTCTCATTTAGACATTTCCACGAACACTTTGTATGCATGATAATTAGAAGAGAAATTACTTGTTTGTTCAAGCCAATAATCTACCCCTATTAACCACATAAGATTACCCTTCCACCCAAGCAATACACGACTCACACATGTTAATGAAGATGGAGGCAAAAGATGGAAACTTTATCATGAAAATAACAAGAACCAACATAATGATAAGCCAAGTAATTAAACTACAACAAACATGTAAATAATTGAAAGGAATTAAACAAGAAGAAGGATTATACCAATAATAATCAAAGGAGCAAACTTTGATTAAAATAAGGAAGATGAATCTCTTCTTCCTTCAAATTGCAACCCACTAATCTAAATGTATACTAATGAGAATTGTAGAACTTGAATAAACTAAAGAGGAATTAAATTAATAGTGAAGAATGATTACAACTTTTATTGAAGGAAATTAAAGAGAGAAAAATTAGGGTTCTTGTTACAATAATGAGAGAGTAAGAGAGACTAATTATTCTAATCTAATTGGTGAGTAGAATAAACTAAGGTAGACTAAGGTATGGTAAGGTAAGGTAAGGTAAGGTGTTTAAAAAATAAGGAGTGTGGTCTATAATAAGACCCCTCCTAGTTTCTATTTCTAATATAATAATAATATAATAATAATAATAATAATAATAATAATAATAATAATAATAATAATAATAATAGTAATAGTAATAGTAATAATAGTAATATTAATAATACGAATAATAATAATAATAATAATAATAATAATAATAATAATAATAATAATAATAATAATAATAATAATAATAATAATAATAATAATTATAATAATAATAATAATAATAATAATAATAATAATAATAATAATAACAACAATAATAACAACAATAATAATAACAATTATAATAACAATAATAATAATTAACAATAATAAATAATAATAATAATATTAATAATAATAGTAATAATAATAATAATAATAATAATAATAATAATAATAATAATAACAACAACAACAACAACAACAACAACAACAACAACAACAACAACAACAACAACAATAATAATAGTAATCTAATACTAATACTCTCACTTTACCTCTAATTACCAACAAAAGAATACAAACATCGACATACTTCTAAAACAAAAGAACAAAAGGGGATACAAAAAGGAAACACGCAAAGGGGGTATGGGAGCCGGCCCACCGGCCGCCGGTGATGGCACCAGCTAGGGATTCTCCGGCAGAAAGGAGGGAATGCAGCGTTGTGGGAGCCGGTGGAGGTGTCGGCCGTCGATAGGCTGTCTGGGAGTATCACTCACAAACAAATGCGAGATTGAAGTGTTGGGAGAGGACAGGCTGGCTGCCGGTGCTATGACCGGCTGGGGATTCTATGGAAATAAGAGGAGAGATTAGTGATGTCCCAGCCTGTGTTGAGAGCAGCGGTCGGTGGACCGGCTAGGAATACAAAAATGGTGCTTGTTGGTGATTTGAATTGGTGATGATGAGTGGTGGTCTGAGATGGTGGTTGCTGGTGTGGTTGTCGCGGGTTGCTGCTGCTGCTTGACTGATGGTAGTTGTCTAATTGGTTGTTATGAGGAGTTGAGTTGATTGAAGGGAAAATGATGGTGGAAGGATTGATGATGTCGGGTAGTCGAATGGCGAGTTGAGCACGACGGTGGTAGAGTGCAGGATGGTGATGATGGTAATGGCGGAAGGGGGTGATTGTAACACCCCGATTTATGAAGGAGCCTTTAACAAGAGATTCCCTAATAAACCGGACTGTTACCATCTCGGTTTCCCGAGGTAGTGAATAACAAAATAACTCCAAGGCAAATTACATAATTACTTTAACTTAACTATTACAAAACCTCTTTTACATAAAATTTCAAGGAACTAGCATAAATAAAAGTGAAAGTCTTCTAAATAATGATCTAGCTACTAAGTCTTCTGATCCAGTGTCTCACGCCCATCAAGCTCCCATCCTATCTCATAACCTGTCAAGTCTGCTCCCCAATATTTGGATCATCACAGGTGTTCACGAATACACAGGGTCAACCACGAGGTTGAGTAGGGAATACAATGAAACAACAAAGTATGATATGCATGCTCCTCCGTCACCTCCATCTCCATCTCAACTCATATCTCATAACCCGTACAACCCAGCCATACCGATCCCGGTAGACTATATATCGACCGTAGCCGATCGCCCATTTCGCTTGTTGAGGACACCAGGGCAAGTCTGCGAGAACCCTTTGGGCCTTATCACAACATCATCATCATCACACCACATCACCACAACATCCTCCATCTCCAATGCATATGAATGCTCAAGAAATTAATGCAACACAATATGTATATCATTGAACTGGTAAATCATAGAATCATGCCGGTTACTGAATGTTGTGATAATATACTCAATACGATCAATTCAGTCAAGTACATTCCAGGATATGAATCATAACATGAATCAACAACCACAAATCCAGTCAACGTTCACAGTTTGGTCACATGAAACACAAACAAGTCAACACAATTCAACAACAACGATAATAAGTCAATTATATTTCCCTACCTTTTCGCAATCCAAGCACACAAGCAATCAATTATAATCCTTCACATATCCATCACCTACATAACATAATTATGTATAATTACCACCTACTCAATCAAATAATCATGCACATAACCTAGACTCATCATAACTTAATAGGAATATCAACTTAAAGGACAAACACGATTTTTCCTGATTTTCCAGCACATGACAGACTCGGAATAAAATACATAACTAATTCCAGAAAAATCAAATTGATACAGGGCCAATTGGATTGGAACCCCATGAGTCTTAGCTACAAATTATATCTAACGTGTTGTTCTCAAATTCCAAACTTATCAAGGGTTTTCAGACTGATTTCCAAAAACTGACAGAAACCGTCGCATAAAAAGTATTGATTCATAAAACGAGTTTAAAACATCATTTTGCAGTAATTCCAAATCCTATTATCATCTAGACTATACAAAGATGATGTATGAAGAAGCCTCATAACTGAATAGATATAAAAATTAGGGTTTCAAATCATTTTCCACAACCAAATCAGATTCGCGGACTTTTCAGCGACATGTTCATAAATAAATCATCTAGGACAAACCATAAAGAATTTGACTATGAGATTTTATATGCATAAACTAGACATCAAATACAAAGGACTCTCTTTTCAAACCTTTTGAAGACGAACATTTTAAAACAGTATAAACAATGGAATGAAATCGACTTACAAACAGGGAGATCGAATTAGGTTGGAATCGATGAGAAATCTTCAATCAAATGAAAGGCTCGACAATTCTTCTTCCTCTCCCTCTCTCTAGGTTTAGAAATGGTTTTATGAATGATAAAATGAAATTAGAAATGACTCAACTGTGAAATTAGAAATGACTCAACTGTTAAAAGAGGGGAGAGGGAGAGCGGCTCTTAGATTAGGTTTAGGGTAAATGATGGTTACATGTTCCGGATAAGGCAAATGGTTTAAACGGGTATGGTAATTGGGTAAATGTAGATGGGTAGATGGGTGATACGATTCTTGACCCAAAAGACAAAATGTGATGTAGCCCGACTCAACATATACGATATAAACCCGACTTAATAACATTCACGATATTACGATGCAACCAATATGAAATGTATAATAACTAATATATAATAATATCCGTTTAATCGATTATATAAGATACGGGGTATTACAGTCTTCCTCCCTTAAGATGAACTTCGTCCCGAAGTTCGCTCCCGTACTCAAACATCAAAAGGGGTATTGACTATCGTACATACGGACATCACGCATTTCTAACACAGTTAACACACACTTTTGACACATCAATTAAATATAACAGACACGAAATGTTACATTCTACCCTCCTAAAAATAAAATTCGTCCCGAAGTTTAACTCATCTTCACATAACCCAACTAATCAGAAGTAAGAACAAAACATAGAGAACTCGTTTGCATAGGTACCGCACAACGGAACATCAACTTGATCAAAACCACAATCTACAAACAGTGCAACATAAACATTAAGATTTTACAATCCTACCCAACTAAAAACATGGTTACGTCCTCGTAACCTCTTTTCAACTTTCATATTCCTATGCAACAAAATCACTGTCAACAACATGTAACAGAAAAGAACACATGATAAGAGATTGCGCAGTAACATTAAAGTCGAAAACAAGATTTTATTATGGAATTAACTGATTGTCAACAAGTACACTTATTACTTAGCTCAAAGGTTTACACGGTTTCATAACAGACCGATCATGGTGTTACTAGCTCTAACCTAACAGTCCTTAGGTCGCGCTTACTCTGATTCTGGTGACTTCTATGTCATTCCCTTCCTAGTTCACCTCTTCCCCAAAGTTTGGTTTGGGTGGTTGATCGTATTTTCGGCATCGGTACATTAGCATAAAATTCGTATCTCAGTCGCTTTGATATAAAGTCAAAGGTATGCTCGGGCGAGTAAAACTCTAAGCTACTCACCCACGAGTCAGGTCAAGGATTAGACAATTTAACTACAATACGAACCAAAATCAATATATGAGAATCCGAATGAAATAAGGCTCAACTCAAGGCCAAAGTCCACACGGTATATCGTAGTATAACTTAAGCTCCATATTATGAGAATCAATAGCACAACACCATCTTAATTAATACGTAGTACCTCCATTATCTCCTAGCAACCAAACGAAAAGCCATTATCGCAACCATTACCAAATCTAATTGTTTTCTTTACAAACTTATAGATTTCCAATCCTTGTGCTCAACCAATCATATATGTCATTCAAATCTACCCAAACCCATCTCACCAAAATCCCCCTCTTGACAATAAGATATATAATACGTACTTATATAATTGCAAACCGAAATAGTGACAATCATCAGAAATTCACAATTACCATGTATAAATTGATATCATAAAACGATGACAAATAATGACACATACACATACAACCCCGAACAATAATAAAAGTATTAGGGACGGTAATATCGTGTTACCTCGATAAAGAAAATAAAATTCAACCACGTCCTGGCATATGACGAAAATAGCTCACTAACTAATGGTCTTCATAATCAAAGTTGGTGTTGGGATAGAGTAGGCACGAGGGCAATGGACATGTATGTAATTAAGCAAATTTGATGATCAATTATAGACCATGAACGAGCGAGAGTAAAAATAACAAAACAATGTAAGAAACTTCTCACATTTGTAAACATATCACAGAAAATAGATCTACCACTACTATCCATCACAATCACAGGATCTTATTGACATGTCCATACAACCATTTACTCACTCACTGATTTAGGTCACGAATTAGACCGATGAATTTAAACAATCAACAACATACTCATAATTCATATTTTAAATTATCAAAATTGTTTGCACGATATAAATTCTGAAAACATATTTTCCAATAAAAGTAACAACATATGATCCATGACAACAACAACATTACTTCCATATCACACATGTGTTTAACATTTTAGCAACCATATCATTCAATTGTGTCCAGCAACTTAGTATAACTCATTTTCAGCAAAACAAAAGATCTCGCATAAACAACTTAAACATGTACGTATACCATCATATAACTTGTAAAACATTATCTATGACAAAAGATTAGCAAGGTGAACAAGTTCTCTGGTTTGTACGGTTTGAACAACTAGGCAACTCGCGGCTCAATTAAACGTAACTATAACGACTATCATTTAAACATACGCATAACATGTGAATCATCAAAGGGTTATCTCATTATAATTGGCCAACATAGCTGACATAAAAAAAATTTCCGTCAAAATAATCACCTTAGCATTTCATAACAATACAACTATGAACATATCCCATAAGGAACAACAACACTATTTTATTATCATATCATAAGTTTAGGTTCAACTGAAATAAATTAATGCAATGAAAGTAATAAGTATAACTATAGGCACACAGACTCACATAGAAGACATTAGAACTCAGATGACATCCTATATGTGGGAACATTTAGACATACTCATTACTACCATCCATGTGTAAACATTTAAACATAATTATTATAAATATTCATGCGAGTATATTAGAACAATCAAGTTGACATTTAACGCCACCGACTTTACCAAGATATGACAATATAGTTTTATATTTATATATATCCGACCACTATACAAATATGATGAACACACCAGAGATATTACAACATGCCAAACATATATAAAATATGCAACAACTGGACTCGTATAAAATATTTCACCCTCAATTAAGGATCAGATTAAGCTATTCAATTTCACACATACTATCATGCCAACAATGTTATAAACTAAACTTTAATTAATTTTTTTCATCACTTATTAAGATATATAACCAATGAATATGTGTGCTACTATCATCATATAAGGACACTATAATTTCACATTAATAAGGCTCATAAAATAATCGAACAACTGTATGAAAACTCAACATAGAATTCACATTTTAAAAGTTATGATTCACGTTGTAACTTCCAAAAATCACGAATAAATAACCGTTCAACGAAAACTTGAGTTATATTACTTTTTATAACATACAGAGAGTTAATAATTCGTGAGAAAAAGAATGAGGTCCAAAGCTCAAGAATTCAATTTTTAAAGGATTTTGCAACTCAGTTGGTCCAAACAAGTATGTGACAGCAATTGGTCCGAAACTTGGGATAGAGACATCAAGAATTTTCGTGGCTTATCAATTTGAAAACATATGCGAATCTTCTGATCGATGGAGTTAGAATTATACAAAAATTATTAATACAATTTAAATGAGGATTTTTACAAAATCGTTGGTCAAAATATCACTGCACAGGAACTTCCTGACCACAGCCCACTAAAATATTTATTACTCCTAATCCGTATATCCTATAAGTATGAAACCATCGCCAAATTAACACTAACTCACGAGGCTATCTCTCATAAAATTTTCATCCATAGGCAATAAACAGAAAAGAAATGGCAGTAAGGTCAATTAAAGAGTAAAATCAAACAAAACGAGTTTCAGCACTAGGTCATTCTTTACTATGTTACAAGCTCTTAACCCATCCCAACTTAAATCTCACACTTTGTGCTTACGTAAACATCTATCCCATAGAATCCCTTCGCATCTCGATCTACTCCTTACATCTAATCACGATTGCTATGACTAGAAACATGCAATTCAATAGTGTGTCTCATTATTATCACAATACTATACTAGCAGGGCCTCGGGATCACATAACCGCATATCACTAGACATAATGGTACTATCATCACATCATTCAACATCCATCCAGATAAATATCATCAATTCGCAATTATTTTCACGCTCACGATGACCACAATCCAACACTTCATTGATTATCAACCAGAACACGAAAATTTTATTTCTCATCTTCACAACATCATATGATCACGCCATCATTCATACAAAATACTTACCGCAACGTTATCCTGCAGCATGGTTAGAATATATGGGTCTCAAGGTGTACATCCCCTCGATTATATCCAAGGTTTTCCTTCTAACTACCCCATTCACTCAATTTCTCTCGGTTTTACAGTTCAAAAGCGAGAGGGCAAAAGAGCACGCATTAAGGGCGCCTTCTTAACCGCACTTTGTGAGCTCTAACGATTTATTCCGGGGGTTCATTTTATTTAGAGACATCCTACGTTCATTGGGTTCATTGGTTTAGGCCTGAGGATCGTTCGCTCTGATACCACTTTGTAACACCCCGATTTATGAAGGAGCCTTTAACAAGACATTCCCTAATAAACCGGACTGTTACCATCTCGGTTTCCCGAGGTAGTGAATAACAAAATAACTCCAAGGCAAATTACATAATTACTTTAACTTAACTATTACAAAACCTCTTTTACATAAAATTTCAAGGAACTAGCATAAATAAAAGTGAAAGTCTTCTAAATAATGATCTAGCTACTAAGTCTTCTGATCCAGTGTCTCACGCCCATCAAGCTCCCATCCTATCTCATAACCCGTCAAGTCTGCTCCCCAATATTTGGATCATCACAGGTGTTCACGAATACACAGGGTCAACCACGAGGTTGAGTAGGGAATACAATGAAACAACAAAGTATGATATGCATGCTCCTCCGTCACCTCCATCTCCATCTCAACTCATATCTCATAACCCGTACAACCCAGCCATACCGATCCCCGGTAGACTATATATCGACCGTAGCCGATCCGCCACTCCTTGTTGAGGACACAGGGCAAGTCTGCGAGAACCCGCCTGGGCCTTATCACAACATCATCATCATCACACCACATCACCACAACATCCTCCATCTCCAATGCATATGAATGCTCAAGAAATTAATGCAACACAATATGTATATCATTGAACTGGTAAATCATAGAATCATGCCGGTTACCGAATGTTGGGATAATATACTCAATACGATCAATTCAGTCAAGCACATTCCAAGATATGAATCATAACATGAATCAACAACCACGAATCCAGTCAACGTTCACAGTTTGGTCATATGAAATACAAACAAGTCAACACAATTCAACAACAACGATAATAAGTCAAGTGTATTTCCCTACCTTTTCGCAATCCAAGCACACAAGCAATCAATTATGATCCTTCACATATCCATCACCTACATAACATAATTATGTATAATTACCACCTACTCAATCAAATAATCATGCACATAACCTAGACTCATCATAACTTAATAGGAATATCAACTTAAAGGACAAACACGATTTTTCCTGATTTTCCAGCACATGACAGACTCGGAATAAAATACATAACTAATTTCAGAAAAATCAAATTGATACAAGGCTAATTGGATTGGAACCCCATGAGTCTTAGCTACAAATTATATCTAACGTGTTTTTCTCAAATTCCAAACTTATCAAGGGTTTTCAGACTGATTTCCAAAACCTGACAGAAACCATCGCATAAAAAGTATTGATTCATAACACGAGTTTAAAACATCATTTTGCAGTAATTCCAAATCCTATTATCATCTAGACTATACAAAGATGATGTATGAAGAAGCCTCATAACTGAATCGACATAAAAGTTAGGGTTTCAAACATTTTCCACAACCAAATCAGATTCGCGGACTTTTCAGCGACATGTTCATAAATAAATCACCTAGGACAAACCATAAAGAATTTGACTATGAGATTTTATATGCATAAACTAGACATCAAATAAATAGGACTCTATTTTTAAACTTTTTGAAGACGAACACTTTAAAACAGTATAAACAATGGAATGAAATCAACTTACAAACAAGGAGATCGAATTAGGTTGGAATCGATGAGAAATCTTCAATCAAATGAAAGGCTCGACAATTCTTCTTCCTCTCCCTCTCTCTAGGTTTAGAAATGGTTTTATGAATGATAAAATGAAATTAGAAATGACTCAACTGTGAAATTAGAAATGACTCAACTGTTAAAAGAGGGGAGAGGGAGAGCGGCTCTTAGATTAGGTTTAGGGTAAATGATGGTTACATGTTCCGGGTAAGGCAAATGGTTTAAACGGGTATGGTAATTGGGTAAATGTAGATGGGTAGATGGGTGATACGATTCTTGACCCAAAAGACAAAATGTGATGTAGCCCGACTCAACATATACGATATAAACCCGACTTAATAACATTCACGATATTACGATGCAACCAATATGAAATGTATAATAACTAATATATAATAATATCCGTTTAATCGATTATATAAGATACGGGGTATTACAGTCTTCCCCCCTTAAGATGAACTTCGTCCCGAAGTTCGCTCCCGTACTCAAACATCAAAAGGGGTATTGTCTATCGTACATACGGACATCACGCATTTCTAACACAGTTAACACACACTTTTGACACATCAATTAAATATAACAGACACGAAATGTTACAGTGATGTCGTGTTGATGAAGGGGTGCGTGAATTGTTGTGTATAAAAGACGGGTTGAACTGGGCTCAAGCTGTTTGGTGGCTCGACAGAGGTGAGGTGGTGGAGCTGCTGATGGACACGGGTTGAGATGAGGAGGAAACCACGGTGGTTGCAGGGTATTTTGTTGATGTTGTTGTTGCTGGTGTGTGTGAACAGAGGAGAACGCAAGGAGCAGGGGTTGAATGGTGATGGAGAATGGTGATGACTGGTGGACGTATGACGAAGTTGAAGAATGTTGGTGATCGTTGCAGCTGCCGTGGTTGTTGTCACTGCTGGTGTGTTGTTGATTGGGTTTCAACTACTTGGTAATGAATGAGACAGACATGGAGGGTTGAATTTATGGTGGTGAGTTGATGAAGAGCAGGGGATGTCGATGAAGGAGGTGAAGCATGTTGGTTGATGTAAAGGTCAAAGTCAACCTTTGACTTTCATTTCTGGTTTTTATTTGATTTGTTTTTGCTCTTTGACCCGTCGTTAACTCGCCTCAATCCGACTCACTCCTCAATTTCCGCCTCATTGTTCCTCCTTGCCTACACGTTATTATAATAAAGTGATATTAATATTAATATTAAATAAAAATCCGGCTAATTAATAAATATAACTACGACGGCTAATTATTATGAATTAGTAATTAAATGAGCTTTAAACAATTAAGCACGCAAAATCGAGTCGGAATAAGGTAATAGGACGGGGCTAAATCGTCCTAAATTAGGACGATATCAAATCTCCCCAAACTTAAACCTTAATCGTCCTCGAGTAAGCTCATTAAATTAACTAAGACCCATAATATAAAAGCACTATCTAAACTACTAATATCCGATGAAAGGCAATTAACGGGCCTTCTTCGTCCCTTCAACTCACACCGAAACACAATGAGGTATGCATTCCGATGCAAGGCAAGTGGGGGCTTACAGAAAATTGGACACATCAAAACTTTTAAGCAAGAAATAGCACATAAGATGCATCACAAAAAGTCAAACCGCTTTCCTCATCTAAGCGGCCGTTTTGCTTTCAAAAACCGAACAAAGAGAGTCATTAGTGGAGGATGTCGTCTCCGGGTCTTACCAAGGTGTCTATCCCCTAGCCCTACCTCATGTAGCCTATATTGACAACACGGGGTGCCTAAGAAACAAATTTTAGGCGGGAAAGGGGAAGTACTTCGCTATACTCCCAAAAATGACACAACACACACAAGATTCGACTCCATATGAAACCTTTGACCAAAGGAGACACAAGACCGACTCTCACGGGTTTCACTAGACACTCATTGAAGAACCGGGTGATATTTGTGACAAAAAGTAACCAACATCACTTACCTAACTCGACTTGCGAAGCATGCCCGCAATCTAATATAACACTCCATCCAATATCCGCAAGAGAAATGTCAAAATGATGCTCATACAAGAGAGATAACCGGGTTGTAATGGGGCTTGGGTTAGGTGAAAAGGGTTCGGTGCAAGCACCATTTTTAGGAAATGTGGGGCTAAAGATCGAGTAGTCGTCACATATAACCAAATCACTAAATCGTACCAATGCAAAGAATTCTTCCACAAAATTTGGCAAAGATTGCCATTTCCAAAAATTATTCATTTATTTTCGAACAAAAACCAATTGCAAGTCCATCAACCCTTTATTGAACATAAATACAACATTCTTTTCTTTTAGTTTTCCATTTCATTTTTTCTCTTTTCTATTTGATTTTCTTTCTTTCATTTTTCATGACTTGTTCACCTCTTATTAAGCAAAAGTAGCCAAAGTTGCATTTCACTCATGTGGCATTAAGATCATACACCTCAAGGAGAGTCAAAATTTTAACCCAAATATACTCCACAAAAGAACCACAATGACGAACTACTCAACCACGGTGAGTTGTTTATGGGATGTAGTTATTTTGTTGGCAATAAAAACGATAAGGCTTAGGCTCAAAATGGGTTAACAAAAGGAAACAATTGACTCAAGGGCATAACAAAGGCTTATTTGGCTATTGTGAGGTTACTTTATTGAACAAAATAGTCTCAATATACACATCAACACTTCTACGGAATCAAGGAATGAGCTCCATACTTATGCGTTTTGACATGACACACAACGCAAGGAGAACTATTCACAAATACCTAACGGGACCGGTTTGATGGACCGGCCATATGGAGGCTTTATCCTCACATTTGAGTAGCTATGTCGGTCCTAGGTCGAGTCTCGGGTCCAATACGGTCTCACAGGGTGGTCGCAACTCGGTTGTTAAGCTAGACTTCCGGGTTTTTGCAAGCAAAAATCCTAACCATGTGTCATCAAAAGGCACAAGCTATGAAGAGGGGAATGACACGGGCAAAACAATTATAATCATTGTCAACATATGCCCTCCACATTTACACCCTCTAAGCAACTATTTACAAACAAGATGCAATGTGTATGAAATGCAACTAAACATATGAACAAGCTATGTGAATGTAAGAGTGAACACATATATACATTTCTAGTCTAAATGCACACATAATCTAGTCCTAACAACACACCAAAAACACATGCATGTCCAAAACGGTTCCCAAAGGGAACACCCACATCACGTATCCCGTCCTCCTCCATGCTTATATATACAAAAAGAAAAAGAAGGATAAAGGAGAAATGATTGGAAGAATTTTACCAAACGTGTTCTCCGATGCTCGCATGTGTTGTGAGTCAAAAAGGTTAGGACAAACGCAATATATATATAATATAAACAATGCAAATTTTTGAATTTTTTTAATTTTTTGAATTTTTAGGCATTTTTTGTAATTTTTCCAAATTAACAGGTAAATATATTTACAAATATTCACAAGGTGGATATTTCCTTCCCCACACTTAAGATGCACATCATCCTCGATGGGACTAAAGTAGGGAGAGAATAAAAAATTAAAGAACATATTTTTGTATTTTTTTAAATTTTCAAAATTAGTAACATGTTTTTGTATTTTTGATATTTCGAAAATTAAATGCGTATTTTTGGATTTTAAATTTTTGAAAAGAAGGTGCAATAAAATAAATAACATGTTTTTGAAATTTTTCAAATTTTTCAACTTTTTATGGTTTTTATATAATGAATCCTCTCCCCACACTTAAAATGTGACATTGTCCTCAATGGAACAAATGTAGGGAGGGAACTAAAATGCAAGTATAAGTGAGTAAGGGGAGAGAATATATAAAATTTAGTGGTTCTTTAGAGACTCCACCAAACCTCTCATTCAAAATTTTGTTGCATGAAAATCCAATTGGCATGATCCATGTCACTCAAGGCACGGAGGAGACAGTCAAAGGCTCTAGCAAAACCTTCGACTAGACATAAGTAGTGCCATGCCATAGTAATCCTCACCCGACCTCTTCTCTAACACTTCTTGTCATTCTTCCTTTTACTCTCCTTTGCACCATTTCTTGGGTCCTTTTGATGGCTTGGACCCTTCTTCTTGAAGAAGTAGCTAGGATGTGAAGGGATCGACATCTCATAAACCTCATAAAATGAGGAAACCTCCTCATGGTCATCAAGACAAGGAGAGTGGTGAAGAATAAGAGGTGGAGGAGTCAACCTCAACATTCAGGGTCATAATATCATCATCTTTATCCAAATTCTCTTGACTCTTCAATTGAACCGAATCACTACCAAAGATGAGAGTTTCGATTTCTTCCAAGCTAGTGTTAAAACTACAAGTGTCGTAGTTTTTCTCATGGCTCCTCAACTCTCCCAGTATGGTAAGTTCGAATTCATCAACCTCCATTTCCCAACTTTTTTCGTCTTCCCCACACTTGTCATTGACACACACTTCTTCTTTATCCTCATAAATGTCCCAACACTCATCCGTTGAGGCAACAAGTTCACAATCGTTGATAGGTTTTTGCTTTGAGGTGACTTCTGCTAGGAATTTGTGGTAAGGAGGCATTTCTTCCATGGATGGAAGAATTGTTTCCATCTTTTTCACCAAGTTCATGAACTTCTCGTGTCGTGGTTCTTCATTGGCCACTTCCCCCCTTTGAGAAAAAGGTAAAGGTAGCACATAAGAAGGTCTTGGTGTACTCTCGGATTCCTCAATAGCCAACTTACTCATGTTGCCATTGTTGCTCACCTTCTCAACCTCAATTTCCTCCAACACAAAATGCTCATCATTTTGGGGTTCATTATTCACTACCCTCATTGATCCTCCTAATTCTTTCCTACTTCTCAAGGTAACCGAGTGGACTTGTTGATGAAGTGGTAGTCCATCCTTGGGGTTAAGCCCTTGAATCGGCAAAGAATGTGGCTTTCTTTGGATGTTAGAATCAAATGTCCTTTGGTGAACTTGGACATTGGTGAGTTCGGCTCTCAAATTCTTGAATTGTTGATCATAATGGGCTTCTCTTTGTTGAGCTCTAGTATCCATTTCTTCCAACATTATCTCAATCAGAGGGTTGGCATTTGGTGGTTCAATGAGTGGAGGTTGGTAAGGTTGTTGAAATTGCTCTTGTGAAGGTAAATATGGAATTTGTTGTTGGAAATTTTGGTGAGGTGGAATGTATGTTTGGTTGTTTTGTTGTGGAAAGGATGAAAAAGTGTCATAAGAATGCCCAATACCACCACAATTCTCACAAGTAGGAGCATATTTTTGATAGTTTCTAGGA